>NC_138884.1:22502463-23702463 GCF_965194825.1 Balaenoptera physalus | reverse complement strand
TTCATTTAAGAGGAGGCTAGAGTGGGTGAGGAGCTAAAATAAGTGCAGTGTCCTAGAAGCTAAGAAATGAAAGGAAGGAAAAGGAAGTGATCTTCAATGACGTCAGTTGCTATGGAACTGTCAAGTTCACTTGTAATGACAAGGAGGTAATTTGTAACAGCTGGGAGCTTTGTAGTTTACCATTTCATCCTCCTAAGGATAACTAGGAAATAAGTATCTTTTCACCACGTCTTGGGCTATGGTTCCTTTTGCACTTCTACTTTTTGGGATTGGAGTTGACAATCAGTCGAAAACAAGTTCCCCTAGACCTCATTTTCCTACCACCTACTGTAGGTTTTCCTTAAATGTGCACACAAGCAATGCACCAAACGAAAAGTAATGTAGGCAGTCCTTAAAGGTATAGCCTTCTAAGTCAAGAGGCAATGAAAGAAGGTTGTTCAATGTCTGCATATGTAGAGGCTTGAGGTACACACATAACTCAGATCTCCAGAAAGCTCATGGATCCTCGATTCAATCTAGACAGGGCCTTGAGTCACAGTACGTGGGTAGTACCCATGGGAAAGCCAAAAGAGACTAGTAAATTGGGGTCAGAAACCTATTGACCTGGGACTTCTAATCACGGGCAATCTGGTGTTTGCTGTTCAGCGTGTAACACCACCCTTTCAAATTTCTCCATCTACAAGAAGAGGTTTTAAGATAACGGGCCCTAAAAAAACTGATGAGATTTTTCCACCCTCTCCAAACAAAAACGTCTTCTTGCTTGCGTTTTCCGGGGGTCTTCACGGCTCGGCGATCTCTTACGAATCTCGATCCGACAGCAGAGGTCGCGACGTCCGGGTCTCTGCGCAGGCGCAGGAAGCAGCCCCCAGGTTGGGGGTTAGGGGTCGGGCTGGGCGCGTCGCGCGGCTGCGCGCTCCCATTTGCCGAAGCACCTCCCCGGAACTCTGGCGTCACAGGGGTCGAAGGGAAGTGCTTCCTGGAGCACGGAGGCGGTTACAAATCACGTGACAGCGGCTTTTAGAGGAACCTGTGTCAGAAGCTGTCCTCTGAAGTGACAGCTTAGGGAACCGGGCAGCCCAGAAACCCAGGTAACTGGAGCCAGTTTGCCCGGTGTTAGGCTTGGGCCCGCAGGTGGCGCGGGCGGTGAGACGGAAGAGAGGACGCCCCTTTCGCCTCCCCTTTAGGCCTGAGTTTTGGGGGTGAGAGGGTGGAGTGGGCTGAGGTCAGGCATCTCGGTTACCCGTCTGGGTATGTGGAAACTCCGAGTGCCTTCAGCCTCCCTGTCACGAGCCCTGGAGCCGCGGATCCTTGTCTGACCCTGAGGAAAGCTGACCCCGCGTATTGGGTTGGAGGTGGGGAGGGCGAGGAAGTGGTGAGAGGAGAGTCACCAGGAGTTTCTTTTTCAGGCGTGGAGACTGATCCTGCGAGAGGAAGGGGTTCATCATGGCGGATGTGAGTTAACACAAGAGGAAGGAGAGAGTGGACGGGGAGAGGTAGCGCTTCCCAAGTACAAATTTGTTTCGTTTTAGCGCTTCCCTCCACTTCATTATTTTCGCTAGGATCTGAAGTGAGAGATTAATTTGAGTAGTTTGCGGGGTCCAGAGTTTCTGCCCGGAATGGGCGTGGAGGACTCTAAGGTGCCTGAGGTTGAGAAGCTTTTATTTTTCCCACGCCCCAGTCCTGCGGGCATGAGAGAAGCTCTGCATATCTACCATTTCGATTTCTAAATGATGGTTTGTTGCTCTGAATCTTTTTCCAGTAAGTGTTATGTCTCTCTGAGCTCATTGTAACAATTGCAGATGATTTATAACCAACACCTCTTTAGCACAGCAATACAACCAAAATTCTAAATTTAGAGAACTTCACTCCTAGAAACAGCAGGTAATTAATACTATTAACGTCTGTGTTTGTTTATAGTTTACGTACTGTTATTTTGCTGACATACATGCTAAACATTCTTTGGAACATTGAACATACACTCATTTAATTCTTACAGTAACTTTTATGAGGTAGGCACTATTATTATTATCCCTGTGTTATAGATGAGAGTGCTAAGGCACAGAAAGATCAAGTGACTTCCTCAGGTTACACAACTAGGAAGTTGTGGAGTCAAGATAGCAACCCAGGCAGACTGGCTCCAGAGCCCGTGCTCTTAACCAGTACACTAAGTGGTTATTCAACATCAATATGAATCGGATTTTTCTGTTTAGGTTGCAAGATTATGTTTTTCAACAGTTAGCAACTTTTTATGCCTTTCTCACTCCATTTTTGGGTGCCTTCCATTATATTTTTGAGGCCTTATTCTCCAGGCATCATCAAATCACTAAATTCTTTTGAGCATCTCCCTTGAAAAGATTGCTGTAGTAAGGGCTGTGAGAGAAATAAAAATGACTAAGGTATGATTTCTTTCCTTAAGGGTTTCTAAAGTTAAAAAAAAAGTATAGTAAGCAAGTGATCATAGATGTGCATACATTATTGTGTAAAAATTCAAAGGAGAGAGGGATTGCCTCGGTTTGTCGTTATCAGGAAAGCTGGTTTGGAGTATTTGGTGGTTGAGATTAGCTCTAAGAGATGAGTAGCAATTTTTTTTTTTAAAGGTCGAGGAGGTATTACTAGTAGAACGAATAGCATAAGCAAAGTTAGAGATAGGAAAGGAAAAGATGTATGTGGAGGAGCTGTGAATAGACCAGTTCAGCTGGGGCTGAGGAAATGTATGAGGGAGTGGTAGGAAGCAGGACTGTAAAATTAGTTGTAGACCATATTGTAGAGAGCCTCAAATGTCTACAGAATTTGTACATAATTTGGTAAACAATGGAGAGCCATTCAGACATTGATTCTTGATCTTGGCTGCACAGGGCATCATGTGGGGAGCACCTCCAAACCAGGCATCAGAGTTCCTTTTATGCTCTCCAGGTGTTTTCCATAGCCAGGGTTGAGAATCACTGCAACTATAGATTTAGAGAAGGAGAATAATATGATTATTGGCATTGTGCAGAAGTGTGTGGGGTAGAAATGGTAGACCGTCATACCAATTGGGAGGCTAGTGTAAGTCATAAACAATAAACTGGACCTAAACTGTAACATCATTTGGAAAGGAGAGAAGAACATCAGTTTAAAAACATTTGGCTTCACAAGTGATTTTTAAAGTGACACATGTGAGTTTGGGGTTAAATATTACTTTATGTTTCAAAGCTGAGTAAGTAACAGGGATTGGTAGTGCCATTAGTGGAAACAAGAAGAGATTGGGGAAATCTGGATTTCGGATGAAAAGTGATGAGTTGAGCTTTGTGATAGTGTGTGCAAAGGTAAGCTGGTGGTGATAACATGAAATAAAGTGAACGTCCAGATTTGGAGAATAGTAGGGATTAAAGGGCCAAAACAGCAGGTGTCTGATTTACGTATGTAGAGCTCATAATTGATGCCGGGATTGTCAATGAAACTCCCCAGATGAGAGAGTGTAATGAGACAATGTAGTCTTCTGTTTCTTTAGTCGTAATTATGTTCCATGCTAAACACTTGACACACATTGTGGTTTGTCTTTAGTCATGCAGGAAACTGAGTTTCAGAGAAGCTCATCAACTTACCCAAGACTGTTAAAGTGTTGTTAGAAAGTCTGTGGATATGGAAAGATGTTCATAATATATTCTCAAGTGAACACAAAGTTAGCAACAAGAAGATGTACAATAGTATGAAAAGTATGATCTAATATTACTGCTAATATGTATTTGTGTTTCCACTTCTGGATATGCTAATCACTTTACATGCATCGTATCAATAAACTTCAATAACAATCTTATGATGTAGGTTCTATAATTATCCCTACTCAACAAATAATGAAACAGGCTTAGAGAAAAAGGTTAGTTAACTTGCTGGAAATCACACAGCTAGTTAAAGCATCAAAATCAGAAAGAGAAAGAACACAAGCAAGAATGGTTATGAATGAATACTTAAGTTACATGAGATGTGGATAGGACAGTGTCTAGAGAACCAGTACAAGGCATTATTATTATAATACGATTTTTTATATTTTCTTTCAGGACCTAAAACGATTCCTGTACAAAAAATTACCAAGGTAAAAAATTACTAATTTGTTAGTAAATAAATTCTGCTTAACATATGTTAATTTTATGTAGTATTTTGTTTCTGTTTATCTTAGACTAATATGTGTGTATTATGCTATTATTTAGCACTTGCAAATATCTAACAATCTTATGTAGCACAAGTGATGTGCTTTGAGTTTGCAGATAAACAACATGAGCCCTAGAGAAGTTACATGACTTGTCTGAGGTTAAACAGCTAGTGAATGCCCGAGGGCTAGAACCCAGATTTCTTGCCACTTTAGAGTTCTTTCATAGCGATTTACTGGATTATACTTTGAAGTAGTTGGAGTAATTTCAAGGGGAAAAAAACCTAAGAATTTGCCTTTATTTTTAACATTGCTTGTAAGACCTAATTGCTGAGTCTACATAACCGGAAAATGCTAGACTTAGCAGCTCATACTTGGAAAAATCACAAGGCTTTCACCTACCTGCCCACAGTCCATTTGATGCACCATTTTGTAAATTAGGCTCTTGTGTTGAGGACAGTGACTTCCTTTTAGGTATTTTACTGATTCAAAGGACTTTGTCACTTTAGTTGAATTAAAATTCACATTTAGTTTAATGTAAAATGATACCTTAGAGTTAAGGGCATGAAAGAGAGGAATATATTGAGACATCCATTTTCACATTCCAGAAGAATTGATTAACCTTTGAATTAGTATAGCAGAATATGTAGTGAGATCCTTTGTTTTTTTTTTAAATTTCTTATTCTCCGAATCTATTTGATGTTAAAAAGGTTTTAGATGTCAATTTACATAGGTGGGGGGAAAAAAAAACAAACCCTTGTTTGGATTTTTGCCTAAATTGGTTTGTGCGGTTTGCCTAGGCTTGTGCCTTTACTCTGATTACAGAGCAGTTGAAATTAGTATTATCTTCTAGTTTTGATTTATCTTTATTCTTCTCTGCTCAGGAAGAAATCACTACTGAAGTGTTATTTGTTACCATTGACTTTATGTTAGTGTGATACTTAGATTCATTTTTACTGCCTCCCTCCTAGTACTGACAGCTGTAAAGACGAGCTGCCGACGCTGTTCTCAGCCTAATGATCGGCAGTAGCAGCAGCCTCAGCTTTGCACAGCAGGGCAGGGCCATAAAAATGACCGTACAAGCTGAAACTGTCCAAAGCAATTTTAATAATCAATGGGAAAAGTTACTTTGGTTTTGTGACCTTTAAAAAATGTTGCCAACACGTTAAAACTTCTCTTGTTGTTGGTTATATTTAGGGAAAGGGAAACAAGTGCTAAAACTAATATTTGTTTAATACACTATAATTTAAAACATTAGAAACATTGAGAATTAAGATGTTTATTTCTTTGAAAAAAACGTATCAAAAGTAGTTTGAACAGTGTTTTTCCATTTCTTTTCATATATTGTACCTTCAGATATTTGAAAGGGATATCCTTAAGATAAGGAACAGGCATCGTTTCTGTGCCTGGCAAATTGGCATATTTCTTTCTAACTTTGGATTAGCTTCCAAAAGTTTGTTCTTTGTACTTTCTTTTTTTTTAAATACATTTATTTATTTTATTTTATTCATTTTTGGCTGCGTTGGGTCTTCGTTGCTGCACGCGGGCTTTCTCTAGTAGTGGCAAGTGGCGGCTACTCTTTGTTACGGTCCGCGGGCTTCTCACTGCGGTGGCTTCTCCTGTTGTGGAGCACAGGCTCTAGGCACACGGGCTTCAGTAGTTGTGGCTCGCGGACTCTAGAGTGCAGGCTCAGTAGTTGTGGCGCACGGGCTTAGTTGCTCTGTGGCATGTGGGATCTTCCAGGACCAGGGCTCGAACCTGTGTCCCCAGTATATTGGCAGGCGGATTCTTAACCACTGCGCCACCAGGGAAGTCCCTGTCCTTTGTACTTTCAGTGATGTGAAATGTCTCTGAGAGTTCCTTTAATGTGAGATTCTTGCCAGTGTCACTTCCTCTGGGACATCTTTATCCTGTTCATCACAACCACTTTTCTTAATTTACATCAGTGCATTTGCTCTCACTGAGTTGTTCTGGCTGCACATCTAGTGCACAGCAGCAAGCATCAGCATTCCTCAGCCACCTCTTTCTTCCATAACTCCGTTTACTCTCTATTCCAGCATTATCACTTTTCATTTCTTTGCTGCATTTCATCTTTATTGGCTGTTCCCTATTTCAGTTATCCTTTTTTTTTTTTTTTTTTTGGTCACATGGTTTGTCACTGGAAGACAAGAAAGTAACAAAACTACAACATGCTTTGCTATCTCTTCAAAAACTGCATAACGTGCTCCATGAACAGTCACCAACACACTCTGAAAGAAGCGGTGTGACTGGTTACTGGTCACAATTTGCATCTGTTATTTACAGAGTTACTTACATAGTGATTTGTGAACTGAAGAGTTAGCTAAGCTTGTACTTTATGCAGTTGTTCAGCTAATATACCGGCTAACTGAGACTTTACCCAAGCTGCTGGGGCAGAGTGGTATTATTTAACTAAATTGTGGTAACTAAAAAAATGTGTCCATATTGGAACGATACAAAACAAGGGCTTTCTGTGCTTACCTGTATTTACCTTATTGGAGGCTTAGCATATTAAAATGATGATAAAATTGACCTGGGGAGAGGGAGGGATACCACACTGGAGACAAAATATAGGAACAGAAGCATAGTTGATATATGTGAAAAGGATATTTGTAAAAACATAATGAAAATCTTTCCACAGTGGAAGGAAAGGGATTAGTACTGTGTTTTTATCCCGTAATGACTGAGGCCACTTTGGTTCATTTTCATGATCGTTTCTTGAAACTGGGCTTATTGCACCCAAGAGCTAAAAGGATGGATAAGTAATAACACGTAAAGAAAAGTCATAGAATATACACTTTGATTTGTTGCTAGATGTATGTAAAGTTAAGGGGTTTGGACACAGGTAGCCTGGCTCCAGAGCTGTGGATCCATGCTTTTTCTTTCTTCCTTTTTTTTAAATTTATTTATTTATTTATTTATTTTTGGGTGTGTTGGGTCTTCGTTTCTGTGCGAGGGCTTTCTCTAGTTGCGGCAAGCGGGGGCCACTCTTCATCGCGGTGCGCGGGCCTCTCACTATCGCGGCCTCTCTTGTTGCAGAGCACAGGCTCCAGACGCGCAGGCTCAGTAGTTGTGGCTCACGGGCCCAGCTGCTCCGCGGCATGTGGGATCTTCCCAGACCAGGGCTCGAACCTGTGTCCCCTGCATTGGCAGGCAGATTCTCAACCACTGCGCCACCAGGGAAGCCCCAATGTACAATATTATATAAGTTACAGTTATATGATATAGTGATTCACACTTTTTAAAGGTTATAGTCCATTTATAGTTATTATAGAATATTGGCTCTACTCCCTGTGTTGTACAGTATATCCTTGTAGCTTATTTTATACATAATAGTTTGTACCTCTTAATCCCCTACCCCTATCTTGTGGGTTCACGCTTTTAATTCTTGCCGTTATGACTTTCAACAACCAAGTCAGAGATCCATGTGAGTGGAATGTGCTTTTGTTCATTTGAATTCTCTGTTAAATATAGTTCTTGGATTTGTATTTTCAAATCTAATTGTTACTCAAAACAGTCTCAGGCTTTAATATTCACAGCTTCTTGTGTTAAAACCAAATGTTTCATCATTATATGAATAGAACTAAGTATGATATCTTTGATTACTAATGTAACATTTGCTGTTTTAGGATAAAAATATTTGTTTCACTTAGCTTAAAGTTTAGATTTCTGCAGGATATTTCATAAAATTCAATTTATCCCCCCTAAAAGTGTAGCGTACCTATTAATACATCATAGTTATTTTCAATTATTAGTAAGATGTATTCATGTTTTTCTTGGTTCACTGTGTATAGAATTGGAAACACGTTTTATATTTGTGACCTGATTTCTTTAAATGGGTCCTTTAAATATATGAGTCCTTTTTCTACTTTGTTGGGCTTTTATATCTGTGGATTTGAAATCCATTAAAAAGAATGTCCTTTTATTTCTTCCTCCTCTTTTGGTGCATTAATTGGCCTTTAAATTAATTACCATGAAAATAAGAAAAAAGAAGTCACCTATGGTGATACAAATATTTCTAAACATTTTTTAGTACTCTTTACCTGTTTTTCAATTGGCTTATTTTTTGAGTAGACAATACATTTATAAAGTTCAAAATTCGAAAGTTAACTGAAGGACATAGAGTGAAGAGCCTCCCATCCCTGTCCTTCAGCTGCACAACTCCTGTCTCAGAGGCACCCATTGTTACCTTCAGAGAGATTTTATGCACCTGCAAGCAAATGTATATTAGCACATGTATTTGCACATATACTCATATGTCTTAGTTCAGGCTGCTATAACAAAGTACCATAGACTGGATTTCTTATAGACAACCGAAATTTATTTCTTACAGTTCTGGAGGCTAGAAGTCTGAGATCAGGGTGCCAGCATGGTCTGGTTACAGTGAGGGCTCTCTTCTGGGTTATAGGTTGCTGACTTCTCATATCCTCATGTGGTGGAAAGAGGGCTAGCTAGCTCTTTGGCCTCTGATAAGGCTGCTAATCCTATTCTTGAGAGCTCCAGCCTTATGATCAGTTACCTCCCAAAGGCCCCACCTTCAAATAACAGCACACTGGGATTAGGGTTTCAGGATACGAATTTTGTGGGTGATGGCAAACATTTAGTCCATTGCAACATACACCCTCACATGCCTACACATGGTATTACATAAGTTGTTGGTTCTTGTACATGCTATTCAAAATGTGTGTTTTTTCACTTAATGTAACTTTGAGGTCAATCACTCAGTACATAAAGAGCTCTTTTTTGTGGTTGCAGAATATTCCATGGTTTATGCGTGTCATAACATATTTAATTTGTCCTTCTTGATGGACAGTTAAGTTTCCAGTCCTTTCCTCTTTCAAGTAGTGTTGCTATTGACAGTTGCACAAAGTTAATTTGCATGTGTACAAGTATCTGTAGGATATGTTTTCATATAACCTAGTTTTTAACTTTGACAAATATTTGTTTTTATGTATTAATTTTATAGAGTATGTTTTAATCCATAGATAGTTTCAAGATTGAATGATAATAGAAAATAATGCCAGTAAATATTGAGACACAGTTGTTTTCATCATTTTTATTTTAAATGTGAGGGAGATAAGTATTTTTGTTTGTAACATTTTCTACTTGAATTTTAATCACACTTCCCTGACTTGAAAATTTTTGACAATGAGATTTTTAGAAAGTTTAATTTCAGTATCTGCACATTAAGTTAATATTAATATTCCTCATTCCTAAGTTAAAATATTAAGGTTAACACCATAAGGAGGGGGTAATTCGGGGATATAGTAGGGACAGTAAACATATTTCTGAGGAGACCACCACGGTAAAGTGAATATCGAAATAAAGTGAGTCACACAATTTTTTTGGTTTCCCATTGCATATAAAAGTTATGTTTATACTAATACTGTAGTCTGTTAAGCGTGTAATAACATTATGTCTAAAAAAACGATGTACATGCCTTAGGTAAGAAACACTTTCTTGAAAAAACACTTTTTTGCCAAAGAATGCTAACCGTCATCTGAGCCGTTAGTGAGCTGTAATGTTTCTGCTTGTGGAGGGTCTTGCCTCAGCGCTGATGCAGCTGACTGATCGGGGTGGTGGGTGCTGAAGGCTGGGGTGCCGTGGCACTTTCTTAACGTAAGACCACAGTGAAGTTTGCCGTGTCGATTGACTCTTCCTTTCACAGTTTCTTTGACGGATGCAAGGCTGTTTGATAGCATTTTACAGCTACAGTAGAACTTCTTTCAAAATTGGAGTCAGTCCTCTCATACCCTGCTGCTGCTTTATCAACTAAGTTTTTTGTAATATTTAAATCCTTTGTTGTCATTTCAACAATCTTTACAGAATCTTCACCAGGAATAGATTCCATCTCAAGAAACCACTTTCTTTGTTCGTCCATAAAGAGCAACTGCTCATTCATTAAAGTCTTATCCTGAGATGGCAGCAATTCAGTCACATCTTCAGGCTCCACTTCTAATCCTAGTTCTCTTGCTGTTTCACCATATCTGAGTTACCTCCTCCACTGAAGTCTTAAACCCCTCAGAGTCATCCATGAGGGTTGGAGTCTACTTCTTCCAGACTCCTGTACATGTTGTTATTTTGACCTCTTCCCATGAAGCATGAATGTTCTTAATGGCATCTAAAGTGGTGACTCCTTTCCTGAAGGGTTTCAATTTACTTTGCCCGGATCCATCGGAGGAATCACTGTCCATGGCAGCTGTGGCCTTATGAAATGTATTTCTTAAATAATAAGGCTCAAAAGTCCAAAGTACTCCTTGATCCATGGGCTGTAGAATGGAGGTTGTGTTAGCAAGCATGAAAACAACCTTAATCTCATCGAACATCTCCATGGAGCTCTTGGGTGACCAGATGCGTTGTCAATGAGCAGTAATATTTTGAAAGGAATCTTTTTTTCTGAGCAGTAGGTCTCAACAGTGGGCTTAACATATTCAGTAAAGCATGTTGTACATAGATGTGCTGTCACCCAGGCTTTGTTGTTCCATTTATAGAGCACAGACAGAGTAGATGTAACATTGATTCTTAAGCACCCTAGGATTTTCAGAATGGTAAATGAGCATTTTGCTTCAACTTAAGGTCACCAGGTGTGTTAGCCCCTAACAAGAGAGTCAGCCTGTCCTGTGAAGTTCTGAAGCCAGGCATTGACTTCTTCTCTCTAGCTATGAAAGTCCTAGATGGTATCTTCTTCCAGTAGAAGGCTGTTGCATCTGTATTGAAAATCTGCTGTTTAGTGTAGCCATCTTCATTAATTATCTTAGCTAGATCTTCTGGATAACTTGCTGCAGCTTCTGTATCAGCACTTGCCTTGTGCTTTGATGTTACGGAGACAGCTTCTTTACTTAAACCAACCTCCTAGCTTCAAACTTTTCTTCTTCAGCTTCCTCGCCTCTCTTAGCCTTCATAGAGTTGAAGAGAGTTAGGGTTTTACTCTGGATTAGGTTTTGGCTTAAGGGAATGTTGTGGCTGGTTTGATCATCTATCCAGACCACTAACACATTCTCCATATCAGTAATAAGGCTGTTTTGCTTTCTTACCATTCGTGTATTCACTGGAGTAACACTTTTGATTCCCTTCAAGAACTTTTCCTTTGTGTTCACAACTTGGCTGTTTGGTGCAAGAGGCCTAGCTTTTGGCCTGTTTCAGCTTTCGACATGCCTTCCTCACTAAGCTTAATAATTTCTAGATTTTGACTTAAATGAGAGATGTGTGACTCTTCTTTTCACTAGAACACTTAGAAGCTATTGTAGGGTTACTAACTGGCCTAATTTCGATACTGTTATGTCACAGGGAATAGGGAGAGAGGTGGGGAAACTGCCCGTCAGTGGAGCAGTCACAACACACAACATTCATCAGTTAAGTTCACCATCTTGTATGGACATGGTTTGTGGTACCCCAAAATAATTACAAGAGTAACATCAAAGATCATTTATCACAGATCACCATAGCAAATATGGTAATAATGAAAAAGTTTGAAATACTGTGAGAATTATCGAAATGTGACACAGAAGCACAAAGCACATGCTGTTGGAAAACTGGTGCCAATAGACTTGCTCCATGCAGGGTTATAAAAAGCTCGATAAAGTGAAGCACAGTAAAATGAGGTGTACCTGTAGTTACAAGGCTATAGGTTTTGTGTTATAGTTAAAGGGCTATAGGTCCTTTGTAAATGATGAAAGTTTGCGGATGTTTCCCCATTATAATTTTTAACATTTTTGCACTCCAGGGATTCTCACTAATAATTTAGTATTTAAACTGCATGGATAAATTATGTCATTCTCAGTGTGCACAGATGACAACATTGATGTTAATTAATATTTTTGAATGTTAATTATGTACCAACCACCCTCTGCTTTACATGCATTATTTTATTAAATTTCACAGTAGCCAAATAAGTACAATTATCCCCATTTTCAGATTAACTGAGACTTAGAGAGAGGTTTTGTAACTGACGCAAGGTAGCTTAAACAGTAAGCACCAGACTCTGAACTGGAAACCAGGTCTTTCTAACTTCACAGCTGTAGACTTAACCATTCTGCTTACTTCTTGTGTAGGCATGGCTGAAAGGATTGCTGTATGACCTCCATTCTTTCTGTCCTGTTCCCTCAGCTTACAGTGATCTTTCTGCCCCTCTTTTCTTAGTACCATAGCATCTCAGCTGAGATACCACTTCCTCAGGGAAGCCTTCCCTGACCCACCTGTCTGAATCAACCCCCCTTTTATAGGCTCACGTATCCCCACATATCTCTTAATGGCACTTCCCAAGTTGTAGTTTTATATTTGCGTGAGGTGATCTGAATGATAGCTGCTCTCCTTTTAGATTATAAGTTGTGTGAAGGCAACTGTGTCTGTTTTTGCTTGTTATGGTGGAAGAGTTTTGGCAAACATGTTATAGGAACTTATATCAATAACTGAGTTCCCATGGTTTTTCAGAAGTATACATGAAAATTACCATTATGACTTTGAAGGTACATATTTTGAGAAGATGTTTCATAATATTTTAACTTTATGTTTTCTTTCTAGTGTTGAGGGGCTCCATGCTATTGTTGTGTCAGATAGAGATGGCGTGCCTGTCATTAAAGGTAAAATGGAGCAATTACATGCCAGTGTCATGTTTGCTTTTGAATAAAAATGTATTTATATCTGAGTAATATAGAAGGCAAGCATAAAATAACCCATTTCAATACATTCAGGAGATGGTCTTAGTTTGGGAGGAAATGTTTGCTTTTGTGTGTTGAAGGCTGGGTTGGAATCTTAAGTAACTTATTATATATCAAATGTATCACGATATCATCCAGAGTTTATAAGCATGGATTTATCACAAGCCCAGTTTCCCATTAAAGACATTTTATGTATAACGTAAACGATTAGTAAATCTGAGTGATGAGAGTGGGCATATATGCAGCTAGATATATTATACACACAGACTCCCCCAATATATGTTTTTTATCAATATTGCTAGTAGTTTTAGGATAAACATCCATACATTTGAATTAACATAAATTTATTATTTTGTTTACTCTTTCTTGTTCTGCTTCCTTACTGGAAATAAGATTTTGAAAAACTTTTAACTTCACAATTACTTTAGTTAACGAGAATCTAACAATAATTTTTGCCTAAAGAAGAACTGGTTAACCTAAGGAAAAAAAAAAAAGAAAAAGAAAGAAATTTCTTTTTGCCTGAGTTTTACCTTTTTTTTTTAAAGTATATATGTCACAGAAAGATTAAATAATGTTCTGCATATTTTATTTATTATTATATTTATTATCCACCTGGGGTTATCATATATGTCAGATAATTTCAGACTTTAGAATTGAAAGAAAGTTTAGAAATTAGCTAATTTAGTTCTTTCATTTTATAAATGGAAATGGTCAAGCACAAGGAATACATTGTCAGTCCAAAGCTGCACATTCGTCAGTGACAAGATAGGCAAAGGACCCATCATCTCCTGATGTGTGATCCAGTGTGCTTTCTAACCCAGCATAGAACATAGGTAGCCATGGGCAAGTCACTTACCTTTTCTCAGTTCTGCAATGAGGGCTTTGAAGAAAGTAATCTCAGAGATTTTCCAGTTCTAATGTTCTTTCTGAGGATCGCTGTGTTAAAAGCCCTAATTAAGCTCAGCACTTACTGGTACAGCTAACTCCACTTAGACCTTTTAATGAGTGAAAGAAACTTAAAACACATGGCCAGTTGTAGAATTATTATCATCTACAAAAGGTACTTCTGTGGGTTTTGTAAGAGCAAAGGTTTTTGAAGCTTTTTTTTACTATTCTAGCTTTGCTCTCAGTTAACCAAAACATTCAATTTATTAATTGTACTGATAATCATAATCTGTGTTTTAAGTTAGATATTAAGAAAATGGAAACAATTAGTATTCATTTGAAAATTTTAAAAAATTGTGAGAAGCAGCATTTCTTCCCTTAGTTATGATCACTCAACTTCTGGCTGAGTGGTTTTTCCCACCTAAATTGATGAGACCCAGTTAGTAGTATGATTTTCAGTATTGTGAAGCATAACCGTTGTGCTCATTTTTTTACAGGTTTATGTTAAAAAAAAAAAGTGCTCTAGATCTTTTCCCTACCATATTTCCTGCATAATTTTTACTTAAATCATTTATATTTCCAGTGGCCAATGATAATGCTCCAGAGCACGCTTTGAGACCTGGCTTCTTGTCTACTTTTGCCCTTGCAACAGACCAAGGGAGCAAACTTGGACTTTCAAAAAATAAAAGTATTATCTGTTACTATAACACCTATCAGGTAAGTTCATAATTATCAAATGGTTTGCTGATGATTTCAACTATTATTATGTTTTCTGTATAAAATAGTTTGTTTTATAATTCTAAATTTTAGTTTCGAAGGGGATGGAATTATAAAATCTTAACCTTCAAATTGGTTATGTTAAACTAGTAATTTTTTTCACATTTCAGGAATTAATTAATATAGAAAATTAGATTAAAAGATTTAGTAGTAAAGTATATGTTATCCTAAAAAGGGTACGTCAGGTCACTAGTACCTCCAGTAGATGGTGCCCTTAGCTTATTTAACAACTGTGATTTCTCAAATGACACACTTTTTTAATTGTTGTTGTGGTGACAGATACAGAATTTTCCTTGAAAGTCAAATGATAAGTTATTTAAATTTGTTATCGCTACTAATTCCTTCATTTGGTTTGAAATATATAAAATAAGTGAGGTTATTATTTGTGGGAAAGAAATTAGTTGCTACATATCTCTTGACCTCCAGCTGGATTTTCTTCTTTAGAATAAATTAATCACTTCTACTTTAGAACAATGTTTCCCAGAGTATGTCATGTAGTACTGGTGCTACGTAAGTGACATTTTTTATTTTAAAAGTTACATATTTTACTGTCTATTAGGCAAGAGATAACCAGCCCATCTGACCTTTAATTTAGCCAGTAAGGGTTAGGTTGAAGCTAAATTTTTTAAAAAGATAGTTGATTCAAAGTTAATTTAAATTTAAATTAATTTAAATTATAGTGGTTCAGAGGAGGCAGAAGATCATGAAGTTATAACCACTTGAATGACTGAGAAATACTGCCTTGACCTATTTGCTTATCAGATATTTATTGATCCCCTATTATGTAATTGACACTCTGCAGGGCTTTAGAAGATAAAAAAAGAAGAAGACACAGCCCCACCTTAAAAACTTTCCAGGCTAAGTGGTATTAATGTCTCTAAGAGATAATCAGTAAGCCTGTTTTATGGAAATACTTATTTTTAGCTGTTGCATGTTTTCATGATGTAATACCATGATGTTGGGCTAGTATCTTACACATTGACCATTTAAAGTTTTTTGGAAGATTAAGATATTTCATCTGAATTACACTACCTTTTCACTATGTAACATATTATTTAGATCTTGTTGTCTTTTTAGGTGGTTCAATTCAATCGTTTACCTTTGGTGGTGAGTTTCATAGCCAGCAGCAATGCTAATACAGGTGTGTTTTAATACAGCTTTTAATTCTTTATAATACCATATCTGAGCAGTCTAATATGATAGGAATAGCAGATTTAGAGTAAGAAAACCTAAATTCATGGCCCAGTCTACCATCTGTTCCTTGATCTCTGGAAGTGTAACTTCTCTGAATTGTGTTTTTCATATCTGTGTAATGGAACTAATATCTGGTTTCTCGATCTTGTGCGGTTATTTTTTAGTTCAAATGAGACAGTGTATACGTAAGTGATCGTTCAAGACAGAAAGGAAAATTAAATGTTATCTTCACCTCTTGAATGCTATATCTTGCTCACGTTACAACAGTTTAAGAAAACAAAGAAGAGTAGAGAAGATAACCAAACAGAACACATAAAAACAATCAAGGATGAGTTCAGTTCCGTATAGACCAATCTATAAAATCTTGAACCATAGTGGGCAAGGTGAATGTGACTGAGAACTTAAAGAGTGTGACGAGGATGCATATACTCATTCTTCTTTAGGGTGGGAGAATGTGAGGACAAACACTGGGAAGCTGTACTTCCTAAAGAGGATAGTAAGATCTCATTATATCCACTAGCCTTCACTGTCTACTTTCACGTAAAATAATGACAGTATTCAGTTGAATTGTAATTTTTTTCCTCTTTTGGTTAAAGTGGAATGTTGTTAAGGTCTGTCTCCTTCAGATTTCACCACTGTTAGAACTGTTATACATTCCTTTTCTGTTTTTTTTCTTTCCAAGCTCTTTGAGCCCGTTTTGTTTCCAGCCATGTCACTGAAGCCTGTATTTAGATTCCTCATCTTTAAAATGAGGGGTTTAGATTTGATGATCTATTGGGTCTCTCTCATTTCTAAATGTTTTGAAGCTATAAAATATTGTATGTGAAAACACTTTATAAATTGTATAGGATAGTAGTGGTGTCAATATTTTAAGTATATTAAACCTCAGTTCTGATAAATCACTGTCATGTTATAAAATCATCAGTTGTTATAAATTATGATAATGTGCAGAATTGTATTTTAGTATTGATACTTAGAACATTTCCTTGAGAATCCCAGATGCTTTTAATGCTCTGTGAGACAGAGGAAGATCTTTATTTGAGCATAAAACAAGCAGTATTTAAGATATATATAGCCTTCTACTCTGGTAAACTAAGGAGAAGCTAATTTCTAGACTAGTTTGTTTCTTTCAGTGTGTGTTTTATACTCCTGCCAAGCATCTTTAAAATTATTGTTTTCATTTGAAATACCCATTTATATCTTAGCTTTATTGAATTTATATAATAAATATTTGATTATTCCTTTGCTATCTACCTATCTTTTGATAAAGTTCATTAAAATTGGCTCAGGAAAAAAGTATACCTTTTTTTAGTAAAAATCATGTGTATTATTCCTGAATCAGTGCAGATTTTGAAATAATAAGGTATAAATTAAAGTTTTCCTTTCAAAACTAACAAAATTATAGCACATAATATAATTCATTTTACATCTTCTAATACATATAAATATTTTCATTTATTTATGTTAATAGGTGATAAAAATAAACTTCATAATGAATATGGGTTTTTGGTTACTTTATTTAGAATTACAATATTTTGTTTTAAGTATGTTTTAGTAATGGAGAATGAACTATGTCTCATTTACTTTTTTAGTATTATACATTTTGATAAACATTTTTCTAATGTTCAATTTTCTTAATCTCTTTGTTTTAGGACTAATTGTCAGCCTAGAAAAGGAACTTGCTCCATTATTTGAAGAATTGAGACAAGTTGTGGAAGTTTCTTAATCTGGCAGTGGTTTCTATGTATACCTTATCTTCATTATATCAGACAGTATCAATCCAGCAATCTTTAGACCACAACAACACTTGTATCCATGTACTCAAGAAAGGGCCCCTTTTTCCACCTTACACTAGAGAAAGAGCCTATAGATGGAATTTACGGACAGATTGATTGTTATCTTTTCTTGTGTAGGGCCTTTTCCTATTTGTGAGATCTGGGGATTGCACAGAAATGGTTCAATCTATCACAGCTCCTATGGAGTTAGTCCAGTCACCATATATGCATGAGATTCTATTCGGTGGCTCAGAATCAAAATGATACTTTGACCCACTTGAGCCATGGAGTGCTCCCTATTGTACAGTGTGCCAGGCCTGCAGAATGAAGCAGACTCTTTTTATTGTGAATAGTGGGGACATATTTTTCTTCGTATTATTTTATTTGCATTGAGAGGAAGATAAAATGGCTTAGTAAGAGTAATAAATCAGTGCAGTCGCTAACTTTCCTTTGTATGTCTTGTTTTGCAGTACAGGTGAGTGTTACTAACTGATCTGATTCTTCTCAGAGGGCGCTGCTCTTTACTGGAAATGAAAATGATAGCTAATGGGTTTTTCCTCCACTCTGCTGTCTGTAACCAATCAGTGTTTTTTAATGTTTGTGTATTCTTTATAAAATTTAGATGTGATTCATTATTGAATTGTTCCCAATATTGGTATGTATGTAAACATGGTAGTATAGCCCTTTTTTTTCATACATGAGTATAAATAAAATAGTATTTTTAGAAGTACAGTTTGAGCACTATGTAGGTTTTTTCCCCCAGACTGTTTTCAAACGTTTAAAGACTATAATTAACTTAATTCACTCTTTCAACCACACGAATAAGTGACTGTTTCACGTCTGGTTTGGAGACCGTTTTACCTAACATAAACTGTCAGTTGGAAAATAAACCTCATCCATGAGCCTAATTTAATCTCTGAAATTGGTATCACAGTTCTAGCATGTGCTTTTCATTTTCAGGAATGCAGTCCATCATTCAAGGTTGTTAATTTCCTCCTAGGATCTTTGACAATCAGAGTTTGTCACTGGTACCTGGCATTGAGCACCTACTGTGCACCATTCACTAGCCACACTGCAGAATTCTAAGGAGCGCAGTGTACGTCATATTTCTGTGCTCCAGGAGTGCGTTTTACACGACATGTGTACGAATGCAGTCCCTCAAGTTGTGCAGTGAGATCAGCCGGGCACTGTGCCTGCCTCCTTCCTTCTTCTTGCCTTCCTTTCTTCCTCCCTCCTTCCCTCTCTTCTCCCATCCTCTACAAATATGAGACTAAATTGTGGTACTATCTTTAAAGAATGTACAGCTCAGTAAACGGAACAGGTATAGGAAGTGCTGTGATGAAGCTGTGCACAGGGTGCTATAGAAAACACAGAATGGGGCATTTAAATTGGGCAAGAACAACAGCCTTTACAAATAGAGGCAGGAGCTATGTTTTACCTGCAGCATGCTATAAATAGTTAATTGTTATAACCTAATGAAGCATTAGACACATCCATTAAAATCTAGAATTCCCATCATCCAGATTATTATTTAATAGTGTCCAGGAAGTTTTTGCCAATGCAGTGATGCATGAAGCAAGAAAGTCTTTTATAAATGAGGTGACCAAAATTGTAATTACTGGTAATTTTATATGTATACCTACATACATTCATACCCACCACCCAGGAAAGAGAACTAATAAATGGAGATATTTAACCTTTGCATGGTGAACACTGCTACTATTAAAATTTCTATTTTAAGGGGTATAATAGTTAAATTATTCTTTAGTTCTTCCAGAAAAATAAGGTGAAACTTTCTAAGGAATTTTTGAAAAGGTAATATAAAACTAGATTATTTTTAAAGGATAGTGTAAAACTACATCAGGTGCGCAACTAGACAGATGAGTAGAGCAGAATAACCCAGAAACAGACTTTAGTACATACATATGAGGAGTTAAAACATTGTAAAGATGACATCATAAGTCAATTGGGAAAAATTTATCAAAAAATTAGCACAGACATTCTTTATGCCCTACTGATGGAAGTGTGAATTGTTATATCCTTCTAAATAGGACAACTTGGCTATTTCTACCAAACTCAAGTGCACATAGCCTTTCACCCAATGTATTAGGATTCTCCAGAGAAAGAGAACCCACAGACACAAAATATTTAATTTGGGCACCCCATGTTGAGTCAAATTGACACAAAAGCCCACAATTCCACTTCTAGATATTTATGTTACCGATGCATATGGACGTGTGAAAAGTATATACTTATATTCATTGCAATTTAGTAACATTAAAGGATTGGGAACAAGTATCCATCATAGATGAGGTGACCTGTTTTTTTTGTTTTTTGTTTTGTAACAAGGCCAGTTTATACCTGCTGTTCTCGGTGTAATTATTAGTGCTCCTTTCAACTCTGAAGGGTCCCACTTTAGATAGATTATATGTTCACCCTAATCACAGAGGGTTGGTTAAAGAAATTTCTACATTTGCCCAATGGAAAAAAGAATGAAGAAGACTTTAGGTACTGAGATGGAATGATCTCCAAAACATAATGTTCAGAAGAAAAAGCATAGTGTGAAACTGTGTGCTATGCTACAACTTATGTATAGGAAGAAAAAATATAGATGTATGTTCATATTTGCTTGTATATGCTAGGTATCTCTGAAGATGCACAGGACGTGGTAACATGGGTAGCCTCCATGGCGTGGAACTAGGTACCTGGGGGACAGGGTTCCCAGGAGTGACCCTTTTCACTGTAAACTTTACTTATTGAATTGTTAACTATCCAAAAATGATAAAATTAACTAAATAAAATATTTCAGCAAACAACAAAATTTATAATAGAATGGTGATGAGGTATTTGGGAAAGAAAGTTGTATCACTTGGGGTTCACCAAAAAACAACCAGTAGGATATATATGAATTAGACTTATTTCCAGGGACTGGTTACCTGATTTTGGAAATTGGCAAGCCCCAAATCTGCAGGGCAGGCCGGAAGCCTGGAAAATCTCGGGCAGGAGCTGAGGCTGCAGTCTACAGGGAGAATTTCTTCCCCGTGGAAACCCCAGTTTTGCTCTTGAGGCCTTTCAACTGCTTGAATGAGCCCCACCCATGTTATGGAGCGTAACCTCTTTTATATAAATTCAGGGGATTGTAGATGTGATTAAGCACATCTATGAAATACCTTCATAGCAACATCAAGGTGAATTCTTTCTCAAGAAGGCTCTTGCTTTATTTTACATGGCTGTCCACTAGCCAGACCTACTTGAAATGTCCACAGACTGGGCTGTTCTGTTTGTTAGTACAAAATAAGTTACAGAAGTTGAGGGTTAAGGGTTTAAAAAACAGCAGACATACTAACTTTATTGGATTTGATTTAAAAAATGGGATTGTGATAGTTGTATTTTTACTGCAGTGTTCTAATAACTTATTGGATTTTACAAATTCCCAGTCTGTGATAGAAAATAAATTTAAAAAGAAAAAAAATCTGGCCCTTTTCCACAGATAATTTAAGAAGCTCTGCTGGACGTCATGCCCAGACTGAATCGTGGTGAGCAGAGTGTAGGCTCAACGTGGCTGGGAAGACTTCGGCAAAACGACAAGTTTGCTGCAGTTGACCTGAAGTAGCAGTAGAGGAGGGAGGTAGAATTTATATTCACCCTGTAATAATACTCTTGCTCTCTGCCTGAAACAGCGACTCTGTGTAACTCCCTGACCTGCACTCCGAGCGTGAGTGAGAGGGAGGAACCAAAGAGCCCAGTCTCCCGAGTGCCACGTGGCTGGAGGAGAGGGCTCTGGCCTGCTGAGTGTTCCCCTGTCTGGTGGCCCAGGAATAGGGGCGGGTCTCCCTCTGAGGCAGTTACAGCCACCTCACTGTTGAGCGGGGCGCTCCCCTGGTCCAGAGGCAATGGTGCTTCTGTGGGGCAAGATTTTCCCGGGGTTGGTGGGATTCTGAGAATAACTGCTAATCCTTTGGCTGTGTCTTGAGGTACTTTATGATGAGCACATACTGTTAGCGACAGAGCTTGACACAGACAGCTGTTCTCCCAAACAGCTCCACTCCGATTCGGCACGAACCATCCTCCCTCGTCCTGGGGCCCTTCCCTGAGCTCTCTCAGGAGGTGAAATCGTGATCACTTCTCAGGGCTGCCGAGAGCAGGTAAAGCATCTGGGGTAGTACTAATTGCATAGTGTACGTTAGATCGCCCTTTTCATGTCTAAACCCTCCAAAAGCTGAAGCCCACTCCATCATATAACTTTGTGTGCCTCACTTGCAGTATTTATCGTATTCTATACGTCATCATGGATGTATTTCGTATCTTATCCATATTCAACTGAAAACTCCTTGAGAACGGGGACTATTTCTTCAACTCTGAATCCTTTAATCCTTTGTAGCTCATAGTCTAACCAGAATGGATTCTTCATTGCTATTTATGATATTAATTGGTTATATTTCTTTTAAATTACAGTTATTAAAAACACTTTAATAGCAAAATATTACAGGCGCAGCAAAACCATGCTGTTTTTAATAAACATAACCAAAGAGTGTAAATAAACATGACATATTTTACAAAAAATAAAAATATTACCTACCCAACACCCTTGGATCTAAGAAAACAAAACTGTACATCTCAGTGAAGATTTATGTCTAAGTCCTTACTTTGCAAACTTGACACAATACATTTTAACTTGACATTTGCTTTATCCCGTGTGATACAAACATTACAAAAAATACATTAAAAACCTTGTTGAAACATACAAAAATTTAATGTAATTTCTGAGTCCTAGATGTTTAAATAACAGAAGAAACATATTCAACAAGGTAGCCCTTTGGACTGCAAGAGCAGCGTCATATCATAGCTTTGCTCCACAACCTTTTTGTTTGGGTTCTTCCTCCACTTTTGTCTCCTTTCAAACTTCAGTATAAAAAAGCAGTATTAATAAAGATAATAGAAGGGGTTAAAATCTATTTAGGAGCTCTGGATGCCAGTATCTCATCCCCCTATTTCAATCCCCTTGTTCTAGCTTGAAAACGCTGTGTAACAAACACATCATTACCCTTTGCATGTGGATTTAGTGTTACTCCCTCAATAGACAAAAGAAGTTGCTCTTGAATAAGGCATACAGTGCAAGGTACATCTTTCTTCTCTTGGGCCAGTACCTCCCTCTCACTCTGGGGAAGCGATTGTTATAACACACTCTACTTGAAAAGTTTCTTTCAGTCTGTTTGAGAAGTGTTGGATGAAGATAACTTAGTGCTTACAAGTGCTCTACTATTGTTATAATATTATCGTGATGATAATTATTATTACACTACAAGTTACTACTTTATCACTCTTCCTCAATTTATGTTTTCTCACTCTTTAAAGCATTTCCCCCAAAATGACTAAAAGAGATGCTTTTTTAAGATTGTACCTTCCATTATCCTTATCATCTTGCCCAATAACCCATAGGAGATTTAGTTCTCACAGGTTTATCATTAGAGGGGAAGAAAGGACCCATTAGATATCTGAGCCTTTTACAAAGAAAGAGAAAATAAATACTACAAACATTTTCCATTTTAGTTTTGGAAATTGTTTTGTTTTTTGTATAAAGGGGAAAAAAAAGTAAAAACAACACTGCTTCCCCACCCCAATCTTGGACATTTGCTATCTCAATACACTTTCTGAAAAGCAGTCTAAACCTCGGGCTACATATTTAGCTGTTTCCTTCCTGGATAATAGCACAACCTGGAAGTCAGATGAGTTGACCCTGGTGCAGAGTGGGACTTTGGGTAACTAATGTCAACCAGCTTGGGGACAACAATGAGGGAAAACAAAAACCATCTCCCACTGCGTGTTCTAAGATCGAGCACGCCTGGTCGCAGTGGTTCATCCGTCTCCATCAGAACGAGGAGGCTTCGGTATTCTCAGGGACATGGCAGGATCTTGAAGGGCAGCAGTTTTCTGTGAGTCAGCAAATGAGGTGTCTTCTGAAAGGTCCAAATCCGCATCTGCTTTTGATTTGTTTCTACAGAAAAATCCTCAGTCAGCTTTCATCTGAAACCTGCTGTGGATCACAACATCAGGAGCGTTCCACCCTGCTCCTGGGTCAGGGCATCCCTCATCGAGGAAGGTCTGTCTATTTAAAGATGAATGACCGAGATCGGATTGTGCCTTCCCCTTGATCAAGCTGTTTTCTTATTTGAGACTGCAAGAAAGCACACCCACGTGTATTTATTATTGAGCAACTTTAAGATAACAAACTTTGGCTTTTGACAAATATTAAATAAGAAATGCTGACTAGTAAGAAAACCGTGCAACTACAAATTAATTATCATGTCCCCTCCTCCCCAAGTTTTATTCAGGTTTTCTGTATTTTTCTCAGGAGACTATACTGTAAAGTGGTTGCTAAAACACGCACAGATTGGGAACTGGCCTAATACTTGTAGTAATCCATAAAATGCAATACTATTCAACGAATCAAAATGAAGATATAGATCTAAATTTATTGATATGGAAAGATGTTCATGATATATTGCTAAGTGGAATGAGCAAGTAAACACTACAGAATGATTAAATTTTGTTTTTAATACTTATTTGCAGAGAGAGAAGTCTGAAAGGATGTGCAATTGATATATTTTTACTTTAAATTTTCTATAATGATTGTGTCACTTGCATAGTTACAAAATAGAAGAAATAAAAAATGATTCATATTTGAGCAAAAGCTTCATATGGCAGAGTATTTCCCCATTGAATATCAAATACATTGGAACTATCTCAGAATGAGTGGTATATTGCTTTGGATCTCAAACTGAATAGATAACCAAAAGCAAAAATCCCAGTATTTAGAAAGGAATATTCAATAAGATTGTATATATCAGCTAATTTCATTTAAAAAATTAGGAATAATTGTCTATAGTTGAAAACATGAAGGGTTTCAAGATGGTATTTATAGGAAATTTAAGAAAGCTTTAAGGACAAGTTCTCAGCTAACAACTCACTAACTTGCAAACACACAAAAAATGCATGAGACTAGTAAATTCTTATAAGCCCTTTGTCTTCCTCCTGGGAGGTACATAGAAAGCAGATAAATTAACACACCTTTTGTCCTTGACTGGCACAAAGTAACTGGACATTAAGCTAAGTCTCTCTGGCAAGCCTCCTTCTCTGACAAAATAAAAGGATTTTCTACTATAGAAATATGTCAGCTTTCCTCTGTCTGACCTCTGGTCCCACATGTCCTCCTCCAGGCAAACTTGGACCAGCCCACACACTTATAGGAAGCCTGATAGACACCAGGGTGCCAGGCTAGGCTCGGGGGCTGAGACCCCAGTGCATCTTCGTTCTTTTTCTTTTATTCCTTTCTCCATCCCTTCCACATCCCAGAATGAACAGATTCTTCCACAAGCCTGCAAGTAGACCTCCTGTCCATTCTCGGGGGTTGTCTGACTCTTTCAATAGAAATATGTTTGAAATCATCAACATGTGATTTCTGAGGACTACGCATCCAGAGACACGAATAACTCACCAATTTCCAGCGTAATATCTTGATCCACTCATCAGCTTCTACTCCTGTCTTTGCACAGAGATAAAATGTCCTGAATGGAAATACTAAGCTGATAAGACAAAAGAAAGAATGTAAGACACTCCAGATAGTTGGTTGAACATCTGTTAGTTGAGCACTAATTAGAGTATTCCAAGGGGAAAAAGAATTGACGAAGAACCTGGGTGAGAACTTGAGGAGTTGTTGGTATATGTGGAGCTAGTCCTGCCAGCAAACGCAGAAATGTTGAGGCTGTAGATTCCTATTATTATTACAGGCCAGATTTGTATTTTCTAGTGAGAGTCCAAAGAAAAAAACCAGGTCCAGGTCACCCCCAGATAACTTGATTGTTCATGTCTTAGACTGAATACACATACGTGTTTATTCAGCTGATCTGTTAAATGACTCAGAACTTGTGCTACGATTCAAAGAACAAGCAAGACAGATAAGAGAGTTTGTTGAAGGAGCTCATTTGTGTTAGCTGGCTTCAGCGAGGATGACACTGCCCTCTGTGGATGAAGGCAGTTTTAACTTTTCAGGGCAGGAAAAAGAGACAATAGATCTCTTCAACTATTTATTTTGCCCACTTCTGGCCATGAGTTAATCTTTGCTGAAGGGAAGACAAACTTGCCTACTGGCATGAAAGACTGTACTAGGAATAGAGTTAACTCCTCCTTTGACTGTCTCTTTGGCTATAGAGTCAAAATCGTCTGACTTATAGCTTGCCCACACCTCCTGTCCTTACAGTTGAGATGCCAAACAAACACTAAAAATCTTTTTGTCCTTTTTGTGAAAAAAGAAAAAAAGAGAAAAAAAAAAGAAAGCCTTGGACTTCCCTGGTGACGCAGTGGTTAAGAATCCGCCTGCCAATGCAGGGGACACCGGTTCGATCCTTGGTCCAGGAAGATCCCACATGCTGCGGAGTAACTAAGCCCGTGCGCCACAACTACTGAGCCTGCACTCTAGAGCCTGCGAGCCACAACTACTGAGCCCGCATGCCACAGCTACTGAAGCCCGAGAGCCTAGAGCCCGTGCTCCGCAAGAGAAGCCACTGCAGTGAGAAGCACATGCTCAGTATCAAAGAGCAGCCCCCGCTCGACGCAACTAGAGAAAAGCCCGCGCACAGCCACAAAGACCCAATGCAACCAAAAATAAAAAATTAATTAAAAAAAAAGAAAAAGGCCTTAAAGTGAAATCAGAAGGGTTTCTATATCCTAAAACCAAAGCAGCATATCTGGTTATACCAGTAATTAATGCTGAATAGACAAGAGGTAAGTCCTGTGTATAAAAGGTAGACACTGACGTGAGGTCTGGTTGGGCAGTGAGTAGAGAGAGGGGAAGCTGGGGGAGGTGTGATATTGTGTACAGAACCAACTGCTGGAATTGTCATTGTTTGGTTCTCCCTGGGAGAGACATCATTAATTGCCTGTTAATACAGATAATTTTTCCTTTCTTCTTGCTAACAGAACCCCAGGTGATAAATTATAATTATTGGAGCCAATTATGATCGTACTATACTGTTTTCTAGCTTCGCCTGCTGCTGGTGATGGCCATGGGACTCAGTCTTGGCCAATGAGATGAGGAACAATCTGATAGAAGAGTTTCTGGGAAAATGTCTGCTTTCCTGATACAAAGGGCAGACCTGGCTAATACCATCCCAGCATCTTTCTTTATGGCTTACATGAAAATGTGAGGCCTACAGTTAGAGTAGCTCTCTTGGACCCTGAAGTAGTAAGCATGAGGGAAAGACCAAGAGAATTGTAGAGACATTGGACCTGACCTTGTCAAGGTAGCTGCCTATCTCCCAATTGCTTGTTATATGAGAAATATAAACCCCTGTTAATTCATATGGTACCTTTATGTGAATTTTGAAAAGATTTCCATTATTGGTTGATACTATACAATCATTAATTAATAATAGTTAATGTTAATTTTCTTAGGTATGACAATGGTATTGTAGTTCTATAGGTGATTTTTTTTTTCTTAAGAGATGCAAATTTAAGTATTCAGGGGTAAAAAGTGCCATGATGTCTGCAACTTACTTTCAACTAGTTCAGGGGAAAAAAAGTGAATAGTTAGAGATAAAGCAAATATGGCAAAATATTAATGATTGATGCATCTAGGTGAAGGGTCTATGGGTATATAAGTCTTTCAATTTTTGTATGTTTGAGAACTTTAAAAAAAATAAAAGTTGGTGAGAAATAAGACAGTCTTTTCTCAAGATACTTTACTTCTCCCAGTTAGAAAATTGTCATGATATACTGATTGTGACAGAACAAAACACTTTTGTGCCATCTGCCAGAATTGTCATCATTATACAAATCACTCATTGTTGGAGTCAACAAAGTTGTAATTGAAATTGAATAAAACACCTCAAAGGAATAAAAGCTAAGATGTGAATGGCATCCTACTTGTGCAGTGCATCATACTTGTGCAGTGCACAACCTAAACAATTATACCCAGGAGATTTTCCTACTTGTTTAAGTCACTTTAAATGAGGTATTATGTCACACTCGGCTGAAAGCACTTCTGACATACATGCCCTGTGTGATGGTTAAACCCACCTGCCTCAGATCAGAACATTTGTACCCATTAAGACATACAATTTTTTATTCTTCTGCTAAACTAAGTGTCTGGCAAGAAGACTTTTAAAAACATTTACTTTATAAAACAACTTACCAAAAACAGTTCACCCTTTCCTGTGAATAATCAAATTGTACAGCCGAACATTCTGTTAAATCTAGGCTCCGAATTGGTTCTGGTGACTTAAAAAAATAAAATAAAAGGGCAAACTGTGTCATCATAAGAACACACATACAAATCTGTACATCACTTGTTCCCCTAACAAGTCTCCACTATGAGCGACTGTCAACTTTCCTTCTACTACGGGGACTGATTATAGAAAACCTTCCTAAGGGAAGTCACATGCTCATCTGGGGATTGGCTTTTCATGAAACTGGACATTAGGAAGAGATTTTCTTTGTCAATTTAAATTTGGTGGAGATGGATTTTTAACACGTGGAAGGGAGTCATATTTGTCTCCCATGTTTTTAAACATCCACTTACTCAGAAATTTTGTGTAGGAAAGATGAGAAGAGATGAAATAATTTTAAATTTGTTTAATGAAATCGGCATGAGAAATGGACATATTTTTAATAAAGGGGGACACTGCTGCAAGAGACAGTTAATACACTGTGGCAAGAGAACAATTCCATTGCCTTAGACGGAGGGAATGATGTCCCCAGGGAGCTAGAAGTTAGCCAGCCCGAGAGAGCCGTGTCTGGGATACACATCTCGTCTTTGCAAAAGAACACTGCTCATATCAGGAATCAAGAATTCACATCTCCAATCATTCATAGGATGTTTCAGCTGCTCATAGGAAAATTTCAGGGATCTTGAAGGCAGACATTTCATCTACAGGGCTCTTTTTTTTTAAAACATCTTTATTGGCGTATAACTGCTTTACAGTGTTGTGTTATTTTCTGCTGTATAACAAAGTGAATCATCTATACATATACATTTATCCCCATTTCTCCTCCCTCTTGCGTCTCCCTCTCACCGTCCCTATCCCACCCCTCTAGGTGGACACAAAGCACCACTAGCTATCTATTTTACATTTGGTAGTGTATATAAGTCCACGCCACTCTCTCACTTCATCCCAGCTTACCCTTCCCCCTCCCCATGCCCTCAAGTCCATTCTCTACATCTGCGTCTTTATTCCTGTCCTGCCCCTAGGTTCATCAGAACCACTTTTTTTTTTTTAGATTCCATATATTTGTGTTAGCATACAGTATTTGTTTTTCTCTTTCTGACTTACTTCACTCTGTATGACAGACTCTAGGTCCATCCACCTCTCTACAAATAATTTCATTTCTTTTTATGGCTGAGTAATATTCCATTGTATATATGTGCCACATCTTCATCCATTCATCTGTCGATGGACACTTAGATTGCTTCCATGTCCTGGCTATTGTAAATAGAGCTGCAGTGAACATTGTGGTACATGACTCTTTTTGAATTATGGTTTTCTCTCAGGGTATATGCCCAGTAGTGGGATTGCTGGGTCGTATGGTAGTTCTATTTTTAGTTTTTTAAGGAACCTCCATACTGTCCTCCATAGTGGTACAGGGCTCATTTTTAAAGGGAAAATATATTATCATGTTTCTCACCATCTGGTCTTTGAAGTATTTCAGTTCATTCCTGTGCAAAGTGAACCACCTCATTTTCCAGGTCTGAAAAAAAAAAAAATTAAAACATGTAGGTTTTGAATACAGGACCATAATATTTGAACTAGTTAATTTCCTTTTGTTGTAAAAGTACGTAAAAGTTTAGATACAATAAAATATTCTTGCAGTGTTGTTTCTGAGGAAAAAACTTTCAAAATAAAATAAAATTTTAAAGTTTCAAAAATTAAAATGATTCCATGCATTAAGCTCACAACGGAGGCAAAGATATCAACATTTTTAAACAAAAGAAATAACCTATCATAAACATTCAAGGTGATTTATAACAAACTGCTGAAATTTCCATCTTAATAAGACTTAATAATCTTAATAAAACTCCATAATAAGAATAGATATCATTTTTCAGCACCTACTGAGGGCTGCATACTATCCTTGGAGGTTTATATACATTATAGCCAATCCCCATACATTGCCAAATATTGGGTTGGCCAAAAAGTTCGTTCGGGGCTTTCCACTATCCTACAGAAAAACCCGAACGAACTTTTTGGCCAACCCAATATTATTATTCTTGTTTTACAGATAAGCAGATTGAGGTTTAGGAAGCTGAACCACATGCTATTCTAAACCTTGCCTAAGAGTTCCATGGCATTGGTGGAAAAACAGTTGTTACCCACTGCCTCTTTCTTATGTACTAACAGAACACTAATGATGTTGGGTGGCAATGTTCCCAGTTAAAAGAAGTAACTGGATTTAAAAATAATGCTGTGAACATGAATACTTGCTCTCCTTAGGAAGCATCCAGTCCAGTAGGGGCACAAATAACTAAGTACTTAAGTTAAATTCAAGCAGGCCAGTATCCTCGAGAGGTTAAGTGTCCTGACTCAAAATGGGAAAGAACAGACACATTCCATGAAGGCCTTCTTGGCACGTGAAAATGAAATAGAGTAACTTTAAAGGTACAATCACATAAATAGAGGATACCCCCCCAACTAGTAAAGTCCTAAATTTTGTTTTCTGTGGGATGTTATAATACACTTACAATCATGCCGGTGACGGGTTTTTTGGGGCCTACTGTTAGGTAAACATTTCATTCAATTTTCACTTATTTTTTGTTAAAAAATCTTAAAAAGCCAAGATATGTGCTAGAGTTAACTTGCTAACGTTCATCCTCAATCATTGCATCAAAAGGATTACATGTTTTCTTGGGTATTAAATGTAGGCTATTCTCATACATTTGGCTTTGCCAAAGAATAGTCAAGTCATTTTCCAGAATTTTGACTAATATTGGCCATAAAGATGAACTCTGGAAACAGGTAAATATTATAACTGGGTCAAAATAAGTAGGTTCTGCTTTTTATAAAGTCAAAATGAGGGTTGAGCCCCCATGGCGTGCTCTCTTTCTTTGTGGCTGGCAGCAACGTGCTTCCTTACCTTGACGAGCCCCCCCTGTTTGGTGAGGTAACCTTCTTTGGTGCCCAGCTGAAAAAAGAAAGAAACAAGTGAAGCCCAGAACTATCACAACTTTATTTTTGTCTTTCTATTTCTGTCCTATTTTAAAATGAAACACAAGTTTGCCTTTGATCTTTAAGTAATTGCCTTTCAGTTCTCATCTAGGCACTTGAAAACCCTCCGTGTGCTGTGAGAGACTGTTTTCAGACCAGATCATCTGGCGTGATTCTGTAGCAACAGGCAACAATGGACAGATTCTCCTCTAACACGAGTTCGCAGTTTGCAAACAATCAGCCACATCATACCACTTATAAAAGTCGGCATTGGGCAAAGTGTGTGTGTGCGTCCCAGCTGCTTGCATTGTTGGTGGGGTGTTATGCACATAAATATGTGCACACACACTGACATGGGGTCAGTACCTGGGAAACTCTGGATTAAGCAAAGAAGGATTTCTGTACTTCCCGGAGTCTGTTTTATGCTAATATGCTTCATGAATTGTAAAGAAGGAACATTAGGAATAGCATTTTCAACATTTATTTTATCATGTAATTCTCCTTGAAACCCCCTTTTATTTTTTTGCAGACCGTCTCTTGAGACCTATAGTCCATGGAACAGATTTTCATGAGTGCAGATTTATTTACACTGGATTCATCCAAAAGGGATTTGAAGTGAGAATGAGTCATTCCTTTTAACTCACTCATCATTAATTCCAGAGTAACAACAACATTACACACTTAGCTGGCACCTACAAAATGTAAGGAATGGTGGGGAACTGTGTGAATAGAAATTTGCATAAAACCAGGACCCTCAGATGAAAAAAATTCTAAGTTCATAAATTTCCAAAGAAATTGAATTCCTGGTAAGATGTTATGTTCTAATATAATGTCATAATATATCTTATATTAGTAAGAAAAAAATGAATAAAAACTGGGAAATGACCTGTTGATGTCAATGTTTTTTCCTGGGAGTTTCTAGAGTATGTTTCCCTTAGGTGAATTCTCCCTACCAAATAAAAAGAGGAACAACAAAGAGAGTGAAAACTAGAAATAATATATGACCACTTCCTCTACAGTTCTATGGCATTTAAGTAAGGATGAACTTCCCAGGCGTTCATTTAAATAATGCTAAATAATATTGGTGAATTTGATATCAAATAATCAGCTTGATTTATTTTGACACAAAAAAATTGAACTGACTGAATTGAGTTTGGGTATTATATTATGGAAATAGAAAAAAATTAACATTTTGGATTGTTGAGTCTGCAGAGGCAAAATAATTAAGGGTAAATTGTTTCATAGAAGACTCTGGTAGAATTATTTACTAAAATCTTACTAAGGGATATGCTATTCACTCCATCTTACCTCCATCCAAACAATATATTATAAGTCTAGTATCTTTCTAAGGTTTTGATAGATAAATAGAAGTTTGCAGAGAAAAAAGCTGAGAATACCAATTTTATTCATGGCCTCAGGAGGTAAGAAAGGAAACAACTATACAGCAGATTTATGTTTTTAAAAATACATGATCTGTAATAAGAAAGATGTTTATAATAGCCCCAAATTGGAAACAACCTAAATATTTTAAAAATAAAGCATTAACCTGCCTACCCTCCTTTCTACCTGCCTCCCTACCTGCCTTAAATTTAGTCCAAAACCATCAGGTGGGATGAAGCAAGGCAGGCATCAGTGTGAGTGTGTGCAGGGCACTGGTGCACCTCAGCAAAGGGTGGAGTCAAATCAGGGAACAGAGGGCATCTGTGGGGACAATGGCGGGGGTGGCAGCTCAGTGCCAGGCGTTGAAGCCTGGCAGGGCGAGGAGGGCTTCCGCCCCAGAGGCGTGGATGTGCCGGCCAGGGCACAGTTTCAGAGCCAAGTCGGGCTACGTGGGCATCTGCGGTAGGTGAGGGAGTGAAAGTAGACAGGCAGTGGGGTTCCTGCCCGGCTGCAATTGGAGACTGATTACATTTGACTGATCTACAAATAAGTGAATGTACTGAAGATAATGGAATCCATGTTCCTCACTGTGGGGAAAGAGAGTTACAACTATGAAAAGTGAAGAAATTAAAATAAGCCTTGTGGAACTGGAGTAGGATTGGAGGTATGGGTGCAAACCCATGGATAGTTGATAGATGATAGATAGATAGATAGATAGGTAGAGAGAGAGAGAGAGAGAGAGAGAGAGAAATTTAGATAGATAGAACTAGAAAGAAATACAGACAGCAATATAGATAAGTGTACATATGTATAGACATACATATTTTCCCTAGCTCTGTTCTCAGAGTGGGCTAGGAGAGTGACATTCTGCTAATAATGCAACTGTAGCACCCAGATCTGGATTTCTAAAGTACTACTCTCCAGAAATAGCTGATTGTAGAGCTGGATACAAGAAAAGTACAAGATAAGCCTGGAACAATTTGCTGTACCAGAAATTAAGAAAATTCTCAAAGAAATATGAGGTATGGATACAAAAGTCATGTGGAAATAGCTCTTACTGGCCAAAACGGGGGAAATTTGAGGGATCAAAATAAATAATAACAGTCATGATTAGAACCCGTGATATAAAAATAATTGGATAAATTCAAAGAATAAAAAGCTTTTCTTTTCAGTAAAATGACAACCAATAAATGTAAAAGGGATAAGACAACCACAGAATCACCACTTGGCAACAATCACAGTAATAATTAAAGCAACCAAGAAACATCAATGGATGATAAAATTGGTGGATGAAAGTTTAATGAGGAACAGGATACCTACTTGGTCTCAAGTAATCTCCCCCCAAAATATTTATTAATGACAAAGGGAATAGGTGACTTCAGAGTGAAGAAACCTGGCAGACACCAATTAATCAAGTCATCAAACACACTGGAATAAGACAAATTGAAATCGTGTTCCACTTGACAGGATGCAGTGAGACGTGCAGAGCATCATTTTTGTGGTATTTCTACCAAAAAATGCAAAACCCGAATCTAATCACAAGGCTACAGCTGATAAGTTAAAGTTGGGGAACAGTTCACAAAATAATTAGCCTTTAATATTCAGAAGTGTCAAAGTCACAATATCAAGGAAAAACTGAGGAAGTGTTCCAGAGTGAAGAATACTCAAGAGGCGGGACAAATAAAAGCAACTTGTGATCTTGGATTGGATCCTTTTGCTCTAAAGGGCCTTACTGGGAAAACTGGTGACGCCTAAATGAGATCTGTGGATGGGACCATGGTGCTGTATCAATGTTAATTTCCTCATTTGAATGGCTCCATGTGGTCATGAGGCAAATGTCCTTGTGTGTAAGGAATACACACTGAAGTACTGGGGTGATGGCATCATGCAGGCAATTTACTTTCTTTGTATTGTTCTTTCAATTTTTCTATAACTTTGCAATTATTGAAAATTTAAAAATATAGTAGAGAATTAACAAAATAAATTATGATATATCCAAATAATGAAATATTAAGGAATTTGTTTTAATGATGTTTTAGAAGACTATGTAATGACGTGGAAGATGTTCACAATATATAATTAATTAAACAAGCGCATTATAACTCTACAATGAAGAGTGGGGGAAGATGCCATAATGAAACTGGTTAGTCAATGTTGTCTTAATATTGTTGACAATTCTGTAAAGTTCCTTTTTATGAATACTTCTATTTAAGCCATTTCACCTTTGTTTTGAAATCCTTCCCATTTAAGGAGAAAATGTGACACTTGCTGAAAAGCTTGTAAGAAAACCCCTCTTCTGCCACCCCCTTTTTTTCCTTTTAAACCTTCTTTAAATGACAAATCTTCTAGGTTATTAAGGTTGTGAGTTTTTATTTTTGTTTGTTTTTAATGAGCATTTGTCTTTTAGAATAGGATTGTGTGATAATGTTTAAATGGACAAAACCAAACGTGACTTTGTGCAGTTAATAAAATATATATATTGATTCAAGAAAAAGACTAGAAGGATAGACACCAAAACTGTGAGAAGAGCTTCAAAGACAGAATATTGGAAAGGCCAGCATGCAAGGGAGGTGTCTAAGAAGAGGAACTGTAAAATGTGCTGAAAAGATAACATAATAAAGACAGAAAGAGGTTGCAGAAGCAAAGGAAACAGAATTTTTAGAGGAAGAGAGTTCTGAAAAATGTCAAATACCACAAAAGGGAAGCAAAGGAAGCTAATGAGCCAACGTTTGACATAGGCTCTGGTCTATGTCAACCACTCGACATATATTATCTCCCGTAAACTCTACTAACATAACTAACTGGTGGTTTGCAGTCCCCAGGTCCAAAACTACACCTCTTTCCCATCTCCCACTCCTCCTGCAATCTCAGCCATCTCAGTAAACAGCAGGAGTATTTACTCCGTTGCTCTTTCCTTCACACACTACATTCAATCCATCAGTAAGTCTTGTTTCTTCTACCTTTGAAACACATCGTGAAGTTGACCAGTTCTCATGCCTTCCTCCTGTTCTAACTACTATTCTTATTCCCCTCTCTGGTTTCAACTACCATGGTCTCTTACCTGGACGGTTGTCACACCCTCCTAACTGGTCTCCTTGCCTCCAACTTTGCCCTGACTCCATTTTCAACTAGGTGGTGAAAATTATCTTTTTAAAAATTTTGAAACTTAAACAAATTGTGTTACTCAAACTCCCATGATTTTTTTTTATCAACGCTTAGGAAAAAAATTAATTCTCTACCTTCTCCTACAAGGCCTTTCGTGTTGTGTAAGGAAAGGACAATTAGCATTTTGGGTAATTCTTCATCATGTGTTGTGGGATGTTTAGCCTCCATGACCCCTGCCCATTGTTGGACAATTCTCCAGGGGTCTCTTGTGTTTCTCCATGTCTTACGAGCAAGGCACCAACAGCCCTTTGTCCCACACCAATTTTTAAAGCATATTTATATAGCAGACAGCCTGAAAAGATAGAAAGAGTGCTCGCTTCAGAGGAAAAGGCAGACAAGCAGAAGCCTTTTGAGTCTTTCAACGCCTGTGAAACTGTGGCAGGCGATCTTGTTAACTGGCAAGAAGGGTAGAGTCCCAGACCCTTCACAGCTCCAGACACCCACTAATGCTGGCAATGCTCCAGAGCATTGTGACAACTGAAATGCTCATAAATTTCCAAACACTCAGCTGGGTGGCACTGCGCTTTGAGAAGTCCACTGGCTACATGATCTGACCCCTCATCACCCCAATAATCTCATCTCCTACCACTTTCCCTCTAGCTCACTCCATGCCAGTTGCTAGATCTTCTTACTAGTCTTTAAACCGCCTCAATTTAGTTCCCACCTCGAGGCTTTTGTCCTGATCTCTGCCTGCAATGCTCTTCTACATCCTGACCTGAGTCATTCCTTCCCTTCTGTGAAGCCTCTTCTCTAATGTCACCTCCTCCTAGAGGCCTCCCTTGCTTCCCTCTCCTCCACTTATCCGACTTTTTCTTTTTATGACCTATTAGTATCTGGGTTTATAATATTCCATTGGTGATTGTCTATGGTCCCCCTACTACAGTGTGAGCTCAGTGAGGGCAGAACCTTTGCCTAATTTATTCCCAACTCTCCAGTGCTTAAAACAGTCCTGGGTGCATTGTAGGCACTTTTTAAAAAGTTTGTTAAATAAATGAATCAGTTAAATTTCACCCTATCTCAGAAGCCCGATCCTATGTTGTGTATAAAATATATAAATTGTAATTTCCCCAAATGCAGTTGCCAAAGGATGGTAAACAGTTTTGCAGAAACATCTACATTTCTGGGCAATAAGACACCTATTTTCATTTTCACTTCAAGCAAGTTCTTTTTCCTGTAAATAGCACTTAGTCCTCTTCCTCCACTGCCAGAGCTTGTGCAAGAACCCCATCCCCAAAGGAGAAGGCAGATGTCTAGAAGCCCTCAGAGCTCTCAGGTTGGGGTGGAGGTGCAGTATCATATGTGCATGGGAGTAATCAATCAAGGCTGTGAACTCTTGCGCTCAGCAAGGGACAAGAGCTTCTAATCAGAACAGAACTGGTTCCCCAGCGGGCTGGTTCAGTTATCAATCATTTCTTAGTGAGGAATAGTGTGACACTGCAGAATCCACTAGAAAACCTTTATAGTTTTCTGTCTATATCAATACACAATAAATGTCATGGACCTCTCATTATACAGTGTGAGTGCAGACATTTTCAACTATCCACTCATCACTGTTTTAAAAACTCCATTATACAGAACCTTTTGTATATATTCATATTTGAATACTTGGGCAGGTGAATCGATCTGATACCTGGAGCGAGCAAAAAGGTAAGCAATAAGGCTTACAGAATTTGATCTCAAGAGGGCTGTATCTACCTAAGTATGCTGTGTCTCATGCTTACACCAACTCCACAAATTAGGTCTTATCTGCATTTTACTGTTGAAAAATGTTGCACGTAGTAAGGTATGGTTCGATTGACCTTGAGTGGAGATCTTTAGGGGAAGGTAACAGATGAGAATGTAAGTTTAACTGAGAGTACAAATGAAAACGCTGTTAAAGTGATCGGTGGTGGGGTAAGGATCGTAAAGAGGAAGGTTAGGAAGAGTCCCGTCGACTGGAAAACAAAGGATTGGTTAGAGGGTAGACCTTAATGTGTTCTTTGGTCTGTTTTGACTTGGGACTAGTTATTGTCTTGCTTTCCTAAATTTCTCTAGTTCTGAGGTCTTATACTTGCCCTTCTTACTGTAACAAAGCTAAAACATCTTTCTCAACCAAATTCCAGAATTTTTATTTTTGAGTAGATGTAGCATAGTAACAATGTAATATGTCGTGAACCTGGCTAGGCTATAAAGCTATGAAGACAGGCTATGATTCCTGTCCTGGGAAGTGTCAGGCTCCTGGAGAGGGCAGACACCGTGCGGGTAGTCAGCCCCCAGTATGATGATTCCAGGATAAACGTGAGCCGAGGGTGCACAGAGGAGGGGCATTTTAGAGGAAGCTAAGAGGAGTCCAAGAAGGCTTCCTGGAAGAGGCTGATCCCGGATGCAAGTCTCTAAGGATGAGGGGACAGTAGTGGTGTTGGCAGCATTTCTGATGCAGGGAGGGGAGGAGGAGCACAGTTGTGGAGAGAGGTGGGGTCCATAGCGTGAGTGTAGGAGGAGCATGAGGTCAGGCCAGAGAAGTGAGCAGGTTCCAGGCGGATGAAGACAGTGGGCACCACCGAAGGATGTTAAGCAGGGAGGTCACGTGGTAAATCTACTTCTTAGGAGAGATGTCTCTGGTGGCGGGGTAGAGAAAGTACCGCAAAGACAAAAAAGTCAAGCATGTTTTAACATAATGTGTAACTGAACATCTTCAAGCATAATGGTTGCTGTCTAGAACTAATTTTTGAAATTTCTTTTGGGTGTTGTCCTCTTTATCATCGGCACACATCCAGATGTCTTATACCAGAGCATGTAGCCAACGAGGAAGAGGGAAAGAATAGGGGAGCGCTGCGCACGATGAAGGGAAAGGTGCTGGAGAAGAATCTTTGCAGGGTCCCAGCTCCCAGAACAAACGTAAACGGACTGAGGAGAACAATGAAAGCCCCAGTTACACTGAAACTGAACAGTGGCTCACACGCTGCAAAGAAATGCAAGTGTCTTCTGTCTGTACCCTTCATTCAGTGAAGGAAAAAAAGGCCAGGAAAAAATAACATCCTGAGAGATTATGGCCAAGGTGGAGAATCTTTTTCTTCCATAGAAAGTTGAAATGTAAAAGAAGATTTTTCTATTCTTAATTTAAGAAATTTGTAGAATAACAGTTTAGCCAACTGTGTGACCATAAACCTCTCGCCCATTCTACCACGAACTTCTTTGGTGAAGTAAGGCCGGGATTTAAGTGCCATTTCTGAAGTCTTTAAAATCCTATCACTGAAGGGAGACCTTCAAGACAGCGGAAAGGTAAGATGTGGAGATCACCTTCCTCCCCACAGATACATCAGAAATACATCTACATGTGGAACAACTCCTACAGAACACCCACTGAACGCTGGCAGAAGACCTCAGACCTCCCACAAGGCAAGAAAATCCCCACGTACCTGGGTAGGGCAAAAGAAAAAAGAAATAACAGAGACAAAGAATAGGGACGGGACCTGTGCCACTGGGAGGGAGCCGTGAAGGAGGAAAGGTTTCCACACACTAGGAAGCCCCTTCGCGGGTGGAGACTGTGGGTGGCGGAGTGGGGAAGCTTCGGAGCCGCGGAGGAGAGCGCAGCCACAGGGGTGCGGAGGGCAGAGCGGAGAGATTCCCGCACGGAGGAGCGGTGCCGACCAGCACTCACCAGCCCGAGAGGCTTGTCTGCTCCCCCGCCGGGTCGGGCGGGGCTGGGAGCTGAGGCTCGGGCTTCGGTCGGATCGCAGGGAGAGGACTGGGATTGGTGGCGTGAACACGGCCTGAAGGGGTTAGTGCGCCACAGCTAGCCGGGAGGGAGTCCGGGAAAAGGTCTGCAGCTGCCGAAGAGGCAAGAGACTTTTTCTTACCTCTTTGTTTCCTGGTGCGCGAGGAGAGGGGAGTCAGAGCGCCGCCTAAACGAGCTCCAGAGAAGGGCCCGAGCCGCGGCTGTCAGCGCGGACCCCAGAGACGGGCGTGAGACGCTAAGGCTGCTGCTGCCGCCACCAAGAAGCCTGTGTGCGAGCACAGGTCACTCTCCACACCACCCCTCCCAGGAGCCTGTGCAGCGCGCCACTGCCAGGGTCCCGTGATCCAGGGACAGCTTCCCCGGGAGGCGCACGGCGCGCCTCAGGCTGATGCAACGTCACGACGCCTCTGACGCCGCAGGCTCGCCCCGCCTCCTCCGTACCGCTCCCTCCCCCCCGCCTGAGTGAGCCAGAGCCTGCGAAGCAGCTGCTCCTTTAACCCCATCCGGTGTGAGCGGGAACAGACGCCCTCAGGCGACCTACATGCAGAGGCGGGTCCAGATGCAAAGCTGAACCCCAGGAGCTGTGCAAACAAAGAAGAGAAAGGGAAATTTCTTCCAGCAGCCTCAGGAGCAGCGGATTAAATCTCCACAATCAACTTGATGTGCCTGCATCTGTGGAATACCTGAATAGACAACGAATCATCCCAAATTGAGGCGGGGGACTTTGGGAGCAAGGATATATATGTATTTTTTCCTTTTTTCTCTTTTTGTGAGTGTGTATGTGTATGCTCCTGTGTGTGATTTTGTCTGTATAGCTTTGCTTTTACCATTTGTTCTAGAGTTCTGTCTGTCTGGTTTTTTTGTTCTTTTTTTTTTTGTTTTTAGTATAGTTCTTAGCACTTGTTATCATTGGTGAATTTGTTTTCTTGTTTGGTTGCTCTCTTCTCTCTTTCTTTTTTTTTCTTTTTTACTTTAATAATTATTTTTTATTTTTTATTTTAATAACTGTATTTTATTTTACTTTTTTCTTTCTTTCTCTCCCCCCCCCCTTTTCTTCTGAGCCGTGTGACTGACAGGGTCTTGGGGCTCCGGCCAGGTGTCAGGCCTGTGCCTCTGAGGTGGGAGAGCAGAGTTCAGGACATTGGTCCACCATAGACCTCCCAGCTCCATGTAATATCAAATGGCAAAAGCTCTCCCAGAGACCTCCATCTCAATGCTAAGACCCAGCTCCACTCAACAACCAGCAAGCTACAGTGCTGGACACCCTATGCCAAACAACTAGCAAGACAGGATCACAATCCAAACCATTAGCAGAGAGGCTGGCTAAAATCATAAAAACATCACAGACACCCCAAAACACACCACTGGACACGGACCTGCCAACCAGAAAGACAAGATCCAGCCTCATCCACCAGAACACAGACACCAGTCCCCTCCACCAGGAAGCCTACACAACCCACTGAACCAACATTAGCCACTGGGGGCAGACACCAAAAACAACAGGAACTACGAACCTGCAGCCTGCAAAAAGGACACGCCAAACACAGTAACTTAAGCAAAATGAGAAGACAGAGAAACACACAGCAGATGAAGGAGCAAGATAAAAACCCACCAAACCAAACAAATGAAGAGGAAATAGGCAGTCTACCTGAAAAAAGAATTCAGAGTAATGATAGTAAAGATGATACAAAATCATGGAAATAGAATGGAGAAAATATGAGAAACGTTTAACAAGGACCTAGAAGAACTAAAGAGCAAACAAACAATGATGAACAACACAATAAATGAGATTAAAAATTCTCAGGAAGGACTCAATAGCAGAATAACTGAGGCAGAAGAACGGATAAGTGACCTGGAAGATAAAATAGTGGAAATAACTACTGCAGAGAAGAATAAAGAAAAAAGAATGAAAAGAATTGAGGACAGTCTCAGAGACCTCTGGGACAACATTAAATGCACCAACATTCGAATTATAGGGGTCCCAGAAGAAGAAGAGAAAAATAAAGGGAATGAGAAAATATTTGAAGAGATTATAGTTGAAAACTTCCCTAATATGGGGAAGGAAATCGTCAGTCAAGGCTAGAAAGTGCAGAGTCCCATACAGGATAAATCCAAGGAGAAATATGCCAACATACATATTAGTCAAACTATCAAAAATTAAATACAAAGAAAAAATATTAAAAGCAGCAAAGGAAAAACAGCAAATAACGTACAAGGGAATCCCCATAAAGTTAACAGCTGATCTTTCAGCAGAAACTCTGCAAGCCAGAAGGGAGTGGCAGGACATATTTGAAGGGATGAAAGGGAAAAACCTACAACCAAGATTACACTACCCAGCAAGGATCTCTTTCAGATTTGACAGAGAAATTAAAACCTTTACAGACAAGCAAAAGCTAAGAGAATTCAGCACCACCAAACCAGCTTTACAACAAATGCTAAAGGAACTTCTCCAGGCAGGAAACACAAGAGAAGGAAAGGACCTACAATAACAAACCCAAAACAATTAAGAAAATGGTAATAGAGACATACATATTGATAATTACCTTAAATGTAAATGGATTAAATGCTCCCACCAAAAGACATAGACTGGCTGAATGGATACAAAAACAAGACTCGTATATATGCTGTCTACAAGAGACCCACTTCAGACCTAGGGACACATACAGACTGAAAGTGAGGGCATGGAAAAAGATATTCCATGCAAATGGAAATCAAAAGAAAGCTGGAGTAGCAATTCTCATATCACACAAAATAGACTTTAAAATAAAGACTATTACAAGAGACAAGGAAAGACACTACATAACGATCAAGGGATCAATCCAAGAAGAAGATACAGCAATTGTAAATATTTATGCACCCAACATAGGAGCACGTCAGTACTTAAGGCAAATGTTAACAGCCATAAGAGGGGATATCGACAGTAACACAATCATAGTAGGGACTTTAACACCACACTTTTGCCAATGGACAGATCATCCAAAATGAAAATAAATAAGGAAACAAAAGCTTTAAATGAAACATTAGACAAGATGGACTTAATTGATATTTATAGGACATTTCATCCAAAAACAACAGAATACACTTTCTTCTCAAGTGCTCATGGAACATTCTCCCGGGTACATCATATATTGGGTCACAAATCAAGCCTTGGTAAATTTAAGAAAATTGAAATCGTATGAAGTATCTTTGCCAACCACAATGCTATGAGACTAGATATCAATAACAGGAAAAAAATCTGTAAAAAAATACAAACACATGGAGGCTAAACAGTGCACTACTTAATAACCAAGAGATCACTGAAGAAATCAAAGAGGAAATCAAAAAATACCTAGAAACAAATGACAATGAAAACACGACGACCCAAAACCTATGGGATGCAGCAAAAGCAGTTCTAAGAGGGAAGTTTATAGCAATACAATCCTACCTCAAGAAACAAGAAACATCTCAAATAAATAACCTAACCTTACACCTAAAGCAATTAGAGAAAGAAGAACAAAAAAACCCCAAAGTTAGCAGAAGGAAAGAAATCATAAAGATCAGATCAGAAATAAATGAAAAAGAAATGAAGGAAACAACAGCAAAGATCAATAAAACTAAAAGCTGGTTCTTTGAGAAGATAAACAAAATTGATAAACCACTAGCCAGACTCATCAAGAAAAAAAGGGAGAAGAGTCAAATAAACAGAATTAGAAATGAAAAAGGAGAAGTAACAACTGACACTGCAGAAATACAAAGGATCATGACAGATTACTGCAAGCAACTATATGCCAATAAAATGGACAACCTGGAAGAAATGGACAAATTCTTAGAAAAGCACAACCTTCCAAGCCTGAACCAGGAAGAAATAGCAAATATGAACAAACCAATCACAAGCACTGAAATTGAGACTGTGATTAAAAATCTTCCAACAAACAAAAGCCCACAACCAGATGGCTTCACTGGCGAATTCTATCAAACATTTAGAAAAGAGCTAACACCTATCCTTCTCAAACTCTTCCAAAATATAGCAGAGGGAGGAACACTCCCAAACTCATTCTATGAGGCCACCATCACCCTGATACCAAAACCAAACAAAGATGCCACAAAGAAAGAAAACTACAGGCCAATATCACTGATGAACATAGATGCAAAAATCCTCAACAAAATACTAGCAAACAGAATCCAACAGCACATTAAAAGGATCATACACCATGATCAAGTGGGGTTTATCCCAGGAATGCAAGGATTCTTCAATATACACAAATCAATCAATGTGATACACCATATTAACAAATTGAAGGATAAAACCATATGATCATCTCAATAGATGCAGAAAAAGCTTTCGACAAAATTCAACACCCATTTATGATAAAAACCCTCCAGAAAGTAGGCACAGAGGGCACTTACCTCAACATAATAAAGGCCATATATGACAAACCCACAGCCAACATCGTCCTCAATGGTGAAAAATTGAAACCATTTCCACTAAGATCAGGAACAAGACAAGGTTGCCCACTCTCACCACTATTATTCAACATAGTTTTGGAAGTGTTAGCCACAGCAATCAGAGAAGAAAAAGAAATAAAAGGAATCCAAATTGGAAAAGAAATAAAGCTGTCACTGTTTTCAGATGACATGATACTATATATAAAGAATCCTAAAGACGCCACCAGAAGACTACTAGAGCTAATCAATGAATTCGGTGAAGTAGCAGGATACAAAATGAATGCACAGAAATCTCTTGCATTCCTATACACTAATGATGAAATATCTGAAAGAGAAATTAAGGAAACGGTCCCATTTACCATTGCAACAAAAAGAATAAAATATCTAGGAATAAACCTACCTAAGGAGACAAAAGACATGTATGCAGAAAACTATGATGCTGTTGAAAGAAATTAAAGATGATACAAACAGATGGGGAGATATACCATGTTCTTGGATTGGAAGAATCAACATTGTGAAAATGACTATACTACCCAAAGCAATCTGCAGATTCAATGCAATCCCTGTCAAACTACAAATGGCATTTTTCACAGAAGTAGAACAAAAAATTTCATAATTTGTATGGAAACACAAAAAACCCTGAATAGCCAAAGCAACCCTGAGAAAGAAAAACGGAGCTGCAGGAATCAGGCTCCCTGACTTCAGACTATACTACAAAGCTACAGTAATCAAGACAGTTTGGTACTGGCACAAAAAACAGAAATATAGATCAATGGAACAGGAGAGAAAGCCCAGAGATAAACCCACGCACATATGGTCACCTTATCGTTGATAAAGGAGGCAAGAATATACAGTGGAGAAAAGACAGCCTCTTCAATAAGTGGTGCTGGGAAAACTGGACAGCTACATGTAAAAGAATGAAATTAGAACCCTCCTTAACACCATACACAAAAATAAAGTCAAAATGGATTAAAGACCTAAATGTAAGGCCAGACACTATCAAACTCTTAGAGGAAAACATAGGCAGAACACTCTATGACATAAATCATAGCCAGATCCTTTATGACCCACCTCCTAGAGAAATGGAAATTGAAAAAAATTAACAAATGGGACCTAATGAAACTTAAAAGCTTTTGCACAGCAAAGGAAACCATAAACAAGATGAAAAGACAACACTCAGAATGGGAGAAAATATTTGCAAATGAAGCAACTGACAAAGGATTAATCTCCAAAATTTACAAACAGCTCATGCAGCTCAATATCAAAAAAATAACTACCCAACCCAAAAATGGGCAGAAGATCTAAACAGACATTTCTCCAAAGAAGATATACAGATTGCCAACAAACACATGAAAGGATGCTCAGCATCAGTAATCATTAGAGAAATGCAAATCAAAACTACAACGAGGTATCATCTCACACCGTTCAGAATGGCCATCATCAAAAAGTCTACAAACAATAAATGCTGGAGAGGGTGTGGAGAAAAGGGAACACTCTTGCACTGTTGGTGGGAATGTAAATTGATACAGCCACTATGGAGAACAGTATGGAGGTTCCTTAGAAAACTAAAAAGAGAACTACCATACGACCCAGCAATCCCAGTACTGGGCATATACCCTGAGAAAACCATAATTGAAAAAGAGTCATGTACCACAATGTTCATTGCAGCTCTATTTACATTAGTCGGGACATGGAAGCAACCTATGTGTCCATTGACAGATGAATGGATAAAGAAGATGTGGCACATATATACAATGGAATATTACTCAGCCATAAAAAAGAAACAAAATTGAGTTATTTGTAGTGAGGTAGATGGACCTAGAGTCTGTCATACAGAGTAAAGTAAGTCAGAAAGAGAAAAACAAATACCGTATGCTAACACATATATATGGAGTCTAAAAAAAAAAAAAGTGGTTATGAAGAACCTAGGGGCAGGACAGGAATAAAGACCCAGAGGTAGAGAACGGTCTTGAGGGCACGGGGAGGGGGAAGGGTAAGCTGGGATGAAGTGAGAGAGTGGCATGGACTTATATATACTACCAAATGTAGAATAGCTAGTGGGAAGCAGCTGCATAGCACAGGGAGATCAGTTTGGTGCTTTGTGACCACCTAGAGGGGTGGGATAGGGAGGATGGGAGGGAGACACAAGAGGGAGGAGATATGGGGATATATGTATACATATAGCTGATTCACTTTGTTATACAGCAGAAACTAACACACCATTGTAAAGCAGTTATACTCCAATAATGATGTTAAAAAAAAAAATCCTATCACTATCGCATTGTAATTTTATACAATTTACCCTGGACCGGATGAACTGAGTCATAGGCTTTGAACCTTATGTTCCTTTCCAGCTTTTATATACCAAGTTAGAATTTTTATGTGAACAAATATATTTTTAAAAGTGTGTAACTGTTACCGCTTTTAGACAGTGAGCCCCGTGGGTAGATGGACGGCCACTTACAGAAGGGGCAGTGGGCACGAGGTCGTTTTCTGTTCTTCCTGTCTGCATTGCTGTGTGAACCCGGACAGATTCATAAATGGATGGTTCCTCCACTTTTCTTGGATAGGGATGTTTCAGAACAATCAGAGTGCCTGAATGAAGACAAAAAAACATAAGTAGAATCCCCAGAAATAAGGTCCAAATGCTAACAACTGGATAACTGTGGTTGAATTGTAAAGTCTCTTGTTTTTTCATGGATTCACTTACTCATTTTCTCAACCTGTATCGAGTACGAACTACATGCCAGTCACTTAAGCCAGTTGCTGGAGATACAAAGCGGGATGAGACGATATCTGGCCTCCTCGTGCTGGGACAGAGCTAGCAACGAACATAGTCATTTAACTGAACGGGGTGATGAGACCAATGTCGGTCACGTGAACCAAGCATGCTGGGAGCCTATGTGGTAACTGTGCTTTTTAGGAGAGATGTCACTGGTGGCAGGGTAGAAAAAGTACCACAGAGACAAAAAGGTCATGCATAAGAAAAGCCTTTCTGTGGAATGCTTCAGAAACTCTTTCCTAGGGGAGGCAACACCGTTCTAGACCTTAAAGCTGTAACTGGAGGTTTTCCAAGTGGGCTTTACAAAAGCCATGCAAACAAAACTAATCAAATACTCCGGGTATAGGAGGATTTATTGCATTGCCCTACTTCTCACTAGTTTCAGAACAACTTGCAACAAATCAGTGGACCTGAAAAATATGAGCTCGTAGCATTTTCCGTAGTATCTCCTACCAGGTTGGGAGAAAATAAATTAACAGCTGGAGGAAATGAAGTCTTTGCTTTTCTTAAGTGAACATGAAGTGAATAGGCTGGGGCTCCTGTGTGATTACCTTCACTTCCATCTGGAGGAGGGGGGTCCTGGCAGAAAAAGGGTCCCCCCAGGGGCCAGGCATTGGGGGCTTGGGCAAGTCATTCAGAGGGCTGAGCGCTTTCAGCTCAACATTGACATTTCCCCCTTCTGCATCCTTCCCTTTCCCTAGTCAATCAGTCAGTCAGAAACTGGAAACTGACTACAAAAAGACTAAGTTAAGGGTTTTCTCCCCTTTGCTATGGCTTCTTGCCTTTTTAATTTTATTCAGGTCTTTTATACGGCAGGCCCAAGATTGTACCAGACTGGGGGAGATGCAAAGAATTCAGTAATTCATTCAACAAATATTTACTGAGCTCTACTAAGTGCCAGGCACTTGTCTAGGCCCTGGAGATGCAGCAACAGACAAAGGAGATGTAGCGTCTGCTCTCATGGCAGGGGAGACAGAAAAAATTTTGAAAAAAAGAATATGTCAAGTGAGAGAATCGTTATAAAAACCCTAACAGAGCAATGTAAAGGAACAGAGAGCGAAAAGAGAGGGGTTGGGGAGGGTGGTATTTATATCAGGTCAGGGAAGCCTTCTTTGACAGGGTGACAGAAAGCTCATAGAAAGTATAGACCTTGAATTGCAGTAAGAAAGAGACAAGGAGGAAAGGAAAATACCTCCTCTGCAGTTAAAAAACCCTTAATAACAATGATAAACCTACAAACAAAGCAAAACCTTTCTATGAGGCTTGAGTACATACAACGTACTGACTGCAAAAACAGAACCGTGCCTTCTGATACCTGGGCCCGGATAGTGCCCTGCTGTAAAGTGAGAAGGAGCACTGAGAACAGCCAACAGAGGGCTCTAATCTTGGCCCCAAAACAATACCCTCCTGCTCTCTCTGTACCCAATTCACCTCAGGAACCCTGGGAACACAGTGGAAAATGGCGTTTGCAGTTATCAGAAGCTCCAGTACTGCTCAGGCACATTGTCTGTGCTCCCTTTTGTCCGTGTGATTCTTTCATGAGAACAGATCCAGTCATATCAGGACAAGGGGCCAGTTACAGGTTTACAGTCATAATGAAAGCAGCAACACCTAAATCAAGAGCAGCCGTTATGCAGGCTCAGGGGCACTGTGGATGCAGCTGTGACATGGCAGATGCTTGGTGAATTTGGGGCTGGCTTCTAAGTGACCTACCCCAGAGAAACACCTCCTGGCAGCCACGCAGGCATCATGGAAAGAGACACCATGGCCACTCAGCACCTGTTAACTTTGGACATTCTATCACAAACTTCTGTTTCTTCCTCTGACAAGTGAGCATAATTACGCTTTCTTCATGAAGCTGTTTTAAGCACCAAATAGAGAAGTGTTTGTGAAAGGATTATAACAATGTTCGATGTTGTTATGCTTTGATATAGAGCATTTTTAAATCCTTGACTGAAATTCCAATGAGTGGCATCTTTGGGAATGTGGATTTTAAAATAAGTTAAGAAAGACCTCAGTGTAACGATGTGCTAAGAATAAAAATGGCAGTAGTTTAGTAGGCACTAATGACATAGCGCTAAGACAAACAGGTGCCTCTTAAACACTTCATCTGACAATGGAGGAGAGGGGGACCGGAGCTCAGGGCTCAAAGCAGCTCACAAATAAGAAAAAAAATGTGAAATCTTGTGCTTCATCTTCAAAGCTGATGCTAAATTATCATCCTATTCCATATGCTTAATATGAAAATAATATTTTAAATGATGCCCTAGAAAGATGCACCTGGTCAATCCTCTGTCCTTTTGCACAGAACCAAGCATACCCCAGGTATATGCCTACCTATACAGGTTTCCTACTGCAGCTGTAACAAATCGTCACAAGCGTAGTGACTTAAAATAACTCAAATTTATCATCCTACAGTTCTGGAGGTCAGAAGTCTGAAATGGGTCTCACTAAAGTGAAAGTATCGGCAGGGCTGCTTTCCTTTTGGAGGCTCTAGGGGACAATCCATTCCCTTGCCTTTTCTAGCTTCTGGAGGCTGCCTGCATTCCTTGACTGGTGGCCCCATTCCTCCATCTTTAAAGCCAGCAACAGCGGGTCAAGTCCTTCTGATACTGCCATCTCTCCAGTTCTCCCTCTTCTACCTCCATCTTATAAGGACCCTTGTGATTACAGTGGTTGCTCCTGATTATCCAGGATAATCTCCCCATCTCAAAGTCAGCTAATTAGTAGCCTTAATTCTATCAGCAAACTTAATTCCCTCTTGCCATGTAATGTAACATTCACATTTCTGGGGACGGATGGGAATGCTTTTGGGGGGGGTCATTATCCTCCTTACCACGGTATCAGTTTCTGGGAGGTAAGCATAGCCATAGGGGCCCATTGTGCTGCATTGTAAGGACCTCTGGGCCAGGGTTGCTGCCTGAGCCTGCAGTGCCGTAACCACTTGGTACTGTAAAGCCATTGCCTTTCCAACACGTGCATTTCCAAGCCCTGTGAGTCCCTTCAGAGCAGGTATGGTGCCAAATTTATCTTTGTATCCCTACCTCCTGGTAGAGTTTCTGACGTAGGGAAGGCTTGATGAGTGAATGGATGAATGAATGCCACAGTAATTCAGATTTAAGGCGGGGAAGAGCCTGAGATGAACCAGGCTCTTCCAGGTCCATGATTACCCTGGTCTGGGGCAAGGACAGGACAGGACAACAACTCCAAATTCGGCTCTCCAAATCTCCACTGGGGGGACCCAAATTCTATCTTGAAAACTTCCTCTGAAGTTTAACCAATGAATAGCTAAGCTAAGGTAAATGATATTGAGTCAACCAGGAAAGCAGAATTGACCATAGATAGATATTAACTAGTAAGACCATGAATGAGGCTAGATTGAATGGTGGAATGAAGAAAATGACAAACTACTTATAAAATGATAACTTCCAGGACTTCCCTGGTGGTCCAGTTGTTGAGACTCTGCGCTTCCAATGCAGGGGGCATGGGCTCGATCCCAGGGCGGGGAAGTTTTGCATGCCACATGGCGCAGCCAAAAATAAATAAATAAATGAATAAAATAACTTCCACTGATAAAAATATGGCCTCTTGAGAAACAGGTCTCCTTAGCCAACTATTCTGCCCAAGGAAGGGCCAATATATGGACTTCTTGGCATGGCTGCTAGGCTTACAATGATTTCCCCTTTTGTAGAGATCGTCCCATCCCCTTACACAGAAGTAGACCCCAAAGACCCTGGCCCTCCTCCACAAACACCTAACCTGGACACACTCATTGGACCAATCCAGGGATCTGCTTTGTCACTTCTCTGGAAAAAAGGTCCACTAACTTCAGTTTCTGAGTTCATGAAGAAGACTTGTTTCCTGCCTTTGACATGAAAGCTGGTTTCAGAAACGCTCAGTGGAGGTACGTTTTTGAGATGATCAGAGCAGGAGGAAGGCAGGCATTTCAATTTGCTGAAAGCTACAGAGTTGCCATGGTCGCTGGGCTGATTACTTACTGTCTCTCGTGGTTTAGCTTGCCCTTAAATTCTGAGCTGATATACGAATATCTTTCCAAAAAATTCCACTTTTCTCCCTGTATCCTTCTTTTTCTTTTCCTTTTTTTTTTTTTAAATTCAGTTAGCCAGGGTTACTTTCTATCATTTGCAGTCAAAGGAAACTTATCTAATGTTGCCACCACAGACTCATTATATAAGTTCCACCCAAGGTTCAAGACAGCACGTTGGCTCCATAAGAGAGAGCTCTGGGTTAGTGATATTCAGACAAAATTAACCCCAGGACTTGGTTTGAAGATTCAGATAAAAGGCAACAGGAGACAAGGGTTGGTAGAGGGAGAAGAGACACAGATCTGCAACCACAGGTTGGAACTCTCTGTAAGTTTCACTTCAGTTTCTGAACTGCATGAAGGAGGAGACTGCTGTTTCCTGCCTTTGACATGAAACCTGGTATCAGAAATGCTTGGTGGAGGTATATTTTTGAAGTGATCAGAGCAGGATCGAGGCAGGTATTTAAATTTGCTTTGGCTGAACTGCAACTTACAGGACACCTACTCAGAGTGTAATACTATGAGATTGCATTGAAGGACTCCTTATCTTGTATCCCAGCAGGAATTCAGAAAAAGAGTAAGGACAGTCTCAAGCCTTAGGCATTGGTTTGATATCTAAAATAGAGAGTAGGGCAGGGCACATATAGCTCCTAAAAAGGAAACTTTTGTTTAGAATATTTCTTTTATGCACTAAAGCTAGTATTCAATACTCACTCAGCCAGGTTGCCCACCTAGACTGTAAAACGTTTGAGGGCAATGATGATACCTGTTTCATCACTGTGTTATCAGTGGCCAGCAATGCCCAGCTCATAGCTGGCACTCAATACGTATTTGTTAATTATGAATTAAATTAAAGTAAGATTATATCCATCCATGTTTTACTATTGCCCTCAGGTTCAGAAAACAAACTTTCCATCTGGCGTATGCATGGTGGGTTCCTCCATCTCCTCCCACCATTGGGAAGTGACTTTCTAAGGGGGTTTATAAGAATATTTAAGATCTTTCTCTTTTCTTCTTTGCTACCTTTTCTGCAAATAAACTTGAACTCATCATAAAAGGGGGCTAGTAAAACCACATTCATTTATAGATGAAGGGGTTTTAATATTGGTTTTAATATTAAAAATATTAAGAGAAGAGAAATATACTGAGGTAGGAAAAGAGAAATATACTGAAGTAGGAAAAGCAGACCAGTTAGCCAGAGAAAAAGAAGTACTGTTAAACAACCAAGTCAAATCAGGTCACTTTTTTTTGAGTACTTGATTATACCTTTCAGATGAATGCACTATGGAACTGGCTTAAAATTTGAAGAGGACATCACAAAGATTTGATAAACACTAATCCAATTGTCCCTAAACCAACTCTTCATGATATGCCAAAGACTATACTGCTCTTACATATAATTATTGGAATGAATTACCATAAAAGGGCTTCATTAAATAACTAATAATAATTAAGTATTTATGCCATGCTAAGAATCATTCTAAATATGCCTCATCTCATTCAATCTTCACAGCAAGTCATTAAGATATCAACTATTACCATCAGCTCAGTTTTATAAGATGATCAAACTGAAGCTCAGAGAGGTCACATAACTTGCCCGAGGACACACAGTTAGCTGATACATGGCAAAGGCTGGAGTTAGAACTGCGAGTTCACATATTTACTCATCATACCATACGTTTTTCTCAGCCTTGGTGATAATGACCACCATGGAAACTCTCTACGGCAAGTGAAATGTTGTTCTTGGCTATTGTGGGCAAGAGATCACATGTATAAATCAAAATTCGAAGAAGTGGATTCTTTAAGAGGCAGCTTGAGGAACGGAGAGGGGAGTTTTTGCTTCAACATTTCTCACCAGGCCTCAGTTTCTTCATTTGTAAAGGAGAATGAAATGGTCTCTGAGCTCCCTTCCAAATCCAACATTCTGTAAATCTAGTTAAAAGCATAGGCCCAATTGAAGGGCAAGAAATATTATGATGCTTAGTAACAAAATGTTTACCCTGTTTCTGCAAATGCACAATATTCACTTGATATACTTTAGTCCTGATGTCATTTTATTTTTGCCTCTCATTTTTCTTTTCCTCCATCTTCTCTTCAAACTTTAAATTTTATTTTACTTTACTGTAATTACGTAGGCTATTTTATATCTTTTCTGGAGAGGCATGAATGAGATGGGGCTAAGTATTTGGGGGCCATTTCCTAGTCAGCCTTTTTTATGTTTTATGATTTCCTAGTATAATTTCTCCAATGGCAATTTATGTAAATAAATTAAGAACAGCAATAAACACGAAGACAGAAGTTCAAATTGAGTCTCATTCTTTAGAACAATGGCTTTCTATCACATACCAAAAATATTAAAGGTTTTAAAGAGACTGAGGACTAAAACATGTATTGTAGGTCTGCCGTATCCTACAAGCATTCTGTTACATCATGTGGCAGGGGTTCTTCCCATCCAAATCCGTTCAAGGCCATGCTGTGATGTGGCAATACCGTATTGCAGTGTCACTGTGACACCAGTTTCAGGAGACAGCAAAATGAGTGGAAAGCACACACACTTTAGAACCAGTTAGCCTGGATTCCAGTCTCAGCTCGGATGCTTTCTATGTGTGCAGCTTGGGCAAATAAATTAAAATCTTTGAGTTTTTATTTCCTCATCTGAAAATGGGACCACTTTACACATTATAGTGGGTGGTCCAGAAGATTAAATAACTTGGTATATGTGAAAATATCTAGTAGCATACCTCAAACTTAGTAAAACTCCACAAAGATTTGTTTCATTCTCTTCCTTGCCTGCTTTTTCCTTTTTCAAACACACCTCATCTACAAACTAAGAAGATTTATATTTTTGGCAAACATAAACTAAAGAAGTGACTCTGGGTTGTGGTTTGGCAACATTCTAAGTTGTCACCAATTATTTTCAGAAGTGTCACATAATTCTCAAATTAAAATTAATTTTAAATTAATTATTTTAAAATGCCGTCTGGGTAAAATGGCTGGTATTGCAAAATAATATAATAACTGTAGCAGTTATTAAAAGGTTGGGAATCCCCATGTCAAAACAAAAAGAGAAGTGGAAATTTGACATTTAAGAAAGAACCAGATAGGATCTTCAAAATTGAGAACCAATTACTATAAAGGGTAAGCACAAACACAGCACACTTGACTTATACCATATTTTTTTCATGCTAGTTGTTAGGTGATTAAAATCACAACACAGTAATTCCTATAATAAATTGTACAAGACAATTTCATGTACAAAAGTATTGCAATATAAATAAAAGGTAATGGGAAAGGCAATTTTGTTTTAATACTATTTGGACATTTAAGGGTAAAGATAAATGGTGTCTACATTTTCCAAGATGACACTCAGTCAGTTACAAGAGGATACAGTAAAAATTAATAATGGACCAAACATATTCATCCTAAAAAAAGTCTCAAATTTCCAAATCTATTTGAGTTGAATTTAGAAGCCTTGTACAAATACGAATAGAAGTTTTACATAACATCTTACTATTACAAATGAAAGGCAGGGTCTGAATTTGATCATTACTGAGCATACATACGACGCAAATCATCATTTTCAAATTATGCTCTGTATACACTTTGGAAGTAAAACTTAATTGTCAGTAGCTTGTTAGTTGCGACGCTGCCATGAAAGCTGCAACGCGGGCTTTGGTAATGGGATACCCACCACAGAATGCTGTGGGTAATGATTAGCATTTATTCTTTTAGGTGCTGGGACATAACAGGGAAAAAAAACTGACAAAAATCCCTCTTCTCATAGAGCTTACATATGAGTGTGAAGGTTTTAAAAAAATAAATGAATTAAAAATATGTTAGAAGGTAAATGGGCCATTGAAGAGAGTAAAGCAAGTGGGTACATTGTATATATCTCTACGATATACTTGGGAGATGATTGGGTTTTGAGAATGAGAAATATCTTAAGAGAGTTTATGGGTATTCATAAGGAGAGATTAGAGTGAACGGAAACTTTAATGGAGATTAGAGAGATTAAATGTAGATTACAACAAGGGAAAGGGAAAATTATAATAATAGAATCTTAAAGTTGTCAGGAGGGTTAGATCTTGCTTACAGAATCTTCATTCTTTAGCTTAGGAGGCAGAAATCCTGGGAGTTTAAATAATAGGAATAAAATAGGAAAAAGAAATCTTAAAAGAGTATTCATCCCTTTAGGTTAATACTTTTACCTATCCTGAGAGCAAATATTTTCTTATGACCCAGGACCAAGAATTCTGGTTTCACTCTACTGAAGACATTAAATAGATATAAGATTGTAAGGCAGAAGTGTACGGTTGTTGTTTATTTGGACATCTTCCCTGTTGCCCTCAAAGGTGATGCCATTCCTGCCGGTGAATGAGTGTGAGAAAGTCTCTCTTAAATAAACTCACTGCCCAGGACCTGGAGGGCGAGGCTGGCCTGAGCTGGGCTGGTCTGCAGAGTGGCCTGAAATACTCAGTTCTAGTCCTTCCCATTCTGGGGATCTGGAGGTCAGAACCCTGGCAGGGTCTCATCCATCGTGCAGACAAATGCTTCCCCTGGTGATCCTTAACCGAACAAAAATTTTAATAAGAATTTACACTTCATCTGATGATGAAGAAGGAATCATCAGCCTGGAGGTCTCCTGATCACTGTAAGCCAATTCTTTTAAAATTTTTAATTGAAGTACAGTTGATTTACAAAGCTGTGTTAATTTTTGCTGCACAGCAAAGTGATTCAGCCATACATATATATACATTCTTTTTTATATTCTTTTCCATATGGTTCATCACAGGACACTGAATATAGTTCCCTGTGCTGTACAGTAGGACCTTGTTGCCCATCCATCCCATACATAATAGTTATTTATCCATTCATCTGTCGATGGACATTTAGGTTGTTTCCATGTCCTGGATATTGTGAATAGTGCTGCTATGAACATAGGGGTGCATGTATCTTTTTGAATTATAGTTTTGCAGGAGCCAATTCTATTTTTTAATTGACGTATAATTGATGTACAGTGTTGAGCCAATCTCTGCTGTACAGCAAAGTGACTCAGTTATATATATATGTGTATGTATATATATATACACACTCTTTTTTAAAATATTCTTTTCCATTATGGTTTATCCCAGGAGATTGGATATAGTTCCCTGTGCTATACAGTAGGTCCTGTTGTTTACCCATTCTAAATGTAATAGTTTGTATCTACCAACCCCAAACTCCCAGTGCATCCCTCTCCCTTCCCCTTGGCAACCACAAGTCATTTCTCTATGTCTATGAGTCTGTTTCTGTTTCATAGATAGGTTCATTTGTGTCATATTTTTGATTCCACACATAAGTGATATCATATGGTATTGGTCTTTCTCTTTCTGACTTACTTCACTTAGTATGATAATCTCTAGGTCCAACCATGTTGCTGCAAAATGGCATTATTTTGTTCTTTTTTATGTCTGAGTAGTATTCCATTGTATGTATGTACCACATCTTCTTTATCCATTCGTCTGTTGATGGATATTTAGTCTGTTTCCATGTCTTGGCTGTTGTGACTAGTGCTTCTATGAACGTAGAGGTGCATGTATCTTTTTGAATTATAGTTTTGTCTGGCTATATGCCTAGGAGTAGGACTGCTGGATCATATGGTAGTTCTATTTTTAGTTTTTTAAGGAACCTCCATACTGTTTTCCATAGTGGCTGTACCAGTTTACATTCCCACCAACAGTGTAGGAGGGTTCCCCTTTTCTTCAGGAGCCAATTCTTTCTTTCTTTTTGGCTGCGTTGGGTCTTCATTGCTGCGTGCCGGCTTCTCATCGCGGTGGCTTCTTTTATTGCGGAGCACAAGCTGTATGTGCAGGGGCTTCAGTAGTTGTGGCTCACGGGCTCTAGAGCGCAGGCTCAGTAGTTGTGGTGCAAGGGCTTAGTTGCTCTGCGGCGTGTGGGATCTTCCCGGACCAAGGGTAAAACCCGTGTCCCCTGCATTGGCAGGCGGATTCTTAACCACTGTGCCACCAGGGAAGTCCCCAGGAGCCAATTCTTAAATGAACAAGAAGAGATCTGTTCTTAGAAGATGGAATCCCAGTTTCCATTCACTGTTATTCATAGGCCACACTGCTGACTCTGTGACTTCCAAGGACCATCTGGGTTTAAAAGCCATCATAGCTTCAGCAGGTTATCTTGTTTCCTGAGGCTTATTACTCCCAGAGGGCATAACAGAAGCTCATATGTCATGGGTTTTGCCCCTTGTTCCCAGCTTTGGTGGCTTTGCCTTCAGCTGGCAGGGACAGATAAGAGGAATATTTCAGAGTTACTGGGATTTAGCTCAAGAGCTGGAAGCCAGTTTGTCAAGTACATATCTATCAGCACCCAGGGTCTGTAGCAGGGGTTTAAATATCAGCAAATTCCAAACTGGGTAATGAATAGAACAGAGGAGAGGCAATGGAGAGCAAAAATCTCAGTTTCCTAAGTTTATTGCAATAAATAAAATAACAATTATAGTGATGATAAGGCTACAGCAAGTTTCAGCTTTTTTTTTTAATTTTTGAATTTTATTTTATTCATTTTTTTATTAGGTTCTTATTAGTCATCCATTTTATACATATTAGTGTATATATGTGAATCCTAATCTCCCAATTCATCACACCACCACCACCCACCCTCTGCCACTTTGAAGAAAACTACCATAGGTGTCTGGATTACAAATCTTTATAATCCCTATTGCATTAATAACAAACTTTCTTTAGTCAGATTAATCTATTTGCTGGGAAGCTTAATATTGACCCAAATATAACACTGAGGAACCTTTATTTTGGTGCAGTCTTAGGTGATCCTTTCACCTAGTGATTGGATCAGTGCCAGAAAAACTCAACCAGATGGATTTGGAGGGCATTATACTAAGTGAAATAAGTCAGACAGAGAAAGACAAATACTGTATATCACTTATATGTGGAATCTAAAAAATACAGCAAACTAGTGAATATAATAAAAAAGAAGCAGACTCACAGACATAGAGAACAAACTAATGGTTACCAGTGGGGAGGGGGAAGAGGAGAGGGACAGTATAGGGGTAGGGGGTTAAGAGGTACAAACTATTGTGCTTAAAAAAAGCTACATGGATATATTCTATAGCACAGGGAATATAGCCAATATTTTATAATGACTATAAATGGAGTAAAATTTTTAAAAATTGTGAATCACTATATTGTACACCTGTAACATATAGTATTGTACTTCAACTATACTTCAATTAAAAAGAATTTAAAATAAAACAAAAAAAACTTTAAAAAAAGGGGGTTTTGAAACCTGCTAGTAGGCAGAATATGTACTTTTTCATAACTTGGAGAAAGTCTGGAAAGGAGTACGGAGAATGACCAAAGATACTGAAAATAAAGTCTAGAGGGAGAGTTTAAAAGAAGGGAGCTGATTTTGCTTGGTGAGAGAAGAGGAGGCTGGAAAGTAACAATGGTAATGGCTTCGAAGGATACAAAGAGTTGCAACTCACAGTCATCATTCATTCATTTATTCATTCACTCACCCAAAGCACCACGCACTGTACCAGGACCTGGGAGACACAGAGAAGGACAAAAATTGAAGTAGACAAAACAGAGTCCTTGGCTTCAACATCTCCTCTCCATTGCCAGTGACCAAGAATTGAACGAAAGTGAGTGTAGGTTGGGACACAAGTCGGAAATAAGTTTGAAGGGAAGGGATTTGAAATTGAAATGCTTGCCAAGGCCAAAGTAGCAATGGAAATAAAATCATTGCCAATTGCCCTTTGTTTATGAGAATTATTGCTGGTTAAATGATAAAGTAATTTTCAGGGTTGATTAGGAGGATTTCCACCAGAAAAAAAAAAGATGATTGCTTCAATTTTATGGTTTGAAATAATCTATCAAAGACCTTGTATGGTCAGTATAAAGTAAGTCAACTATTTTGTGGTTTCCACTGTGCTTTTTGTCTTTCCTTGACTCTGTGTGAGTCATATCAGGGTCTATTCAGGCCACAGAAATAGCAGAAAAGGAAGAGGCACTGGTGGCATTTCTCCCAGTGTGATCAACAAAAAGCCCACTAACCAAGTTTACCATGAAAATGAGTGTGTACAAATTCACAGCAACTGACTCTGCTATTAAGGCTTGAATTCCTCTTGTGCTTGGTTCTTGGAACTGTCCAATTTTTTGATTAACTGAGAATTATCAACATTTAGGACATAGAAAATTGTGATTCTATGTCACAAATACAGAGGAAATCTTTTACCTTATTTAAATAGTATAGACAAATGAGTTAGATAATTTAAATACCAAGAGAGTGTGTTTGTTTTTTAACTTGAATTTTCTGGTTTGATTCTAACCACCCAGAAAGGAAATTTTAAACTATTTCCAGCCATACTTAAGTGCCATGTAAAAACTTATCAGAAACCAAGACAAGAGAAACAGAATTTTATGATGAAATTAAGGAATTGTCCAGGGGAGTAATTTCTGGTCAGTATTTTTAATATTCAATGATCGTTGAGAAATTGCATTTCATTTTAAAATGCTCAAAAACTGCTCAAAATGATCGTTTTTGGGTCTCCCCAATATGCAAACTTCTCATACCTAAACTTCTGAGGAATCAAAAAGTTGTTCTTTCCTTTGTTCTTTCTTTGTTTACTGTATATATCATTATAAAACAAATAGGTCATTTTAAAGAAATGTGTGCTTTTAATCAATCCATTAAATAACACATTCTGAGAAAAATACCTATTTTGTATAAGGCACATTGTTTTCTCCTAAAAATAATACTAACATACTGACATATATATATATATATACTGAAATATATATATATATATTTAATGTAGCATATGGCACTGTAATTGGAAAAAAAGTTTCTAAACATATCCAGTTGCATATAGTATGCACATAATTCAATAGAAGTGACAACTATTTAATTGAAACCCGCTTTGTCCCGCCTCCATCCTGAAATGATATCTCACAGGTCAAGTATCTGTCCATAGCTTACCTGTCTCACTTCCAATCAAAGGCTGATTTGCAAAATGCTTGACAAAATCCTTCAAAGATGAGAATTCATTAAAGCCAAATTTAAATGAATATCCAGTATATTCAACGTGAAAGTGTTTGACAGAGTCTTTGGCTCTAAAAGGGAAAAAAATGTTTAATGTTATTTAAGAAACGAGTATCTTTTTTGAAGGGGAATGTAACCTTGGGCATTAGCATCACCATTAAACCCTTCTAAAAGCTGAGAGTTATGACACAATCACTGGAACCCCTGGCACTTAAAGAACAGCGCTGGTTTCTTCGGACAGAGCGTGTTCTCAATTTTTCATTCTAATGAAAGACAAGAGCCGGTGCTCCCTGTGTATTCTCTGACTTGCCGAACGAGTCTTTGAACATTAACCTCTTAAGGGGCATGAGTTTAAGAAGGGCAGGAAGAGAGATGATAGAAATGGCAAGTCACTCCCTCCTCAAATTCTTCTCTGTGCCTGGCCCTCCTTTGGGAGTCAATCCAAATTCTGCTTCTGTCACTTAATCAGTTATGTGAGCCCAGCCCTTTGCCTTCCGTGCCTATTCCTCTGCCTGCTGAATAAGATATCAGATTTCCTACATTGTCATTCTCCACTTCATTTTTGGAATAAGGCAGAGAATTAAATTTTAAAAAATGTATATATATATATACTTGATTTGACCCAATCCTATCTGTCTAGCCTCACTTCCACCATTCCTTTCTTGCAGGGCATGCTCCAACTTTAGCAAGCATCAGAAACCAGAAGCACCTGCCGGGCCCAGATTTCTGGGCCCTATCTCCTGAATTCCTGATTCAGTAGGTCTGGGGCGGGGCCTGAGATTTGTATTCCTAACCTGCTCTCGGGCGATGCTACTGGTCTGGGGACCGCACCTTGGGAACTGCTGTAGTCCAGCCGTGCCTACTATTCTCCTAGGAGTTTCCGCCTTTGTCCCTTAGCTCGTACAGTTCCCTTCACCTGTGACTTCTTCCACTTTGTTTCCGATCAAGTTTCAGTTCAAATGCCACTTACTCTATCAAATATCACCTGCTACTTCTGGCTTGAGTTACTTGCCTTTTCTCTTCTCAACAACCCAAGCACTTACCTTGTTTTCTTTCACGGCATTTACAGCGCTCTACTTTGTATTAAGGTATTTGGATATGGCCCCTGTGAGGCTATACTTCCTGATGTCAAGGTCTTTGAATCTTCTACAGCACTTATCAAAATGGTAGGCACAGAGCGGATGCTTTGAAATATTTATCATTAAGGAAGCGAATGACCAAATGAATAAAAACAATCATTCTCCTGAGCTGGTCTGTGATTCCTCTTACTTTTGCTGGTGGTTATTATTTTTTAAAGCATTTCCAAGTGCTTGTAATGGAAATTAATATTTTATATTTTACCTTTGTATATAGATGTAATATATATGTCATCTCTTTGTAAGGAGCTTACGATCTAATTGTTCAGGCGAGACATAGAAAAGTGAAAAGTTAACATTCTTTTAGCCAACAATTCCACAGATTTGTTTGAGATCTGGGGGAGATCCATGCAATAACGGCTCAACAATCTAACCACTTTAATGTAATTTTAACATTTGCTGTTGATTTGAGAAAGCACAATTCCTGTTTCCCCCAAAGCAGAATTCTATTTTTGGTGAATATTTTTCCCAAAAATGTTTTTTAGAAAATTTGTAAATAAAATAAAACAATAATGGTTTGAGGTTATTGGCTGGGTGGCCGAGGGCAATTACATGGAGTCCTCACATCACCATTCTGACCCAGGGGCAACTCTCTGTGAACCCAGAAAGACTTGCTACATGTCAGTGGAAGCCAAGGGGACAGATGCTGACAGATAACCAGTGACTCTCCCTGATTATCACATGACTAGGTCACCTTCTCTGAAAGGGAGGCCAACCAGGAGAAAGGGGATGGGAGAGAAGCCCTGAAAGGACTGGACGATCACTGTTTTGAGCAGGGCATACCTGGTGGGGACTAGATTAACTTTCTTAATAGGGGAAATGGAAATTCAAGAAAGGCCAGTCCATTTATAGAAAAAAACTAAAAGTTGCATACTGCCTGCTTCAGTTTGTGATTATGAAAATTGCACAGCCACAAGTCATTCTGATTTTCCAGAGGAAGCAAGGAACAGTGAAAGGGGCACTGGGCCAGGTTTCAGGGATGTGATTCTGGTGCTGTTTCTATCACTGATTTATTGGGTGGAAGACACTTTACCACTTCAGGTTTCAATTTCTTCATCAGTCAAGCAAGAGTTTTGGATTAAACAACTCATAAAATCTCCTTCAGCTCTAACATTTTTTTCTCCACCAATGGAAGGGGCAAGAATGTTTTTTGCAGGCTCACCACTCAGAGCTTGTCATCCTCGGACCTGCTGGTCTAGCAGGAATCAAGAGAATTCGGTTCTCTGGCAATCTGAGTGTGACCATGAAGTCAGTGCCCCTATAAATAAGAGATGGGACCCCACTGAATTTATAGAGTTCTCACGCATCCTACCTCACAGAGAGAGAGTACAGCCCGGTCCTTTCATTGCTGTCTCGCAGAAGGTAGCTCCCGTCGCATCCATTGGAGAGGAGAAGAGCCTCGGCTGCATGGCGGGTGAGGTTACCATGGTACCACCTGCGGAGGAGAGAGCAGCACTTTCACTCAGGGTGAACCACAGGGGACTCTTCCTGCACTGAGTTTTCCTCTCAGCAATATTCTCCACTCTGGTAGCCCCGAGACCAAACTCTGAGCCAAAACATCAAGAAAAGGAAATTGCTGGATGAGGCTGAAGGGGAAAGGAGAGAGTTGGCTAATCGCAGAGTATTATGGGTTGAATTGTATCCTGTTGAAGTGCTAAGCCCTAATACCTCAGAATGTGGCCTTATTTGGAGAGAGGGTCTTCAGTGAGTTATAATGAGGTTATTAAGGTGGGCCCTAATTCAATAGGACTGGTGTCCTCTTGTGAAAAGGGGACTTCTGGAGACGAACTTGCACACAGGGAGAATGCCGTGTGAACATGAAGAAGGCCATCTGCAAGTCAAGGAGGGCAGGCTGGAGCAGATCCTCCTTCACAGCCCTCAAAAGGAACCCACCCTACTGACGCCTTGATTTCGGGCATCTAGCCTCCAGAACTGTGAGATAGTCACTTTCCGCTGTTTAAGCCACTCATTTTGTGGTACTTTGTCGTTGCAGTCCTAGCAAACAAACACACACTTTACTTTGTAGACAGAAAGATGTTTTAAAATCCAAGTCAAAAATAACCATAAGAATAGGTTTTGGGCAATTTTCTCTCTTTCTTTTGGTCTCTCTCACACTCTCTTTCGAAAGTGTGGTACCACCTTTTGCAGTGTAGAAAACCACTGAGCTGTCATACCAGAGTCCATTGTCATGAGGGAAATGAAGTTGAGCACAAAGAATTCAGATGTTTTATACTGAGATGCAAGCCTCATCCAATATTGTTTCAAACTGAGAAATATCTGCACAGCTGGGGAAGTCCCAAGGAGATTCAAACTGATGTACGTGTTTTAAAAAACAAAAAACAGGGCTTCCCTGGTGGCACAGTGGTTAAGAATCTGCCTGCCAATGCAAGGGACATGGGTTCGAGCCCTGGGCTGGGAAGATCCCACATGCCAAGGAGCAACTAAGCCCGTGAGCCACAACTACTGAGCCCACGTGCCACAACTACTGAAGCCCGCGCGCCTAGAGCTCATGCTCCGCAGCAAGAGAAGCCCCTGCTTGCCGCAACTAGAGAAAGCCCACGCGCAGCAACGAAGACCCAATGTAGCCCAAAAAAAAATTAAAAAATAAAAATAAAAACCAAAAACCAGAAAACAGAAACACATCAGAAAAGGTAAAATATATCCACAGTAGAAAAAAAAAAATCTACGTAGTTCAAAAGAAAACATAATGAACATAAAGCTTTTTTCTCTCCCTTAACCCTCAGTCCCCCTGTTCCTTTCCCCAGAGGACCCCACCGTTAACCATTTTTTGTGCTTCCTCCTAAGAGGTGTCCCGCGCATGTAGAGGCGTTCAGGCCTGTCCGCTGCCGCAGTTCTATGGAAATAGAGCATTCCAGGCACACTGTTGTGCACCTCACTCCTGTTTCCTAATGACAGTTCTTTCCCGTTCTTTCTAATGAGCTGGTAGAGAGAGTTCAGTGTGGTAATGAGGACTGTGGGCTCTGCAGTCACTTAGCCTGAGTCCCGATCTGGGTGGCACCTCTTATTAGCTGTACCACCGTGGGCGAGTTACCTAACCAATCCGAGTCTCCGTTTTCTCACCTCTAAAATAGAATTAATAACAGTTGTACCTTGTGGGCCAGTTGTTAAGTCCTGCTCACATTAACACATATGAAATGGTCAAAACAGGCTTGGCAAACAGCAGGGCTCAAAACACATTAGGAGTTGTCATGAAGCCATTGAGATCCACAAAGCCATAACTTGCGATGTATCTTCTGTGGCGTGATTTTCTTGTTGCTCAAATATAATTGTTTATTACTTTCAACTTACTGCAGATAAGAGAAAGCTAGGTCCTGGGGACAGTAGCTGCTGCAAAAGACCAACGGTCCAGAGCAGTGGAGGGGAAGGGGACACAAGCAATTACACAAATATTGATAATGTCAGTGAACTAAGTACTGTTAAAGAGATGTGCATGGTGTACAAGGAAGACCCCTGATCTGGGGGTGAGGGATCCTACTGGGATGTCCCTGTGGCACGATATTTTCACCTGATAATAAAAATTAAACGTAAGACCAAATGTAGAAGGAAGTTTCTACATGGGTCTCCAAGCTACCAGTTTTCTAAATCTGCATTTCCTAATATCTGCTTCTTTAACACATTTCCTCTTTGGGGCAGAGATGCCTCCATCCTGTGTTAGAAATGTGCTTGCTAGCTGAAAGCAATGGCAAGGCAAAGCATTTTATAAGAAATCCCATTGACTTATTTACCCATTCATTGGACTAATGCCCAGACATGCTCAAATCTTCACGGAATGAAATTCCTACAAAAGACAATTGGAACCTAAAACTAGTATGTTGTATGTCCATTATACTTCTTTTTTTTTTTTTTTAAAAAAGGGCAGTTGGAGGAGCTAAAAGTGAGGCTATCAAAAACTTCAGGTTTGGTTACAGACAAAATTCTAATTCCTTTTGATAAGTGAAATCTCTACGAGGTCACAAGTTCTTAAATACATTTTGCCTATAATTATTTTTTGAATGAACATTTCAGCAAACCATTCAGTTTGAGCCAATAGATTACTTATTGGAAGCAACAAAATTTGTTTATTTGTTTATTTATTTATTTATTTTGGCTGCGCAGTGTGTGGGATCTTAGTTCCCCCACCAGGGGTCAAACCCGCGCCCCCTGCATTGGAAGCACAGAATCTTAACCACTGGACCACCAGGGAAGTCTCTTGAAGCAACAAAATTTGATCAACAAAATTCTAAATGTAAAGAATTTGGACATTCCTTGGGATTCTTTTCAACAAGATCTGATGTCTGTCTAAAGCATTTACAGAATTCTGATCATTCTAGCTTGGCGACAGTTTTTACTGAGAACTTTTTTATGGTAATCTTTTAAACAGTAGCTATATATCATAAACACATAAGAAATCCTTGAATATAAAGCAAGAAGGATCACACTGTGCTCTAATTTGGAACATGTCAGGGAGTGTTAATTTCTGGGTGAGAAACATCACTTGGTTGAGTCAACATCACTGTCACAGTTTTCACGGAGTCCTGGGCCTGGGCAAACCTAAGACAGAGGCTTCCAGGCAGCACCTACGCTTCATGATGTCTGCAGGGCAGTGAGGACCCTCACGCCCCAAACAACTCTTCCACAAATACCTAAACTCCCTGTCTTAACTGAGTTAAGCATCCTTTCCTAGGAACTTCAGATCAGCATATCTTCCAGGGAATTGACTATAAAGCCAAATAACATTACATACCCTTTGCAGGAATATGTCCATCTTTGGTAAGGATGGTTCAAGACTGTGTACATGAAGAGTGAAAGGTTGAAAATACAGTCTTATTCAGCTGGTAGTTTTCCCACAGTTAACCTTCTCTATCTTCTATCATTTGACTTTATAAATCTTTATCTATTAAGTTCAAATCTGTGCAAGGCATTGTAGTAGGCAGGTCAAAGGGAACACAAACCCAGGCTGAGCCTCAAGAAACCATTAATCTAGTCAAGAGAGTAAGACAAGTACTTTGCAAACTACATCCAAGAGAGAGTAAAGTATCCAGTGGGGGTTATAGGAAGAAAGATCAAGGCCATTTTTTATTAGTTAATTTATTTATTTATTTTTGGTTGTGTTGGGTCTTCGTTTCTGTGCGAGGGCTTTCTCTAGTTGCGGCAAGTGGGGGTCACTCTTCATCATGGTGCGCGGGCCCCTCACTATCGCGGCCTCTCTTGTTGCGGAGCACAGGCTCCAGACACGCAGGCTCAGTAGTTGTGGCTCACGGGCTTAGTTGCTCCGTGGCATGTGGGATCTTCCCAGACCAGGGCTCGAACCCGTGTTCCCTGCATTAGCAGGCAGATTCTCAACCACTGCACCACCAGGGAAGCCCCAAGGCCATTTTCTGAATGACCCAACATCTAAGTAGGCCTTGAAGAATATGTAAGTTATTTTTTAAAGTGTGCATTATTTTTTTCTGATTATAAAACATATGTAGTAAAAATTAAAATATGTACACATACAGAAGAGAAAATGAAAGTCTTTCACAGAAGAGGAAATATGTATTTCAAATAAACAGTCTCACTATTAATCAGAAAAATGCAAATTAAAACAACAATGCAGTACCTTTGTAATCCACCAGATCAGCTAAAATTGAAGGGTTGGTATTAAGTTCTGGAGAATTTGGGGGCCATGGATATTATCATCTACTGTTGGCAGGTGTTTAAGTTGGAGGGGAACTTAGCACATCTAGTGTAACTGGACATGCACACATGACCAGCGACTCCACTTCTGGTGGCTTATTAGTGAAACACTCACACGTACACAGAAGGAAGTGTGAATTAAGGTGTCTACTGCAGAGCGTTTGTGAGAATAAAAATTAGGAGCCATCCTAAATATCCACCAACAGTGAGATGACAGATAAGTGCAGTGCAGTGAGTGCTCATAGGATGCGATTATGTTAAAAGTTAACCGAAAGAGTTTGAAAAGCTAAGAGCGTTGTTGGTTGCCAAATGCTAAAGGCAGGGGGTTGGGTGCTACCAACACATTGTGAGGGGGCACCAGGAATGATTACCACCCTCTGATGGCCGATGCAGTCCTGAACAACTGAGAATTGTCCCTCTCAGAATGCTAATCACTCCCCCACGGAGAAACACGGAGTGAATATTTGTGTCCACGCACATCAGAGTTGACAGATCCCAAAACATACTGTTAAGTTAGAGGAACTGGTGGCAGGTATAGTCTGAAACCACTTAATTTTGAAAAATCTCTCTCATTCCCTCCAAACAATACAACACATACACATATAATAATATATAAAAGCACAAAATAGAAGTCTGATAAAATACACACCAAACTCATAAGTTTGGTCCTTAAAAGAAGGAACCAGGATTGAGGGCGTTGTTAAAGGGGACTTTAGCTCAATCAGATTTTCCTAATTTAGCTTGTTCTAATGAAAAATAAAATAAAATACACGCATATATTAATTGGGTAACTAAAATTTGAAAAAAAGAAAATTGTATGTCTACCTTGATCCAACCTCCGGGGCCCTGTTAATGTTGGCTTTATTTAAATATTTTACTTAATTTACTTATTCAACTATTGTTTATTGAACACTGGAAATGATCTAGCATTTGCGGGGAGGGAGAGAGAGACTTTTTCTCTATTTAAAGTCTGGTGGGATATGGAGTGACAATCGTTCAGGGAGCTATTCTGTGCAAAGGGAATAACAGGAACAAAGGCCAAGAAGCAACAGAATGCCAGGTATGTACAGGGTCAGAGCCCTGCATCGTGGGGTGAGTAATTCAGGTGAGTGCCAAAGGGCAGCAGTCAGGCATGGTGAGACGAAGCTGGGAGGAGACTGATGCTGTCTTATACTGGGCCCTGGATGCTGACAGTTCCTCGGCTGATGTCTACACGGCTTTTTGTGGATTAATACGCATATACAATAGCTCATTACATAGAGTCCTAATTGCACGGGCCTAAAGTTCCTGTAATTGGGACTGTGTTTAACATTTTTTTATTTTGTTCTTCTGATTATTAGATGGAAGAGTCAAATTTTAAGGGGCTTGAAACTTACAAAATTTGGAAGTCTCTGTAAGAAAATTAGTATAAAATTACCAAAAAAAGAAAAGAATAATTATTTAGAATGAGAAATCACAATAGATTACAAATTTTAAAAGCTGACATCAACAAAAGGCAACCTATTGAATGGGAATAAATATTTGCAAATCATATATCTGATAATGGGTTAATATTCAAAATAGATAAAGAACTCATACAACTCAATAGCAATAAAACAAATAATCCAAAGCAATCCGATTTAAAAATGGGCAGAAATCTGAATGGACATTTTCCAAAACAGACACACAGATGGCCAACAGATATATGAAAATATGCTCAACATCACTAATCATCGGGGAAATGCAAATCAAAACCACAATGAGATACCACCTCACACCTGTTAGAATGGCCATCATCAAACAGACAAGAACTAACAAGTGTTGGTGAGGATGTGGAGAAAAGGTTGGTGGACATGTAAATTGGTGCAACCACTATAGAAAACAGTAGGGAGGTTTCTCAAAAAGTTAAAAATAGAGTTACTATATGACCCAGCAATACCACTCCCAGGTATTTATCTGAGGAGAATTAAAACACTTATTAGAAAAGATATATGCACCCCCATATTCATTGCAGCATTGTTTACAATAGCCAAGACATGGAAACAACTAAATGTCCATTGATGGATGAATGGATAAGGAAAATGCTTTATATATGTATATATATTCAGCCATAAAAAGAGTGAAATCTGGCCATTTTTGACAACATGGGTGGACCTTGAGTGCATTATGCTAAAGGAAATGTCAGACAGAAAAAGGTAGATACCGTATGATCTCACTTATATGAGAAATCCGGAAAACAAAACAACCAACCAAACTAAACTAAACTCAAACAGACTCAGAGATACAGAAAACAAATGTATGGTTGCCGTAAGGGAGGGGGTTGTGTGTGAACTATGTATAGGAGATTAAGGGGTACTAACGACCAGATATAAAATAAATAAGCCACAGGGATGTAATATACAGCATAAGGAATATGGTCAATAATATTGTAATAACTTTGTAGGGCACAGATGGTTACTAGACTTAGCATGGCGATCATTTCATAATGTACACAGATGTCAAGTCACTATGTAGTACACCTGAAACTAACATAATATTGTATGTCAACTATATTTTGATTAAAAAAGAATAAAAATTCACCAAGCTTTAACTATGAAAAGATAATAAATAAGTAAAAATAAAACAACAACAAAAAACAAACGAAAAACCAAGTTCATGGATAGAGAGAACAGATTGCTGGTTGCCAGAGGTGGGGGAGGAAGGGATAGTGAGATGAGTAAAGGGTACCAAAAGGTACAAATTTCCAGTTATAAAATGACTAAGTCATGGGGATGTAATGTACAGCTTGGTGACTACAGTTAATAATACTGTATTCCTTATTTGAAAGTTGCTAGAAAAGTGGATCTTGAAAGCTCTCATCACAGGAAGAAAAAGTTTTGTTCACCATGTGTGGTGATGGTTGTTGACTGGAGTGATTGCAGTGGTCATTTTGCTATATATACATTATCAAATCCTTATATTTATTTTACTCCTGAAACGAATATAATGTTATACGTCAATTATATCACAAATTAAAAAAATAAAATAAAAAACTGACAAATATCACAAACATTTCAAAACTGAGAAAACAACTTATATTCATTAATTAAGTGTTTACATACCCCTATACTTTTTTTTCTCTATACTTTTGGCCATGTCATCTCTGGTTATTTCTTCATCTAAAAACAATTGTATACTACGATTTTCTATATAGAGAATAGAATAAGAATTCAGTCTTTCACCTATAATGTTTTTTAAAAATTATTGATAGCATAGAAAAGTTATTTTCAACTTCACGATATGATATTGCTAATGAAGTTTTTAGGACCGTTGGAAAATTTGAGAACCTCTATCAAATTTCTTTCATAAATGAGCTGTAAGATTTCAGGGTATTTAAAATTTTAATGTTCAGGGATTAATCTTAAATACTCTTTGAGTTGACTACATTTATTTTAACTACATCACTAGGGTCTGTGCAAGGCAGAGGACCTGAAGCTGAAGCTTCATTGGCTTCACACTCTCACTTCTGGTGATTATAAAAGCCATGTCTGGGGCTTCCCTGGTGGCGCAGTGGTTGAGAGTCTGCCTGCCAATGCAGGGCACACGGGTTCGGGCCCTGGTCTGGGAAGATCCCACATGCCGCGGAGCGACTGGGCCCGTGAGCCACAATTACTGAGCTTGCGCGTCTGGAGCCTGTGCTCCGCAACAAGAGAGGCCGCGATAGTGAGAGGCCCGCGCACTGCGATGAGGAGTGGCCCCCGCTTGCCACAACTAGAGAAAGCCCTCACACAGAAGCGAAGACCCAACACAGCCAAAAATAAATAAATTAATTAAAAAAAAAAAAAAAAAGCCATGTCTGCTTTTTATTTTTTAAAAAATTAAATAATTAAAACTGTTTAACTTAGTCAATAAAAGCCACATATAATCCCTCATCGCAGAGAAAATCACAACCAGCAGCTTGGTTTATATTTCTGATTTTTGTACAGTGTGTGAATAAAGTCTAAACCCTAATAAGACCCTTATTCAATCTTTGTTTACATATTACTAATGATGCGGAACTCACTACTTCCCAGGCAAGCCCATTCCATACTTCCATGATTGATGGCCAGAAAACTCTTGCCTATATATCAAATTAACGTTTTCTTGCTGTACGGCTTTCAACAGATGGTCTCAGAGCTACTTCTTGGGTTTATATAGATGATACTTATACAAATAGTTAGAAACATTTAGAATGTTCTCTCTTTTGTGTCCATCATCTTCAACTTCTCCTTTTACAATAGATTTTCAGTCCCTTGATCACCCAGAGAACTTATCTCCTCTGAATACCTTCTAAATTTTCAAAATCTATCTTCAAGGTAAGATCTGACGTGCAAAACAAAGCCCCACAGGATCTCCCCATTCTGGCTGCCAGGTACGCTGTAAGGCAACCCAAGATTGCATTCGTTTCTTGACAGTTGCATCATGCTGCTGATTCACGCTAGACCTGCTGTGGATTAAAACCCCCAAGCAAGTCATCTTCCTCTGCGGCTCTGCCACTTCTCCCCCAGCTGCATTAGAAAGGTGATGTTTTTAGAATTAAGTGCAATAAGAAACCTTTTTGCTCCTGGGAACTGCCAAGCAGAAAGGAATGCTAATAAGCAGCTAACCTGGGTCACAGACACCCATGCAGTATCAGTGAAAATTTTGCGAGGTGAGAGCTGGCCTTTGTCTCCACTCTTTTCCTTAGCGATGAGTCCTTCTGCTTCAATGGCTTCTGGCGCGTTCGCTATGTGACACCACACGAATAGCAACCTCTGTCTTTCTCATCTGCCAAGGTGACCAATAATAACACCTGGTAGGAAAACTCTCTTATTTTCATGTTGGAACACTGACTTCTTTAATAAACTTCTCATATGACTCTTTAACTTTTGCAGAAGAGAACAAGGTAAAAACTTTGCTATTTATACAACATATTATGAATATGCTGGACACTATACTGCGTGCTGGGAATATGACTTCTCTGCTATTTGGGATAGGGTTCATTCTCCTGAAACTTAAAAAAAAAAAAAAAGCCTTTCTGTCTCATTTTCTCTGAAGAAGGAAAAAAGAGCAAGAAATTACTCTTTATAACAACACTTTCGAAGCGATGTTGTATTTTCCTTTTCGCCCAAGGTCCACACATCGTCATAAATAAGTCTCAAGGCTAATAGTCAGCAGAGGCTCATCAAGCTTCCAAAGAATATTTGTACTGGGTTTATGAGATTATCAAACCCACAGCTGGCCTTGAAGGAAAGAGTGGCGTTATCCCTCCCATGATACAGTAACAAATCAGGAAACACCCACCCACTAAAGAATTTTCATAGCTGCCTCTCAGTAAGATACAGGAAATAAGATCAACCACAGAGAAAGCAGTCGGGCTTGATCCAGAAAGCTGGTCCTCAGTTCTGCCTCTTCTCTCGTTCCCGTGCCCTTTGTGTTAGAACCTTCTGGGAAATTGCCCCGGCCTATTGGAGCCTTCACAGTTTCTTATCCCAATCGGTTTCATTGTCTTAATTTGCTGATACAAGTTTATATCTCATTCTGCTCTGTCCTTTAAAGGAGAGGCTTTCAAACTTTTCGAATTGGCCCATAGTATAAAATACATTTTGCCTTCCTCTCTTTTGCCTCTCTCTCTCTCTACACACACACACACACACACACACACTTACATTATAAACGTACACAAAAAAAAAAAAGTGTTATAGGAAACAACACTATTCTCCTAAACACTATTTACTATATTCTTTTCTATTTCTTTTTAACAAATATTGATTGTGACCCACTAAATTAACTTTAAGAACACTCTTGGGTTGTACCTGGTGTTTGAAAAACAATGTGAAGCCTTTCCACTCAATACCCTGAGATTTTGTTAGGAATTCACATTTGCAGGCCTCCTAGACCTGCTGAATTATAATCTGCTTTTATCAAGAGCCCCACATGATTGCTATGCAGTTTAGCGTTTGAGAAGCATGGAGCTGAAGAACCCTTGGTCCTAAAAACTTTAACTCATTTCAGTAACCTTGATGGTTTGAGTGTACAGAGTGTGGTATCTAAAAGCGGGACAAAGAGAGCAAAGAATGTACTAAGGAGCTTTACAGTACTTAGGAAATAAGTACTTAGAGGAAACGAGAAGGATCTGTGGCAAATTTCATCAAAAAAAAATCCCCAAATAGCTGCCATCTTAGTGATGGGGGCAGTAAATGGTATAGAAGGAAGAGCCCGTGATGGGATGAAATGATCAGGGAAAACTTCATGGAGGAGGAATACCATGAGTTGGAACTTGAAGAATAGATATAGAATTCATCAAGTGTGAGAGAAAAAAGCATTCCAACCAGAGCAGTAGCATAAGCAAAGGCACTGAGGTTGACATACGCATGGTGTATACAGGAAACACAATGCCTACCTGGAACAGAGGGTCTATGTTGAGGAGTAATGCAAAACAAGACTGGAAGAACAAGTGGGCACAGAAATCAGTCTTGCATGTTAAAACATGAGCCATACATCCGTTTAGATTACATACATCTTGGGGAGAAAATTTCTTAGTAACCCACGTTTACAGATTATTCATATATTTAATGACATATTTTTCCCCTTCCTGGCAAAGAGAAGTGACATAGAACCTAGATTCTGTCCCTTCAGGCTTATAAAGAGGACATACATTTCAACCCAAAGCAATAATAGAAATTCCTAATTGTGTAAAAAGAGCTAACAGGCGTTGGAGTTGAACAGCCAACAAAAGCTCTCTTCTTTGGAGAATTTTCACTTTTTTTTTCATTTTCAAACTTATTTTCACTTTTGAATGACGCTGACACACTTTCTGAACTCTCTAGACCAAAGATGGCAAATGCATAACCTATGATGCTGTGGATAACAGAGCTTTTCTTAAGGCCATGGATAGCACAGCTCATTGATCTGTCTTCTTGCTTGCTAAGTCTGTGCTTGGCCTCAGAATCCTGCTAACACAATGATAATAGAATAAAAAATGAATCTATTAGGCAATCTCAATCTAAGCAATCTTAACTTGGGCTCATGTGTCCTCAGCACTTGAGTCACTCCATGGGATTTGCTTTACAGCTGATTGCCTTTGTGTACATTTGTTCACAGTGTTGGTGCTAGACACTTTGACTTCATGAAAACATGAAACGCTTGACTCTTTAAGACATCAGAAATCATGGATTAAGGAACAGGAAATGTCTTATTTAGCTCAAAAACTATCAGTGCGGCAATTTGTATTATAGTCAGGCAGTGGCGTATATTATGTGACAACGTGGTGTTGACCACATAAGCATGTTAAGTCCCCTGTTCACAAATGTGGGCTGACCTTTCCATTGATCATAGCAAATGGACCCTGACCAAGGAGAGAACCAAGGAGAGGCTTTGCAAAAAGTTTGAAAGTTCTATGTATCGCAGTGTGATACATAGGGGAGGCTGAAGAAAGACCATAGTCTTTGCAATCAGGAGGTTTCCGTGATGGAACCAGCTTGTCTGAGGCTTTCCACATTGCAGTTCTAAATGTCCACATTTACAAATGCTAATAGCAGAGCTAAATGGTGAGGCCAGCTGCCCCAGGCTTTAGGAAGCATACCTGAGTGATGACAGAGGCAGAGTATGTGAGTATTTGGTCAAACAATGAACTAAAGGTGGGGCCCCAAGTGTTTTTTTGCGGGAGTCAAGGCTCAGCTACAGGGAAACAAGACTGAAGGGGTATGATAATTCTGTGGGAGTTGGAAACCAGGATAAACTTGTTCCTGAAGGAGCCTGATGAATGAGGAGAGAAGTTCTGAGAGATGGAAACACAGAAAGAGAGAGACTCAGAGATCCAGAGACACAGATGGGCACAAAGAGTGAGAGATACATAAGTCAAAAGCTGTAGAAAGAGAGATACTCAGACCTAGAGACAAGAGAAAGGCACAGCGGCTCATGTAGCTAGCCAGAAGCACGTAGGGACAGTGACCTAGGGAACACAAGTAGAGACCCAATCAGAGTGGTCCAGGAGACAGAGGCAGAGAAACCAAAGTGAGAGAAAGATACAGACCCACAGAGCATGACTTGGGTCAATGCACCCAGGGCTGTCAGAGACATGAGAGACCCGCGGGCAGAGTCACGGATGGGGAGATGGGGGTTGGGAGGCAAATTGCGTCTCATTCCAGCAGAAGTCCTCTCCAGTCCCCAGGTCAGCCTGCACAGTACACGAGTGGCTGTAAAACCAAAAGAGCATCATTGCTCCTCCAGTGGTTGGGGCTCAGGGAATGTTTGATTTGGACTGGGAACCAAAGCTCAGAGACTGACTAGAAAAACTATTTCATGGATAAGAGCTTGAGGGGGACTTGAATGCCTGGGCAGAGATCCTAAACCAGATGCTCTCTCAGGAGGGCTCATCTCGGAGCGGAATCAAGCTTGACTCTGCACTTACTGTGGTTATTCTTGCATCTTATATACATCATAAAATGCTGCTTCAGGGTAATTGTCTTTGGATTGTAGTTGCCATTGACAACCTACCATTGTGGGTTGGGACAGGAGACAGAGAAGGTCACTTTCAGGAAGCTATAACTCTAGGAAAAAGTCCCAAACTTTGGGGGATGTAAGAAAAAGATCTTTGTTTCATTAGTTTATCTCCTGTCTCTTCCATTGTTCAGATGCTGCCTCTAACCAACGTCAATTTGTCCCAGCAGTAAAAACTTTTGTTAAGAGGACTGAGTGAGTCTGAGGGTAATAAATACAAGAACATCACCAGTGTTGATGTGGAGGGCTGAAGACAGGGACCTTGAGTTCTGGTCTTGGCTTTGACCCAACTTGGGACAATTCAGATATTTAAACATCTGCTCTTTGTCAAGTGCTGAGCTTGGATGGAATAGACAAATATGAGTAAACTACCACCCTGCCCCTAAGGAGATCACTGTCAAAAAGAGTGTACTGTGCTCAGCCTAGAGCAGGTGGCCAAACGTCTTAGGGCTTTAGGACTGACATCTAGAAAATGATTCTAAGATTATGTAGAGAATTAACCCAAAGTATAGACTCAACTGGTGGGGAGTCAGAATCGTACAAGCAATCACATGAGACCCAGGCAACTTTAGATATTTACAATGAGAAAGCAAACAATGGATAAATTAGAAGAAATTCATGCCATTAAGATTTTCAAAACTTCTTTGATGCCATTCCGAAAAAATATACAAAAGCAGAACTCATTCTTATTTGGATGTGAATCACTTATGTTTTTAGCTCAGTAGAATTACTGGCTTCCACCCCTGTTCCTTCCTTACTATTCCCAGGTCCTCACTCTAGTTTCTTATACACCAGTCTGTAAACTCTCTCACTCATTAGTTTTATTGTCTCTGGACTCATTATTATTGATCATGCTCAACTACCAGATTAATCTACCTTAAAAAAACCCCATGATGACCATGTAGTTCCACGTTCCTATAAACATTCAATGATTACATATTGTCAAATGATGTTTGACCAAAGTCCAAACTCAATCTATTTAAGGTCTTCTGGAATTTGGATCAATCTAAATATTCAAATTTTAATACAGGGAAACAGGATAGCCTGGGAAAGACCAGACCCAGAACCTCCTTTGAGAAAGAACAAGAAACAGATGATGAAAATGTATGCTACCAGAAAGTAAGAGCAAAATTATATGCATGGTACGAGCACAATTCAATCTACGTGCACGTGCGTGTGTGTGTGTGTGTGTGTATGTGTTTACAGAAAAATATTTTTTAAAGACTGGAGAGAAGTTGAGCAATATGTCATTTTGTGTGGTGGTACAGGGCTGACATTTTTGGTGCTCTTCTTTATTCACCAAATTTTCAGTAATTAATACATTTTATTATTATTTTAAAGTGTTTATTATAAATAATTCCAAATATACAAGAAAGTAGAAAAATTAGTATAAATAATACCCACATTTAAATAATACCCATATTTTAGGTGGAATAATTTTTAACTTTTTGCCAGATTTCCTTCACATATTTTTGGATGAATGTTTTAAAAGTAAGTTACAGATATCATAGCACTTTAATCTTAAGTAATTCAGCATGTGTCTCTCAAAAGCAACATTCTCTTACATAGCTATACTTTTATCAAAACAAATTAAGTTATTGCCCTTAGGCTTTTTAAAATTTCAATATTTTTGAACAAAGAAGGTCTAACAACAGATAACGGGAGCAGGCACTAGTAGTCGGGGAAGCAGGACCACAGGGAATCTGTAGGTGACCAAGTGACAGCCAAGACTTAGCTACGTGGGCTGTGGTTGGGTTCAGACAGGTCCATCTCAGGGAGTAGGAGCCAGAGCATGGGGGATCAGACTAGGAATTTATCCTCGTTGATAGGATAATTGAGAGGAGTTGGTGGGGGCAAGAAATTAACCCAGGCTTAAAAAACAAAACAAAACAGGCTAAGTGTATGGTTATGACACTAGAAACTAGAAGAGGAAAGCCAGGTGGACGCTTTCTCATAGAATGTAGCTGAAGGTGGGCGCTCTGAGAGGTAAAGACCAGAACAGGACTGAACGATGAGTAACTGCTGGGTCCCAGGGACTGGGAGGGTCTGAGGCCATGTGGACACTTTTAATTTTCTGAATATTCATATGTTTTGCCACTTTTACTGTTTTATTCATGCCATTTTCTCTTTAGAAAATGTCTTATTCTCTGCCTTCAACTGACAAAACTCCTACAGGTTCCAAGGCCATCTTCTCCACATCCAATGATCTCCTTCTTTCTTGCCATCTGCTGTGTGCTTTATGTAGACACTGCAATGACCCTCAGTCCCTCTATCCTGCATTCTAACTCCACCCACTCGTGCATTCTCTGTCCTCTGCACTGTAAACTCCTTCAGGGGACAGCCACTTCTTCTTACTGTCAGCAACTCACACACTGCCTTGTATAGTGTCATCATTCAACAGATGGGTCTATGAATAAATGGAAAAGAGGATGAATGAAACAAAGTGACCCCACTCAATGTGGAGAACGTGTGTGGCTAGATTTCCACATGTAAGTAGAAGGAAGTCACCGTTACCCATAGAGGAACAGAAACACAACTGAAGAGGAAATTCACTTTAGTTCAAGCAGAGATCAAACTGTACACTAGTTACATACTCTCGCTCGGCCACAAGAGAATCACCTTCCATTTTTAGAGTCCAAGATTACAGAATTGTGCCCAGAAGAGGAACAAGCTTTTTTGCTCTACTTGGTATCAGCTCTGTAAACAGCTTCCTTCAAAGCTTTGAATTTACTATACTTTTCTTAGCCTATTTGATTTGCCTAGCCCCCAAAGAAAGGAATCTACACACAATTCAAAAAAGTTCTGATGAATTAGGATATTGACCTGGCTCTGTATGCATGTCTGTTATGTGAAGAATGTGAAAGAATAATGTCTTTTAGTAAAAAAATGTGTTGGTGGTAGTAATCACAGAACATTTTTTTCTCTCAGTTCTCACTAGCACTAACAGTGCTGATATAATAAGCAGGAAGTTGTGTTAGTGGAGAGGCATGTGGGCTCTGGAGCCAAACTCCTGGATTTGAAGGTTTATGAGCGTGTCATCTTGAGCATGTGATAAAAGCTCTGTCCTTCATTTTTCTCATTTGTGAGCAGGAATGCCACTAGTGGTAGTATCTACCTGGCAGTGATGTGTGAATTTAATAAGTCATACGAGCAAAAGGCTTAAAATAGTGCCTGGCACATGGTGAGCATCCAACCCTTACTAAATTGCCGTTCTTAGAAGATGTACCTTCTTCCATCGGTGGAGAGAGAGTCAGCTTTGGAGTATGCGCCTAGGCACTCTCAGGGCACCACCTATGAGGTCTGTGACCTGGACAGTTCACTTGACTGATCTGAAGCCACCTTCTACATCTATAAAATGAGTATAATCATACTGTATTGATGGTGTTACTGTGAAGGCCAAACGATGTGAACGACCTGGTGCCGGCAAATGACCCTCACAACAGGAGGGCAACCTGGTTTGGTGGAATAAGCATGGACTTGGGACCCGGATTCTCTGGGACTCCAGGCAGCTTGATTTCTCTGCTAGTGAGTCTCCTCGTGTGTAAAGCTGGAACGTAGACACCTTTTGAAGGCCAGAGCTCCTGTATGCAAAATGCCTGCCTCTTCATAAGAACTCGCTTTGGTTATTGTTACTTATTCCCTGGGTCGTCAGCAAACCACCACGTGAGGGCCAGTTCCTACCAGGGTACACGTTTTGGTGTAGACTGTGAGCCAAGCATGGTTTTACGTTTTTAAGTGGTTAGGGGGAAAAAAGAAGAAGAATATTTTATGACTCATGACAACTGTATGAAATTCAAATTTCAGTGTCCTTAAATAATATTTTGTTTGAACACCGTCACAGTCATCTGTTTCTGTGTTATCTATGGCTGTTTTTGCATGACAATGGCAGATGTGAGCAGCTGAGGCAGAAATCATAAAGCCTGCAAAGCCTAAAATATTTATTACCTGGCTCCTGACAAAAAAAGTTTGCTGATCCCTGATCTGCTCTAACCTTCTCTTATATGGGAAGCAGCAGAGAAATTAGAGAGTTTTTAATTAATTTACTTAAATATCCAGAGCTTAGAATCTACTTTCTTGACTCTGACAGCACAGCCAAACACAGACACTTCCTTATAAAATTTGAGACGGGAAAACATATAAAAAAGGGAACATTTATTATATTTCTTGCTTGAAGGAATATGTCTGACTAGATAATTTGAATATTTAAAAATATGCTAAAATATTTTTATTTCACAGTATCCCTTTTGTGTCTGTAGTTATATAGTTTGTAGTTACATACAAAACTACATTGTTTTGTAGGAGCCTTTGTTATAATCAAAGAATTGCTGGAATCATAAATTGTTAACTGATTAGCAATTCTATCCTAGTTTGTTCCTTAGGTGGTGTCTCAGATATTCACTATTTGTTTCACAGCCCCGTTGTTTCATTTTGGAAGCCACACACAGCCTGCCCTCTATTCCCAATACACCTCCTGCTTCTCACTGACCATTCTCCGCAGCCTTTGCCCCTCCCTCCCCCATCCCATTCGGCCAACGTGTAAGTGAAGCTGAGCAACCATTGCAAATTGTGTTATCTCCCATTTGCTTCTGGATGCATTAATATGTTTAGGATGAAGGAAAATAAGTGTTTTTAGACTGATACTCTGCAAATGAGACACAGACATGCATCTGAGTTGCTTGATTTAGGTACTTTAGAAAGAATGTCTTCTGAGCAAGTCGTGTGTGTCCTAGAAAGGCAGGGGATGGATTTGTTACAATGCAGGGTTTAATTTGCAGAGCTTACAGATTCCAGAACCCGAAGAAAAATGGGACCAAAGAACAAAGATGTATGCCATCTCTTTAATTTAACCACCACCTTGTCTGTTTGTATCTATCAAAAATACAAACGTAAGAACCTACCTAACTACTCAGATAACCTATTAAAAACGATTTCAAAATGAAGGCATTAAAACCAGCCACTTTTTATCTATCAACTGCTTTAAATCATTTTGTTTTTAAGGAGCGTTTTAAAAACTGAATTAATTAGAAGTTTGGGGGTAGATTATACCTAACCAGTAGCCTAGAGGTTCAAAGAAGAAGTTTCATTTCATTCAGAATTCTGCCAGAGGCAACAGGTCATTTTCAAGTTTTCTCAGATCTTATGACCTATGAGAGGTATATCAGGATTGTCCTAGAGGCACAAGTACTAACTCAAGTCCATTATTAAATTCTCAGGAATTTTGTAATCTTGTTGTTAAACCCTTGGCAGCTTGAAAATGCCTGTGATTGGAGTATTTATACCGGGGAAACAGGCAGACTCTTGAATCAGGGCTATCCCTCACCCAGGTGGTTTATTAACACACCACTGAGTATATTAAAAAAAATGCTTCTGAGGTTTCTTATTGGGGGGATGAAAATGTTCTAAAATTGATTTATGGTGATGGTTGTACCACTCTTTAAAGGCACTACAGGTTATTGAATTGTACACTGGAAATGAGTGAGCTCTATGATCTATAAAATATACCTCAATAAAATTGTTAAACAAATGCTCCCAAACCCACAGACGAAATGTCAATGTTTATTAATGGCTTTAAGATTCAGGTATATATCCAACAAACAAGGGCCCATTTACTCAGTGCTTCTGATGGATTTCTATTCCATGCAGTGATTCTCAACCCTGGTCTTGCTCTGACATCACTTGGAAAGTTTAAAAAGAAAACGCTCACCCCCAAGATACTGATGTCATTTGTCTGGTGTGTGGCCTGGGCAGGAATTTTGAAAAACTCCTTGGGTAATTCTAGCGCACAGCCAAGGTTAAGAACCGAAACCGTAGAGCAACTTCCCTAGACCACTGTAGCTTGCCTGTTGTTACAGAAACTGTCTTCCAATGTTTAAGACATTTCCAGGCCTTCTGAAATAGTGAAGTATGGACATAAAGCACCTTTTTGGGGTGTTTCTGGGTTGTATTGAATGTCCATCTCTGCACATGGAGGGAAGACACAATTCTGTTTCCTAGTGGGTTTTACCTAAGGTTGCTTCCTGCTACGGGCACTAAGGTGGGGAGAAGAGACAGTGTTTAGTTCATGTTTGTCATCCAAGTGAGTGCCAAGGGTACTCAAGCACAGAGCCTAGGCTCAAAGATTGTTGAATTAAAGGACCAGAGCTGAATATTTCCTTTGTCTCTCTTCTCCTCTGTGGCTTCCTACCAATGGTGGGCTGGGAATCCATATAACCAAACACATAAAGAATGATAGTTGAATAACTTCATACGGGTCTAAGTGAGAGCCCAGGGTCCAGCTTTAGTGCCTGGACTTTGTGACACCCATTTTGGATGCTCAGGGAACATTTTACCTCTGCAGTTTGGGGATTTGGTCTAGAAGGCTAGAGGTGTGCTGGAGCTCTGACTCCCCATAAGGGGAGTTTACTTTACTGAAAAGTCTAGCCTGTTACGTTTGATTTACCCTATGAAGGTAAAGTTCAATTCTGAGACCTCAAGTTTAAAATCTAAAGACAGGACTTATTGAGAACGCTTACAACACCCCAAAATACAATCTCTGCAGTCTTGAGGCAGAGAGATTTCATCCCTACTTTAGTTTTTCTCTGGTTAAGGACATAGACTTGGCAGATTGGAATCCCGACTTGTAACTGATGTGTGACCGCAGGCAAATTATTCAATCCCTTTGGTGCTTGTTTTCTTCCTTTGGAAGATGGAGAGGATCGCAGCTCCTCTGCCCTTGAGTGTTTGTGAAGATCAGAGCTGTTTAGTGAGACAGCAGGTGCAGGTCTCGCCTCTTGGGAATCACAGCCAAATCAGCTTCACCAGGCTATTCCAGGTGCTTCAAGGGAAAGGAGCAGTTTCTCTAGGAAATCCCCTACCCCTCTCTTGTGTAACATTTGCTTCTTTTATTACGTATCCTGATGCGTTGTCTCATCTGGTCCCTTCTTAAAGACGGGACTACAGTGCCTCTTCCTACCTAAATGTGTAACCTGTCTGGGGCAGTGTTTATCCTCTTCCTGACTTGTTAGTACTTAGAAGGCTCAAAGTTGCCCTTACAGACATGCATGAATGCAAGAGCTCACAAATGCAGTGTCCGGAGCAAGAAACACATATGGGACACTGCTGCAGACACTTCCTCGTTCTTTCTCCTTTGAAAAAGTCCCTCTCCCTTGCTGTAGGGTCTAGGCTTTCTGTTTATCTCACCAGCAGCGCAGCCCTCTTACTGTCAGTAGCTTGGAGCTCAGAACTTCTTATAGCACATTTATTCATAGACCAGATCAATAACAAGGAAGCCCAGCAACGACCACGACTGCAGCCCAATTCTGTCCCTAATCTCAAAGAACGTCCAGCATTTGATATTTTTTGTCCCATTTTCTCCACCTACTTGTTTTCACATCCGGAAAGGTAATCCATACTTTCACAGTGGAATTGGGCCCCAACAGACACAGATGAGTAAAGTGGAAAGGGTAGAAGATTGGGGTGTCAGAGAGAAAGAGTGCTAAAGATAATCATTCATCAAGATGAGCATTTGCGTAGGAGTGAGGAGTTAAGGTTCACCCAATAAGCGCTTGGAAAAGGGGACCTGCCCTCTTACCCCAAGTCCTGGAGCAGCTCAGCTTCTCCGTCCGACCTGCTCCACAGATCTGAAGGATCCTGGGTGCTCATTTTCCCTTCTAGAGATTCTGCTCTGCCCATTCGCACGCCTCACGTCCGCTAAGCCCCTGCGAGGTGCTCTGGGTAAGAGGCAGAGAGAGAGACGTTCTGCTACTCCTCACGCCCTCCCCTCCCCACTGCGAGAGAAGCCAGCTGGAGCTGAGTCTCCACCAGCAAGGAAGTGAAACTTGGTTACTCCTCCCACTGACACTCCCCGCCCTGGCCCCTAGGTGCTGGCAGGAGTGTTGTGTCCGTCAGGAAACACGCAAAGCTACGTAGCCACCTCTGAGGACACCCACGCTGCATCATGCCACACGCAGTTTCTGGCAAAGCAAATGAAGATCAAACTGCTCCAACTGAAATTGACTCTTAATTCCAACTCTCTTCGTGAGGCCAAACCATAGTTTTTCCTTAGTGCTATTTGCCTCTGGTTTGCCGAGGATGCACTCCATCACGTACACCTTCCGTCTCACCCACAAACATAAGGAGCATCGAGGAAGCTTCTGGATCAGGAACATCTTTCAAAGGGGGAAAGAAATCAGACTCAAACCACTAGCTTCCATCATGAAGTCTGGTTTTTAGCACTTTCTCAATATTTCTGCTTCAGTCACCTAAGCTTTCCAGCATACCCTTGACGTTCAGGTTGAGCATGATTCAGAGACAATTATCGTTCCTCCGTGGAAGAAGGACTGGGTGAGAAGAAGGTAGGAAAAGCTGCAGGGGGGCCAGCCGGGTGCCCAGCTAACAGGGCAGGTTAGAACTCCTGGAGTCTTCGAGTTCCACTTCCTTCCCTGGGCTTACAGCTGGTATCGCTCTGTGTCCAGACTCATGTGTAGAGAATGCCAGCTGCCTAAAAGTCCAGAAGGGAAACTGTCATCACTCTGAATGCTGGGGAATTGGACAAAGTACCGTAATGAATGAACAAAGAACGTATGTCGCTTCCTGTGCTCTCTCTGTATGTAACCTGCAGGAGAGAGTGTGCTTCTCTCTCGCCTGTTCTCTCTCTGTCTCTCCCTCTTGTCACACCTGACTCACTCAGGGTTCACCTCGGTGCTCTATAACTCACTTCTCCCAGTGCATCTGAGGACCAGCCGCGTCCCCAGGAGCATGTTAGAATGCGGAATTTGGGTTCATCCCAGCGCCTCTGAACCAGTATTTGCGTTTAAACAAGATCCCCAAGTTGACTCCTGTGCGAGTTAAAGTTTGAGGAAACTTTATAGGAAACCAAGATGGCAGAGCTGTTCCAAGAGGAGAGGCTGGTCGGCCCCTGGCATTATTCTAGCTTTTCTTACAGTCCTTCCCTATGATCTCTGTTTGTCAGTGCTGTGTGAGACCCTGGCTTACTCTGACTGCCAGGGAGAGATTCCTGAGTGGAGACTGGGTTCTGATAACACACAGGAATGATGGTACATCAACATTTAAAATTCTCTTGGCTACAGTTTGTTCAGAGAGAAGCGCAGTGTCCACTTGCAACAGAGGCCAATCCTGGCCAGGGAGATGCTGAATGTGAACACAGCAGAGATAGGGGGAGAGCCGGACAGAGTTCTTGTTCCCCTTCTACAACTCTTTGTTCAGGGTTTTAGTATCTATTCCGTTCCTGTTTAAGCAAATTCTGGTTTTTCTTTTGCTCACCTTTTTTTTTTTTTTTTTTTAGGAAAGTAGCAGAATTTACTAAGACAACCCTCATCCCCTTTTCTTTTTTTTTAAATATATTTTTATTTTTTAAACATCTTTATTGGAGTATAACTGCTTTACAATGTTGTGTTAGTTCCTGCTGTATAACAAAGTGAATCAGCTATATGTATACATATATCCCCATATCCCCTCCCTCTTGCATCTCCCTCCCACCCTCCCTATCCCACCCCTCTAGGTGGTCACAAAGCACCGAGCTGATCTCCCTGTACTATGCGGCTGCTTCCCACTAGCTATCTATTTTATATTTATTTGGTAGTGTATATATGTCCATGCCACTCTTTCACTTCATCCCAGCTTAGCCTTCTCCCTCCCCATGTCCTCAGGTCCATTCTCTATGTCTGCGTCTTTATTCCTGTCCTGCCCCTAGGTTCTTCAGAACCTTTTTTTCTTTTTTAGATTCCATATATATGTGTTAGCATATGGTATCTGTTTTTCTCTTTCTGACTTCCCTCACTCTGTATGACCCTCATTCCCTTTTCAATCTTCCTGTCCCCTCCCTTTCTCATTTTGCTATCCCATCTGTTGTCCTTTCCTTTGATGTCATTCTTTCTTTTTGTCACTTATTCCATGTTCCCCAGGACCCCTCCCATCCCTACCGCCCCCCTGCTCCACTAAGTCTGCATGCATTCAGCATCATAGGGGAACCAGTTGCCGCAGAATTACTAGATGGTTTCAATAAAATTCTGGACAGTCATAAAATATTTGGTAATATTTTTGATATTAGATTGGTCACATGCTACATTATTTCTTTTAATTAAAGAAACTGCAACTTTTGCTTTCAAACACTTTGCAAACCAGCACAAAGAATATTTTTTAAAAGCACATAGTTCACTTCTTACTTATTTCATTATTCTCTTTTCATTGATGCTTGTTCATGGAACTGAATTCTTTCCACACTGTATTGCACATAGAAATGGGCACAAACAATCGAGCGTTTTAACAATTTTGGAACATCTTATTTTTTGTTGGAAAAATATTTTCTTTTCAAGAAATGTTATAAATGTTATCAAGATAGTCATCGTCGGGATGACTATCACACTCAAATCATCAATTTTCTCATAAAGAGGATTCAGGGAGAGCTATTTTGTCCAGATTTGAATTTTTTTTTTTTTTTTTTTTGGCCATACCATGCAGCTTTCAGGATCTTAGCTCCCTGACCAGGGATTGAACCTGGGCCCCAGCAGTGAAAGCACCAAGTCCTAACCACTGGACTGCCAGGGAATTCCCCAGATTTGAATTTCTAACATTTGGGACTACCCTAAGAAGAACTTTTTCAAAAGAAAGAGTTCCATGTGGTTGAAGACCCCCCCTTTTTTTCTTATAATTGTTCAAGGAAGTTTTTCTTTTTTAAATTTTTTTAAATTAATTTTTATTGGAGTATAGTTGATTTACAATGTTGTGCTAGTTTCAGGTGTACAGCAAAGTGAATCAGTTATATATATACATATATCCACTCTTTTTTAGATTCTTTTCCCATATAGGCCATTACAGAGTATTGAGTAGAGTTCCCTGTGCTATATAGTAGGTCCTTATTAGTTACCTATTTTATGTATAGTAATGTATATATGTCAATCCCAATCTCCCAGTTTATCCCTTCCCCTCTTTCCCCCTTGGTAACCATAAGTTTGTTTTCTACATCTGTGACTCTATTTCTGTTTTGTAAATAGGTTCATTTGTACCCTTTTTTTAGATTCCACATATAAGCGATATTATATGATATTTGTCTTTCTCTGTCTGACTTACTTTACTCAGTATGACGATCTCTAGGTCCATCCATGTCACTGCAAATGGCATTAATTTGTTCTTTACTATGGCTAATATTCCATTGTATATATGTACCTCATCTTCCTTATCCATTCCTCCGGGTTGAAGACCCTTTTAAATCTTTTCCTAATTTATTTTTCTCTACAGAAAGCTCAGATAACACAGTGTTGCTTTGCACCTGGTTACCTGGCAATGGCAACTCTACTCACGCTCTTCACAGCACAGAAGGAATGGTCCTTTAGCTCCTTTGGTTGGTTAACTGTTAACTGTTACATAAGCATGATCTCTTCTCCATCATTGATGTTGGTGGGAAAGAAAGGATACATTCTGTAAAGGGAAACCATGGCTTGGGATTACCATGGACTGAGGTTACCATAGCTTGGGGTTGAGGGACTCTTACTCTGTTTCCCACTGGCTGTTCTCCCCACCCATGAAAAAGAAGAAATTATCATTTCATATTAAATTGGAACAGAGGAACAGCAGAGGAAGAAAGAACTAACCATTGTTTTTCAGCTGCAGTCCGGCTTTCCAAAGGGAAGTCTTCCAGCTCTCCTCCTAATTCTGTGGCAAGCTCACAGCTGCCATATTGCTTTTAAAAGTATGTCAGTTGGAGTTTTATTTCAAGCTGACACTTCTGTGTTCTCTGCCACAATTATGTGATCACTTACTACAGTATCAAAGGCCAAGGCAATTGGTTGTCTTGAATTAACTGGGACCCTATTTCATTTTCTTCTCTCGTCTAGATAACCAGTCCTAGCTTCTTTATTGGATAAAGCTGTCTGTATGCGGCTATAACTCGCCAACTTCAAGGTATAAACTTCACTCTAATCCCTTCCTCTCTCAGGAGAGCAGAAAACCAGAAACAAATGAAAGGATTTTCTCTGAAGGGGAAAGGAAGGATATAAACACGTTGGATTTTACTTTCCTAAGCATTCCTACAGAAAACATGGTTTCCTCGGTGATTTAAAATTCTGAAAAAATAACATCAGCAGACCCAAGCTGTGGGCTCCCAGACGCTCAGGAAATAGTTCATAAAGGTAAATTTTAGTCATTGAGAAATACAAAGCAGCCAAGTGGTGATGTCAGCTAGGCATGTGGTAGAGGTGACACTGCATGACTTTTGAGGGTAGGTCGTCATAAGAAGCCTTGAGCTTCAGCCTGGTCTCTTTGAACACCCATTCTCCAGGCCTTCCTTCCAGAGTGTTCCCTTGTGGAACCCAGCTGTCATGCCGGGAGAAGCCCAAGTCACGGAGTGCTTCCTGTGTGTGCTCTGTTGACAGTCCCAGGAGACCCAGCTCAAGTCATCTCAGCCAGGTTCCAGACACACGACTGAAGAAGGCTCCAGATGATTCCAGCCTCCAGCCAGCTGAGTCACTCCCAGTGACTGAGTCCCACTAAGTCCCAAGCATTGAAGAGCAGAGACAAGCCATCCCGTCTATGCCCTGTTGGAATTTGGGATCTAAGGAATACACGCACATAATAAAATGGCTGCTGTTTTATGCCACAGAGTTTGGGGTGATTTGTTACCCAGTGACAGATAACTGAAACACTTGTTTACCATCTGGGTCACCGTCTAGAATGTGAGCTTCAGGAGGCAGTGACTTTAAGCGTCTTCACAGCTATGTATCTGTGATGGTTAATTTTATGTGTCAACTTGGCTGGGCCACAAGGTGCTCAGATATTTGGTCAAACATTATTCTGGGTGTTTCAGGGAGGGAGATTTTTAGTGAGATTAACATTTAAATTGGTGGATTTTGAGTACAGCAAATTGTTCTTCAGAATTGAGTGGGTCTCATCTAATCAGTTGAAGGCCTGAACAGAACAAAAAGACCAGCCTCCCCGAAGCAAGACAATTCTCCAGCAGACTGCCTTCAGACTTCTTCTGTAACATCGTTCTCACGGATTCTACAGCAGATGGTCTTTGAACTCAAAGCAGAACATCGGCTCTCCTGGGTCTCCGGTCTGCTAGCCCACTCTGCAGATTTTGTACTTGCCGCCCTCCAAATCAGATGAGCCAATTCCTTATAATAAGCCTCTTTATATATATGCATGCTATTGGTTCTGTTTCTCTGGAGAATCCTAATACAGTATCCATAGTTCTTAAAACTGTGGTTCTCAGCTAGGGGCAGCTTTGCCCTCCAGGGACGTTTGGTAGCATCTGGAGACATTTTGGTTTCCCAACCCGGGGAGCCCACCGGCATCTAGTGCACTGTGCTTCCAAGCGTCAGTGTACAGGACACCCCCGACAACAAAGCATTGTCTCACCCAAACAATCAGAAGGGGCAGTCTGGTCCACGGCAAGCACATTTTTTTTCTCATTCCAAGAGCATTCTAAAAACGATGATACCATAAATCCACTGACAGTAGCTATGCAAAGTCACCTACCTAAAAAAAGAGCTGAAATGCAATCAAAAGCCAGCCCCCCTCATCTGCTTCTGTCCACCTTACTAAATTGCCTCCAAAGAGCCAGAGTGGCCAAGGGAATGGGGGCCTGTGGGGGGGGAACGGGGTGGAGTCCTGCACTGCAGAGGGCGACCTCACAGGGGACTCGGGCTAAAGGGCCCCGGCAGGACCCTTGGCGCAAAGGGTAGAGCAAGAGAACAGCAGGAGACTTGGTCTTCATCACATGTGAGGTGATGTTTCTGGGAAGTCTGAGAAATAACCGTGCAGGGTATGAAGGTTAAAGGTTGAGGTCCCACCTCTTCTAAGAGGGACCAGAGTGAGTGAGTAGAAGTGAGTAGAAGTCAAGGAACATTAACCCAGGATGCTGAGATCACTCTTCCTTCGTGTCTACCATGTATTCTGTGCCCAAGCCCATCCCTGGCATTCAATCAGTTCTGCATGGTTATGGGAAGCCAGGCTGATTGGTTCATGGGTGATATTTACCAGCAGTGTTGTAACAACTAAAGCTTTGTCCTCGAATAAGAAACACAGTCACCCTCTGGTTATAAAGGAGCAGCTCTCCCTGTTGGCAGTTGGTTATATTAGTCTTTTTCAGAGGAAGAAATAACTGGTATATGTAACTGAACCAAGATATCAAAATATTCAAGAGACTCTTGAAATTCTCGAAAGAGTAAGATGTGACCCACATGAGGAAATTTAACCAGGATCCATCAAACAATATAGTAATGTATCTCTATATACAATGAGTTTCCATCATCACTTTTATTTGGATCATGAATGTTATGTTAATTAGGCAGAGCAGGTTTCATTATTCTTATTTTTTAACAGATGAGACAATTGGGGCTCACAAAAGCCAAGGAACTTGTTAGTAATTAGCTGTAGCAGGAAGAGAATTTGTGTGCATCAGTCAGTGAACAGATTGGAAAAGAGAAAGCCTTCTAGATAGTTCATCCGGAGACGGATATAATGCAGGGAATTGGCTACACAGGTGTTGGAAGAACAAGAGGACTCAGGAGGAGATCGTGAAGCTGTCACTGCCTTTGATCCAGGCTGTACAAGCCCACACTTGCTGATGCACTGATGGAGACATCACAGCTGCTGGTCTGGGGAACCTGGGAGGACACACCTTTGCTGGTGCAGCTGAAAACTGGCACTAATGCTCTGACAACTGCCACCACTGCTGCTGCGCGGAGTGCCTAAAGCAGAAAGAAAAAGAAAATTCTTGTTTCTTCCTTTCTCTAGTCTCCTAATTGGCAAGTTCTTTCTGGAAGAAAGCTGGCAAGGGAATCCATGAAATGTAGTTTGGAAGCTTCCAGCCCCCTGTGATATAAGGAGAGCAGAGAAAGTAAAAAAGTGGAGCTGAGGGTCAGCAAGAGTTACTGGCACATAATATTTTCATTCTAGGTTCTTTCCACCATGCCTCATTTTCTCCAGTGTTGGTCAGGGTATGTGAAATTGCTACTTCAGATAGACCCAACATCTAATACTTCCACACAGAGGAAGTTTAATCCTTGTTCACGTAACTGCCCAGCACGGAGAGCAACCCTCTACCTCACGGTCATTTAGAAGCCAGGCTGAAAAGAAAAAAAAAAAAAAAAAATAGAAGCCAGGCTGATGGTGGTCTCGCATCTTTAACACATGGATTTCAAAGTTGCTCTCGCTTCATAAATCCAGTCAGCATGAAGGAGCAGGTGGGGGAGGGTTTTTTGGGCTGGGCCAATAAGAAATACACATAAGCACTCTTACTCCACCGAAGACAGCTTATCACAGGGCTCTATCCAATGCAATGGAACCTGGAAGTGTAATCCAGCTGTGTGTCAGGAGGAAATATTTTGGACTGCTAGTGGTATCTGCCACACCTCCCAGGAAGGTAAAGGTCTGCCTTTAGAGCCTTCAAGCCAATGCTTTAGGCACAGAATAAGAGACCCAGTTTGAGAAGAGTCATCTGAAAAAGAGCTGGGGGGTTGGTAGCTTTCTTCCTCACTGTGAGACCTCCGTCAGAGAGTATAGGGGAAAAAAAGATTAAGGACACAGGCAACATGTGCAGAAACAAATGGCACCAATACCAATGAGGATCACAGCCCTGCCCTGAGCTCCTGGTGAGACCATAGCTTGGCTTTCGTAACCTTCTGTCCACCACTCTAGTGGACTCCAACGAACTAAAATGTGTCCAACCAGGATGGTGGAACAGTTGATAAATCTGGAAGAAAAGCCACAGAGCAGACCGTGATGATTGTGTGTAAGGGTCTGAAGGCCCGTGGAAAGGAAAGGACGCTTGGTGTGTGTGGTTGCAGAAGGGCAAGACTCGGTCAGTGGAGAAGGCTCTCCAGCATGAGAGTTGCCAGGCAGGCAGCCCTATAAAAATTAGGGCTTCTTCATGTGGTCTTCAGTAAAAAATAAGAGGTGATTATCTACGTGGGTAAAGGACTTGAAAAAAGAATCATAAATGAGAAAATGCAAATGCAAAATCCTACTGGTCATCAAAGAAATATACATCAGATTAGCAATGGGATACTTGTTTTTTCTTTTCTTTTGGCTTATCAACTTAGCAAAAATGAAAATACACTAACAACCCTCGCTCCTCCCCGCCCCCAAAACCCAACCACCTAGTAATGCTTCATTAAGTGAGGTCTGGTGTAATGAGCGTTTTCATACACGGCTCTGGTTATGAAAACTGGCCCCTTAGCAGTTTATTTTTAATTTCTAAGGTTTTTGCAAGAAGTGCTTAATCTTTGACCCAGTACTTCCATTTCTAGGAATTTCAACCCAAATAATAACCAAATAGACCAAAATAACCAAAATAGACAAATACAATAATAATAATACAGTAATCGTCATCTTATAAGAGTGACAGGCTGGAAACAGCCTAAACGCCTAATATTAACACAATAGTTAAGAAATGTATGGCACAGCCGTAGAGTGGATTTTTATGTAGCCTTGAAAAATGTAGTTTTCCAAGGGTCTTTACAATAAATATACACATAATCGTAATCACTTAAAGGAAAACTTTATAGAAGGAAACGCAGGAAATTTGCCAAAAGTTAGGCTGGAAACAGCAGTGAATAGTGAAATTATGGACAATTTCTTAAATGCTTCTTAATATTGTTTCTGTATCTTCTAAGATATAAAATATTACTTTGATAGTTAGGAGATATGAAGTAGAAAACCTCTTTTTTAAAAATTAGAAAGGAGCGTGCTCTTAGTCACCTAACATTAAATCAGAGGCCAGATAAGGTAGAAAGCAGGGGACAGCGTGGGGTGCGTCTGGGGAGTGGAGATGGCCTACCCCTGCCCAGAGGAGCATCTTATCACTGAGGTCGTTCGGAATTGCTGGTGTCTGGTGATAACAAAAGCAGGCTGACTTCTCATGGGGTTTATCATTGTTTCTCATTTCTTACTGGCTATCCTTGGGGTTAGATTACTCTCACCCCCTCATTTACCCTGCCTTTGTAGCTACTGATACAAGGATTCTTGTATTTGGAGGAAATCGCTTTTAAGATTCTTTTAAACTTTGAGATATTGGGACTTTCTGGAACAATCCTGCAGGGTTGTGAAGCTCTCCTGCCCACAAGCAGTACACATTATGCTTTGTGTTGAAGCCGGGGACCATTGCATTCAACAAAACACCTCTTATCGCTGTGATCAATATGCCTTCAAATAGAGCGGTGTTTGTAGTAATTTTAAGAAAGCACGTGTACATGTGGTTTAAGAAGAGTGTTTTGTCTTATGTGTCTCCTAGTTTCCTAGAACTGCAGTATGACTTTTTTCTCAAGTAGTGCAAGCAGATTAAGTGATATCATGCTCCCTTCTGTAAAGTCCTTACTTCAGCACTCTCTGCCATTTTAAGAAACTAGGTCTCAAAAGTAAGCAAACATCTGCCTTCGAGGGTTAATGTGACAGGTGCTCTTTGAGCTGGTGAAGGGTGGCACCAGCTGTATGGAAAGGTCATGCTTAACTGTCTTTGCACTGATTGCTGAATAGTGAAAGCACGGACTGAAGTGAAACCTCAAACACACTAGCTTTTGTTTTCCAGCTTGCAAAAATTAGCTGCTACCTCAACAAAGTGAAACCATGTCAAGTTACACAACTTTAGATCTTGTGGGCCTTATTTTAAAACTTTTTGCCTTGGTCTGAGTTCATTTGAAAAGATTGCTGTACTAACTAAGAGGTGCAAATAGCAAAGAGCAAAAATTATTTGACCAGCTGGCCAGCTGAGATATTTCTGAGATATTCTAGCTTCTTTGGAGGCTCCAGGGTAGAACCAGGTTATGAAAATGGGTCAGCCTTGAAATCACCCATAATAATGTGGGAGTGGCGATGGGGAGTGCAGAGGGAATGGAGTAGCTCAGCTAAAGTTTCAAAATGTTTTGTTTCCCCTTAGGGTGGAAATTAATCAACAGGAGAGGTCTTAGAACTTTTCATGGAGAGCATCCTAGAGAGAATCTATTTCAACTCCCCTGTGTAACACGTTGGGCAAATGGGTTGGAACATAATAAAGTACTTGTCTGAGGTCCGGCAGCTGGTCAGTGGTGGAGCTGAGTGAATCTGACTTAGCTCACGGTTCTTTCCTTACTGATTCCAGTGATTCAAAAGCCAGCAAACTTCAGTGCTTTTTAAGTCACAAAATGCTTTCTGGGCTAGAATTAAATTCATACAAATTTATATTTTATATATGTATATATGATACGCACACACACACACATATATGATATATGTTATTTGTCCATTTGGAGCCTGCGTGGAATAAAGATAAACTCTCAAGTGAAAACCAAGGTTTCATGTCCTTATGTAACTCTTTTTGAAACTGCATCAATAAAGGTATATTTCGTAAAATAGACCTTAAGATAGAAGCTGTAAGAGTTGACATGATAGAAAATATAACTTTATTCTAGTTACCGGGTGCTTTAACTTGCAGATCAGCCCTGCCATCGGGGAGCTTTCGGCCCCCCGTCTCCTCCACGTCCACTGGGCAGGACTCCTGTGGTGAGGATATGCCGCCACTAGGTGGCAGTCATACCGCACCGGTTAGGGGGCTCTGCGGCGGCTGCTTTATCCAGAGTGGAGATCAGATCCATTGCTTTTTCCTCTTATCTATAAGAGTATGCATAGCTCTTTATTAAAGAAGCCGAATTTAAGCACTACTACCCAACACCTCATTTGTAGAAGATATACTAAAAACCAAACCATTAAATGATTCAAGTATCATTCATTACCTGTCTCACCAGGCTTTAAATGGTTCAGTTGTTCATTATTCTGCTCCTTCCCTTTAAAGCTTTCCGACCCTTACCAAAAGGATTTGAATGAGTAAAAAGAGATTTGAATCTAAAACTTCAATTGTATATCTAGAAATGATTTTTGTTCCTGCAGTTACACTATATTTTAAGCACTAACTTCCCCCACCCCCCATTAGTAAATATAAATCTTCAAAGCATCTCATTTTTCATGTAAGATAAAGCATGTGGGTGACTATCAAACTGCTAAAGTAGAAACCTTTTATTATGAACTGTTAACTATTAAACGGCTAGAGCAGAATCCTTTCACTGAATGAAGTTTCATTTCAGGGACTTCCCTGGTGGTACAGTGGTTAAGAATACGCCTGCCAATGCAGGGGACACAGGTTCGAGCCCTGGTCTGGGAAGATCCCACATGCCTCCAAGCAACTTAAAGCCCATGCGCCATAACTACTGAACCTGCGCCCTAGAGCCGGCGAGCCACAACTTCTGAGCCCACGTACCACAACTACCAAAGCCCATGCGCCTAGAGCCTGTGCTCCACAACAAACAGAGGCCACCGCAATGAGAAGCTTGCGCACTGCAACGAAGAGTAGCCCCCGCTCGCCGCAACTAGAGGAAGCCCGCACGCAGCAACGAATTGAGAGCGGCGTTCATTGACAGAGAACATAATTTGGCCACAGCAACAATTTTGAAGTAGATTGTTTGTCACTGCTCCTTTCTGGCCTATAGGTCTCTGGTTAACTATATAAATGTGAGGTCTTTGGTATTTTAAACATTTTAATGATAATAAAGAGAAGTTTCCCTTAAAATGTAATTGTGTTTTATTTTGGTCTTTTTGGTCTATATTAAGGGGACTATTACAAAGGTGATTTTTTTTCTAGAAGGTTAAGTGGAGTGAGGAAGCAGGAGGAAGGGCAGAATTATGAGGAACTAGAAGAGGGTTTTAGAAAAGAAAAATGAAGGGATCAGGGAAACTAGAAAAGAGGGCCCTTGGCTAAATTGATGAAATAGGTGACTATTAAAACAGTAATATACCAGAAGTAGAAAGGATGAACCTAAAGGGAATTTAAGGATCCGAAGGCCATGTAGAAGGAAAAATGAATGGCTCCAGAAGACCCTGGAGGGAGGGGAGCTTGCAGTTAGCGCACTGGATAACCAAGACCAAGCACTGGAGCTGGGCTTCTCCCAGCGTGTCCGCAGCCTCAAAACCCTAGCCACGCCCAGGGCCCGGAATCTGCATCCTTGACCGTCGCCCCAGGTAATTCTCATACCCTCCAAAGGCTGAGGACTCTTGGAGACTAGGGAAGAGCCTGCAGACCAAGAGTGGTATGGTGACAGACTTGGGGGCTTACGGGTAAAGGATGAGTGCCGTAAGCCTGAGCCGAGGAAGCTGGGCAGGGCGTGACCTAACCCGCTGTCCATGTTTGCACCTGTCAACGTTCTGCACCAAGGAAGGCTCAGTCATTCCCCTGAAACATCTGTGTGTGCTGGCTGGCAGTGGGCGGGGGATGGGGAGAAGGGAGAACTCCTAAAAACAGGAAAGGCCAGGATCTCTTCCTGCTTGCACGGTGGCAGCTAAGTGATGCCAAGTTCTCCTGTGCCCGTGCCCCTCGGCTGCAGCTCAGCTGAGACTCGGCTCTGCAGGCGTCAGGATGTGGTGGCCCCTCCCTGTGTGCTCCAAGCCCTCTTAGGGGTCCGGGATTGTTCAATATCACTCGTAATTTGGGGGCCCTGGAGTCCCATGAAAGGGAATTTGAACTTTATGCAGACTTAGGGTTCAGACACACACATGCGTGACAGACAGGGGCAGAAGCTGGATTTTGGGGAGTGACGAAGGGGGTCCTCAGGGCTCGATGCAGGCAGGTAGCAGTGGCTTTTCCTGACCTCAGCTCAACCTAATCTCTCTCACCCTCTTGCACTTCGTGTCCTGGAAGGAAAGGGCCCGATGGTACTCAGTAGTGTAACTGTTTCCTAGGTGATCCACATCCGTTTTGGGGGCACTCATTCCTTTAATTAATTATTTAATTAATTAATTTATTTAACTTTTTATTTTATATTGGAGTGTAGTTGATTAACAATGTTGTGATAGTTTCAGGTGTACAGAAAAGTGATTCAGTTATACATGTACATGTATCTGTTCTTTTTCACTCCTTTAATTTAAAAAGTAATTGTTCCAGCCTTCCCCATCCCACATCCTGTGGCAAATCCAGTGATCTTCCCAAGACTACACTTTCGTAGGAACTGTTCTCCTCCACTCTGGCTTCCGCTGAAATCCAGGTCACTTTGCCAGCCGGCTGCCTTCTTAGGTCAGGTGATGCTTCCTCTCACTGCACCCCCGACCTCTGGCTACACATGGTCCTTCGAACCTCAGTTCTCCTGCCAAAGAGTTGGAGACAGCAAGCTTTACTGAAGGTTTGCTTGGAGAGATGGAGAGAGGCTCATACTATAGCACAGCTCAGAGAAAATCTTCACGTTGAATACTAGTCTCTCTCTGCTGAATGTCTTCTTCAGCACCTCCCCAGAGCATTACTTGGGGATCAGCTTTGCCGTCTGGTCACATTCTCCGCCATCTTGCCTGAGGCTTCTTTCTTCTCCCAACCTTCTCTGTCCCTGGCCTCCTCTCCGGAAGAGAGGTGGCCACGTGGATGGAGGTGTTCTTACCTGAAAAAGAGGTGAGTATCCGAGACCATGAAGCAGATGGCAATGCGCTCCAGGTGACAGTAGAAGAGAGAACAGCTGCTCTGGGCTTGGAGGTCTGGAACGTGTCCACTTTTTCCATGCGCGGTTGGAGACCTGTGTCTGCAGCAGCATTAAAGCTTCAGAGACTGGAAGCAGAGACTGCCCAAGAATTTAGCAGCAGCTGGAGCAGGAGGTAGAGGCCCAAGTGTCTGTGAGAGACACCCTTCCCCCTCCAGGACCCTCGAGACAGACACAAGAATGGGGAGTGACTTGGACCCGGCCACTGGCGGGTGGAGGGCGTGGATCGAGCCGGCACGGGGACAAACTGGTAAAGGGGCTTTACCTAGGACAGCCAAGCTGATGGGCCTTGGAGACATTCAAGTAAATCTACCAGGGAATAGCATGAGGTCCACTTTCTTGTGTCCTCGTGTCCTCTTTCAACATCCAGAAATGGTCCATTGTCTTTCCAACATGCAAACCCCAAATAAATAAATCTACATTAAGCTGTGAGTCAGTGCTTCCTAAACTTTAATATGCGTATTTGTCATCCATGGACCTTGTTAAAATACAGACTTTAATTCCAATTCATTAATATTTCATTTCTCATCAACATCAACCCAGGTGAAGTTGCTGCTGGGCCGTGGGCCGAACTTTGAGAAGCGAAAGTGTAAGCAACCTGGTGTCCTCCTTGCCGGCACCCCCAGCCCCTACATCTGCAAACAGCAACCAAAAATAGGCACTCAGGGAAAAAGACAATTCTTAGCCCAAAGGGCTAGACGTTCATGGTGGATTGTAGGCTCTAAGCTAAAGCAAGGGCGGTGAGAGTCGGGGGATCGGGGCAGTGGCTGTCGTGAGACTCCTCACTGGATGTCCTTAATGAGAAAATCTATTTCCTCTCATTGGACTGGCCCAGGGACAGCACGTATTCATAAATCCCCTTCTCCAAAGCTTTTCCTTCTAAGGGGACTTCTAAGACGTCATGGCGTCTCCTGTGACAGTTCCCTGACCAGTTGGTGACTCTCTTATAAAGTGGCACACTGTGACTTTAGCAGGGGTGTTTAGATTCCACACTTGACCTTTTAATTGTAGGATGAAAGGCTTGGACCATTTTCAGAGAACAAGGTAGGGGGATTATTTCGGGGGACTCCTTGGTGCCCCTAAATCAGCTGGGAGACGCAGCCAACTTCACCTGAATCAACAGTGCTACAAAACCCTTCCTTGAAGAGGTCTCCTTCTAAGCACCCAGGAAAATATAACAATGTATCACAGCGAACCTTTGTCCCAGGGTTACCGGTTGGGGCACGAGCTGCGGCAGCTGTGCCCAGCCCCCAAGTGACGTCTGTTTAATCTTCGCTGATGTGTCAGGTCACCCTTCCAGCTCTTCTTTTATACAGCCGTGTGCGGAGCAACTCCCCAGAGGGTTCTAATTAGAATTTTTCAAGCACATCAACAAAATTCAACCAACAGAAATTCACCACCCCGGCCTCAGAAAAGCTAAAAGTCTCCAAGTAAAACCCCGTTTTTAAAAAGATTTTACAGGAAGAAAACACAAAGGAGAAGACTTGAGTGGAAATAAAAACAGCCAAACAAAAAAACAGGGGCCAACTGGTAGTGGTAAAAACTGTTTGTTTATTGAGGATTATATTTAAATGCACAAGTTTGAGAGGAGAAAGTGGCTTTCAGGAACCGGGAAACTCAGCTTGCGGGTTGTCTCTGGAGAAATCCCTCAGCAGAAAATGGTCCCACATGAGTCCAATGTTACTGGATGTAGAAGTCACAGAACACTAGAGAGTCACTAGCTCGGGGAAGAAGAGAACATCTAGCCTCTTAGATGTGGCTAAGAAGGCTTCTGCTTTTGAGGAAGGGAAAAGGCACATGACAGTATGGAGGACGCCCGATGGCAAACGTGTAACAAGGAGCCAGTTCGGCATAGTTGGGCCCCGGTAATTCACTCACCTTCTATCCAGGAAGGAAATTCATTTGACTTTAAGTTGGTAGTCAAATAAAAAAAATCAGAGGACATTTGAAATACCAGTTAGGAAGAGGTCTTGGGGCTTCCCTGGTGGTCCAGTGGTTAGGGCTCCAATGTGCTTCCACTGCAGGTGGCACAGGTTTGATCCCTGGTGGGAAACTAAGATACCGCATGCCACACCATGGCCAAAAACAAAAGAAATAAAAAAATTTTTTAATTTTAAAAAAAGGAGAGGTCTTCCCTCTGTATTTCTGATAGTCATAAAATAAGTTATTCTCTGCGAGTTATCCCATGGAAGCACTGCCACTGTAAAACTAATGCTGTCTCCAGTACTCTATTCCCAGTACCAAACCTTGTTGAACAAAAGTGTTTTAGTTGCGCTAAAAGTAATTGCGATTACCGAAATTGTTCAAGGTGATTATTTAGATGCTAAGCAAGGACCCCTAAGAGTGCACTGACGGTATCACGTGTCGGGCCCTTTGGAAGCCACCCTGTACCGTCCCCTCATCCGATCTCGCGGCCTCTGTTTGAAGGTTGGGTATTTTATTATTTCTGAGGTAGAAACAAATAACCCAAGGCTTGCATCTAGAAACGGCAGTGAGAGTGAAACCCGGCTTCAAACTCCGGGTCTATCTGGCTCCAAAGCTCTTGTTCATTCCCACCCTGCTCTCCTGTTGCACCCAAGGAGGTTAGGGCTCCCCAGGGAGCTGAGAAGGCACCTTGCCGGCCTATCGGTGGGCTCACTTTTCCCTGCTTGGGGCTGGTGCCCCAGGCTGCAAATAGACATCTCCGGAGGTCATCCTCAGCCCTCAGGCAGTGAGGAATCACAGATTGACAGGTACATTTCTCAGGCTTCTACACAACAAAGAGAATACTGTAAACAGCAATACAATAGTTGTCTGTAAGACACTTTTAAAAAGAAGAAGAAAAAAATATATATTTTCAACATCATTCCCCAGCAACTCGTGGAAGGTACCTCCTCCAGTTTCCTAAGAATAACCTACCTCTTCCTTCTCCTCCTCACCACTACCTCTTTTCATCCTGATTTTTATAATGATAATACAATCAACCCTTGGAGTTAGACTCATTGAAGGTTTATTTTTAGGCGAGTTTTAAAAGAACTATGCAGCCCACCTGTGGCAATTAAGGATCCTAGAATGCTCCTGTGAGGCTGGCACCCTGAGCTTTGGCTGCCCTCCAGTTCGGGTCACTATATTTAGCCGGACTAAAAGTCCTCCGCTGCCATAGAGCTTGAGGCCACATTTTCACTTCCTGAGTTGGCATGTGGGGTGACCCATTGTTGGGGGGGCCCTCCTACCTCCTGAACCTGGCTCTGCCACTGCTTTGTTTTCAAAGGGCAAGTCATTCACTCCTTGGGACTCAGCCTGACCATCTATAGAGTAGAGTGGTTCATGGACGCCTGCCATGAAAAATAGTGAATTCCTGGCAATGACTGTGGAAGTCTGGAGTATTACATGTCAGCAGCGTCTTCCAGCATGGAGGATGGGAAGTAGCATGTGCAGATGATAAGTTTCCACCGAGTGTAGGACCTGGTGGAGCTGGCAGATTTAAACAAGGTTCCACATGAGAGGCCATGGGCTGGGAATGAGCCAGAAAGAGGCCTGGGGCAGAGAGGACTTGATCGGACAGGGTGTCCAAGGCTCTGAGAAAGGGTCTGTACTTTCCATGCCTAATGCCACGCTGCCCCTGTGTCATGGGAATTTGCATCACGGCTAGCTGTAATCACCAAAACTCATTCTTATTAGTGGCAAGACGGCATTTTTACAAAGAAGGTTATTGTTTGTTTCCCCTTGCTTGGGAAGTTCGTGTCTTGAGAATGTTTGGTTTTAGGATCATATACAGCGGTAAAACTCACTCTTGTTAAAAACATCTTCTCAGTTATATATTTGTTCATTTCTTTTTTTTTTTTAAAGGTTTGCATTTTTTTTTAAATTTATTTATTTATGGCTGTGTTGGGTCTTCGTTTCTGTGCAAGGGCTTTCTCTAGTTGCGGCAAGAGGGGGCCACTCTTCATCGTGGTGCGCGGGCCTCTCACTATCACAGCCTCTCTTGTTGCGGAGCACAGGCTCCAGACGCGCAGGCTCAGTAGTTGTGGCTCACGGGCCCAGCTGCTCCGCGGCATGTGGGATCCTCCCAGACCAGGGCTCGAACCCGTGTCCTTTGCATTGGCAGGCAGACTCTCAACCACTGCGCCACCAGGGAAGCCCCTGTTCATTTCTTTTGTAAGAGAAACAGCCACAAAGAAAAAACCTCATGTCAGCTTTGTGGAAACTACCTAAAAAATCAAAAAGAGGCGTAGTGAATTTCCTAAGCACATTTTTCCTTTCAGATGACGTTTTCATCGTGCTCAAACTGTAAGGTAATGATACAGTACAGGAATCAAGAACTCTTTTTGGACAAAGACAGTTTCCTACGAGGCAAATTTATGCAAGTCTTCTTCTGTAAGTTGAGGCAAACCTCAAAGACACACAAACTCACGTATACACACACACAATTACTCTGAAACCCTATGCTGTAAATACTCCTTTGCAGGTAACAGTGATCATAATTGTCAATTGGATCAACACACTGCTCAATTATAACTATGAATAAACATATCAAAATGCCCACATCTGGGGACCAAATTTGCTTTATATTTCTGTGTTTGTCATTCAAGAATGTATTTTCCAAATCGTGTTTTACAAGTGTTTTCGAAGGAGTAAAAGCAAATGTTATTACCGAAGTTGTTCAAGTTGATTATCTAGATGCTGGGCAAGATCACTTAAAGGTATTAATTCCAGTAATCTGAATCTTTTAAAACTTTTCAACCAATAAAAACTTTAATAATTGCTCTGGAAATACACGAGCGCATTAGCTTTACTCTCAGAGGAATTTGAAACTCTTCAGCACGAATTCCACTGAATTGCTTTACTTCCGCTATTCCTGAATGAGCTCTTTGGTCAAAGGGCTGCCGCCCCTCCTCTTCCTGAGGCAAGACCTGCAGGCTTCTCAGATCAGAGGTGTGTTCTTGGGGGACCACCTCTTTGGAGCTCCCCAAGATCACAAGTCCCCCTCCTCAGAATCTTTGGGAAAGAGCATGTTTCAAGATCGCATTCAAGGAAGGCATAACCCTTTATAATTGGCCAAAAGCAACTGCTTATGTAGATAAGGGTCTTAGTAGATGTAATTAAAATAAATGAGCCTCATCCCATGCCATCAGGCCAAAGGCCTGGTCTCCCCGCTTAAAAGACAAATGATTGTGGCCTTTGTAGCTCTGTTACGAGATTTCCCATAATGTTTGCCTCTACACTCTGCTGACGTTTTCTAGAAGAAATTTGATCTCAGAATATTTTCCTTCTTCTTGTCTTTAGTTTGGAAGATTCACTAGAACTGAAACTTATATTGCCCCAATTGTTAATTTTCCAAACAGATGAACAAAAAACAAACAAAAGATCACCCTAAATGTTCCCAAATATATCTGAACTCAAATGCTGTGAGAGAACAAGGGAGTATCTCTAATCACCCCTGGATGATCGCTACCCTGATGGTCACCAGGCAGCTGAAGTTCAAGTGTGTCCCTCAGTGTCTCCCTTCATGACCTGGCTCTTGTTATTTTCCTCCTCCTCATTTGCAACTATTTTTATTCTCCCAGTTACTGGATTTGAAGTCAGATCCTTGGCCAGCCTTAGTCTACTCATAGCTAGTTGTGGTCTGGTAAGCTCTAGAAGGTCTGTAAATTTAAGTTTCTTTACTTGTGAATAGGGCTGAGGTCCCATCCATGAGATGGGATGTTTGTGAAAAGTGTGGTGGAAGATGGCATTCAAACATCAACTCCAGCTAGATTCGGGGCCATGCTCGCTTCCTCTCTGTACCTTGTACTGAATCAGCCTCTTTTTTAGGCCTTCTCAACCTCTCCGGACTAGGTCAGGCCTCCATCATCTCACTCTAGGAATAAGGTGAATGCTAGTCCTAACTGGCCTTTTTTTAATCTCCCGTCCAACATTTCCATTCCTGATAGCATATGTAGGGGAGGGAAAAGTTATTTTCTTTCCACCCATCTTAGGTTTATTGAATGGGGCCCGGTAAATTAGACTGACAAATAAGAGGAGAGAGGGGAGCTTTTCTCGTGTCTGCTTTTTCTCAATTGCCTTCAGCTCAAAATAATCCACATGCCCAAGTGGCCTATTTCGGGGTGGCGTATTCTGCCATCCTTCACATACTGATATTTACATACTATATTTACATGCTATATCCTCCTGCTCAAAACTTTGAGTCACTCTTTATTATTTGTATATAGAAAAAAGTTATGTGTCTTTAGCCAGGCATTCGACTTCCCCATCGTCTAACTTCAACCTACCTTGGAAAACATATTTTACATTATATCCCTTCCAACCACACTGGGCTCCCGATCCTTTCCAAATACACCTTGCATTTGCATATTCTGGTACTTCTGTTAACACACTTCCAATACGGTAGAATGTTTCTCTTCCCAGTCAGAATATTGTCTGTTCCGCCAAATACAAGTCAAAAGATACTTATGAGGAGTCATCCCTGAAACTTTCCCTCAGAATTAATCACTCCACTCCCTGCTTCCCTCGGCATATTCTGTACCTGTCTCATGGTCTCAGACTTACTCTGCCCTACTGAGATACCAGGGAAGGTTTTACACTGTTTGAAGACATCAGTTGCCTCGTTCACCTTTGTGTTTCCCTTTTTCCCCTCAAACATTTGCAGAGAGCCTTGCACAGACTAAATGAATGCTCAGTAAACATGTTTGACAAATTGAAAAAGTAATAACACAGCAATAAGAAAGCATAATAAGTTGTACCTTTGCCTGACTTACTTAGAGTTACACAGGAGCTCAGAGAGACCCAGCATCGTTCCAGAAGTCATTGAACCCGGGACAGATAGCCTGGAGTCACTTTCTCCAGGTCCTGAGCTCAACGGCGTTGTACTATTATAACTTCGTGTTCCTTTTGGGACAGAGTGCCAGGTTCAGATATAGCCATCGACTGTGACAGTTAATTAAGTACAGGTGTCCTCAGAAGCCATCTGTAGGGAAGGTGATCTTGGGCCTGCCGCGCTCTCTAATCCCTGAGGCTGCGCAGGAGGACCGTGCCATTTTAAATCAGTTTGGCTAGCAGAAGCTTTGTTTAGACATGTGCTCCTCCTCAGTAAGCAAAGGTGACTGATATCTGTGTGCTTGTACGTGCCCAGACAGGCTTCCAGGCCCAAACAGTCAATTAAAATTATCCTTCTCCGGGGATCTATTTGAATCTGACATTTGCTCATTTATTTTCTTCAAAATCTAACGGAAAAAAATCAAGAGACTACTCACAACTATTCTGGAGTTAGATGTCAACGTCTTCTCTCACTTGACACACATGGGCTTCAGGGTTGGGGTGCTTTCAGAGTCCTGTGGGGGCCAGGCACCCACGCATCTTGGAGGAAAAGGCTGGAGGCTGAAGATTTTTCTCCTCCATTGAGAATTCCAGGAAAGATGTCCATGCTTTTGCCTATGCTATTTCTCTTGACTACAGTGCCTTCCTGCCTACTCTATCAACCCCAATCCTAGGCACTCCTAAAGTTCAGTCTGGAATACTGCCTCTTTCCCTGAGGCCTTCCCTGATTTTGCAGACCACACTTCTGTCTTTTCTCTGAACTGCTCTTACACTTCTCATCAGTACCACCCAATTTGCATTTTTTGGCCTCTCACTGTTTTAAAGATGCTAGTTAGTTTGATCTTCACTGCCAGAAGGCAGGCATTTTTAGGGCTGAGGTTATGTATCTCTTTTGTGTCCCACCATGGTCTCACTTGGCAAATACTTCTCAAAAGCCATTGAAATCAAGTCGGAAGCTTCAACTGCTAGAACAGTCTCTTGATCACCCTGATTCCTAAAAATCCTTTAGAAACCAAAAAGAAAACTGAATTGTTGCTTAAAAATATATTTGCTTAAAGACCAAAAATATTCCAACAACAACTCTCACACCAATGACAGCTTAAATAATTTGTGGACGGTTCCTTACCCAGCATGAGTAACATTCATAGAATCTCAATGGGAGAGACTTAAAGGAAGGCACAGTTTTTACTCTTGTGAGTCACATGATAGAGAGGAAAGTAGCCGTCAGAGAAGTCCTTCAAAAAGGGCAGGATGAGCTCAGGGGCTTTTGGGGACATCTTGAAACAGAAGAGGCTGGATGCTTAAAATCATTTCTGAAACTTTACCAGGCCATATTTTTTAAAATACAGCATTCTTAACTGTCTCTCTTCAAGTTTAGAATATGGTTCTACCTTTGGAGATTAAGAAATCTATTACTATTTATCCTTTGCATCCTATTAAAGTATAATGGTTTTAGTATTGTTTGGAATTTCATTTTTATGTAGAAAGCATGACTCTCTGGATTTACTAGGAAAGCAGACAACGTACATTGGCCACAGCAAGTCACTGAGTACTTTGATTATTAATTCCATTGAGATAAAACCAAGGGAATGGTTGTAGCACTTCAAATTCTGTGAAGGAAGAAGAGATGTGTGGAAGAATAGAATTTTACTGCTGGAACAAATCTTGAGAATGGGTGTGAGGGGAACTCACACCCATTGGAACAGCAAAGAAATTAGATTTGTTTTACATTTATTAGCTTTATTTTATCAAGGAAAGGTGATGATAAAAAGAGCCATTGACAGGGGAAAAAAAAAAACAAACTTCTCATCCTCTTTCAGAACTGATTAGGGGTTTTAAATGGTATTATGCTGTGGTTAAATCTGGTGTGATAAGTTAATATTGGGTTGGCCAGAAAGTTCGTTCAGGTTTTTCTGTAACATCTTCTGGAAAACGCCGAATGAACTTTTTGGCCAACCCCAGAGCACTGGTAAAACTATCAGAAAAAGTTTTACATTACAGTGTGCTGTAAACCGTGGAAAGGGGAGGATGAAGTTAATATCACCAAAGATGTCATTTAGGAAGAAGGAAGTGTTCTAATTCATGTAAAGAATTTCTTCATTCATGAATTCATTTATTCATTCAAGAACTATTTATTGAGCACCAATTATGTGTCAGGCACGGTAGATAAAGGAGTGACTAAAACAGTCAAAAGTCCTTGCCCTCAGTAGAACTTATTCTAGCAGGGTGACAGACAATATTAAAAGAAAAAGAGGGCTTCCCTGGTGGCGCAGTGGTTGGGAGTCTGCCTGCCAATGCAGGGGACACGGGTTCGAGCCCTGGTCTGGGAAGATCCCACATGCCGCGGAGCAACTAGGCCCGTGAGCCACAATTACTGAGCCTGCGTGTCTGGAGCCTGTGCTCCGCAACAAGAGAGGCCACGACAGTGAGAGGCCCGCGCGCTGCGATGAAGAGGGGCCCCCACTTGCCGCAACTAGAGAAAGCCCTCGCACAGAAACGAAGACCCAACACAGCCAAAAATAAATAAATTAATTAAAATAAATAAATAAAAAGAAAAAGAAAAATGCCCTATGTTGGAGAGTACTATGGGCTACGGAGAATGAGAAGGCAGGCAAGGGGGATAGAAAGTAGGGTGTGAGGGATTGTACATTTAAGTCAAATGGCCTCACTGGAAAGCTTGTACCCGAGCCAGGTGAAAAGCCGGGGAAGAGTGCTCAGGGTGGAAGGCCCAGCAGTATGGGGAGGGGGGCTGTGAACAGCAGACTGCCTTCAGGGTGGGGACAGAGCAAGAGTGAGGGGAGGGTGGCAGGAGAGGATGCCGGGAAGGTGGGACGGAGTGTGGATCCCTGTGGGTCTGTGAAAGAACCTTGCCTCTGGGGAGTTTTAACAGAGAAGAAGTGTAATTTGACTTCTTGTGGTCCAGGGCAGACCGCTCCAAAATACACCACAATGGCATATTGATTATTTTGAATTAAAGTTACTTTAGAAATGGCCAACGCAAGAGGGACACTCTGAAGCTCCTCTGTGTCCCTGAAAGCAGGAAATAAATCTCTCCAGGGAAAGGTGCACTCCCTATACCCGGAGATAGAAGGACATACTTATCACCAGGGGTGGGGAACTCCGGCCAAGAAGCCAGTATAAACAAGCCTTGTTACTTCTTGAATGTACTACCCCAAGCTCAAACTCTGTTTAGATTCTTTACTAACTGGGTACCCCAAACCTAAATTTCTTGGTCCTCCTGTCAATTCCTCACAAATATATTATTTCTTTGTCTAAAAAGTATAAAATCTTCCCACTTTGGCCACTTCTTAGGTCCCATTTCTGTGAGAACTCCGTGCTCATGAATTAAAATTTGTTTCTTTTTCTCCTGTTCACCTTTCTTGCGACACTTTTGTTATTAGTTCCACCACAAAAACTCAAGAGGGGTAGAGCAGGAATTCCCCTCTCCAACAGACTCATGCTGTCACAGGGTCACTCTGCCACTCTGCTGAACAGAGTGAAGGACCGTGTATGAGTCTTCTCAGGCTGCTGTAACAAAAAGTACCCAGAGAGTGGCTTAAACAACAGAAATGTGTTTCTCACAGTTCTGGAGGCTAGAAATATGAGACTAAGGTGACAGCAGGGCTGGTTCCTTCTGAAGGCCGTGAGGGCTTCTGTTCAAAGCCTCTCTCCTTGGTACCCAAATGGTTGTCTTCTCCCTGTGTAATAAAGGGAGTATGGGGCTTCCCTGGTGGCACAGTGGTTGAGAATCCGCCGCCAATGCAGGGGACACAGGTTCAAGCCCTGGTCCAGGAAGATCCCACATGCCCCAGAGCAACTGAGCCTGTGCGCCACAACTATTGAAGCCCGCGCTCTAGGGCCCGTGCTCCGCAACAAGAGAAGCCACCGCGATGAGAAGCCCGCGCACCACAACGAAGAGCAGCCCCCGCTCGCCACAACTAGAGAAAGCCCGCGCGCAGCAACGAAGACCCAACACAGCCAAAAATAAATAAATAAATAAAAAATAAAGGTAGTATGAAAAGTTAGAGATGAAATGTTTCTTTAAAAAGTTATATAGAAAATAAAGGGGAAAAATTCCATGAAATTATGGGCAAAGAGGGAGGAAAGTAAAGTTAAAGTGAAGCAGGTGGAGCGTGAGATCATTCAGAGCAGACTTTCCCAAACTGGAGGCCCAAGAGGAAAGAGTTGAATAAACTACCATCATTGAAAAATTAGGAACTGTAATTTAAAAGTATAACTTTCTGTCTTGCCTTGAAATATCTGAAGATCTGGAGCATGGGATGATGTTCCCACACGGAAATATGGGCCCCTGAGCCCTCAGACGTCCAGTCTCCATCACTCATGAATGCTGCACTTCCGAACCTTTATTCTGTGCACGGACCAGCCTCACGCTTGTACTGCGCATGCGCCCCTGGGACTCTGAGGTCTAGGACCAGTGGCCACTTCCATTTAGCTTGCACCACTGTGTTTCTGACACATGGCTTGTCTCACTCCCTTTTGTTACCTTCTTTGATCCTGTAGGCATTTGAATTTACCCCAATTACAAAAAATTCATAAAGAGAAGGATTAAAGAACATAATAACAGATTCTCCAACAGAAGTTGGAGCCAAGATCCCAGTGTGGTAAAGAGAAAAGGAAATAGTCTTTAAAGTCAGATAAACCAGCCTTGCTGTATGATCTTAGGGATTTTATTACCTCCTTAAACCTTAGTTTCCTCATCTATAAATAGAGATAAGTAATACCACCTTGTTTGGTTGCTCTAAGAATTAAATAAGATAATGTATGGAAACAGAGTGGTGGATCAAAGCAAGCCATCAGTAATTATGGTAGGAGTAATTATTCTCTTGAGAGCTCACTCCTCAATTGTAAAATAAGGATGGAACCCATCTACCTCACAGCTTCATTGTGAAGGTTAAATAAGACATTTGAAAAAAGACTTCCTCTTTCCTGGTCTAAGAGCCAATCGATATACTTTAACTTCCTTTCTTCTTCTCTAAAATAAATGTAAAAGTGAATTTGACTTCGGAGTATAGTGTTTGTCCTGTTTATCATAGAATAGGACTTAACTGTGTTGCAGAAAGCAATCAAGTGAGATCAGAAATAACAAAAAGGTGACTAGAAATCAAATACTTAGGATCAACTTGCATAAATAGAGGATTGAAGAACACAGCAGTAAACAAGAATATTCTTCCAAAAAACAGTAATCATAATTAGGATTCATGGCATTTATGTGCCTAGAAGAATAGAGATTATGAGAGATGCTATACTTTCTTTTTCTGATCCTGCTGTGCTAATAGAAGCAATCAGGTTCTCAAAAAGTGGTAATTTGGACAAAGGGAATGAGAGAGGGGGAAAAAATTATTGTAAATTAAGAAAAATGTTGGAACAAGAAGATATAAAAATATGAGAGGCAGCATAAGAAAATACTTAAGAGGATGTATTTTGGAGTCTGAATATCAGCTCCATCTCTTATTAGCCATGTGGCCTTAGGCAAGTCACTTAACCTCTCTTTGCCTTTCCTCCATGCCTCATTTCCATCTTTAAAGTGTTTATAATGATAGCAGATATCTCATTAAATTTTTGTGTACAGTAAATGAGTTAGCTTAATATAGATAAAGCGTTTAGAACAGTGCCTGGAGCATCATAAGTGCTATATAAACTATTATTATAAGAGGCAAGGTCAATGGAGAGAATTATGATTATTTTTTCTAAATATCAGAGACTGATAGTTTAAAACATGTCAAAATTCTCTCAAGTAAAAGAGTCAGTAGTGACTCTTTGGTAGAGAAAATTCTAAAAACAAATATTTCCCCAACTTCCAGACACAGAAGTGAAAAACTAATAAAAATTTGAAGAGCAAGTCAAAGACAACTTGGGGGACACAACAGAGTTGTTAAAAGAAGCAAATGGTCAGGAAAGAGTAGTCACGTGTAGAAAATTGCAGTGACTTATTTCACCCTTAAGATAAAGAGTGGTAGTGGTGATGGTGGTGTTACAAGAGGGACATTGAAAAGAAAATTATGAATGAGAGAGTTATATTATGTGTGAGTTGATTTTTTTAAATTTATATGAGTAATCCATGCTTATTACATAGAAATTTTAAAATACACGTAAGGCAAAATAAACAATAACAACAACAAAATCACACATAATCCCACCGTGGTAGGCAGAATAATGACCCCCCACAGATGTCTGCATCCCAATCCTGTAACCTGTGAATAGGGTAGGTTACATGGCAAAGGGGAAATAAAGTTGCAGATGGAATTAAGTTTGCGAATCCACTGGCCTTAAGGTAGTAAGACTCTTCCCAGTGTAATCACAAAGTTTCTTAAAAGTGGAAGAGGATGTCAAAAGACAGAACCAGAGAGATGGCAGCAGGAGAAGGACTCGGCCCAACAGTGCTGTCTTTGGAGACAGAGGAAGGGGCCATAAGCCAACGGACACGGGCAGCCTCTCGTTGCTGGGAAGGGCAAGGAAATGAATTCTCCTCTGAAGCCTCCAGAAAAGAATGCAGCCCTTCTGACATCGTGATTTTAGTCCAGTGAGACTCATTTTGGACTGCTGAATAACAGAAGTGTAAGATAATGAATTGGGGTTGCTTTAAGCCACTCTGTGTTTGGTAACTTACTACAACAGCCATAGAAAACTGCTACATGTGCTATCCAGAGATAACCATTAATATATGTGAACATTTTAATTCATATTTTTGTGTGTGCATGTGTTTTTTCTATAGCTAGATTTTTGAAAGGGGGGTTCTTTAAAGGATGGCTTTGGAAGCAGGAAAAGTACAGAGAGAAGGGAAATAGTGCAGGCTGGGCTTCGGTTACTAGCCAAAAAATGAAGCAGCCAGTGTCACTATAGTTGACACGTGAATTTGGCCTGAGTCAACCATGGTCTACAGAGGAAAAGGCAGGGCAACAGGACCCACTGGGATGACCCAGAACTTTAGAATCAAACTTGCCAGAATTAATTGCTAATAAATTGGGTGACACATGCCAATGTGCCAGCTGGCAAGGACAGTCACTTTCAAGCTAGATACAGCTGAGGCTAAACGTGCAAAAATTATCTCCTATGGTGATGACACTTTCTCCTTCTGGTCCACCTGCCAGACCAGCAACCATTTCCACCTCTGGGTCTGTGTGCAGTGACGTTTAAGCACACTGGAGTTCTTCCCTTCTTTGCTTTAATCCCCTTTTGGGTCTCTTGGTTCACTTGATCTCAGCATGAGCACCAGACTGTAGGGTTCCATCTCTGATTGTGGTCTGGCTACTACAGATTATGGCCCATCCTAAGGGCCTCTTCTTTTTTCTTCTCTCCTTAAAGCTGACCCTCCATTTTTGTCCCATGCCATTTTCACAGCAGCTTCTAACAGATTCAGACAATAACCACAGCATTTCTTTCAACCCTCCAGCCCTTTTAGGTCCCTTTTTACACAGGGCTTAGGATCCCATGGGATGACAAAAACTCTGGGTACAGACAGGACCAGCTCAATGATATTTACAAAGACAGGCACAGTCAATTTTATTTAAACAAAAGGAAATTAGACATTGGAAGCTGCTAATATTCTAAACACTGTTCTAAGAGGTTTTGAAGTAAACTTGCTGCAAAGCTGCCAAGAACAGCAGAGGGCACAGCACTGGTGATGCAGAGGTACAAGAAAGCAGCAGAGAAACAACCTATGTGTCAAAGGAGGGGCATGGGAAGGTATTTATTTTGTTCAGGACTATAGAAAAAACTTGATCAGACAAATGTAATTCTCTCCTTAAGATCATCCGTGACACGATGTGCCTGAGAATACGCTGACGGTATGAGCTTCATCCATCCTAGTGCTCAGGTGATGAGGAAACCAATCAAGTGGCCAGTGGAGAAAGAAGAGATAAGGATCTCAGAAAAGATATTTAAGAGACAAGCTTGTGAAGGTAAAATGGTGATTGGAAGATGCAGTCAGTGCTCAGTTAGAACTTAAGAAGCTGACATCCTTCTGGCAGTAGGTTTTAAAAAGTACAACAAAGAAGCAGTGTAATAATAGCTACTTGTTGAGTGTTTAGCACCTACCAGGCACTGTGTTGTGTTTCACATGCACAATTTCATTTAATATTCCTCTTTAGGTAGCCCTATGAGGCATGCTGTGGTAGGCAGAGTTCTAAGATGGCCTCTGTGGTCTCTGCCACCCCCAGTACTATCTTTAGAGTGCAGGTTGAATCTGTGTCTTGCTTCAAACAATAGAATATGGCAAAGGTGATGGGATGTCACCCCTTTGATTAGGTTACATTATGTGGTGAATGTCACGTGATTATGTTACATTATTTAAGACTCCTGTTTGGCAGACTGGAGCTAGAGGCTCTCCTTCTGCTTACAGGAGTAAGTGGCCTTGCTGGAGAAGCCATGAGTCAAGGAACTGACTTCTTGGAACTGAGGGCAGCCTCCAGCCAACAGCCAGTAAGAAGCTGGGGTCCACAGCCTTGCTACTGCAAGGAAATGACTTCTTCCAACAAACTAAGGGAGTTTGGAAACAGATTCTTCCCCTGTCAAGTCTCCAGGTGAGAACACAGCCCAGTTGATACCCTGACTGCAGCCTGGTGAGGACCTAAGCAGAGGAGTGGGCTAAGCTGTACCTGGACGTCTAGGCCACAGAAACTGTGAGATAATAAATGGGTGCCATTCTAAGCCACTAAGTTTGCAGTAATTTGGTACATGGCAATAGAAAATTAATACAGATGTCCTGTCCTCACTCTACATATGAGGAAAATGGAATCTAGCAGTTGGTAACTTGCTCAAGGCCTCACTGCTAGAAAGTGGTAAAGTGTGGGTTCAAGTGCATGGCTGTGTGCTTAACCGCTGTGCTCTTCTGCTTCCCAGGGAATAAAGGAGCTTCAAGCCATTAAAGATGTATTATACAAGTGGAGGATGGTTAAAGAAAATCTTGATATGCCATTCAGAGGGGATGAAAGCAGCAGAAGAAATTCAGAAATCAAAATCAAAACGTGGAACAAAGATCTTGGGACTGCATCAGAAAAGTTTTCAGAAAACAGGATAAAGTTGGTCACGTGGTCCCTGGTGCCAAATCGCTCTCCCAATGGCCAAGTTTGTCTGGGTGGTGGGGCGATCTATGGAGGGGATCTTATTTTGACCACATAGTAGAACACAGTTGGTGGCTCGTGTACCCATGTGTAGGCCACCAGAGGATAGCACTCTTTTATTTCTAAGGCAAGAGATGACAACAAAGAAAGCAAGTTTTTCCAGTTCTGCAAAAATGTGTGGGCAAGGGTGTGTTAATCTAGGAGCTTTGCTAACAGAGAAAGGCACCTCTATGAAAGAATCCTAGGAGATGAATGAAGGACAAGGGTAAAAGTCCCCAAAGAGAAAATCAGGGAAATGTATTATAGAAAAATCGTTAGGATCCCAACTATAATGACATTTCATTAAGAAGTCTTTCTCAACCATTCTAAGTAGGTCTCCTCTTTTATTCTCCTCAGTGATCCTTGGTTATTTCCTTCCTGACACTTAACCCAATTGAAACAACATTTATTTCCTTATTGCTCCTTGAGACCTGGGATGATGTCTATTTTGTTCATCATTGGATACATAGAGATAACACACCTGTGCCTGGCACATAATATAAGCTCAACAAACAGTATTTGTCAGATGAATGGATAAAAGGAGATCCATACACCTGTTTTATACTATATAAAGAAGAGCCTTAGAAAGGAGTGGACTTGAGAATGAGGCATGAGCTCAGGAAATAGAGGGGCTTAGACAGCAGAAATACATGGAAAACTCACATAGCCCTTTGCTGGCTACAGGCAGTGAAGCATTCAGGGCCTACAGCATACTCTGACCAAAAGATGGAGAAGGCTGGAGGAAAGACACCAATGCAGGGTCTCTGAATTCTTTGAATACAAATTGGTCAGGTGTGAGCAAATTGAAGGAGAAAGGAAACACACAGAATCACATTTGCATGAATGAGGTTATTGATCTAGTGGAAATCCCTAAGTCAGAGATTTGTAAAGATTCAGAAGAGCCAACTGGAAGGACAGGACATATTCCAGATGAAATAAAAAGGAAAGGAAAATAGTGAAAACTTGAGGATACTGCAGTTACAGGAAGTGTTTATTATACACCTATGGAAAGTTCTTGGTAATTGGGAAATGTACAAATCTTGTAATTAAATAAAAATTTTTTGTATTATAATTTACATATTTAAATATGTGATTACAATGTAATTTAATGTAAATTTGAATACAATGTAAATTTAAATACAAGTTACATATTTACAGCTGTGTAATGATGTACATAAAATAACCTAAAAAGCATTATAGAAATGTCAGCAATTTTTTTCTTTTACTTTCGAGCAGCAAGAAAGACCTATCATTAATGTGAGCGCCCCTTAGGGAGATGAGGTGCCCTTGCCAGCTGAGCAGCCTTTAGGCATGGGACTCTTTTTCTCACAGAAATACTCTAAGTGAAGCGACAAGGTGCTTGCTCAGGAGAGAAGGGGCACTGTAGAAACAAAATAGAGTAAAGGAAAGTGTCAGTTGTCAACATAGTTTCCATTTTTTCCTGAATCTTGCTTCTAGTGATGTTTTCCTTTTTTTTTTCTGTACCAATTTTTATACATGAGTGTTTAGTTCTTTCTCAGATAAGCTCTGTAACTATTCAAGAGTCAGTATCTCTGAGGCTCTTAAAACATTTCCTGGCACCTAGTAAGCAACTACATAAATATTTAATAAATAAATGTATGGTACTATAATGTCCACCCTCAAGATCTGAATTTAACTTTACATGTGCTTTTCTTTATTATATTCAATATTTGAAACCAACGTGGCTAATGATATAAAATGGAACTCATGATTTACAAAACTAGTGGAGATGGGTAGGTTAAGTGGGTTGGTACACTTACAAAAAAAGAGCTAAAAGTACCTCATTTTCTCATAAAGATCTTTATCCTCCTTCACATTTCTCTTCCCCACTTCGTGTGATCTGTCAAAGTCTTAACTAAACACGGTGGGAATTTTATTTTGAGACTTTTAAACATCTTAGCGTTTATCTATCTATGAAAGTAAACCTTTCCTTTTCATTTGTGACTGGTCATTTCCCCCTTGTCATCCTTGAAAGAAACGTGACAAGTAAGTGGCTACTATTCATGTTTCTACGTTCGCTTTATTGCTCTAGAAATTCAGGATACAGATGGGAGAAAATGAAGTCTGTTTGTCAACATTGCTTTGTCAGCAGATGAACCAAGACCAAATTCGGGTCTCTTTGAAGAGCTCCAGCTCTCTGACTCCATTCAAATCCTTGCGGTGGACTGCGGGAAACGTTTCCTTTCCCAGCTGGCGCTGCCTGAGCTACATTTAGACTCTGCAGCGTGCGCCTCTCGCCTTGGGTCTCTCCTCCGGCCGCTTGCGGGAGAGCGGACTGAAGGAGGAGGAGGCGTGCAGAGGCAGGACCACGGCGCCGGCACCTGTCGAGATGGCAGCTCCCTGTGCATCCTTCCCTGCCCCTCTCTCCTCGCGTCTCCAGCTCTGAAGGTTCTGCAACTTTATCCCCTCGCTCGTTTCTGGCCCTAGTTTTGACACGGTGTCTACTAATAGGAGCAAAGCCTGGAAGGATCGAGATGAGGGAAGGGGTGAAAGCTGCGGGCCGGGTGGGACCCAGGTACGTAGTGGGGTGAACGGAGGGTGCATAAATGTAATGCGACCTGGAACAGCAGGTGTCACACCTCTGTGAACCAACCATAGTGACTCTACCTTGGAAAACTAATTTTTAACCCATGTTACTTACTGTAGAAAAGAGGATACACAGTACTTCACATTTTAACATAAAGTTGGTCGTTGAATTAAGGAAGAATAATTAGTAATATAGGACAAAGGGAATTGATTTCGGGGATAATAAAAACAACGAAATGCTAAAAACTATATTTTGTTCAACAGTGAGTGAAAGGAAGTTCAGAGCTATTTGCTGTTCTTACGAGAATTATTATGGGTGGGCAATGTATCCAGCTCATTCTTTGGCAAATTGATTGCTAATTCTCTTTTTTTTTTTTTTTTTTTTTAAAGGACGGTAGGGGCTGTATCCCAAGGCTTGTGTTCTAGCCTGAGCAGCTTTTCAGATGTTATTTAAATTCTCTGCACCTCGGCTTTCTCATTTGTGAAATAAAGGTTTAGTCTAGATCAGGGGTGGACAAACTTCTGTAAAGGGCCAGATAGTAAATATTTTCAGCTCTGCAGTCTACACAATCCCTGTAACATCTCAACCCTGCTGCTGTAGCATGAATGCAGACAGACAATAAGAAAACGAGTACGTGTAGCTATGTTCTGATATAACTTTATCTATAAAAACAGGAGGTGGGCGGATTTGGCCCACAGGAGGTAGTTTTTTGACCCCTAGTCCAGACCAATCATTTTCCAAGTGTTCCTCAGAGATTTCTGGGACCATCTTAAGGGAATAAAAAAGAGTAGGGAGCCTGAGCAAGCGGGGTTCTGCCGCTCTCACCCCGATTTCAGCCAGAGCAACTCTTTTTCATATGCTGGAGTTCCAAGTAAGATTATTATTTTTGCTCTTCAGTCAAAACGCATGTAAAGAAAACACAAGATCTCTAAAGTCCCTTGAAAACTGCATGCTTCTCAGTAGTGTCAACTTCTCTCATGCTCTGGATGCCCTGCCTTCCCCTGTCTCTCTCCCTCCTCCCACCACCCCCCCTCCTGCCCCCACCATGATCTGAGGATTCCCAGATCTCCAATTCCAATTCAGAATCCTCCCTGGATTAGACTCCTATATTCCATTTCCTTCTGGAGAACTATCTCAAGCACCTCATAATCAATATAACCAAAACTCATTGTTTTCACCCCAAACCTGCTCCTTTTCTCTCTCTCTCTCTCTTTTTTTTTTATATGAGTTAATGGCTCCAAATTCCCTCTAGTGAAGCAAACCAGAAACCTGGGACTTTCTTCTCTCTCTTCTTCTCCACCGAAAATCAGTCACCAGCTCTGACAGATTTCATCTTGTGATTACATGCTCTAAGTTATCCCCTATATTAGTACCTCGGTCTTAGTCGAGACCTCTGCTGTGTCTCGTCTAGGCTATTACCAGATGGCAGAAAATGAGAGAAACTGGAGATGAGGGGTAAAACTCATCTAGTTACAGTTCTTCATTACTTTCCCACCCCAAACAAGATAAAGGGCAAATTCTTCAACCTGGAATTAATACAAAGCTATCTGTAACTGACTCCCTCTGATAGGTGGTGGAACCATATGAAATTGTCATTTCTGTAGGTCAAAATGCTTGACTCTAGCAATGTCTTACGGGTAACCTAAAATTTCTCTGACCTCATCTACTGTCATTTCCTCACTCATACGTCACATGAGGGGGTAAATTCCTTTGCTGGAATTCAGGTGCCCATCCTCTCCCCTGGTCTGATCAATTTCTACACATCTTTCACATCTTAGGTCTGGTGGAGAATTCCTCCAGATCTCTCCAAACTGCAGACTGGTAAATTGTTCCCTCTCTGTGTTCCCATAGCAACCAGTGGGCAGACTAGCCAGAGCACTCAGGCATCGGGTTGAAATGATGTGTTTGTGCTCCAGTTGTCCCCAGGAGACCATCAGGTGTCTGAGGGCATCTTTGTCTCCCCTCTGCCTGGCAAGGCACATTCCATTTGTTGAACTGAGTGGCATGGAACAAAACTAGCAGGCCCTTAATAAATAACGATCGCTAATCTATTAAGCCGACTTTGGATTTTAATGCTGTGTTTGAGTTTCAGAAGACTTTGGGGATCTGAACCTGGCCAGTATTTTCGTATGCTAATAAACGTGATTTGAGACTGAGGCATTAATTAAATGAAGAGATACTTTTGAGACTTGGAGGACAGAATAAACCAAAGGCTAGTACTTTTAGCCACAATATTTATATCATAGTAAATGATATGAGTAAAGGATTTCTGGAGTTGTATTACAGGAGAAAAGCATTTTTATAGTATAAATAATGCAAACATTCATTTCCAAGTTCTCTGAATGTGCAAAATTGCTTTTTCCTGAACCTCTGTACATACAGAAATGCATAGAGGAAGATGAGATAATTCAGCCCCCTTTTCCTAACAATATCCTTCTAAGAAGAGATTGTAGGCAAGGAGTAATATTAATTTAGATCAAAAATAATTCTCTGTTATCATTAGAGCCCCCAGCTGTGAAACTGTATGTGGTGTGGGAACAGACATATACATTGGTCTGCTGGGAGAGGTAAACAAGCTTTTACTCACGCCAGGCTAGAATGTTCCCACATAGAGCTGTCCTGCCTGGCAGAGAAGTAGACAACAAAGCAGCCTGCAGACACGTCTGCTCTTTGGTCGCGTAGTCCTGTGGGGCTCCTGGAGAGGAGAGCGCAGAGAGGCAAAGAGGAAGGCAGCCATGCACCCACACACTCATCACGGGGGCCGGGCCTGCCACACTGTAGGCTAGAAACAGGCTCCACAGATTCGAAGAACCGCAGGGAAACAACAACAAAAAATAGCAGGCTTAATTAAACAGGGGGCAAGTATTGAACACCTCTCCTAGATCCTGTGCCAGACGGACGGCTTTCCCAGAGGAAGCCTCACTGTGGCATCTCTCCTTTCCTTGAAACACCCATCCCGAGGGGTGAGCCATTGTGCGCACCCACGTGTGTCAGGAGCCTTGTCCCCAGCACAGCACCAGCCATCGCAATTAGTAAAGATTTTTCAATAGCTAGAACTGCCTTGCGCAGGAAGATGAGGAAATGAAGACGAGGAAGGGGAAAAGCAGGCCCTGTGCAGAAGCAGCATGAGAACGCCCAGCCTGCAACACGTCCTGTGCTCAGAAGGGGCTTTATGCCTGGATACTGAAGCTACCTTTGTGGAGGATACTTATAGGATTCATGGCTCTTACCGGGAAAATCTAAATATAGCGGACGCTACTTTTTCTCCTCTTCTTCCTCCCAGCTTCTCCCCTCTTCCTGCAGAGTTGTGTGGCTCAGCAGAGGAAGCAAGATGACCTTTCTAAATTCAGCTGCACGGAGTCTGATTTTACTACCACGCCTGGTTGCATATCCATAAGGATCCCACATGTACCCCCATTCTCCTTTTACCTTCCCTCAGAGTCTCTTAAGTGTCTGGTTTATCTCCCATTTTCTTTTGTGGCTCTCAATCATCATCCGTGTCATGACCTCTAACAGCTTCCTCTAGGCCTGGACCAGGAGCCTTTTTCTGGTTTTTCATACGATACTCTTTCTAATGATGGTGGTGGTGATGGTGATGGTGATGATGTGTTTTGTTTAGCCACTGTTTACTGAACATCTATTCTATGCTACACACTGCTGTGAGAAATTCATGTCTGAAAAATAAAACCATTTACAGAATTCATGAATCCAAATAACATCGAGGACACAGTGAAATGTCTTGGTTCAACTTCTGTCCCATCCACCCCATGACACCCTCCCCCTCACCCCCACCATCCCCACCAGGTAATTGCCTTTTTACTTTCTAGTGCTTCTTTCCAGTATTTGTGCAAATACAAACTAAAAGTAATTTATATTTTATTTTCTGCCTTCCAAAAATATTTTAATGGTGACGTCTAGTATTCAACTTAAGTTATTTGAGCTGTGAGGCAAATTCTCGAAATTTGGTAAAGTCTGTTTCACACAACAGTGTTGTATGAAATGTTTATGTGTGTTGTGTGTGTGTGTGTGTGTGTGTGTGTGTGTGTCAAGGGAAGGTACGGAGTTCCACATCTGGGTTGACATGATGTGGAACAGTAACAGGTGTGGGATGGAGAGATAATCCGTACCCTGAGTTAATTCAGCAGAAGCAAAATGAAGCCAGAGGTGACTGTGAGAACATAAACCCACCAGGAATTGGTAGGAATCTTGGGAAGGATGTTGGATCTTCCACAAAAATGTGTAGCAGTGGTTTGAGTCAATCTTATTTAGCCTTTAAGGGACAGAGCAGCCTCAGCTGATATCTGAATTATACACTATTGCACTCAACTAATCCCTAATTAATTATTAACTGGTGTTCTGGGACTTGGTGATAAAGCATCATCATTGCCAAGCTGAGAGGCTTAGATATTTTCTAGAGGCAAATGAGGACTCATTGAAAAGTTTTGAACATGGGAATGATGGAATCAGAACTGTATTTCTAAAAGTTTAATTTGGCAGCAGAAGAATGAACAGTGCTATTCCTGGATTTGGGAATACCCGTTAGGAAATATACTAGTTATCTATTCCTGCATGATAAATTATCCCAAAATTCAGCAGCTTAAAACAGCAAACATTCATTTTCTTATAGTTTCTGTAAGTCAGAAATCTGGGCATATTTATAGGCAGGATTCAACTCTTCATAGGCTTTTGGACTGGGAACCTCAGTTCCTCGATGCCATAGGTCAGAGGTCTCCCTCCCTTCCTTGCCACTGTGAGCCTTTCCGTGTGGCAGCTCATAGCATGGCAGCCAGCGTCCATCAAAGTCAGTGTGGCAGAGAGCAAGAACGGGCAAGCAAGATGGAAACCAGTCGTTTTGTAGTCTAGTCTCAGAAGTGATTTCCCACCACATGTGCCATGTTCTACTTACGGTGCCTTATTCTATTCATACAAAGCGAGTTGCCAAGCCCAGGCCACACGCAAGGAGAGGAGTTTACTCAAAAGTGTAAATATCAGCAAGCAGGGATCATCAGGGACCATTTTAGAGGTTATTTCCATCTAGTAAGCTAGAAGTAGTGAGGCATTGCAGTAGGTGGTTTCTGTCGGGCAGAGATAGGGGAGTGGTGTGAAAATGAAGACAGGATTAGAACTGCCAGAGCTGGTCCGCAGATTGGATGGGGGATGAATGAAAGAAAGGCTTCAAGCCTGACTAATTGGGATGAATGCCAGGGGAGTCACGGAGAGAAAGCACATGAGGAGAAGCCGATTTGGGAGAAACGTCAATTAACGAGAATGGGTTTTTAGCAGACTCAGCATCAAGGAATCAGAAGAGAAAGAAATGGGAATTCTTTAGGTTCTGTTAATTTGCAGCAGCTGGTGTAGGAGCAAGACCCTGTGGACGGAGTCAGACAGACCAGACTTCAAATAGCGACTCTCTCCATCATTACAAGTCCCAGCCCACTGGACGAACTACTCTGAGTCTCAGCTACTCTTCTGCTAAATGTGGACGCCAGCTCCCAGCTCTTCTGCTTGTTTTCAGACTACATGAGATCACCTCTTTAAAATTCCTAGCACAGAGTAGGTGCGCAATAAATAGTACTGAGTATGGTTCTCCTACATATTCTCAAAAGCAAGTGTGAAAATACCCTTTATCAGAATCTCCTTACAACCATCAAATAACGCCCCTTGTATCATATTACTCTTATTTCAACAACTGCCATGACGTTTATTCCTGCATATCTGTATAGCTCAAAATCATTTTATATGTACAGGTTTTATATGTATAGTTCTTACATGTGTCATACAAAGCTGTCATACTTGAGGTCCCTCAAGTGAGGGTACCTAAACATTTAGACTGTGATATCACTAGCTTACTGTTCCTCATGGGCACTGCTTTCCTTCTCGCTCTCTTTCTTCTTTGAGTCCTACTTTAATCTCTAGGTAGAATGTTATTTTTAATGGTCACTCTTTTTATTATAGAGAAAAACAGCATAGTAAGATATGTATATATCTTATATATATAAAGAATATTTTATTTAAAAAAATATATATATATTTTAAAGACTAGACTGTATTTGAAGGCCTGGGTTTGAATACTGATTTTCTTTTTTATTAGCCACATATACTTTTTGGGCTCCAGCTTCCTCATTCATAAAAATGGGGACAATATGATTTGCCTTATATCCCTACAGAGGGGATGGCTGAGAATTACAGAGGTGGAAGCTACCATCGATCTTGCCTTCCTTGTAGCAAATCAGAGGTCAGGGCCGAGTTATCATGTCTGGCTATCTAAGTATCAGTGCAGAGTGAGTTTGGCGAGTGCTTGATATCACCCACTGACCAGCATGATGGGTGGCAGGGTGGACAGAGGGGGCCCGATCAGAGCTCATCACGCACACCACCCTTTGAATGCGGACAGGCAAGAAGCACGTCACACAAATGACAATCATCATCTTTATACCATTTAATCAGTGTTTCCAGTATTGTTTCTAACTTCCTCCTATTTTTAACATTTTCAAATAATTATACTGAGTTTAAGAGTTTCAGGATAGGCAGAAAGAAATAAAGTATTTGACAGATCAGCTGAGACAGAAATGGATTTTGATGTAAATTTTATTCTTTTTTTCTTCTACCATAAATATTTAGCCCTGAAAAAATCCATGAGGCTTGGAATTTCACATGTAACATTTTTTCAAGCACGATTTGCATGAGTTTGCAGTTAATTGCTAACATTAAGTATTCAAACTGTGCCAGGCGCTGTACTTTACATTTCCTAACTTGTCCAACATCTGCCACCTCACAGTCAGGTGGGTATCATCACCTCCTTTTACAGCTGAGAAAACCGAGGCATAGATTGACCTTCTGGGAGACTGTGGGAAGTGACAGAGCTGGGCATTGATATGTACACAGAGCCCACACTCTTACCCACTAGGCTAAATTTTAAGTTCCAAATAATTGTTTTCAAAGTGTGATCTGCCACCTTCTTGGCCTCATAAATTACCCGCAAGTCTTTTTTCTTTTTTTAATTTTTATTGGAATATAGCTGATTTACAATGTTGTGTTACTTTCAGGTGTACAGAAAAGTGAATCAGTTATACATATATCCACTCTTTTTTAGATTCTTTTCCCATATAGGCCATTACAGAATATTGAGTAGAGTTCCCTGTGCTATACAGCAGGTTCTTATTAGTTGTCTGTTTTATACATAGTAGTGTGTATAACGTCAATTCCAATTTCCCAGTTTATCCCTCCACCCCTTATCACCTGGCAACCATAAGTTTTTTTTCTACATCCGTGACTCTATTTCTGTTTTGTAAATAAGTTCATTTATACCCCTTTTTTTTTAGATTCCACATAAAAGCGATATCATATGATATTTGTCTTTCTGTGACTGACTTGCTTCACTCAGTATGACAATCTCTAGGTCCAGCAATGTTGCCCAGCAAGTCTTCTTAAAACACAGATTTCTGCACTCCACTGCTGATCAGCTGAATTGGAGTGCCTGGAGATGGGCCCTAGAAATCCGCCTTTCACAAGGATTTCACATTATTCTAATGCAGACTAAAGTTTAAGAACCACGGTATGAAATAATGCAGAGCCTCATATTTTCCATGGGTCAAGAACCGTTGGATGTTGGGTCCTACTTATTTTCTCCACCATCAGGACCACTGATGAGCCCTTTTTGAAAGCTCAGCCCACGCAATCTCCCAATCTAATCCTGAAGAGCTCTGATTTAATGGAGGCAACAGGACCCGGTCTGACTACCTCAGGTCTGCTCTAATGTTAGGTGCCAGGGATAGCTACATTTCTGCTTTGTTCCTGTGACATTAATTTCAAGCAGACTAGTTTCCCCTTACTCATCTTGTCTAGTCTGGGAAGGGTTTCTGAGAAGCTACTCTTCTCCTGGCAAGAAGTTTAGGGCTCTGCATGAAGGGGTGTTTGTCCAGTTTGTGGGTTTAGCTCCTGACCCTTATTTGCATCATCTTCACTTCTGCATTCTCCCCTGGACACTATTGTCTGAGGACTCCTGTGCACGTCTACTGCCTCATCCTCTCAGGGTCACTCCCTGCCTCTCCTGGTCCTCCCTATCCCAGCACTTTCATGAAGGTGATGGCTTCTGATATGAACAATCAGACCTCCCATCTTAGATGCTTAGATGCTTAGAGACCTCCTACCTTAGACGCTGCCTGAGTTGGTGCGACCTCCCGCCCAGTCGGTTCCACCCTCACAGTTCCTGTCTGGATGACTTCAGAGAATCCCTGTGCCTCCAGGGCTGGACCTTCCTTTCCCTCCCCTTGAGCTTCCCTCCCTCCCAAGGTTGTGGTTCTGCCCCGTCACCCCATCTGAAACCCTGCACTGGATCGCCAGTCCCTTCTCACTCTTGTTCCTCAGGGTTACGTGCATAGCTCCGGACACATTTTATCTGCTTTAGGGGACTTGTTCTTTCTTGCTCCAGAGTCATCTCTGCTCCCTGTGCTATTCTCATAGTCTAGAATACTCTCTGTTTTCCTGTCTTTCACCTCCACCTCCTTTTCAAGGTTTGGTTCCAATGTCACTTCTTCTTTTCACCTCTCTTGACCTTTCAGATTATGGTCAAATGTTCCTCTTATGAAATCCCCACCATCCTGTGCTTCTCCTATCACAGACCTCATCGCATTATAGTCCCTCCTCAATTCAAAGCTTCATGATGTCAGGGAGTCAATCTTTCCATTGTATCCTTAGTGCCCAGTGCCCATAGTTCTTCAGTAAATATTTAATACATAAGTGAATAATAAATATTTTTCCAGATGTTGCTTAGTGCCCATCTGAATCAGAATACCTCCTGCTCTGACATGAATCGATGCCATGTTTTGATGCCCAATCCACACACGTGTAACACTGCACACCTCTCTACATTCTAGAAGTGGCACCTGCTGCCACACCTTCCAGATTCTGCATCTAGCCAGTGGGACTTCCCCAAAAGAACAACAGTTGGTCTCCTTGTCATGGCATGTGTCTGGTTCCATGGCCTCCTCCTCCCCTGTATGCCTCTCCCTGTTCTAGTTTACGTTCTATGGTAGGTGGTCTCCAAGATGACCCACGATGACTCTCACCTCCTGGTACTCATACCTGGGTGTACATTGAATAGAGCTGACCTAGGTAACCAATAGGATGTTGCAGAAATGATGGAATATGACTTCCAAGGCTGGGTCATAAAAAATATTTTGGTTTCTGCCTCATTCTCTTTTGGATTCCTACCTCTGGGGGAAGCCAGCTGCCATGTCAGGAGGACACTCAAGCAGCCCTATGAAAGAACTGAGGCCTCCTGCCAAGAGCCAAATTCAACTTGTGAACATTCGGAAGCAGATCTTTTAGCTTCAGGCTTTCAGGTGACTGCAGCCCTGGCAGACACTGCAACTTCATGAGACATCCTGAGCCAGAGCCAACCAGCGAAGCTGCCACTGAATTCCTGACCTACAGAAACTGTGAGATAGTAAACATTTCTTGTTGTTATAAGTTGCTAGGTTTGGAAATTTGTTACACACCAACATATAACTAATTAAATCCCTTATTTAACCTCATTTCACCAGTGAGAGCACTGAGACTACTCAGACAACCATGAAAGCAGAGTCTTTTGGTTGAGGGGAGGGGAAGCAATGTTTTATTTAGATAAATCAAAATGGTTGTATTACTGGTACAGAATTAGCAAAGCCCAAATCAAGTGATGGAAACCTTGAATTCACTCCCTAAACAGAACCAAAATTGCTTAAACATTACCAAAATAGCTCCACTAAAGCAAAGTAGATTTACATTTCTTAATATGAGAAAACAACAAGGTAGGTTAGGTTCATATAACAAACAATACACGCTCTATAAAGTCTCAGGAATACCCAAATGTGTTCTGGTTTGGATATGAAAGAGGGAACCACATCTAACTGGTGTTGGTAAGCAAGCCAATGAGGTGTGTAGCAAACAAAAGCTGTCACTAAAACCAACTCAACAGCAAGTCATTATGAGTATGAGCCCAAAGCTGAGTCTTAACAGGATGACTAAAGTTGACATCAACATATGAAATCCTGATTAAGAAGTTTAACAATATCATCATTAAAGCCAGTACACACACACACACACGCACACACACAACAGATGTCCTCCTTACCTTTCATGGTTCTGAGCTGAAACAAACTGCGGACCCATTGAAGTATAATACAAATTCCAAAACAAAGTAAAAATTTGCTCTAAAAGAAACAAAATAAATCATAGGATTCATGTTCAGCTTTTCAGATGCAGTGCTAATTCCACATCTCAAGAAAACCCACTAGTCAACTTGGGAAAAAAAGAGAGGCAGGAGGACTGAAAATAGATACAATAATAAAGGGGCATGTATATGAGACAGATATTTTTCAATCTAGGAAGATAAAGGTTGAAAGGAAATAAAATTTAAGTCTTTAATATCCTACAGGAGGTGGACAAGTTAAAGAATTGTTCATCTGACGACAGTGTGAATGCTTAGGTCTTTAACAATGTAGCCTTTGTGAAAGTCTTGTCTATATTTGGATTATAAAAAAGCATCCACACCAAGAAATAAATATGTATTTTAATCATACAGAGGTTGCAAGTTGACAATATAAAAAGGTACACGTAAAGCTTATAAAAATTATAGGCTTGGAGGACAATGATATGAAAAGGTAATATCTCGTTCTCTCATTAACTAGCCCTTAGTCTTAGTGTATTAGAACGTTCTTAAACTGCAATATCCTCGTCCGCATCAGCCTTCAAGCTAGTGCTCTGACTTTTGCTCATGCCCCTTTCCAACCCATTTTTCCACAAAGCAGCTGACATGTTCATTTTAAAATATAAACCAGCCCATCTCTCCTTTACTGCAGCCCTGGATCCTGCCTCTTCTCCCGCTTCATCCCCGGGCCTCTTTTCTCTTCCGAGCCCTTTCCTGTCTCTGGCTTTGGCACTGGGAGTGCCTCCTGGGGCTGACTTCTTCTCCTCCTTCGGGTTCAGTCTAACTCTCACCTCCTAGAAAGGCCTTCACCGACAATCCCATCGGAAGCATCCCATACAAGTTGCGTGTCATTTGATTACACGATTGTTTTCCTGCGCAGCATTTATCTGAAATTATATTTTTCTTAACTTGTTTACTGTCTGTTTATATCACTAAGCTTTAAGTTTCAAGTGTCTTGTTCATCACTGTACTCCCCACCCCTAGCACAGTGACTGACATTTATCAGCAGCAGAGTCATGAATGAGATGAAATGGGCAACTGAACTGGTGGATGCTTCACGGAAATTTTCTGTAACCGACACCATTGCACAAACTCTTCCCTCCCTCCTTCCCTTCCTCCCTCTGTCCCTTCCCCCAGCACTTTCTCTCTCTCATTTCTCTACGGCTTGAAATATGTAAAGTTTCAGCTTCACACTTGGCTGCTCACAGAAAGTGCGAGACAGTTGTATTCTGCTCTTGGCTCCTGATGGAAAGATCGCATGACGTTTACTGCTGGCTCACGACCTCCCTTACTTTCCCCTTCAGTATCACGAGCACGCATGTTCTATTCGGTAAAGACTTTTTAACATATTTAGTTCAGAGGTTTTTTTCTGTTGTGGAGTATTATTCATATGTGACAGAAAGGGCTGCGTGAGTGAAGGAAGGTGCCATGGTTGGCAGCACTATTAATAGTCATTTGGAAAACGGAGACCCCGTAGGAGGGAGACTCATGTCCGACCTGAGAGCCTGACGTCCGTCCCAGCCGGGAACGACCCGAGCTTTCTGGTATTACTGCCCCGGAAACGATACTTACTGAATCTTGTTCCCTTTTCATTTTGCCAAACTGCAGGTTAACATGACCCTAATTAACATAACATGAAACAAACAATAATATTTTATTTTTTAATTTTGTTACATTTATTTTGATAAGTTTTCATTCAGTTACTATTTTCAGGAAATTTATTATATGCTTTTACATTAAGCTAAAGAAGGAATTCATTTCATTTTTATTTTCATTCGTACTTTTCCCATACACATTACCTGGGATAATAATTTTTTGCATCATAATGAAATAGTAGAATAAAAATCGAGGTCTGAAAAAAATGCCTATTGTGTTAACTTTGAAATTGGGGAACCAAGAAAATAAATATTAAGAAAAGACCTTCTATTTTTTTAATGAAACTGTACCTCTCAAAGAGTTAAAAAGTATACCTAGACTTATTTAACAGACTTTACTTACCCATAGCATGATTTATTAGTGAAATATCAGTAATCGAATTGAGTACACATACACGATAGCATATCCACAATTCTGAAGTTTAAAGTGGTCTGAATACCAAAAGGGTTTTTGTTTGTTTGTGTTTGTGGCAAACTCGTTTGGCAACAAAATCTTCCCTGAACTGATGAAAGGCTGTTAATTACCTTAATTTATTTCCCTGAGTGTGAACAGCCATACATTTTCCTGGAGAAATACTAACGTGTTTAATTTGGTAGTGTTGCCTCAGCCCTCACTGGAAGTGTTATAAAAACTAGCTTAGGGCTTCCCTCGTGGCGCAGTGGTTGGGAGTCTGCCTGCCAATGCAGGGGACGCGGGTTCGGGCCCTGGTCTGGGGGGATCCCACGTGCCGCGGAGCAACTGGGCCCGTGAGCCACAATTGCTGAGCCTGCGCGTCTGGAGCCTGTGCTCTGCAACCGGGGAGGCTGCGATGGTGAGAGGCCCGCGCGCCGCGATGAGGGGTGGCCCCCGCTTGCCGCAACTAGTGGAAGCCCTGGCACAGAAACGAAGACCCAACACAGCCAAAAATAAATAATAAATAAATAATAAATTAATTTAAAAAAAAAAAAAAAAACTAGCTTATGCACTTTACTATTTTTGAAAACATGGGAAGAGTTTGAGTTCAGGAACACATGCAATATCTACGTTTGCAAACAGAGGATTGAGGGCCTGCATCATAGAATCATAAATAAATGTTCAAGTTGGAAGGTACCTGCAAGATAATACATCCCAACCTCCTCGTTTTATGAATGAGGACTCTGAGTTCAGAGCCGGGCAGTGACCTGCCAAAGGTCTTCCTACTCGATTAGTAGCAGGGTTAGAAATAGACTCCACTCCCAAAGTGCTCCAGTCCTGGTTGCACTCACAGCCCGTTAAGGAGCTCTTCCATGGTGGCTGGGATTTCTAAACAAATGAAATAGACATGAGTGCGTCCTCTACTCAAGAGTCACTGTTGCTGTGTGCAGGGAGATGCAGGGCTGTGTACATACCTACCTTTGAGAGAAACAATGTCCCTCTTCTGTTCCCACACTGATCCCTATAAAACTAAGTCTGCTAATCATCACAAGGACAGTCACCGTCACAGCCTTCCTGATTTGTTAGGCACCATTCCAAACTCTAAAAAGGCAATGGCCTTGACTTTACGCTCCATTTTAACTTCCCTGTTTGATTGCTTTCCATTAAAAACATTTCAGAATGCATATTAGCTTTCAATCAATCACCAGGAATTTACTGGGCTTCTCTTTAGTGCCCAGGATTGTGAAATGACTAAATCAGTGATTTTTGACCAGAGGTGATTTGCCCTTCAGGGAATATTTGGCAATGACTGATTGCCTATTTACCTGTCGCAACTTGGAGAAGGCTACTGGCCTTTAGCGGGTTAGTGGATAGAGGCCAGTGATGCTTCTGAACACCCTACAATGCACAGGATGACTTCCGGCTCAGAAGATCAATAGCGCTAAGATCAAGAAACTCCAGAACTAAATATACGCTATGATTCCTCTGCTTCAGAGACTTTATACTCTAATTTCAAACCAGCAACCTAACTAACACTCATAAAGTTATGAAAAATAATTAAATGCTAAATTCAGTGGCCTAAAGATTTAGAGTCAGCCAACTAAAGTTCAAGCCCCACCCTGCCACCTATTTCCCCCTTGACCTTTGGAAAATCATTTAAGCTTTTGCGGCCTCAGTTTTCTTATCTCTAAAACAAGGCTATTGATAACTAACCTACATATTTTATTGGGTTGCTGTGAGTATCAGAAGAGATAGTGTCTTTGAAAATACTTGGAGAGCTACAAAGCATTATATAAATATAAAGCCATAGTACTGCCGTTCCTTATAACACTGTCTTTTACCCGTGCAGACAGACATGTTCTGCATTCATCCTAGCACCGAACTTACAGAAGTGTCCACGCTGAGCGCAACAAAGAGCCTATCACCCACTGGTCATCCATGTTGGGAACCCCACATCCTCCTGATGCTTTTTTCCCTCTCACTCCCCAGTCAGTCACTAAGTCCTACATGTTTATTTTCTTTTTTAAAGGAGGTAAATGCAGGAATAGAAATCCAAATTAATATTCCATGCAGGCACTCACTGATAAGCCTAACGTTGAACCACAGGCTAAGGTCACGACACTTTAATTATGCTTTGTTGTCGTCTTCCTCTTCTTGCATCTTGCCTTCCTGCCTCTCAAGATTTCTTCCCTGATTCTTTGGGAGGAAGTATCTTCCTGGAGACTCAAGAACAAGTTTATTGTTTTCTGACACCTTCCCACCTCTGTTTTTAGATGTAACTAGACTCAAGACCAGGTCATTTTCAGAGTGGAAATCAGGATGTCAGCAAAGGCATGTGGGGTTGTCACTTGAATTCTGGTGGAGGAGCTCAGATCTTTGGAATCTTTGAGGACCTCTGGGACATCTTTCTGGAAAGCAAGAGGTAGTCGGCCAAACTGGGAACACCTGCCATATGGGTAGAGAGTGCCACAGTTTACTACATTGTGTGGGATATTTAATATTATGCACACTTAGCGTATGAACTTCTATTTATGTGAAAAGATTTACAACAGTTTAATTATTCACCTCCTAAAAGATGTTTTTTTTCCTCTGAAATTATTCCTAATAGTGTAATAAAGACTGCCCCACTGCAATTAAAACATATTTTGATTTACAAACAAATGTGTTAAAGGCACATCTCTTCTGATGTGTCAAGTGACGTATACAGGGGGAAAGGAAAGGACAAATGGTCAATCCCTGCATTAAGGGAAGAACTGTATATGTGTATATTAGAAAAGAGCAGAAAAATGACTTCTTTCAAAAACTGATCAGTACAGATCAGTTTATAGAACCAAATTCATCTTTTAAATGCTTATAGCACACAAATCACATACTGTGGTTTAGTATGGGTACGAATAAATGCAGTGAAATGATTTATTTTTGTTTTCTTTCCCTTGGTGTTTTGAGCTCTACGGTAGTAGAAAACCTCACCACACAGAAGTGTTTAAATGAAATGTCCTTCGCAAATTCCCAGTGTCACTCAGTGGAATATAAATGGTTATGATACAATTAAATTATATTACTGGCTTGGTGTTAACAAAAATCTTCAGGGGTTTTTCCCCCTGTGTCACTCAGAAGGGTTGTACTTTTCCCATGACACATACATTTTTCCCTATTACATAGGATCGTGTACATCCTGATTTGGCCCAATCCATAAAGCAAAAGAGAACAATCTTGCCTGGCTTGTCAGTTGGCTCGGCCATCGTGCCACCATCACACAGAGCGAGACTGGAAACTGCCTTCTAACCGTAAACCTTTCTCTTTTCAGGCTGCACGTCTCTTTGACTCTAGTTTTCTCCATTCGTGAGATGGCGGTGTGGGTGACTAAGGAGCAAGGAAATGGGAACAAGCTAGAGAGATCTCATTTGACAAAGTACGAGGACTCTGGGTTTGCTCGTATGCTCTACACTCTGTCATATCAACTAGATTATTCTATTTGATTTTGAGATCATTTCCTAGAGCCTTATATTTCACACTTACCAGTTTCCTCACTGATGTTCATGCTTATGAGTTTGCACTGATAACATTAATGTCCAAGAGATGTCTACTGAGTTTACGTGGAGGTTTCCTCTGTAAAATCACATACCAGGGTGAAACCTGCCCCCTTAACACTTCCAATAGAGTTACCAGAAAAAAACCTCTTTCTAACCCAGAAATAGCCAATCCTCTATTCTTTCTTTCATTGAGCTCCATCTAATGGCAATTCCGTGCTTTTCAACATGGAGGGAAATTACTGGTCTCCAGGTAAAGGGTAAACTCCCCCGAGGGGATCAAGGGAGCTGAGTATGGGCTTTTCTTGGTAACAGTAGGAAGGCTTGGGGTTTCTCATCTGCTGCATCAGGATTTTACTGATTGGGTTGATTGCAGTTCTGAGCACAGAGAAAGTCAACAAAAGAGAAAGCGTATGCTTTTACTTAATCATATCACAAAGCAACACACCCCCGGTGCACAGCTCCAAACAACGTTTGCCAGGGGTTGGAGCCATCTAGCTGTTCTAAATGCCAAGTCAGATAAGAAAGTTGCAGGCTTGAGACAGAAGACTGCAGGAGGCCTATCTAGCAGCCCTTTACTGGGTTACTTTATGATAAGGAGGCAACACGGAAACGCGCAGAAAATGCGCACAGCCATGGCATGTATGTCAAGACAGGAACTGTGAAAACAAAGACACAACGCCTTGTAGGTCACTCTGCCGCCCAGAAGAGGAGAGACCGACAGTTGCAGCTCCCGGGGTGTCAGTCAGTAGCTGCCGGATGCGCGCTCTGCTGAGTCACTGGCCTTGGCGAGAAGAATTAGCCCAGACCGGACAGGCAGGTGATGGAGAGGGAAAAAAAGCCGACTCTTAAAACTAAACGGCAAGACCCTTTCCTAAGACTCACTTTTTATTTCAGTCCAATTCTTTCTTTTTTATGTTTCTCATATTCGAGCCATTCAGAAAGTACTTTAAGTATATTTATTTATAAACATCTCTCATGACTGCAAATATATCACTCTCCAGGGAGTAGGAGGCTTTTTCTTCCCTCCCACTTTCCTTTCTCTCCAAACATACAGGCATATGCGCACGCACACACACACACACACACACACACACACACACACTCACAGCTGCCCAGAAAGGATTTATGGTTATGATTGAAAAACTTAAAGACTCCTACACCAAAAATGAGGTAATACGGAAAAAATGGGCAGGACCCTATCCTAGGCACCCTGGTCCCCTGTCTGCGACTAAAGCATCTGATGTGCACAGAGCACACTTGCCCTCAGTGTGGAGTCAGGCTGCCATTCGAGGTGGGCTCCTCCAGGAAACTTTGCCAGCTCCCTCCTTGTGCCTTTACAACAACTTGCTTAATTGGAAAGATTTTCTCTCCCATGAGTGAGCCAATAACTATTTCTGCCAAAAGGCTGTGAAAAGTGGGAATGCTCCATCCGGAAGCAGCTGTTTGAGTTCCAGAACACCCATCAGGCCAGCTGGAGTCGCTTTATTATCTCTTTGTTATCGAGATGAAGTTGCTCCCTATAGAGGATCCTGGCTCCCAAAGGCTTGCATTTCCAGTTTCTTACTATATTTACCCGTGACAGTGGGAGGGACTTTGCTTCTCCAGTCAAAAGCGAATGATGGTTACAAAGATGATCTCAGGACTGAGGTGACTTCAAAAAAGAGGCAGGAAACTCAGTCATGTAGCTCCATTTCACTGCATTTAACATCGTCCCCTCTCCCCAAACCCAATACTCTTCTACCAGTGGTTTTGGCTTTCAGCCATAATTTGTTTGCTAATAAGGAAACTCTCGTCCTGGACTGCCTTCTCTTCAAGGGCATCAATGGCAGCGTCTGTAAGGAAATCTGGATTTAGAGAAATAGGAAATAAGTGCCTTCTGTGTCCTGTAATGATCGAGTTTCCTCCCTGGGAAGGGCCAGATTGCTGCCCTGGAGGAGTTTCATAGCACTGTGGGAAATGACCTTCACTTTGAACTTCACTTCTTTACCCACCGGGACCACACTCCCAAATGGATTCATTCACACACATGCTGCTTTACAACAAACACCCACGCCCTGTCTTAGGCCTAATGGTAATCATATGGGCCCATAATCCTCTTCCTTCCCTAAAACAGTAGAAGGTGTATTTCCTCAATTCTTCTCATTCATCCACCCACGGAGAAGATTTCAGGTCGGTTGAGAGATGAAAGGCTCAGGATATGAGATGCCAACATTTAAGCCCCGGCATTCCTCAGGCAGATAACTGCCACACTCCAACTTGGGTTTGCATGGCTGTCTTGTCGGAAATTCACTCAGCTGCAAGTAACAGAGACCTGTCCCGCAAATGGCTTAAATGCATAAGGATGATCTCCCAGAAACCTTTAGTTTATATTTTATTGTCCATGACGGTGTTGCTTTGCCGCCCCCAGTTCTGAGAGACTCCGGGAAGCTGAGACTTTCAGCTCAGCACATTGTTAGCTTGAACAAAATTAATAAGGAAGTAAGGGGCAAGACAGTTGGATTCTGAGTAGGAAAACATTAATGACTGCCACAATCCCAGCATCTAACATTGTGCCCAGCAAATAGTAAATTATACATTTTTATCGAATGAGGTCTTTGTATGTTAAGAAAAGGCATGGTCACATTCTGAAATCACAAGCCCTTTTCAGGTGTCACTAATATATGTGACAGAAAATTTAATGGTCATGGAGACAAGCATGCAAGGCAAAGACTGATTTGATTCTTTTTGATTATTGACCTTCTTGATGAAACAGAAAGAGCGAGAACTCAAAAGGTCCTTAACATGCTCTAGCCACCCTTTTAATAACTGTAGCTCTCAGAGCTGCGTGGATCTTTAACTGTGTTGTGCTACTTTCTTCTGGCCTGCAGAGTTGCAAGGATCTAGACATCAGCTCTTCCCTCAATAATTTTTATGCATCCCAAGGACAATGGCTCTGATAAGCATCATGTTACAGGTCTGAGACTGTTTCTGTAACTTTATAGAAAATCATCACAAAGATAGAATATCATGTATAAACATTGTCTTGGGACTGGCTTTATTTTTTAGCACGTGGATCATGGATGAGTTTTCATAAAACAGAGGTGTCCAAAGGTGTCTTTGACTTCAACAGAGCCTTGAAAACTCAATGCAATAAGGATTTACTTTACCTGTATTCCAGAGACTGTGCTGGGCCCTGAGAATGCAGAGAAGAATCATGTACTATTTCTCTCCTCAAGGAGTTTATAATCCAGTGTTGAGAGACATTTCTGATGTGTTGAGTGCTATTATAGGTGGACAAACATGATGCTGAAGGATAATCAGGAGGATGAAACTAGATCCATTTGGAGAAGATTCTTCAAGGTTGTTAGAAGGCTCTGAGTTGGGCCGTGGTGTAAAGTAGGACTTTATCAAGTAAAGGGATGTGGTGGAAAATTCTATCCTTTTGCATTTGATTCATATTAAAATAATTACCGTAGCACAAGGCAAGAAAGAAATTAAGCAAGCATGAACGAAGTCAGCTTTTGAGAGAGCAGAAGTTTGAATTTGAATTAAAATCATATCTTTGGAGAAGGTTATTAAAACTGTTTTAAGTTATAGTCATCAGGCATTTCACTGCCACAGTCCCTGGAAAAGGCAAAAGACTGGTAGGGATTTTGTAGGCTGAGCAAACTTTCCAAAGACTAAAGACTTAAACCCTCTTTTCCCCTAACCTTCCTTCTCATTTGACTGGAAAAACAAAGTTGGGAGTTCAGAGTCACAGGCAACATTCCCTTAACTTTGTAATTGTGGGTTGGGAACTGCCATTTGTCTCCTTGGAGAACAAAACATTCCCCAAACTAAGGATTCTCAAATTATAGTGCTAAATGATTTCAAAATATTTGAAAGGCTATTTAAAAAGTAAATCAGTGTAGCTATCTTCTGTAGTAATAAAAAATACCCAAATGTTTATAGAATTTAAATTTGGAGAGCTGGAAAAGAGGTAAAGAACACTATGACAAAAATTTTCAGATTGAAATCCAGTCCCTGATAGGAGGGAACAGCTGTTTCTCTGACAGCCTGAGAAGCAATTCATGTCCCCCTCCAACCTTGACCCTCATCCCTTTCCCCCAACTAACATCAGGGGAGCAGAAGAGAATAGAGCTCAGAAGTATGTGGAGACTGACGTTACAGGAGACCCAAATATCCCAAACTGCCGTCAAAGCATGCGGTATTGTTGTAGCTGACTGACTAAATTGGGGCTTCAAATTGATGCGGTGCTTTGCACTCTGCATATACTAGTTTGATATTTTCTTCCTTCCTAGATACTCCATGTTGCTGGCCTTTTTAAACCTCCATGAGCTTGGTTGTCTCAAGTTATTTTTGTTTTTCAAAGCTCCGGTGTGTGTTCCAAATGAAAGGCACCAAATTATCATGTCTTTTTCTTGAAAGGGTATGTTTACTGTGCTTTACAGCATATTTGCTGTGGTGTTACTTTGTTTTAGTCGTGGTTGCAACTTAGCATGGCAAGATTGCCTATTTTATTTTATTTTATTTTTAATTCAATTTTATTTTATTCTCTTGCACTGCTCCTGTCTGTTTGGAGGAAATTGACACCCAAGCCAGGCTGATAGTTGTTTCTTCAGTGAGAGTAGCTCACACTCTCCTCTGGGAATGTAGGAAATGGAGCAATCCTAGTCTCTCTGAAAACCAGTCAGGCATTTGCAGATAACCTGCGTCTGTTATCAGAAAATTAAGAGAAAAGGATTGAAGTCTTTTGGGTTGAAAAGTCTAATGCGTTGAAGTTGCAGCCTTGACCTTTTAACTGGAATCACTGAAATATTCTTCCCTCCCTTAACTGGGTGCTTTATCAAAAGCTAATCTATCACAGGGATGACGGATTCAGGACAAAGGCCACCCCTGGCTCTCTCCAGCAGTTACCTGGATGAAGGACCCTGCTGTGTGGTGGTTAATGCACTAGAGCTCATCAGCACCTCAAGATTCACAACTGTACCCTGAGGCCAGGCTGTAGTCCTGACAACTGAGCCTGACAGATGGGGAAGAGGGAATCCTTCCTGACAACAGCCATTTCTTCTAAGAAGCATCTTCCTGCCTGTCTGGCAATGAGAACACTCTATTTTGTCATGGGGTGTGTAGACTGCTCTTTGAAACACAGATTTTCTCATTTGTTGAGATTAGGAATCAGGTGTTTATGAAAAAATTGAAATCTGCTTTCCAATAGGTGATTTTAAGATTTATATAGCACAAAAGTAATGTAATTTCAGTCGACATCATTAGAAACCCACTGATTCTGAGACATTCAAACATTTGCTTGCTATAGCGATCTCTTGAATAGAAACATTTTGCACGATATTTTCTTGTTTATGTATGAGAATCACGTATGAGAATCAGATATAGATCAAATCAAATAATAACCAACCAAATAGCAGATTATAGTATTGAACATGTTGCTACTCTATTTCAAGATGTTCATTTAAATTAGGATGGTATCATCTTTAGGCGGTACATTAGATTGCTAGGATTGCCATAACAAAGTATCACGGACTAAGTGGCTTAAACAGCAAATTTTCCCATGATTCTGGAGGCTATAACTGCGAGATCAAAGTGTCAGCAGAACTGATTTCCTCTCTCCTTGACTTGTAGATGGCCGTCTTCTCCCTGTGTCTTCACATCATCTTCCCTATGTACTTGCGTGGGTCCTAATTTCCTCTTCCTATAAGGACACCAATCATATTGGATGAGGGGTCACCCTTAAGACCTCATTTTTTTTTTTTTTAAATTTTCTTTTATTTATTTATGGCTGCGTTGGGTCTTTGTTGCTGCGCACATGTGGGATTTTCCCAGACCAGGGCTCAAACCCCTGACCCCTGAGTTGTCAGGGAGATTCTTAACAACTGCACCACCATTGAAGTCCAAGACCTCATTTTAATTTAATCACCTCTATAAAGGCCCTATCTTCAAATACTCTCATTCTGAGTTACTGGGGATCAGGACTTCAACATACGAATTTTTTTGGGGGGGCGGGTGTGGGTGGCACAATTCAGTCCATAACAGGAGGTATTAGCAAGAAAATATATTTGCAACGTGCGTAAATGTATTGAAGCATATTACATGCCAGGCAATGGGATAACTGTTTTACATACATTATTATTTCACATGCTTCTTACAATGATCTTAAAATCTAGATTATTAGAATCTCTATTTTTACAAATGAGAAAATTTGGGCTCAAAAATTAAATAAGTTTTCCAAAGCTGTAGAGAAGGAACTGTCAAAACCAAGCCTGTACACTGTGTCCACAATGTGCACAGGTGACCACTTTGCTCTTTTGCAATGTATCCAAGGTCACAGAGCTTGTTGGCAGCAAATGCAGGCCTCCTAATTGCCAGGGCAGCATTCTATCGCACTCATATGCAAATGATATTAGACAAATGTACTTTTCACTACTCTGATTATACAAAACAAGGATATCATGTTGCCCTGCGTTAGCTAGGCTGTTTTGTTTTTCAAGGGATAGAGAATATTGAGCATGATGAGATTTTAAAAACCATCAATGCTTTGCTTATTAACTCAGTTAATTAGGGCTACTGAAAGAATATATACAAGTAGACTGACCTACCATCCCGATTTGCCTGGAACTGAGGGCTTTCCCAGGATATAGGAGGTTTTGTGTTAAACCTGAAACAGTCCCAGTTTTGGAAACAGAAAACATTTCAGAAGCAGAAAATATAGGGGAACTGTCTCAACCACCGTAGTGTCAGGTCATATGGAGAACTGGATTATCAGTTCAGACACAAATGTTAAAGATTCCTGAGAGATCGAATATACAAATGGACAATGGCCAGATCATGTATAAAAACAGACCTTTGACCCACAACCTGCAGCAACTTGCCCAGGAAACCAACCCCTTGTCTGCAATAAACAACCCAGGAAGCCCACCTGCTCTAAGTCACACTTGCAGGAAGCCAGATTGCTATCTGTAGCACAGTTTAGGATGCTAAACAATAACTTTTGTAATAATCAGCCCAACATGGCTGGGACCTGCTTAATAACTAACAGCTTCCCTAATTTTTGTTCCTGCTTCCAACTTAGAATCAGTTAGAGAAAGAGAAGTACCCACCCCTAACCAACCCCACAGGATGGCCCACTTCTAGTTAACCTGCCTATGGCTTCCCCATGCCAACAGCCTCCAATCAGGGCACAGCTGAAGCCTTCCCTTTTGTCCAGTACAAAGCTTTCGCACTCCTCTACCTGCCTTTGAGCCTCTGCCCAAATTCAGGTGACAGTGGCAAACTCCCTTGCTATAGCAAGCTCAGAATAAATGGCCTTTGCTTGTTCTCATTTGGCTGGCCTTTGGTTATGTCCACATTCCATCAACAGCACACATCTTTCACTGTCTATACCAGCGTTCCACCATTTTGGTGACTCAACATTTTGCCTCTACTGCTCTTACCTCTCTATTGCCACTGAAAACAGCCTCTATGCCCTTGCAGTCTCAGGCTTCTGTTTACTGCCTTATTTCTGCATCTTTCAGGTTCTTTTCTTTTCCATCTCTCTGAGTTACACTCCCTGAGAGAGAGAGAGAGCATCTGACTGCGATATGCATGGAGTGCCTAGGGAGCGTCCTTATTAGGCATCATTATGCCTCCCAGCTCATAAGCTGCTGGCCAAGCTATAGATGACTGCCTTTGGCTCAAAGGCCTGCCCTTGGCCAATTAGCTGTACTCATGGTAACACCATCATGTGATACAAAGTTTGGTAACTTATGCATAAAGGATTATTTCATTCAAAAGTGTCTGTGCTTCTGGCTCCACTTAAAGTGTACATTTATAAAACTGGCCAATAGCAATAACCTTAACAAGGGTTATATCTGAAAATGATATTTGATCCTTACTGAAAAGTCAAAATCCAGAGATTGGGTTTAGAAAACTATCCCAGGAAAGAGGCCCTCGTGGGCCTGGGGCAGCTAAGAAGGCCTTTCTGTATCACTCACCACTCTGCACAAGACATTGTCCTATTTCAAGATTTCTATCATAAATCTTTTCTGAGTCTTGCTGTCGGGTTAAGAAGAGTATTACTGTGGGCCACTGCTGTGTTCACAAAGCTGTTGCTTGTATAAATTCTCTTTTCATCGTTAGAAGTAACCACTGGTAACCTCTGGGAGCTTTAGAACTTCCCACCAGCTACTGAATGACCATATCAAATACATCAACATGCCTACAGGGAAAGTTCCAGATTGGATGAGGTTAAACATCCTTAAGCTGTCCTGATTCTTTCCCTCCTGTATTTTACCTTTCCTGTTGCTGTACCGCTGTCTCTTTCCCGCCTCCTGGCTAGGATGGCCCCTGTCCTCTGCACACAGCATCCTCAGCACATGTTACACTGCTTCCCTCATCCTCACTGTCACCAAGTTAGGAAAATGACTTCATCTTTTAGTTCATCTGAGGCAGGTTTGTCTTTGACTCTAGCATAGAATTGGCTGACACAGAAAGCATAGATTTCTTCCCTTAATCTGACTAAACCTAATCCCATGCTTCTTAGCTAGATACCGCACCTTGGTTTTTTTTTGTCATTAATCCCACTCTGAGTTTGCTACAGTAAATTAAGCACATTTGGATGAGCACTGCTAAAAATATGGCGATGGTCTCTCCCAAAGTTGATTCCAAATAGCATCTCCAGGTTTGGGTGGATCCTGGGCCACTCAATCACTGTGTCCTCAGTTCTGCCCCCTCACTGGCCCCTGGGGAGGAAGATATTTCTCAGTGTGTCTGTGGGCCCTCAAGCTTTCTATCTTGAGCCATCATCATTTTATTAACTCCATTCATGGAGGACTCTGTGACATTGGGCCCCTAGATGTTTCGCCTTAAGCCTTCATCCACTCTGTACAACTTGTATGATTTACTTGACACACGTACACTAGATAGTGAGATGCTAAAGTTCATTTCAACCTCAAAATAAGCTTATCTTCCTCACCTATTTCCTCTCTAAAAGAAACCTTTAGATCTTAGCTCATCAGATGAGAGAGGCTATCAATGAGTAACCAAACTCATGTAAACAGCTCTACTCACTGCCCCGGGTTCTGCTAGGTGACTCACCAACGAGTAAACTCTGAGACATCGTTTTCTAAATTCCTGTAACCCTCACTGTTCTACAACAGCAAAAGGAATGATTCAGGAAAAGTAAGACGTTATTTTAGAATAGATTCGGTCTCTGGCACGCAGTGTTGGCATCATTTAGACATTGCATTGATTAAACATACAGGGTTTTTGATTCACCCATAAGCGTGTTCTATAATTCTAAGATTTATTTTCTATTGGAAAATTTATTTCTATGGTGGCTTATATTTTTGCAATTGTCTTAATCGAAGAACATTCTGTGTTGCCACATTATCGTCTTAAGAAAGATTAGAGATCCATATTCTGATGAGTCAACATAACCAGTTGGCCGGTCAGAAATGATTTTGTGTCCAGCAGTGTCAGCTGTGATGAGTATTCATGTCAAAGGGCAGCCCGGAGCATGTGTGCAGCGCGGTGGTAATCAAAGGAAATGTGTGGCATGCAAATGGTTAAAGGATGCCTTCTAAAGGTAAATTACACGAGTAGTGCTCTTATATCTGCTTCAACAGGTAATAGCTTCTCGGCAATACCATCAGAATAATCCTTTAGTTTTACTGGAAATATGACTGCCTACCTTGGTTTAACATTTGGATTTTCTTCTCCGGAAACATTATGGAATGAATCAAACTGATTGCAGCTGAAGATAAAGGCACGTGATCTGTTGAAGATCAGACAGGACACAGAATTTAAATTCTCTCTCTTCCCCTGCTCTTCTTCAAACTAAGTTACTTTTACTTTACAGCTTTAAAAGCAGGAGTAAAAGTGTTCAAGAATAGAGATTGAGGTTCCTTAAGGGATGATATCCTGGGGAAACTTTCTGAAGGTCTGGAAATGCCCAAATTAAGAAGTTTAGATTTTCTTCTTTAGGCCAATCGTTTTTCATCTTTCCCTCCCACCCTTCCTACTTCAATCTCTTCCTTTCTTTCTTTCTGTTATTTTTATCAAATATCAGAGCAGAGCCCTGAAGAAATGAAATTAAATCTTACATGACTGCCTATTATTGAAAATAGATGAAATCAGGGAAGCTTCATCAAATGTGTGCTTCAGGGAGGAACTCTGTGACTTGCCTTGAGATGGCTCCAGAGGTGCCTCCGTGGCTCCATCTAGGGTTCTTTGAAATATAGATACAAATGGGAACTTTAGGTAATGGGGAGTCAGTAATGGATTTTTTTTTAATTTAATTTTTTTTAGCATCTTTATTGGAGTATAATTGCTTTACAGTGTTGTGTTAGTTTCTGCTGTATAACAAAGTGAATCATCTATACATATACATTTATCCCCATTCCTCCTCCCTCTTGCGTCTCCCTCCCACCCTCCCTATCCCACCCCTCTAGGTGGTCACAAAGCACCGAGCTGATCTCCCTGTGCTATGCAGCTGCTTCCCACTAGCTATCTATTTTACATTTGGGAGTGTATATAAGTCCATGCCACTCTCTCACTTCATCCCAGCTTACCCTTCCCCTCCCTGTGTCCTCAAGTCCAATCTCTACGTCTGCGTCTTTATTCCTGTCCTGCCCCTAGGTTCATCAGAACCATTTTTTTTTTTTTTTTTTTTAGATTCCAGTAATGGATTTTTGAGCTGAGAAGGCAAGCCCATTCCTAGATGTAAGCCCTCTCTGGGGCACATGTTCTCTTTTGTAATGTGGAGATAATGAAAACTTCCAGAGAGGTTGCAATGATTAGAAACAAAGTACTTGGCACTGTGCCTGGTGTGTAGGTGTTCAAATAAATGTAATTGCAAAGTTAATGATCATGACTATGATAATGAAAACAGAGTGTGTCCACAGGCACCAAGTTCCAAATACCTAAACTCTTTATGAGATCTATATTTGAGCTTGGAGTTTTGGCTGATTCCAATACCAGGTTCTGAAGAGTACAGGTTAACACTCTACAGCTGATCTTGGAGAGACAGCAGTGAGCGGTCCTGAAGAGACATCTTAGTTCCCTGCCCAGGAATAGAACCTGGGTAGCCTGGATGAAAACCAGGACTCCTAGCCACCAGACCGCCAGGGGCTAGAGGCTAGAAACAAAGTGGCCCTAGCTCTTTCCCCTCTTTGAAAACAAGAATGTTTCAAGGAGGCAAAAACTATAAAAACAGGTACAAAGTTTATTATTCGAGACACAGCACGACGTATGGGAGAGCACACAGAGAAACAGTTTACTTATTTAAGTCAGAAGCTAGCTAGGCAGAAATACACCCCCGGAGAGGAGTGCGGGAGTCCTGGAAGAGGAGCGCAGTAAAGAGGAGATTAAAATCCCTTCTATAGGACAGTCCTTCCGGTCTTTGTTTACATTTGGCCAATTATCTTGTTTCTTTTTTCACCTGACTGGTCCCAGGACCCTCCCCGACACGCGTACGCAACTTTTTGCTAAGATGGATCCCACAGCAGAGGCCTGTGGGTGCATGTCCACACGTATTATGGGGTGGTGGCTTCTCCCTTTTTGACCCCCCCCCCCAAGGAGCCTTCCTGCGCACGTGCAGACAGGGAAGTTTTCCTCGACCTCTGGAGTGGTCATCTTACCTCTTTACTTCAGCAGAGCTCAGCTTCTGCCACTAGCTTTGTCCTTGGAGCATCTGGGGGAGAACAAAGCTGCCCTTTTACTCCACCTGACAATCACCAGCTGCCAGCCCAGGGGCCCATCTACCTCCTACTTCCCAGCCACTATGAGGAGTCACCACCTGGGTACTTCTGGCTGGTCCTAGGGCATCTGGGATGCTCTTCTACCCGAGGCTTTCCTGAGTTGTGAGATAAGCTGCTCTTGAAGCTGACTCTCTGCGGGCCCCCTGGCATGCCTCCACTCTGGTCTGCACCTGGTATACCCGAGGACGAAGCGAGGACCTCCCTCCTCCCCACACTCAGCATGGCACAACTCTAAGTATTTTCTACTCCAGATGGACTCCTGCATCCAAATAACTCTGCTCCCACTCTGGAGCTCTGGGAAAAGCAGCTAGTTGCACTCTTTTCCCTAAGACTCCCCAGGGGTCATTTTATAGATAAAATACTTTTGAATTGTGTCAGAGCTATGTGCATATTGTCTGTGCACATTCACCTTTTATGAAAGGGTGGATTCTGTTTATCATCGATACAACAGAGAGATATTGAGCGCCCAGTGTGTGCCAAGCGCTGGATTAGATAGGCATTGAAAATTCACCGGCAGACCAGCCTGCCAAGTAAACATCACATAAATGCTAGCAATATGGGCATACAATATCATGTATATATCAAACTCAAAGATATATATACAATATATATATGGGAACTCAAAAAGATATATTTTCTAAATGTAGGTATAAACTCAAAGGATATTCAATGTGGAAAGTCAAAGCCAACTTTTAAATGTGTTTGTGTCTTTCCAGAGTGACTTGCGTGGCACTGCCAACACCATCTGCTCTAGAGCAGAAAGACTACTTAATAGGCAAAAGCAGCTGCCAGCTTAGGCTTCAATGTACTCTTAGTTCCCTCCAGGATGACCTGGTGTGACCACCCTTTCTAGGTGAAGAGGATTCTATCTCCATTTGACAATAAACTCTCAACCTGAGGAAAGAGAGCTCTTGGCAGCCTGGCTGACTAAGTCACAGGAGGGTGGATTTTATAATTTAGTCCTGCCCCGCAAAGGCCAATCACTCAGACGGGTAAATCCAGGTTGGTCTGGTTTGGGATCAGATTGCTTGTTTCAGTGTTTCAGCACCACTGATGTGAGGCAGGATAATATTTCTGAAATACTAACATATGTTACTCTTTTCCTGATGTTTGAGACGTGCTAAAACACCGCGGTTAATCCCTAGGATGGGGGTGCAGACAGGGGTGAAGGAAGAGGTGGGCTGGAAATGAAGGAGAGTGAAATGTATTGAGACCAAGATTTTCCATTCTTGGAAAGTGAAGATTTGAAATAAAAGTTAATATTGCTATAGGAAAACATTTTAAATCTCTTTCTTGCACACCTGACACTGTGGGAAGAGAGTTGAAATTGCCTCAGATACTTTTTGGGGAATTGGCCTGAAGTTAAAGCATCTCAGGGCTAACTGCTCCACAGTAGGCAACTTTGGCAAATTGCTTAATAGTGACGGCAAATACAAGGTCATTGTAAGAAATCTGGGAAATAAACATGCCTAAATAAAGAGAGAAAAACAGACTCATTTATAACATTTTTACCCATTTCCTTCCAGTACATTCTCTCAGCATTTTAGAAAACATAATTGAAAGTCTCCTGTATATAAAATTTATCTTACTGTCTTATCTGACAATAAACACTGCATAAAGAACACTTTTGCCATTAAAAACGCTTATATGTATTTTAAAATTTATTATGTTTTATTGCAAAATTAAATTAACCCATGTTTATTTGAAGAAAATTTAGCAAATAGAGAAAGCAAATAGTCCTAACTAACCGGAGAAGATCACTAATAATATAGTTATCTCTGAGCCATAGACAAGTGTTCTACCTCTAAAAGCCTCATTTTCTTATCTTTAAAATCTCTACTAATAATATTATCTTCCTTATAAGGATACTTATATAAGATACTTCATATAAAGGGAAAATGTTTTTCACAGTGCCTGGCATATCATAAGCACATATTTATAATTTCATACTAATTTTAAACAAGGCAATATCAACCTCTACAAATTGTTCTAAAACCTGTTTTTTTTTAAACTGAATAATACGTCAGGATCATTTTCACATGTTAACAAAATTAAATTTGCAATATAACTTGAATAACTACATAGTGTTTCTTTATGACTATGACATACGTATGAGACACTTAGATTGCAAAGATGATTTCTAATGGTTGTATGATATTCCATCATGTGTATATACCACAATTTATTTAACACCTTATGTTGTCAACTTTATGTTGTCTGTTACAATCCAGCTGCCTGGGGAAAATGAAGCCATGCTAACAGTAATAAAATATGTTTCTCTGACTGTCTTCCAACTTTCTTTTGCTGGGCTTCAGGTTCTCTTCAAAGGCTCCACCTCTTATTTCTAGGAGTCCCCAAGGGATTCATCCATTCGTTCAATCAACAAATATTGAACACATAGCATGTACCGGGCAGTGCACTGAGAATGCAATAGTGAGGGAAAATAGGCAGAGCTGCTGCTCTCTTGGTGTTTCCAGTCTTACGGAGGAAACCAAACCTGAATCATATAATCGCCCAGGGAATCAAACACAAGCTATGTTAAGTGCCACAAAGAAAAAGTAGCATGCCCTGAGAACAATGTGAAAGGGACTTGACCCAGGCTGGGACTCAGGGAAGTGCTGTGAGGAAGGTGCTGTTGAGATGAGATCTGGGTATGGAGAAGCTCTCTAGGTCTGGGGGAAAGGGTTCTGAAGAAAGAGGGTCATCTCTGGCAGAAGGAATAGCAAGGGCAAACGCTGCATGGTAGGAGGGGCATGGTGTGCTTGAAGAACTGGAGAAAGCCCTGGAGCTGTGAGCGTCTACAACATGGTGTTTTAAAAAGTAGGTTCCATTATTTTCCAGGTATGGAGAGGCCAATGGATCAGGAGACAATTGCCATTGAAAAGATCATTTCTTACACTCACAGATCCCTAGAGGAAGGGGCACACGGAGAAGCACAAGGGTTGGAGGCTGAGGGAGCAAGGGAGAAACGTGTGCAAGAGCCTTTATCATGGTTTCTGTGGGAAGGAACGGGCAAGGAGGGTATGCAGCTTAGAACTGGCTAGTTTGAATAGTTACAGCGAGCTCTGGGCAAGAGGGACTGTCCCTACTTGTCTGGTATCTGGTCTTGAGGTGGTTAGAGCAGGGAAATATAATAGTTGCCCTTAGTGTGCAAGGAGGCGGTTGGTGGTATGGGCTCTGGGTTGGTTGGTTTGCATATGAGAGCACACTCACAGGACAAGCTGTTTGCTATCTCTAGAAATTGCCTAGCCCTTGGATGGGAGTCCCACCAGGGTCAGCAAGCCCCAAGATGCCAAAGCATCCAAAGTACAGAATAAAAGACACAATTAATACAGTATGTTTGAGGAATATCTAAGGGGCGGAGTGGCTAGAGGAAAGTTAGCAAGAGGGAACAATGGCAAGGAGGGATATTTCTCAATGTCTCGGAGAGACTTCAGTGAAAGCAGATCTTTCCAATTTTTGTCGTCCTTTTCCCCTTTGGGCACAAATATGCAGCTGAACTGGAGGTCAGATCTGGGTGGCAGAAACACCGACACTCAGAAGTGTCCCAGCAACTGAGGTGCTGATATTGGGCTAAGCCTGGGTACTGAGTCTCTTCCTTGGGGATATATTTTTTCTTAAGTTCTTTGGTCAAATAGACCCTCGTGCACTGGTTCTCAGCTGGGAGCAATTTTATCCCCCATGGGATATTTGGCAATGTCTGGAGACATTTTCGGCTGTCACAACTTGGAGGAGGGTGCTACTGGCATTTAGTGGGTAGAGGCCAGGTATGCTGCTAAACACATTAAGAAGCATGGGACAGCCCCCAACAACAAAGCAATATCTATCCCAAAATGTCGATAGTGCCGAGGTTGAGAAATACTGTCCTCAATATCTACATCCAAAGAGAACAGGGCCAGGGTTTCAGCTGCGACCCTTCACAATGGAATTTTTCATTAATAATCATGTTGCAGTAGATGTATTACATACATTACTTCTATGAATCTTTTTTTTTAGTCTCAAGAAATATCTTATTTTTCTTCTCCCTACTTCTCTCTATTTCTGTTTCTGGGGAAGAAGGCCTGTGGAACTTACATGGAAAGAGCTATTTAATCTACTGTCTCATAGCACAGTTCCAAAGCCCTTTCAACGATAGTGTTTATTTGTTTGTTTTATTTTTGAGTCTCCCTATTACTTTATGAGATCATGTCAGCTCAACAAGTCTCTAGTGACTGACCACCACGTGTTTAACATGTGTCCAATCTCTGGAAATCTAGCATAGTGCCTGACGCAGTGTGTTTAGGGACCTGGCCCATGAGAACATACGTTATCTTAGTGACTTCTACCAGTAGCCCTATAATGGAGGGATTAACATCCCTCATCTTACATATGAGTAAATAGAGGCTTGAAGGGTTGAGTCATGCCTCGGTTGCGTGGCTAGTATGTAGTAGACCCTGGATTTGAACCGAAGCCCGTGCCCTTTTTGTAGAATCCAACAACTCCATCCCTGCTGATGGAAGCTGAAGACCCCCAAGACTCTTCATCTCCTTAGGAACTGTGCTCCAGTTTTTCCTGTTAATAGAGAGGACGCCATTAAACTCACTCAGCTTCCCCACAAAGAGTAAGCACAGTCCTGGAGGAAAGGAAAGATATTAACCAAGGGAATAAAGAGCCCTCATAATAGCTTGACTCCCACTCCACCAGAAAGCCTGGCGTTCAAAAACTGACTCCTACTTAATTAGTACCTTACTTGAGGTGCTATAAACTAGCAGAGATCAGCTGGGGATAATGACAATGCTGGAAGACATTTCCTGATATGACTCAAGTTCTGTTCTACAGGTTGCTCCCTGGAAAATGAAGCCTCGTTGAGACTGAGGTTAGCCCTGCATTTCACAGAAGATGGTAAGGCTCATCACAGCAGGCCTATCCCTGCTCTTAAAAGACATGTCTTCCCAGCAATCCCACTACTGGGCATATACCCTGAGAAAACCATAATTCAAAAAGAGTCATGTACCAAAATGTTCATTGCAGCTCTATTTACAATAGCCAGGACATGGAAGCAACCTATGTGTCCATTGACAGATGAATGGATAAAGAAGATGTGGCACATATATACAATGGAATATCACTCAGCCATAAAAAGAAACAAAATTGAGTTATTTGTAGTGAGGTGGATGGACCTAGAGTCTGTCATACAGAGTGAAGTAAGTCAGAAAGAGAAAAACAAATACCGTATGCTAACACATATACATGGAATCTAAAAAAAAGAAAAAGGTCATGAAGAACCTAGGGGCAAGACAGGAATAAAGACACAGATGTAGAGAATGGACTTGAGGATACGGGGAGGGGGAAGGGTAAGCTGGGACAAAGTGAGAGAGTGGCATGGACATATATACACTCCCAAATGTAAAATAGATAGCTGGTGAGAAGCAGCTGCATAGCACAGGGAGATCAGCTCGGTGCTTTGCGACCACCTAGAGGGGTGGGATAGGGAGGGTGGGAGGGAAACGCAAGAGGGAGGAGATATGGGGATATATGTATATGTATAGCTGATTCACTTTGTTATACAGCAGAAACTAACACACCATTTTATAGCAATTATACTCCAATAAAGATGTTAAAAAAAAAAAAAGACATGTCTCCCTCTCAGATGTCAGCCTCTTCCCCACCCCTCACACGATCTCTTGTATCTCCCATGCTGTCAGCAGTTTTTGAAAAAGTTGTATCCTTCTGTATTGTTTCCATGCTTTTTTTTCCCACTATGTCCATATTTCCTCGTTAAAGTATGACATGAGCTAGCTAGCTAAATAATCTTTTGTTATTAAGAGAACTCTACACCAAGGTATAGCTTAAAAAATAAGACGCATAAAGCAAGTTGCAGAATGTATATAAAATATGATTTCAACTGTGTTATAAAAAGAAAATATATTTTAATATACATAAAATCTGTCGAACTGAGACAATGGCTATCATAAAGAAGAGGGGCTGCAGAGGTCAGAGAGTGGTTGGATGTAGGAGATATTTACTTTTTGGAGGTTTTTTGAGACCTAGTGCACTTTCCCAGGTGGAATTCTACATGGGCCAAGATGCCACTCTGGGAGCTCATGCCTTATCTATAATTTAAGGCACTAAGCTCTTGATTTGTTTACTAAAGGTTGTAATTTAATTATAGGCCATAGAAACTCCTAATAAAATAAATTATTATTCTTTCACAAAACTGCTTTACATACCAGGGATCCACACTCAGATTGCACAATGGCTATACCTCCACCAACTGAGATAGGGCATCTTCCTTTCACTAATGTATTACTCTTTTTAGGCCAATGCCCACCCAGTTGGCACATTTCTGTTGACCTCTAGTAATGCTGATTTTGCTGTAAACAGTTACAACTATCGCTGGGCAAAGATGGATTTGTATGGTAGATGTGCTGCCACTACCTGACCCAAACTAGCTAAGTCATTCAGTGACTGCAGTTGAAAGCAGAATCAGTAAATCTTCCTAATACTGGGCTTGCCAACAAGAGCCCCCTGGCACCACGAATGTACCGACCAGTTAGAGAGGCCCCCAGGGCACACCATTCATTCCGCACCCTCGACTATCTTTCTTCTTCTAGTTCAATTTTTTTTTCCATGATCATACTGCAGTCTCTGCTGAAACTTAAGAAAGACTAAAAATCAGGGACACCTGTCGAAGTTGGAAACGACCGTGTTGTCTGTGTTATAGTGGCCGCTGAGCCTGACAGCTGCACAAATGCAAGGCCAGTCAGCGTCCACTTCCATAGAAGTGTCTTCTCTGTTTGGAGGAAAAATGCCAACAGAACCTTAGATCCTGGGCTGTTGCTCTGGGTTTGTTTTTGTGTTTGTTTGTTTGTTTTTGCAGAAAGAATATCTTCTAGTCTGTCTCTAGATATATACACACACATACACACATTGGTGGTTGGACTATCAGATAATTGAAAAACTCGAAGTGGAAAATGATAAAAATAATATGCATATATATTTAAATATTTTATGTTTCCTTAAAACATAGATGTCTATTTATTTTCCAGTGTCTAATTTAGGACCAGGTCTTGTTTTCAGTGTGGACACACTGTTTGGAGTTGTGTTGTTGCCTCTTACTGGTGAACCCCACTTTCTGATGCACCATGCACAATTCCCCGGCTGGGTTTCTTTAAAGTGGAATTAGAACTCCAAGATACTTGTGAAACAATCTGAGAGTAGATTCCATCTAGATGTTTACAGTCTTTCCCCAAAGAATCAACTTGCTCACACGTAATTCCATAGCAATAGTTTTAGTGACTTGTTTTTATTGGCTTTCTAAAACGTTCTCCTTAGCATCCATAGAAGTACTCGTGAAACTCATTTCACTGTATTACACTGGCATATATAATATGTAATTAAAAGAATACAATCAAAATCATAAGCATAACTGGCACTGACGGGTCTGGGGACAAAGTCCAACTGACCCTTGGACGGTATGCAGCCCAGCTGGAGGGAACAGAGTAGGTAAGCTGCTGAGGGAACAGCCGCAAGCAGTGCCCAGGTCCCACTGACCACATCGGTCAACAAGTCCTCCTTAGCCCTGGGAGAAGATGAAGCGTATGTCGGTTCATGGAATGTCTGCTGTGTATTCATCTCTTTTCCGGTTTTCCAATGCATTTTAAGCAACATAACCCTTTCTTCAGATGCGATCTTACACAGAGGAACGGAATATCGGACAAGAGTGGGAATGCTCTGGGGGACTTGCATCCCCCCCTCGACATCTCTTCCCCTGATGTGGCCCTTGAAAAACATCTGGAAACCCCGAGGGTTGTATGAAGCACAATATGATAATCTCCCACTGAGTCAGTCCTTTCACAATAAAATGATAAGCTGAGATCTAAAGATACTGTGACCAGAACTCAGTTTTTCTGGTTCCTGAACTTAACTTTTTCTGCTACGTTTTCTGACTTTTATTTTCAAGGCAACTTGAGGCTGCACCTCATGGGGTCTTTCTTCCATCTGGTTATCTCCGTGTGGCGGCCCAGAGGCCAGGAAGGAAAGCAGTGCAATAGACTCAGCACGGCCTTGCTCTCCGCAGAGCTCTCTGAACTTCTTGCCACCAGCATCTAGCCCCTGTGAACCAGCGTGTGCAGGGCCAGCTATGACTTTCTTCCTGACCTTTCTTCAAGATTCCACACTTTGTGGGCTGAAGAGATAGTTTCATTGCTGACTGCCAGGTCCCTGCTTTTGTCTTCAATATCTGAGCTGGGTTTGGTCAGGAGGAGGGGGCGGGGCAGGGGGTGGAAGGGCATTCTAGGCAAAGCAAATGTTAGACACAAAGGCCTGGGCTTGACTTGGGCCAGTACGGTGTTTCAGAAGCAGGAGACCAGAGCACGAGCCAGAATCATGAAGGGTCCTATAGCCATGCTAAGGAGGCTGGATTTTATTCTGAAGGCGATGGAAAGGTATCAAAGGATTGCAGGCAGGGGCATGACATGAGCGGATTTGTGATTGAAATGGGTCACCCTGTCAACACTAGCAAATGGATGGTGATGGGAGGTGGGGCAGAAAGCAAGGAGACCAGATAGGAGGTGGCTACAGGAACTCAGGGGAGAGATGACAGAGACCTGCACTAAGGTGGTGACTATCTGACTATTTGGATAGAGGAGAGGAGAAAGATTCCAAGGCATTAAGCATGCCTGTACTTAGACAGGACTATTTCCACTGCTGACTAGAAAGCTAGATTAAAGTGGTCAAAACAATTTTTGGGGGACAGACAGAGTGTGGACTTCACATGTGATCAAGCTTCAGATTCAGTTTCCGGGAATCTTCCCAAGCTTCTAGTTTTCCTATCAAGGCTACCAGGTGCGGCTGACAGGCTGTGCACTGTACAACTCCAGGAGATGCCGCTGACATAGACCGCAATGTGTTTAAAACCTCTGGAAGTTGTGCAATGCTGCCCTCCTGCTCCCTATGGTTGTGCAAACAGAAGTTTCTAGAGGTAGTCTGCAAAGCTGCTGGAGAAATGTTATGTGAGGTATATAAGTCCTACCAAATAGAAGAGGTGAGGGTAAGGCAAGATTACTGATGGTCGCTTTTAGGATCTAATGCAAGACTGAAACCGTCCTTGCTTCACACAAGGGCTGAGAGAGGAGAGGAAGGCAGGTGGCAGTGGGCTCTCAGCAGTTGAGGGAGGACACAGGGAGGTCGTACAAGGCACTTGGCATCAGAACAGACTGAAGCAGAACTTCCATCAATACAGAGAACAGACTGAAGCAGAACTTCCATCAATACAGAGAACAGACTGAAGCAGAACTTCCATCAATACAGAGAACAGACTGAAGCAGAACTTCCATCAATACAGAGAACAGACTGAAGCAGAGCTTCTATCAATACAGCCTGGCTCTGGAATAGAGAAACCAGCCCCAACAAGGTTGCCCTGCTATGTGCCCAAGGTACAGACTGCAGAGGAACATGGAAGAGTCTTTAGAATGGCCAGCCCCTCAGTAACATCTGCGCCCACACACCAAGAGGTGTTTCGTTTCCATTCTGTGTTTGGGAAAGGCTGAGAGTCCCAAAACCTCTCATTTCAATAAGGATGGTAAGTCTTCTAGAAGTAGGCCCTTTGTTCGTAATTCATGGTGCATATGAAATATACAAAAGGTAAATAAATGTGTGTTATTGTCTTTCACTTTACCCAGCTGATATATTTCTTTTTTTTCTTTTTTTGGCCACGCTGCACGGCTTACGGGATCTTAGTTCCCTGACCAGGGATTGAACCCAGGCCATCGGCAGTGAAAGCTCCGAGTCCTAACTACTGGACTGCCAGGAAATTCCCACCAGTTGATATATTTCTGAGAAGTTGGGATTATACTACATACAAACCAAGTTGGAAGTTTCTAAGAGATGAAAATTGCAAATGAAAGGGTCACATGCTGTGTAGATCATAATATCAGTGCCTAATGGTGCCTGGCACATAGTACCTGCTCCCTGAACGTTCACCGAACTCACAGATAACTGAGTTATGTTAACCAAGTGCTTCTACACAAATTATCTCATTTGATCCTAACAAGTCTGTGAAGTAGGTGTTGTTATCTCCATTTATAGAAGAGAAAACAGAAGCTCAAAAAGGTTAACTGACACGTGCTCAAGGTCACATAGCTAATAAATGGTGTAGCTGGGACATTAATTAAGACTTTTTGATTCTTTCCACCACTTGACAGCTTTGGTCTGCATAATTCTGATTTAAATGAACCTACTGAGGAATCCTTTTGTGAAGAAGAAAACCACCCTTAATGTATATTTTGTAAGTCTTTTTTGGGATCTTAATTTTCCCTCTTTGGTCCTGTATATTAGAATCTACATCTCTCACATTTGGCTAGCATTATCTTATGTTTTATTTCTTTTTCTGTCTGATTCAAGACTGAAAGATTTGTTTTCTAAAACTGGAATCCTAACGTGTTGGGTTGACTTGATAGATGAATGAAGTAGAAATTGGTGTGTAGAATAATGAAAAACCTCATCAACCCCCAAATCACAGGTATTAAAAACCATACATGGAGGGAGTCATGAATCACTGAGGTTCCAAACTGTCTTCCATGTAAAAATGAAAGTGGTTGAGCCCAGTGGTGAGGGAAGCTGATCTCAGAAAGTGTCACCTCTAGATTTCCATGTCTCTCCCACCTGCACGGGGGTTTCGTGGGTCAAAGTCAGTTTGAACCTTCACATCCTCTGATGGTGATCCCTAGGGCTCCCATTGGAGATCCCGTTCTTGGTGCATGTCCTAAACCATCGTTGAGCTTTGCACACTTGGTATGCCTTCTCACCTGATCTTTTTTTTAGGTGAGGGTGAACCGAAGCCTAAGGACCAGGTGCTGGCTCCAGAACAAAGATGTGTAATTTCCATCAGGATCAAAGGTGAACGTAAACCAAAAACAAGGACGGCACCTTCACCATTGGGGGCTTCAGATAATAAAACAGAACACATTTTTATAATTATATCAGAAACACTGCTCAGGAGAATCTGTCTAAAGCAATGCAATGTCTTAATTTGATTGACCCAGTCCTTATTTGACTGGCGAAGTGTCGTATCCTGGACACAGGGCAGTGGACCTCAGTAACTTGGCCTACAGTAATATTTTCAAGAATTTCAGAGAACTCAACCTTGTCTGTGGTTAAACTTCATTGATTCAACCTTCCCTCATTCAGAGCCCTTTCCCTCAAGTTAATTTATCTAAAACACTGAGCAGAAACTGATGGAATGTCAAAGTTTAAAATAAAAAGAGAATTTGCTTAGTATTTTAGTTGATGAAAGAGGGTCCAATAAGATCTAGATATGTACAAGCGTGCATAAAATTTTGATGGTGGTGGCAATGTATTCCCCAGCAAGCACACTGCACATTCACAGTGGTGTTTACTGAAGTGCGCTATATTTAGAGAAGGGCAGTCTGATGGAGCTGAGCTTTGAGAGAGCTGTTTGATCCTCCTTTCATCACTGTGCGGTGGAGTGGATCTTGGCGAGCCCTGGGTGGAGAGAAATCACCACAAGGGCTTTCACTGCACGAACCTCTGCTCTTGTGACCAAACATAGCCCTGCTGCTTCAGGAAGGTTTGCATAAAAGGGATTGATTTTCATTTGATTCTGCAAATGGACTCACTGAGTGAGCCTGGCAGAAAGGAAGAGAATAAGAAGGAAAAAAAAAAATTCTTAGGCAGTTCTGGCCAGCCTCCAAATGCCTCAAGCTGACAGCACAACTGGTTTAATCTGCTCCTTTGGAGCTGAAGACATGCTTAACCTTCCAGACCAGAGACTTGGGACCTAATGAGTGATTGCCTGAAATTCTGATTTTTTTTTTTTTTCTGGTAAAAAAACAAAACCAAAACCAAAATGTAAACTATTATGTTTGAACTATTCTACATTTAAAAAAATTCAATTGCAGAAATTGTAGCTCCTCTCGTTCACTTAAAAAAAATGACTTTAAAAATTGTAAAAATGCATGACTTCTTTCAAAAAGAATCATTTTGCATCAATTGTTACCACATGATTAAATTAATACTCTTTAAGACAAAAAGATATCCCTCTTTAAAATGAAATTAATAGAGCTGGATCTAAAATAATTGTTATTTATTTCCTGACCATTTACCATGGGCAGGCATTAATCTTGTTTTAGTTACAAAGATAAAAACCAATAAAACATATTCACTCTTCTCAGGGGCCTCACGATCTGGCAGGGGAAGCACACGTTCATGGCTATGTAAAGATATGTATTCTAATTTTCATACAGTGCAACGAGTGTTATATATAAAGGGATGGGCAAGATGTTGTGAAAACAAGACGAGGTAGTAATGAATTTGGCCTGGGATGGGCAGAAGTTCATTGTGGCTTCACATGGATATTAACATTTAAGCCGGGCTTTAAAGAGATACTATCCAACAAGATTTAAGAGTAAGGCCAGGACCAAATGGAGGCACATTGTACAGCAATCACTCACAGTAAGGTCAGCTCTGTTCAGACAAGGCGACTGGGCCAGAAACAGGATTACTCAGCTGCTGTCACCTCTCACCTGAACTGGAATGCTAGGCTCCTACTTGGTCTTCTTGCTTCACCTCTCACTCTTCTCCAGAAGTCTTCTCTCCACAGTGCATCAAGATTCATCCCTTTAATATGTAAATCGTTTATTTCCTTAACACATATTTATAGAGCACCTACTTCACATCAGGTGCTCTGCTAGATGCTTGGAAATGTGAGTAAACAAAACAGACAGAAACCCCTGCTCTCATTGAACTTATTTCTAGCAGTGGAGAGAGTCAGACAATGAAAAACATAATAAATAAGTATAAATAAGTAAATTTTATAGTATATTAGAAAGTAGTAATTACTATTTAATAATCTGAGCAGTGAAAGTACATCAGGAGTGGAGGAGTTGGGAGCAGGTTTACATTTTAAATAGGGCGGCCAGGGTAGACCTCTTTGAGAAATTGACATTTAAGCAAAAACTTAAAAAGGGGAGGGAGCTAGCCATGAGGATGATTGGGGAAGAATATTACAGGCAGAGGGAACAGCCAATGTAAACCGCAAAAGTGAAAAGTACCTCATGTTTTTAAAAACAGTAAAGAGAAAATTATGGCTGGAACAGAGAGTAAGGGGGAGACAAGTAAGGATGACATCAGAAAAATAGGGGTGTCAGCTCATAAAGTGTCTGTTTGGATATGTGTGTCTAGATGCCTCACATACAAATCTCTCCCAACTCTCCAACCCTGACCCTTTCTACTCTGACATTATCCTCATGGTTTATTACTACTGGATTTGTCCTGGCTTTAGAGGGGACCAGATACAAGTGTCAAAGAGCTTACCATAGGCTGGGCTGTTGGCAAAGCTTTCCTGGTGCATGGTCATACCAAGTTTCTTTCTTCCCTTCAACCCAGTCAGTTTCATTTTTTCCTGAGGCAGACTCACCAACTTGGATGTAATGGTTGGCTCTACCTTTCCACGAAGCTGAGACCTTTCATGACTTGAGCTGTCCACAAGGCCTAGCTTCTCTTCGTGGGCATTTGGCTCCCATGGAGAGTTCTATATCCTTAGTAGCTATCTTCCTCTGAATTTCTTTTAAGTTATTTTAGAACTTTCTCTTTCAAAGATTATCCCATATAGGAATGTTCACTAAGTTCTTATCACCAACAGTAGCTCTAATATTCATCTTATTTGCATCACTATATGCCAGACTATGCTGTAATGCCAGGGACACAGAAATGAGAGGAAGGTCAAGAGGATTCCTCATAGATACTTGTCATCCAAAAAAAAATAAGGAGTATTTCTCAGGGTCTTATGTTGGCCCTTATGTTTGTTATGGCTCCATTCAATACCAAGAAAGACCATAATGATGATGATGGTGGTGGTAATCCCAGCATCTAAATATCCTTGAAAAATAAAGGAATGATGGGATAATAATAGAAGATTGTTGAATAATGACTGCTAAAGGATACTATCCAGAGAGGACATTCAAATTAGTTCTCTTTGTCTGTGTTCTTAAGTCCAAATATTTTATGAAAACTTCCTGAAAATAAACACAATAATACCTGAGAATGGCCATGGTGATTAGGTTAGACAGCCTAATAGAAACTGTGTGTAAAAATCACCATTTACTTCAGTTGACAATGATGGGGAGTTTTGGAAGGTGTCTGTGGTAGCCTGCCTCCAAGATGGCCCCCAGTGATCCCTCCCTTCTAGACTTCACACTCTTGTGTAGTCCCCTCCCACATCGTGATCAAGAGAATGAGGCAGAAGTACGTGACTTCCAAAGCTAGATCATAAAGGCATCCTGTCTTCTGTCTTGTTCTCTTACTCTTGGATCACTCGCTCTGGGGTAGCCAGATTTTGTGTTAGGAAGATGCTCAAGCAACCCTATGGAGAGGCCCATATGGTCAGGAACTGAGGCCTCCTACCAACTGCTGGTGAGGAACTGGATTTCCTTGCCGATGTGTGAGTAAGCCATCTTGGAAGTGGATGCTCCAGCCCCAGCTAAGCCTTCATGCATCTTCAGCCCTCTCTGACATCTTCACTGCAACCTCACAAGAGATCCTGAGCCAGAACACTTCAGCTAAGCAACTCCCAAATTCCAGACCCACAGAAATTGTGTGAAATAATAACCACATGTTGGTTTAAGCCCTTAAGTTGTGGCAGAATATGTTGGTCAGCACATGATAATGAATACAGTGTCACATAGAACTTGAAGGTACGATCCTCCCTCAAATCCTAGAGTGCTAATAAATCATCAACTTTATCTGGTCTCTCATGTACAGTTTAATTTCCATTTGAAAATGTTTTCAGAGTTTTGGACTTTCTACCCCTTTCTTTGAGATTTACCAAATTTTAGCAATAAAGTTTAGTGATTCAGAAGTTAGGCTTTGGAAATAGTTAAATCACTGCTCTGCCACCACTTACTAGCAGTATGACCTTAGGAAAGATGTGCCTCCGTTGTCCTGTCAGGTTCATGATTATAAAAAGAACCTAACCCAGAAGACTGATGTAAGGATTACTTAGATAATATATGTAAAACACTTAGCATATTGCTGGCTCATAAAAACTACTCATTAAAAGGTATTGATGGTAATGATGACAATGTGATGATGAGGATTATGGAGAAGGCAAAAATCTCCTTGTTTTCAACTTGCAGGTAAATTCATTACAAGGTAAAAGATAAAAAATTTTCATTTCTATATTATAGCAGTCTCAGTTATTACCCTGTATTTCTTGCACACATGTAATTACATCTATAATAATCATTACTTTATTTTACAACACACCTATTTTTCTAGTTTCTTCACTCCTTTCTATAACTCACAATATAGCAAGTATGTTGCAAGTATTCTCATGATAGAAGCATGTATTACTGAACCAAGGCAAAATTATAACAATAAATCTAATTTTGCTGTTTATTTATATTCTGATTGATTACTCTTTTTACAGGTAGGTTACCTATTATAGATAATGAAAATGCATAAATTGTTCAACTATTCAACTCTTCATAGAGATTTATAACTATAGCTTTGGTCAAGTGTCTGAAAATTTTGTGGGTTTAGTTAAATCTTCATAGTAGGACTAATTTAAAAAGACACATTAGAGTTCACGTCCTTTAAAGAAGATTGGGCTGTGTTTCAATCTCATGGTTAAATGTGATTTTGGTTTTCCTTTCCCCATAGAATTGGACAAATACGGAAAGAAGACCTACTTGTAGTGTAGACACTGGTAGTGACAAGTGTCTGTTGCCTTGGTGCCTGTCTTACTCTCAATTTTATCAGCTTTACACTAACTAGGTTGAACTAAATAACCTATAGAGTCACTCTTCCTCCAGATTTCTACTCATTCTCCAACAGAGAAATCACAGCCTACTTTTTTCCCCCCACAAAGGCTATAAAAGATGATAGGCTTGGATGAGTCTTTGTTTCAAATGGATATCTAGTATTAAAAGTGAACTCTACCAGCCTTTTATATATCTTTGTGGTATCTTGGGTCAGTGAGTTATAACACCTTCACTAGATGGTTCAAAAGCATCTGAACTCATTCCCAGGATGCCTGTTGTCATGAGAGCAGCAATAGAAGCAACAGCAACAACAATGGAGGACTCCTGTATGCTGGGCAATATTTTAAGTACTTCACACGCTCATGCTTTACCTACTTTAATCCTCACCCTCAACATGCTAGCTATGGTTATCCCAGTTTTCAGAGTTGCCTGGTTTCTCATTGAGAGTATTCTACATTCCACACTCATCAGGCACCGGGGAGAGGAGAGCATTCTTATTTTTTCTGTGGAGTCCTCAACATGGTCTTCCTTATGCTAGTAGCAATGAGAGCTGAACTTTAAAAAGTGCAGCTCTGCAAAGTAAGAACTGAGTAAAACACATCCATTCGCAGCAAAAGGGTAAACATGTGCTCTAGACGTCCATCCTGAGAGGTATAACTGTGCTTAGAGGTTGTGAAATGCAGTCCTCCTCACCCGCCACTTCCACACACACACACACACACACACACACACACACATACGCACAAATATACACATCCACAAAGCATTCACTTCAGCCATTTCAAATAATTTAGATTTGACTGCATACTACAATATTAGAAATGGAACATGTTTTACATTTAATGGCTTTTTTAAAACTCAAGTACAACATCAAAAGTCCATCAAGTGAATGAATCACTTGATGAATGAATAAAATGAATCATTTTATGGAAGAAAGGCAGCAAATAACAGATAGGAATTTGAAAAGATCAGGGCTCTCTCTGGCTTAGAAAGAAAAACTACCTGCCTTTCTAGATAATCAGATGACCCAAATATGAGTTTCTTGTGACTGTTTTGTTTGTCTAAGTAAGGTTTTTGATATTTATTAAAGTTTTTCCATGGGAATAATATCTAAGGTACACAACTGGTTCCTGATGGGCTTGTTTCAAGCACAGAACAGAAATCAAGGCTTCAGGATAGAACTCAGAGCCCAAATGGTATCTCTGATTGCTGAAGTAGAGAGCCATCTTCAATTCAAGTAAATTTGATTTATGCAAATTCAGCCACTCTGTTTGTGGGGCGTGGGAGGCTGGAAATAAAATGTTGTCAAGTGTTCTTCTGCATATATGTTTTTTATTATATACTGAATAAACATGTGCACTTATAAATTATCTATTGTACATAATCATACAGATTCACAAATTATGTTATACAGGGTTGTACACTCAAAAGCCTGAAATCAGAATTTATGGGCAATTTAAGGGATTTCCAAGGGTAATTTTGACCTTACCTGTCTTTTTACCTTAAGCACAGTCTTAGAAACCCATAGAAGTCCAACCAGCCTGTGGCTCCACTGTGAATTAAAATTGCCATTTAGTGAGTGAAAAGGCCCAAGGGAAGGATGTCTCCCCAAGTACCAATCCAAATCTCTCTTTGTGTTTTTGATCAGTCTGTGAGGTCTCTTCCAGAATTGTATAGAGGTTGCTTTAGTTACACTAAGACAGTTGGGAGGAAACTCAGGTGAGAAGAACTTTCAAAACTAGGAGAACATGTGTCAAAGTCAGTGAAAAAATGTTTTGTGAGCTCTCATATTAAAAGTGTGTTGTGTTGACACATGAACTTATCTACTGAACAGAAACAGACTCACAGATACAGAGAACAGACTTGTGGTTGCCAAGGTGGGGTCGGGGAGGGATGGACTGCGAGTTTGGGATTAGCAGATGCAAACTATTATATATAGAATGGACAAACAAGGTCCTACCATATAGCACAGGGAACTATATTCAATATCCTGTGAGAAACCATAATGGAAAAAAATACGAAAAAGAATATATATATATTTATATATCCGAATCACTTTGCTGTACAGCAGAAATGAACACAACACTGTAAAGCAACTATACTTCAATAAAATATATATATTTTTTAAAGTGTGTTGTGTTGAGTTAGAAATGGTATTCTTTCCCATGAGTTTGCTTCCCTGGCTGCTAAGGGCTTGAGAGAGGACAGTTCACCAGAGTTAGCCAGAAAAATCCTCTGCACCTATTTCTATTCTTAGGGGCTGTGAGCTTGGTGATTATACAGAGACCAACTTGAGTCTTACGGAAGGCGGTATATGTTTCCAGGGACTAAAATAGTACCACATTAAAGTCAGGCAGGTGCTCCACTGGGGAATGTGAAGCCATCTCCTCCTAAGAGGCTCTGAACGTTTTTATTAAATGTTTTCAGCAAAATAAACTGTTACTAGGAAAACATGTTGTTATAAATATAAGAAGGGTCTGTGGGCCTGAAATGTATCTGGCTGATTTCTCCTTCCTTTGTAATCCCACTAAGCCTAGATGCTCCGCAGTGAAAGTTAGATCTCCTTGCATCCTTCATCACCCGTGGCTGCTGGCAGAAAATGGTCAGCTTTTGGAGCTTAAAGGAAACAGTCGTTCTTGATGAATGATCCCTGAGCTTTTAAAGACTATGTATTGAGAGATCTCTTTTGACCCAGGAAGCTCCTACTTGATATAATTGGCCGATGTACAGACAGCAGAGAATTTTGTTGGACGCAGTGACAGGTTTGATGAAGTGCTACGGCATACTCCAAAGAGGCCTCCTCTGAATTTACCTCATCAGCTGTTGAGCTGAATTATATACAAAAGTCATTATTTTAGGATTTATTCATTCTGAATATGTATTATTTGATAACCGTGTATTTAGAAGTTTATGTTTGCTTTATTTAAAACGGTTTTTTACTAAGCAAATTTTTAAGGTAAACAAGATAACGAGGCAATTGTTTGCTAACTTTTGAGTACTAAGTGTTTCTAAGGACTTTGGATGAAACCGTTTATAAAGAATGTGTTAATAATTCCCAGAGATCACAGTGCTCTGATACGTTAGTTATAAATCATTTTTCACTAGTCATTTAAGGAGGATTTTCCCTAAATAATGTTGTTAGCTTTTCTCCAGTTATCCAAAAGTAATAATTAAACTATTGATTGACTGATTGATTCAATAAAGTAGACAAAATAGCATTTACTGAGTCCCTACTCTTCCTTCCGCAGGCAACAAAAGTTCATTGTGTGCCTACTAGTGGCACGACACTTTTTAGGTACTGGGGACAATATCAGAGAACAAAAGAAGCAAAAAAGAAAAGAAAAGAAAAAGAAAGGAAAGAAGGGAGGAAGGGAGGGGAGAAAGAAAGAAAAAGAAAAGAAAAGAAAAAGAAAATCTCTGCCCTGAGGGGCTTATATTTTCCTAGATGTTGGGATTGAAGTAATATACAAGTCAGACATGTTCCCTGCCTACAGAGAGTTTAAATTCTGGTGGAAAAGATGGGCAGTAAATAAAGACATACATTTTATTAAGGTAATTGGATTGGAATGGAATGGAATGGAATATACAAAGTGATGGGATACATGGTCACTCTGAGGCCCACTTTAAATATGATGGTCAGGGAAGATCTCATGAGGAAATGAAGATTAAGCTAAAATATGAAGGATAAGGAGAATCCAGGTATTCAAGAGCCCGGGGGAAAGAAGAAGGGTTTTTCAGACAGATTGATAACCCAAGGCAGGGAAGGGTTGGCTTCTGGAGGACCACTGAGGGAACCCACCCTGGAAACACAGGTGAGAGCCAGGTTGTGCGCGGTTTGGACTTTATTCCAAGAGCAATGGAAAGGGTTTTTAAGAGAGGGAGTGGCAGCACTCCTTTGCATTTGTAAAAAATCATTTTAGCAGCTGAAGAATGAATTTGAGGGGAAAAGAGGGAGAGCAGTTTGGGGGCCATGTGAGAACTGTGAGGGCTTGGGCCATGGTGGCAGCTCTGGAGATGGAGAGTAGGGAATGGCTTTGGCATATATTTCGGAGATTGATTTAAGATGACTTACCATAGAATGGGATGGGGATGAGCAGAGTAAAAGGCAGGACCAGCTTCTCTACTGATGGAAGTACCACTGTTGAGATGGAAAAGCCTGGGATAGAAATAAGATTGTCTGGGGAAGGGGAAGGGTGGTGCGAACAACCACGAGTTCCCTTCTTGACACGTTATACCTGTGATGCCTATTGGACATTCACGTGAAAATGTCAAGTAGCCTATGGGGTATAAGAATCTGGAATTGAGGAACAACGGCTAGGCTGAAGGCATAATATTGGCAGGCACCAGCAAACGTAAAGCATTTAAAACCATGGGCCAGGAGGAGATCACCTGAGGAGAGAAGACAGATGATAAGTGAACAGTTAGTCAACACATTTTTACTCTGGACTCACTATGTTCAGGGCATACTGCCTAGTCATTGTGGGCAAACAGATGTGTGAGACAAAGCCTTTATCCTCAAGAAAATTACATTCTGGGTATGAGAAAAAACACAAAAAAGTGAAAATAAATGTCAAAAGAAGGGACAATGTATTAGTCCAGAGAGGGATTACTATGGGCATTGAGAATAAGAGTCACTTTATAATGGTGATAGTAGTCTAAGGGCCACAGGTGGGGGACTGGACCAGGGCTCAGAGGGATTGTGAAACCTCCAGAACCGGGTGGTTTGTACGTGTGTACATATTTTTTCTAAGAAAGAGAATTGTCGAATTGCAATTGTCAAATTCTCAAAGGGTTTTGTAAGTCAAAAAAGATCAGAAGCATTGCTATAGGAGATCAATTTAATCTCGGTTTTAAAAGACTGGTTAAATTATAGAAAGGAACAGAGAAGGAGGAAGGATATTATGGGAAGTGGGGACAGTGCAAGACATAAGCAGTGAAACATTCTGAGATACAAAAGTGCAAGGCATGCCTGGAAATTGTTTTAGACGTGCATGATTGGGACAGGGGATTAATATGGAAGAGTGAAGAAACTGAAGCTGGAAAATAGATGGGGATGAAATGAGGGAAAACCTTAAATGAAAACTAGGAGATTGGACTTTCTCCTATAGACCATGGGGAAGCATTGGATTCAATTCAATTAAAAAATATTGAACATTTGATACGTATAAAGCAACATGTGGTGTTCTGGTTGGGAGGCGGAGATGGGAGATACACATGTAGGTAGAGAAGGGTTAAAATTTCCACACAGCATAACAAGAGTTAGCAATAATTAACATTTATTCCATGTCTACTATGGGCCAGGCCCTGTGCTAAGTGCTTTAAGTGGATTATCCAGTTTTAATCCTCACAGCTCTATTGACATGTACCCTATCGGGGTAAAGGGAAATTAAATTACTTGTTCTCAGTTGTATGGCTAGGAGAGGTGGAGTCATTATTCAGACTCAGGCAGTGTAACTCCAGTGCCCAAGCTCTGGAACACTCTGTTGATCGGCCCAAAATATCCTGACTTCTGCTGCAGCCAAGGATGGCCATGACTCCTCGCTTCTCATCAATACCAGGGGTACTGGTGCATCTGGAGACACCCTGGAGTTTGCCCAGGGGAATGTGAAGTGACAACTACTGCACATTTTAACAAACTATTGACTTTATTTCAAGATTTGAAAAAAATATATGAAATTAGACATGAGTATATTACGGTTGTAAAATCACATTAATTTTTTAATGAACGTATTGTGTAACGTGTGTACAGAAAAGTGAACAATCGTAAGCATATAGCTCAATATACTTTCACAAAGTAAACACATCCATGTAACCAGCACCGGATGGAGAAATAGAACTTACAGCACTCCAGAGGCCCCACTGGCCCTTCTCTGACACTACCCCCAAAGGTCACCACCATCCTGATAGACTTCCAATGCCAGTGATTCGTTTGTCCTGTTTCAGATTTTTATATAAATAGAATCATTTAGTATGTTCTCTTTGCAGCTGGCTTCTTCCTAACATTACATTTGTGAGATTCATTTATATTGCTGCATGTGGCAATAGTTTGTTTATTTAATCGACATTAGTTTTTGAGGTAAAACATAACTCCACAATAAAATTATTTGCTTTTTTAGGGATCATACCCCAATTTTTTGAGAATGCAATTTGATCTCCTATTCCCTTTGGTCACTTCGATGACTAAGTTTGAGCAACACAGGAACAAGCACTGAATTTGGAGTCAGGAGAAATGGATTCTACTCCTCCTCCACTATTCATTGCCGCTGTGTGACCTTGGGCAAGTCACTTACAGTCTCTGAACTTCATTTCCTACATTAATGAAATAAGAAAGTAAACTTAAAAAGTCTCTTTGGTCTTCTGCAGTGAGTTGCCTTTGTTTCCACTCTAAGCTGCATCGGCTTAACTTAAGGAAAGTTTACAGAGAAATGAAATTTTTCCGAAATAAATTTTTTTTATTATAAAAGAAAAACTTTTTTGCTGTAACAGTTCAAACAACACTGAGCTGCATAAAGGAAAATTTAATAATAATTGTTCAATATTACCTTCCTACATATACAAAAACAATGTCAGTTTGGTGTTATACTTCTACATGGTAAGTAATGTTCACTAAGTTTTATTATTGTTTTTGAAGTAGAATCACACTAACACATTTTTATTCTGTAATTTTCTTTTCATGGAAATTCTTCCATGATTGGAACGTATGTTTCTCTTCATTTAGTGTCTGAAGAATGGATGTCTGCACAATGAGCTATAGCGTGCGTGCTCTGTAATCAATCAACCGTCCTCTACTGGTTGATATTCACATGGTTTCCAATTTATTTTTGCTATCACAACACATTGCAATAAACATTCCTGTACATATGTTATTAAACCCTAATGGTCTTATTATGTATGATAGAAACTGTCAGATTGTTTTCTAAAAAGTTGCTTAATTTGCATCTCAGTACTTGAATTTTGAGCAGATTTAAATGTGAGATTTGAAGCAAGGAAAGAAATGAGCTCTTAATTTTCATAATGATTCCAAATATTCATAGAAAATAGGAAGCTGAAAAATAAAATACTAAGTATATCTTTAAAGGCTCCGGTTTGAAATTGCTGCAGTCTGAAATCAGAAATATGGGGAGAAGAAATATTTTCCAAAGTAACACAAAACAGAAACATGATTTTAGCCCCCAAAATGCAATATCAAGAATTAAAAGGCAAAAAGAAATTCCTTTCTAAAGTCTCAGAAATAAGTCATTGATGTTACTCCGTAGACAGACAGCTGAGTTGATTGATGCTTTAAATTCTGTTTCAACACCAACCAGAAAAAATTTACAGTAACTTGTGAAACCCTAAGAAGGCACCTTCCCTGACCTGCTCTCCCAGACCAAGGAGGCAAACTTAGCAACTGCCCTCTCAGGCTCCCGCCTCCTACAGGCTAGGATAACAGACAGCCTTGGGTGAGAAGGACAAACATTTAGAGTTAGGCTCTTCAAAGTGGTCTGTATCCCTAGAAGAAAACTTATTTGTCCTGTCCAAGTTTCACTTTGAGATTGGTCTGGAAGGGATAATTTTTCTTTATCCAGTAAGATCTGAAACACCCAAAACTCCACTACTCCCTCAAGAGAGAACGAGATGGAAACTATTGTCAGGGGCCAAGAGGAAGAAGAAGGGGCATGGGTCTGGGGAAAGGGGGGGGGGCACATGTGTAGGAGGCCACTGAGACAGGCGGTGGGCTGGGAGGGACCAGAGAGGAGTAACACCCAATACACTTCCTGACTCAAGGGGAAAAGTAAAGGACTTCTCGCACCACCTCTGCCCTCTGCGTGCCCTGTGTCTGTGAACATTTTATTTCTCGTGGTGAACTGTTCCTTCTTGTCTTTCCAAGTTTTAAGGGCATAGCTAAGAGGTTGCATCTCCAATGTGCACGGCACGCTTCTACGATAACGTGCTCTTCTTTGCACAAGAAGATAGGGCTACTTATTCATCCTCACGGGACATGCTGTTTTCTATTCACAGGGATAGTTTTACACTAATCCTGCCACTCCGTTTCCTTGGTCTCCATGGTGACCAGCTCTCCTGTGTGCAGGCAGCTGGTGCAGGCTGCGGAACAGCTAACTGGCCAGCACTGGGAAAGAGCCTGTGACCCCCACCTCATGGACTGAAAGCCCAGCCATCAGCTGAGTGTGGGCTTGAGCCACTCGGAGCCAGGTAGTGAGGGCTCCAGCATTTACTAGTTGTGAAAAGTCATCCAGGTTACATGTCTTCACTCAATTCTTTATCCATAAAATGGGAATAATAATTGCCCTTGCATGGTGTTTTTGAGAAGATTTAAAGAGTTAAAGTGTGTAAAACATTTATATCAGTAACTAAATAATAGACACTCTGGCACAACCAGCCAAAAAACCAACCAAACAAACAAACGAAAATGGTTCCTTTCCTTCAGATGTAATTCTTACAGGTGTCAACCTGGGCCAGGAAGAGAAACAGCTGGCTACACTCTGGGCATTAAGCAGTGGCCTGAAGAAAAGAAAAGCCTGTGAAATCAGTGTGCGCGGATAGGCATGCAGGTGTTTATGGAAAGCTTTACACAAAATTTAAAGTAATCAGTCTCTCTCTCTCTCTCTCTCTCTCTCTCTCTCTCCTTTCTCTCTCCTGTTGCACCCCAGAGAATCCTGAGAATGTTTCTGTTTGGAAAATCTTTTGTCCAACTCCTAGTTTGAGTCAGAGTTTAAACCTACCTCTTCATTTCTGCTCTTCCAGTCTACCTCTGATAAACTGTTCTTCCTTTCAAATGAGATGTTTGTCTATCATACTATGCCACTGTCAGAGACCTGAAACATAACCATACCCTTTTACCAGTTGCTGGATAGCCTGGCCTTCATTCTTCACTTCTTTAATCATGTTAAAGGTTTCCCTACTATGATACATTTCACAAGACTTTCAGGACATGCTAAGAAACTTTCTCTGCAGAGATAAAAATAATGACACGAGTCATTTCCTTTTTGTTGCTCTTTGAATTCCCATATAAAGTTGTCTGCCGAGTATACCTTGCCTGGTCTAGCAAGTATGCTTGCTTAACGTGGGTTAATGCTGGTGGCATTAGTCACTGCTAATTGCTCAAGAGCTGAGATCAGGTAGGCAACCACTGAGTTCATCTGCAAAAAAAAAAAGATGACTGTAGTCATGTTAGGAAATAAAAGGCTCTATGGCTAATGAATGACAAAAATTTTTTTCAACAGAATTGAGAGTATTACATAGTAACATATACTGATCCAGAGCTCTGAAAATGCCAGAGGGCCGAAGTTTGGTGTTCTTAATTGTTTTACTTTACCCTACAATTGGTCTTTGTTTTTCCATGTATGAGTTTCTTTTCTTAAAATCTTTTAATAGAATCTGTCGTACTCCAAATTCTCTGCTTTTTTGATTTTTAAATCGAATTTATGGTTTGAATTAAACCCCACTTTTCGGAAATTGACCTTATCTAAAAAAGGTTTTTCTACAGATTTTTTCCTACACTGGCATTCACTTAGACAAAAAAGAGAAAAGGAGCCACACCGATATTTTGGAGGTAAGTACCTCTTTTAGGATAACCCTCTCTCTTTGTTGGGGGGCTTTGGCTAGGGGTGCACTCTCTGGAGGAAGCAAAACTCTGGAAGTAAGTTTCCAGAACTCAGGGCATTAGACAATTATGCTTTAACCTACATCCAGGGCATCTGACCTTCCAATTTTGTACTTTGCCAACTGCAAGGCAAAACTGCTAAAATCTGCTGAGTTGTCATGACAGACAGGGCCATATGGAAAGTGCTGGAAAAGTTTCTTCTTAGACTATAATTGCCTTGATGGGCAGAAACTCCATCTTCTATTCAGCTGTGGAGTGTGCATGGCCCACAGTGCTTGAGAAAGTGTTCAGGGTTTCTCGTCCAAGGCTTCAAAGCAAAATTAAAATGGGGCATTGAAAACGCTCTACTTGCCTGGAGGAGCCAATTATATTTTATTTCATTTTATGTATACGCTCATCTTCCTTAATCCCTGAATACATAATGTGTACACAGGTTGATGATATAAACAAAACAAAACAAAACCAAGAAACGGTTATGTGGTTTATTTGTGGTCATGCAGGTGAAATTGCCTAGGATGCATTGCTCCCGTCTAATTGAGCATCTGGGTGCCCTAGAGAGTATTTGAGCGTGGAAGTCAGCAAGGCTCTGCAGCATCACGGTTGAGGGTCAAACTCTGGAACTAGACAGACCGGGTTTGAATTCTGCTCCACAATTTCTTAACAACTCTGTGTTTCAGCTTTCCCATCTGTAAAATCACTACAATACTTGTACCTAACTCACCAAATTGTAATGAGAATTAAATAAATTAATACAGACACATTTAAAAGTGCTTCAGATAGCGTCTCACACATAGTAAACACTTTGTAACTCATATTGTAATTATTATGGTTTAAAATTTTTATTATCATTAAGAATCCAGGATTTTGTGCCATTACACACAGTTCTCCATAATCAAAACAGTTGATTGCAAATTTAGCAAATCCTCTCTCTCTCTCTCCTTCTAGTTCTTTCGTTCCCTTCCTCTCTCCCCCTCTCTGTTTCTTTCTGTTTCCTTTTCTCTTTTACTCTCTTCATCTAGCGCTCTGGCTTTATATCCACATTGTGATACTTGATATTTCCAGCCTTCCCTATGTCACGTTTTTAATGGCAGTGATGTGGGCAGAAGGGAGTCGTCCTGGGGAGAATGGCGGTGCCGTGCCGTCCACATCCCAAGGATGGGAAGGTGGACGCTTCAGTTGCTAGGGGCTCCCACTCCATACCTCCTCCCACGCCCATCCAGAGGAAGGAACATTTTTCTGTGTGAGGGTTGCCTTCATGTTGGAAGGGGATGGTTGATGGTGTTATTTTTGTTCCCCACAAATGTGAATGTTTAAAATAGTGCTTTATTCAATCGGCATAAGTGACACATAGACTATGTATAGTGGTGGAATCGGGCCTGGCAGACGATGAGGGCCAGATCTCACCAAACCAAGAGTCGTGGTTCTCCACGGATAGCACCCAAGGGATCTGCTCTGAGGATGGCCAGTACAGAGCCCCCGTTTGGGTTGCCTGGCAAATTCACTTGCACAACTACTGAACTGTTTGAAATGGAAGGATCTCAGAGCCAGTGAACTGGGATTTGGGCTTCGTTGCCATGGGGCATGCCAGTGGGTCACATTTCCTCTCTGAACCTCCCTCCAAGCCGCACTGTACTCATGAAGGGTAAGTGTATTCGCTGTTCTTCTGTGCCTTTTGACTTGGTGCCCTGCAGGTCTGGAATTCAGCCAGTGTAACTGAACCGTGAGGCTGCAGCCCAGGCTATATTTAATTGGAGGTTTATTGTCTTGCCATGGTTTTGGAAGTTTAAGGAACTTGTTTGAGGTGGTAGGGATTTGAAGTCGTGTCAGTTTTAACCCACGTGCTCCTTTTTAGTGACTATAATTAAAAGTTTATTTGAAGTGTTAAGTTCTAAGTCTTTAAAAATTGCCCCTGTACACTTCGAGTACACAGTAAAGATTCTAGAAGGGATTCTTCCTATTTTTAAACAAACAGATTATGTTTCATAAAGTAGGACTTTGGGGAATGAAGGACAGAGTGTTTTATTCCTGTGAAAAGTTTTATTACCAGAACTTGATTGATTTGAGATGAAAGAGAAAGGAAATGCATGGATTTTGAGACAAACTTAAAGCTACCATATGTTCAAGGGAGATTTTGAAGTCTTTCGGAGCTGTCCGTAATTGATTTGAAATGCAATGCTGAATTTGGATTTTATTTAAGAACAAGGGGGAAAAAAACATTTAATCAGACTTGGGAGTGAAAGATGGCAGTCAGTAAAGAACAATTTCATACTTGCTAGACATCCCTGTAATAGATTACATAGGACATTTGGTCGATTTCAATTAGAACCCACATGCCTCCTCCACCCCCAACACTCTCTCTTCATCTTAGAGCCTCTTCTCTCTACCCTCAAGTGTGGTTTCAGTATGACTAGGGAATAGATACTAAAAATATTTCTGGAATGACGTGACCCACTCTTACCCCATCCAGGAAAGGAACAAGGCTGCACAAGAAACAGCACATGCTTTCCTTTCATTTCTGGGAGTCCCGGGGTTCGACCTACAGATGCTGCTTCTTCCGTGGCCGATGGCATTCAGACTCCTAGCTGCCGATGGTGCCAGGCAAACAACTGGACAGAAGAGCTCAGCTACGGGAAGCTGGCCACGGTCTCGGCCAGAGCAGCAGCCCCCTGGCCACAGACCACCTCTGCCACCCCATCCAGGAGCCTTCCTTCCTCCCTCAGCCTTGCCTGGGCCCCGCCACAGGGGCTGAAGAACTGGGAGGCGGTGGCAGCAGCGGCAGTGGTGCCTACAGCCTTGGGGCCAATCCAGGCACGTGGGACCCTGCTTCGGGCTACTCTGCAGCCCCTCCGGGGCCAGGGAGGGGCCCAGGACCGCCCCGGTGCTCACCACTGTGTTTTCCTGTCGCTGACACCGAGGCGAGGGCTCAGAATGGAAGGCGTCCCTCCTGAGCTGAATCTGCAGGCCAGGCCGAAGGAGGTCAGGGAGGGGGTGAGCGGAGCTCAAGATAGCCAGGAGCTCAAGCAGCAGCTGCAGCCACTTCTCAAGCCACTGGCCCCCTCCCAGCGAGAAGCGAAATATGTGGAGATATGCACTTCAGCTGGAGTCCAGAGGGACAGTCCCCGGACCATGAGGCTTACTCTGGAGCAGCGCCCGGGCGATCAGAGGGGCTCTAGGAGCCCCCAGGAGAAAGCCCAAGACGAACCCGGCAGCCGAGAGTGCGAGGCTCCAACCCCCCAGAAGACTCCTGCTTGCTTGGAACTCTCCAGATCCCAGTTCTCCCGCACTGATGAGGGCAGCACCCTCTCCTCTCCCTCCTCCTCCTCCTCCCTGGTGGACAAAGCAGAAGAAGGTGGCCTTTCCAAGATGGGTGATAGCACCACATCCACGGGGGCTCTGGCCACCTCGTCCTCATCGTTAGACTTTGAGAGTGACAGTGGTGAGAACGCAGTGAGCTGCCAGCCCCAGGGAGGAGAAGAAGGGGGAAACGCAGGAGGAGGAGGAGGAGGAGGAGAGGGAGGAAGAGGAGGAGATGGAACCGAGTGCAGAGACATGATTGCCAAATCTCAGGGCAGCAGGGACCCCCCCCAAAACCAGGAGGCTCACTACATCACCACCCACGAGATCCAGCTGAGCGAGGTAGAGCAGGACACGGATTTCGACGTGGGCCTGGCCTCCCGCTGGGATTTCGAGGACAACAACGTGATCTACTCATTCGTGGACTACGCTTCCTTTGGTGGCAGCGACGAGACCCCAGAGGACGTCACCACGCCGAGCGAAGAGGACGATGACAACAGCTGCTACCTCAGCACCACTCCCAGCACCAACGCCACCCGGACACCCAGCCCCACCGGCAGTGACCCCGCCCGCCCCAGCGCGGGCAGCAGCGGTGGCGACACCAGCAGCACGGAAGTGGGCAGCGGCCCCTCGGACAGCGACCCCACTCCCCCAGCCACGGGGCCTGGCACTGCCACCCCGTGTGAGCCCTTGCTGCAGCCGCTGGAGGCAGCCTCAGCCGCCGCAAGCAGCTGCGGGAGTGCAGCAAGCCAGATCCTCCTATCAATCAAACCGACTTCCCGGGCTATAAATGAGCCTAGCAACGTGTGTGCAAAGCAAAACATTATTTATGCTGCCAAGCATGAAGGCGACATGAGCCTCCGCGTCTCTACAGCTGCTGAACACAATTCAAGTTCACTGAAGCAAGACCCGGCTGCAGCCGTGGCTCAGGACCATGCAAAGAAATTCATCGCCGTCCCTGCTCGCCTGCAGACGCGGTGCGGGGCCATCCGGGCGAAGGAGCTGGTGGATTACTCCAGCGGAGCCTCCAGTGCCGTGAGCGAGCTGGACGACGCCGACAAAGAGGTGCGTAACCTGACCTCCCGGGCCTTCCGGAGCCTCGCTTACCCCTACTTTGAGGCCCTGAACCTCAGTTCCCGGGAGTCCTCCTCGCTCTCCGAAGTCGGCTTTGGGCGTTGGTCGGCCTTCCTGGACTTGAAATGTGGCGGTGTTGGAGCCAGGGTGGAGCAGAGCCTCCTCCGGAGCAGCGCGGCCTCTATGGCTGCGGGTCTGAGGAAGGGCAGCGGGGCCAGGACGACCGCAGACCAGCTCTACATCCAGTCCAAGAAGTCCCAGACCAAGGCCTTGGAGTTCGTCGTCAGCAAAGTCGAGGGGGAGATCAAACACGTGGAGACACCTCTGTGTTTCCAGAAGCAGGTCCAGTCGGGCTCCCGCGTGGTCACCCTTCTCGAGCCTCTGAATTTACGCAGTGAGAGCAAAGCCAGCTCCGCCGCGGGGCCCTGCAGGGCCACCAAAGGCCCCAGCAAGGGCCCCGAGTCCGTGGACACGGATGATGGCTCCGAGGCCTCCGAGGGCAGCAGGCTTGTCTCCCGAGCTGGCGGCCCCCAGAAGAAGTCCAAGTTCGCTTCCAGTCTGCTCAAAAATGTCATCTCCAAGAAGATGCAGCGGGAACACGAGTTCAGAATGGAGAGGGGAGAAGTCAGTGACACATCCCACCATCACCTCTCCAGCGCCTCCAAGGAGACGGAGGGCCCTCCCCCCGGGGGTGAGAGGCAGCGGGAGAGGGGCCTGCAGAGGCAGAGTTCTCGCCACTCGGAGGCCGGCTCTGAGTACACGGTGGTCAGCGTGTCTGATGCAGGTGGGGAGGGGTCCGCAGCTGGGTCTAAATCCCCAGTTTTCAAAGCCAGTGCCCCTCGGGAGAGCCATGCGGGCTCCGGCCGTGATTTCGCTGATGGACACCCAGTAGAGGTGTGTGAAATTAGAAAGAGTGCGTCAGAGACTGTCAAGAGCACCTTCCTCCGCAGTCAGAACAGCGCGTTCCGGTCGTGGAAGGAGAAGGAGGCTGAGAAGCGGCAAGAAAAGGCCCCCGTTGGGAAGCTGAAACTCCCCAAAGGGGGCGACTGGAGGGCTGATCTCGGGGAGATCTCTGCCAGTAAGTCCACCATCATGTCTCGCCTCTTTGTCCCCAACATCCAGCAGACACCCAAGGACAAGCAGCCGGGGAAGCAGGCCACCAAGCACCCTGCTGCCCAGGCCACCTCCACAGCAGTGATCAGGCCCAAGGTTCCCGAAATCAAGATCCGGCTGGGGAGCGTGCAACAGCCAGGCTCGGACTTCAACATTGCCAAGTTGCTCACACCCAAACTGGCCAGTGGCAGCGCCTCGAACCTCCTCAAGACCACTGAGGACAACAGCAGGGCACAGCAGAAACTCTTCCGGGGGGACAACCTGGAAAAAGTGCCCCAGTTCCAGGTGAGAGATGTCAGGGACAAGTCCAAGGCCCAAGGCCCCCTCCACCAGGTGAGAGACGTCCGGAAACTAATCAAAGCGCCAGGGGACAGCAGTGACAAGGGCAGCGTCACCCCAGAGCAGGGGCTGACCGGGCCCAAACCCAGGCAGCTGGCTCCTGCAGCTGGTGGGTCGGGATCCCTGTCCCCCATGGTGATTACGTGCCAGGCCGTGGTGAACCAGAGGGAAGACAGCACAGACCGAGAGCCCAGGGAGAACGTGGGCAAGGGGGGCAGCAGCAGGGTGTTGAATTCCTCCTCGCCAGAAGGGACAGTCTTGGTTCACAGGGCATCTGGCAGGCTGCCCGTGGCCACCATCGCCCCCAATAAGCCTGAGCAGGGCTCGTACCTGCCCGTGCTCAAGATCGTCTCCAAGGCTCAGAAGACCCCAGAGAAGGTCAAGGAGGAGGAGGTCAAGGAGGAAGGAAAAGGCCCCAAGACATCCCGCAATGCTCTGGAGAAGCTGACGGCGGCCGTGAGGTCCATGGAAGAGCTGTACAGCTTCAACAGGAACGAGTGGAAGCGGAAAAGCGACCCCTTGCCCCTGATGACCGACAGCCACGTCCTGTCGCTCATCGCCAGTGAGGAGCGAGAAGGGGCCGGGGCTGCTGAGCGGGACCCCGACAAGTTGGCCAAACGGCTGGGTGGGGCGGAGGAGCGGGGCGCCGGGCACAGAGGCACAGGGGTGGTCCTGCGAGGGGGCCCCGTAGAGCGTCTGCAGCGGAGAAACTCCAACCCGAGCGCCGAGAGTGTGTCCGCCCGCGCGGCCGCCTTTGAGAACCTGGCCAGGGAGAGGCCCCGGTCCCTCTATATCCCCCCGGTGCACAAGGATGTGGACAGAGCCCAGCCCCTGCCCCCGGTGCCCGGCCATCGGAACGTGTTCACAGTGAGCGCCAGCAGCACCCAGAAAACGGGGGGTGTCGCTGGCAAGTTCCCACAAGGCCCCGCTCCAGAGAGTCCTTCGGCGGCAAAGGGCATCAAATCGCAGGGACTCCGGTCTCTCAAGATCTCTCCGGCCACTCGGGCATCTCTCGAAGAGGTGACCAACAGGAAAAATGGCAGCCATCTGGAAAAGAGCCGCAGTGACTGCGAGAATTACCTGACCATCCCCCTTAAAGGGAGCTCTGCAGCTGCGGAGCTTCCAGGCAGGCCTGGCGCGGGGAGGGAGGGGCCCCCGCGCTCCTCAGCCACCACTCTCTGCAGCTTGCCCCCAATGAGTGCCCGCAGTCAGGTCCCCAGCAGCCCCAAAGGCTCTCAGGTCAGCGGAACCAGCCGGCCAGCTTGGTGCACCAAGCCCGACGACCCCCGGGGGACGGTAGCTGCCCCCGCAGGGCCGCAGAGCCCCGAGCAGCCCCCCACCGCGATCTACCACCAGCAGCTGCTGCCCTTCGCCCTCCAGGGGGCCCAGCCCCAGGTCCTCTGCTTCTCCCCTCCAGGCATGCCTGCCCCGGCGCCTGTGGGCCCAGCTCCGGTCCCCACAGACCCCTTCCAGCAGCCGCAGCCTCCGCAGACCCAGCGCAAGATGCTCCTGGATGTGACAACCGGCCAGTACTATCTGGTGGACACGCCAGTTCAGCCCATGACCCGGAGACTGTTTGACCCCGAGACGGGGCAGTATGTGGACGTGCCCATGACCTCCCAGCAGCAGCCTGTGGCTCCCATGTCCCTCCCCGGGCCTCCCTTGGCCCTGAGTCCCGGGGCCTACGGCCCCGCCTACATGATCTACCCCGGGTTTCTGCCCACGGTGCTGCCCGCCAACGCCCTGCAGCCCACCCCAATTGCTCACACTCCAAGGGGCGCCGAGCTCTCCCCCGTGGCAGCAGAGCCCCCCAGCAAAGAGGCAGCTGCATCTTTCACCGAGGCCCCTTACTTCAGGGCCTCCGGTCAGTCTCCCACCTCCTCCTCCGCCTCCGCCCCAGCGGCCGCATCCCAGCTCGTGGGGGCCAAGGGCTTTGCCCAGCTGCATGGCAAGCCTGTCATCAGCATCACTTCGCAGCCCCTGGGGCCGCGGATCATCGCCCCCCCCTCCTTTGACGGCACCACCATGAGCTTCGTGGTGGAACACAGATGACGAGCGGTCACCAGAAAGCAGAAGGGCGCAGCTGCTGGTGAGTGGACATCACTTTGATAATCAGGTTTAAGGGATTAACAGCAATCCTATTTCTTTGTGTTTGAAGGGGCAGACTTACAGCAGCGGAGGCTGTCTCTAGAAATGGGCATTTCGGAAGAATAGAACAAAAACTGCATCCATATTATGAAGAAGCTAATTTTCTTGCCAAGCCTCCTTCTCTCCCCACTCCTCAGTCCCACAGCCGGCCTTTCCCCTCTGACCTTTTCAAATTGCCTGAGTGTTTTTCCCACAATGAGTGGGAGGGAAGGGAACCCTGGATCTATCAGGTTAGCCTTGGGTGAAGATTGGCAGGGGGAAGAAATAAAAACCCGGTCTGGATTTTCCGGAGCGAGCTTCACTCTATTCTTAGCAGCCCCAGTGACAGGCACGAAAATCCCTGGGGACACCGTTACTCTGGTTACTCCTCAGAGTAAAGAGAGTCAAAGACTGACATTTTCCTGTTAGGAGGTTTTCTAAAATCCACAGAAAGCCTTCTCTCCCTCCACCACATCTTCCTCTTGAAGCTTCTTATACAAAAAGGCTGTATTTTTAAGCTCTTGTTTTTCTGTTTTCAGACAATCAGAATACTTTTTATTAGGTGAGTCCAGTCTTTAAGGTATTTTACACACACACACACACACACACACACACACACACACACACACACACACTCGGCTTGACCTCCAGGAGAGGAGGAGATTCCGGGCCTGCAGTGACTCCAGAAATGGAGCTGCTGTGTTTGATCCAGTTCGTTCAGACTGAATCCACTACGCTCTGCTGCCGACCCCTACAAGGCACTCATTTTCCTATCTGCATTCTCTCCCTTCATAAAAGATCAACTCCCCCTCGCCCCCTCTAAAGGAAATCAGATGAAGTAGATGTAGATCCTGACACCCAAGTTAATTCAGATTCACAGACAGGAGTCCTGGCTGTAACTACAGTCCGTGGAACTTGATAGGAAAGGTGAGCTCGGGTTTTCTGAACCAGGACACTTCAGGTCAAAAACATAAGACAGGGGCAACCTTCAGATACAGCACAAAGCTGCCAGCACTGTGGGGAGAAACTTGCCCTCTCATTCTCCTGCCCCCTTCACACGAGGAAGGGCTGACATAAATGCTTCTAAGGAGTTTCACTCCTTGGTAAGATCATACTGAACCAAGAAAGGAGAGGAACCCTTTCTATGCTTATATGAAAGAAATAAGCCATTCCTCTCTCTTCTGTACTTAAAAGAAACAGGAACATTGTTTCTTTCTTCAAGGAAAGAGCCTTAAATTAGGAAGTAGGATCATGAGATCAGAGTCCCAGCGTCTTCTCACCAGCTGTGTGTTCTTAGACGTGCAAACTCTGTAGCACCCATGACACTCGTGTGTCAATAATTTCTACTCCTCAGAATGTATCTGAATGTCAGATGATACAACAGTGTATTGCAAAATATAAAACCTTTCCAAATTAAGGGATTGTTACTATGCATTACATTTCTTGGACTGCAAGACATTAGGCCACTGTTCAAAAATCCTTGGGTCTTTCTGTAAGAATTCAGGTGAAAGCACAAGCCTCATTTTACTTGCAGTCTAGAAACACGATTTCCTTTCCAAGAATTTGCAACGGGCCCTATGTAATGACCACAATTACAGAGGGGAGGGAAGATTAAAGATAAATAATGTATCTATTGTTCAGTGTAGAAAATAAAGAAATATGCATGTGGAAGAGGCGCAGATTTAGAGAATTCATTTTGTAGAAGGAAAAGAGTAGCCTCTAGATAAAAGCATTTTCATCTTCTGGACAGGTGGTATGTTTACCTATGGCTCTCTGGGAGCAGCTAATCCTGCGAGACCTTTGTGTGAGCTGTGCAGGTGCAGAGCAAGGGGAAGGGAGGACAGGGCCCAGAGGAGGGAGGAACCGGGCACACGCTCGAATCGTGTCCCTGTAGCAGCTGCCTTTGGCCTTTCTCCTGTCTGCTGAGTCTGGAGAGATTAGGCCTGGAGTTGTTTCCATCAGACACAAATACAAATCAGAGTTTTCTGTACTGGAGATTTGAACAGTGATTTCTTTGAAAGCTTTCCCTTCTTTAACGTTTATTTTAGTCCACAGCCCTAAAGATAGAAAGCGAAAGACTAGTCAGGAGCGAATTATTAGCTTTTTGTGTACAGGCAAAAATCTAATTACCCAAATTCAGGTAATAACTGAAATCCTTATAAAAATCCTTCGAAACTCACCATCCTGAAAGTTCTATGCCACTTTCCAAAGAAAAGTCAGATACATAAAAGAGAAGTGTATAGTTCTTTTCCTTGTGTGAAAAAAATTTAAACATGGTTCAGATATATCAAAAATTACATTGTACACCCCCATCCATCAGTTGATGTTCATACGGATGGTCAGTGGGAGAAGGCTTGGAAGCTGGTTTCAGTTTAAGATTTCCTTTGAAAACCAGACTTACTCCAGAGTTTTTCCCTGCGGTAGGGTAGGGTTTTATGTGCCCCTTTCAGCTAGAAGTCACATAAATGGTTTGATCCAAGCACAGCATTTCACAGAGAAGAAAACTGGGGCTTAGAAAGAAACGGTTTTGCTGAGGTCCCCAGAGAGTGAGAGAGCCAGGATGAGCCTGGCTCCCAGCTCCCGGACCACGCCATGCGCTGTTTCTTTGTTGGTAGGAGGCGTGAAACACAAGAAGGATGGCAGAGAAGTGCAATGAGCCCCGAACTGGCAGCCAGGACACCTTGGATCTGCTCTGCCTCTCCAGACATTTGTGAAATGAATGTTTGAACGAAAAGCACTAATTCCATCATTCATTCAACAAACGTGAATTACATGTTTACACTCCGCCAGGCACGGTGTACTCTGCAGTGAGGCTATAAACCCACACGTGACCTGGTACCGTCCCACAGTCCAGGAGCCTGCACTCCAGCTGGAGGACACGGCCCGTACATGCAGAACTGCAAAACCAGTGTTCAAGTCCTGTCTTAGCCTTTAAGATTCCTTCCAGCTCAAATAATAAGTATTTCATCACCTATTTTTAGCTGCACATTGTAACAGGGAGCCTTGCTTTCTCCCCTGTATAGATTTGAGCATAGCTAGCTGCTGCTACTCTCGGATTATTCTGTTATGAATTTTCCTCTAGTTTTGCTTTCATAGGTAGGGTCTTTCCTGCTTCTCTTCTTCCTGTGGTGAAAATTGCAGTGCTCCTCAAACTTTGCCAGGTCACAACCCATCTCAGAAGATAAGTAGTAATATTACGTATTTTATTTGAATTTAGTAATGACATCACACATTGTGATAAATGGACCAGGCTGTTCCCAGCCAGTGGCCCAGTGGCCGGTGAGTCACAACAGGAACCCACTGGTAACGCACCAGTGTGCTGAGCACAACGGTTCAGAACTTCACAACTCTCTCCTTTTTTGTTAGGCCTTTTCTGTTTTAGGCCTTTGTTGTTCGTTCATTTTAGTTTTGAAAGGTCCTTCTCCACAGGACCTTTGATGCCTTTTCTGATGAGATTATTTTTGTTTTAGTTTTCTGTCATTCGAGGCATGTAGCTATGTTTTTCCTTCCCTAACATATTCACTTTCACGCTTTCTCCTGCCCAGCCACTTAGATACCATATTTTTGTTTTAAAATTTGAGACTTGATACTAAATACCGTTTACAAGGGCATAAAGATAAATGTGTAATAATAACAACAGAAAACTTTAATTGGCACCATGCCTGCTACCCAGTGGGTATTACAATTATTTTGTTTCCTTTGAATGTCTCTTCTTTTTTCTGTAAAACTTTACCCATTTGTTTCTTCATTTCTGAGTGTGCTTTATGTTGTTCCTACATCATTGGTCTTTCTTTTCTCGTCACCTCCTCAGAGTTATTTCTACCCCCTGAGCAGAGCCCCAAAGATCAGCAACTGAAGTGGAAAGAGAAAGGGGGCTTCAGAGGGAGCTATTTTCGGAGAGTTTTCTAAAGGGGCCCACAGGGTACTTAGATCCTTGAATGCTGTCCCCTTATGTTAAAATTGTAGGAGGAAATTGAGTCTCAGAGAGGTTAAGTGACCCTTCTTAAGTCACAGTGTCCCTCTGGGGCAGAGTTGGGACTCAAAACCTAAATCATCCCAGACCAGAGTCTATTTTCCATTTGCTTCTTTCTTACTGCTTCCCAGTCCCCTTGTCTTTTTCTCCCCAGGGCCACTCTTCTTTCTGGTGCTCCATCTTGGGGTCGGGCCCACAGTTTACTTCCCCTCTTTTCTTCCCTTACCTTTTATTTGGGAATTTATTTTCTGTTCTTTGCTATTTTTTTCTTTAATTCCTTATTGTGGTTTCTCCTTTCCCATTCACTTGAAGTTGATTTAGTTTAAAGCCCCACCTTGCTTTTTCCCTTCTCCTCCCTTTTGCGTTTGGACTCTGTTGTCATCACAGACTGGTCAGCTTCAAGGGCAGGCTTGAAGCTGCGGCTCCTTCACCTGCATTCTCTGCAGCCTTGTGCACGAGACCGGGTGACGAGGCTGCAGGCTGCAGGCTGCAAGCTTGACATTTCATTTCCAGCTCATCCCATGATTACATTCTTGAATCAATTCATTTATATCTATTTTTTCCCCTAACTTGATGGTGGCTTCCTCTCCTGATTATTATATATAGCTGCTGTTTTATTTTATTATCTTCCTCATGTCTTTTTTTTTGCCATTTCTTTTTTTTTTTTTTTTTTTTTTTTTTTTTTTTTTTTTTAAATTTTTATTTATTTATTTATTTTTAATTTATGGCTATGTTGGGTCTTCGTTTCTGTGCGAGGGCTTTCACTAGTTGTGGCAAGTGGGGGTCACTCTTCATCGCTGTGCGCGGGCCTCTCACTATCGCGGCCTCTCTTGTTGCGGAGCACAGGCTCCAGACGCGCAGGCTCAGTAATTATGGCTCACGGGCCCAGCCGCTCCGCGGCATGTGGGATCTTCCCAGACCAGGGCTCGAACCCGTGTTCCCTGCATTAGCAGGCAGATTCTCAACCACTGCGCCACCAGGGAAGCCCTTTGCCATTTCTTTTCTCCCTTTCTCTTTTCTTGGATTGTAGCTTTCCCCATTCTTATTATTTTGTGCCTTTCTCTACAATTTTATTGCCTTATATTTTCTTCTGAACTCTCTACAAAATTAATAAAAAATGAAAAGTAATGTGTATTAATCATTTATTATATACTAAGATTTAACATGGTACTACCTGATTCTTTAAACGAGTGGGTACTATTCTTATCCCTATTTGACAAATGAAAAAATAACTTGTCCCAGATTAAGAGATCAGCTGACATCCAGGCCCTTCAAGCTTGGGGGCCCATGCTCTTATTGATGACCCCTAGTTTGCCCACTTTCTCCCTCTCTGCCCTCCCCGTCTCAGTTCCTTGTTGTGAATTGTCCTTCTTCCCTTATTTGGGAAAAAAAGGGAGGGAATAAGGTAAGAAATTGACCCTGAATCTGGCGATGTCTAGCATATACTAAGCCTCCATATGTGTTTTTCTTTTGATTAAAATTTAGCTCTCCTATGTCCCAAAGAGAAACAGTTCCAGCACTTCTAGGGGCTATGGCTCCCAGTGTGTGTGTGGAGGGGGGGTTTAATTTTGTGTGTATGTGGGGAGGGGCGAGTGTGGTCTGTCACCTGAGCATGGGATCCCACTGGATACTGATGGGCTCATGCCTTTCAGTCTAAGAGAAATTGTGTGGCTTTGACTAAAACCCAGGTATCTGCACCATGAAGTCAGGCAGCCCTGGCCCAAAATCTTCCTCCTCTGGATAAGTGACTTGCCCTCTCTGGACCTCAGTTTCCTCACCTGTAAAATGGGGATACCTCTCAGGAGCGTCGTGAAGATTGAACCGTAAAATCACTGCAAAGGACGTGGCACACAGTCCATGGCATGTAGTAAGAGTTCTATCTCCCTTGGAGACTAGAAGCTCATCAATGCCTCAGAAGCCCCTCATTTCTCAGGGGCCTCCACCAAGGCAGAAAGTCAGCCCTTATTCCTGTAGACTCTCAGGACAGCACCAGGGACCCGTACCCAGGATTGCTTGATATTTCCCCAAACCAGAGGTCATGCCCCCAGCTCTGCAGTCCCCTTTGGGCTGCCTGATACCCTGGGTCAGGCCAGTTGGCTGTGGTCGGGGTCCTCTAGTATGCCCCACGGCTTTCCAGCATGTTACACAACTCTGGGCATAGTTGGCCAGCTGCATGTGGTGATTTTCCTCTCAGTCTGGGCACAGACCTCTGTGGAGCAAGGGAAAATCTGACCCAACATCCCTGCTGAACTCTGTCATGTGTTCCGGTCCTAAAATCATGGGAAGTCATCCAGGCCAAACTGCCCGGTGACACCGTGCAGTCACTCCTCTCCCTTTACTGACTTCTTCGTGACCCTCTGCTAGGTTGAACCGGCAATTTTTATTATTTCATCCTTAATAGGAATTGGAGCATTTTATTACTTTCAAAGTTTCAAACAAAATCCCTCTAAAGTTAATATAAGTGGAAGCAGTATCCTGCAAAAGAATGAAAAGGCCGAATCTGGACTATGGATCCCCAAAAAGGATCCCAGCAGCTGGTAGAAACAGATTTCTCCTCCCTTCCTCAGACTGCTCTCCCCATCCTGTAGTGTTTTCTCTCTCTCCCTCTCTCTCTCTCTCACTGTTTCTCTCTCTCTCTCTCTGTCCCCTTTCTGCTCAGAGAGTCCTTGCAAACCTTGCTTCACAATGGGATTCAGCTTGAGTTTTCATTAGATCCTTGCATCCACATTAAAATTTTTCTTCTTAGTCTTCTATTTTCTTCTCCTCCCCCTTGTAATTATATATTTTTGTTCCCGTTGCTACTCCATGTGTCCTAAGGTAAAAAAAACTTTTAAACTTTTTTAGCAAATGAGAAGTTTCCAAACCCACAACTGTCCCTTTCCTCTTGAAAGTCATTTCTCGATATAAAACACGAAAGAGTAAAATCAACGAACCTGAAATATATACACATGAGCTATTCTCTAAACCCATAATTATTCTTATAGACTTCTTTTTCCTTAAGTATATACTTAACACAGGTCAGTTTCTAGATGACAGGATTAAAATATCCTTTGCCACACTACTCTGCATGTAATTGATTAGATAGCTGTTATTTGATACTTCTTAGAAGTTACTTTTCACATGATAGAGTCTTCTAATCCCTAACAAATACTACCTGTAGGCCACTCTATTTCTGTCTTCATAATATTACGTTCAAATATCAACTCCCAAAGGTTAATTTAAAAATGTTCTTTAGGCAAAATTCTAATAGATATATATAGAGAAAGAGATTAACAGAAAGAAAGGGCTAATTTTCAGTAAGGTTTTGAACATGTCAATGCTTGTCTTAGAATGGATTTAACTAAGTTATAGGCTCTAACCAGTATATCTCATTTTAAACAAAATGCGCAATATGAAGTTCCACGTAATTTAGGTAGTGACCATTCACTGTAGAGTATAGAGTTTATTCATTTAACTAGATTAATAACTCATGGTAAATTTCAAATGTTTCAATTTAGTTTAAATATCATTTTTGTATATTTTAGGAACATATCTGTTATACTATTTTATCTCTGTTATGGATGGTTTCAGTAAAACTAAATATTTAACTCTAAAATCATTTTTGAATGGTTGACTGTATTTAATTCAAGTTTCAAAGAGAGGGTGCCATTTGGGGCAATTTCTTAAAGTCAGTAGGATGTCTAGTAGGTTCAGAAACACACTCACGAAACACATTTTAAAATGTGAATTTCATCATTATTCACACTGAAATTAGCCAAATAGTTAAATAAAATGTATTTTGTCATTTTTCTTCCTTCTTTAAGAGCGAGATTTACTAACAATCTTTTCCTTGATTATGTTTCTTTATAGGAGCAAGACAGAAAGACGGACGAATCTTCTTGAATCTGAAGGCTGCATTGTAACAGCACTAAGAATTCATCTGGAAACCTTCCTCTACATATGTTATTCTTAGTTTTTGCTTCTTATAAACCAAGTGTGTAAGTTTCTATATTTTTCTGAATAACCCTGTTAAGACAGCTTGTGTTATTTTAGTTTTACGAAGCTGATTGAATGGTTGCATTTTTCCTGCGTAAAACTATTTCTTTTTATACTTTAATACAGAATATAAGCTTTCCCTTCATCTTTCCCTCCTGCATTTGTGACTAGGCAAACAATCTCTTACATGTTCTCATAGTTCAGTCAAAACATACAACAGAGTAGGACTGGTTCTGTTGTAAACCAAATGAGCAAATCAGTAATTTGGATCACAAATCTCCCTGCAGATTCTCGGAATATATCAGGGCTGGCTGGCAGAGTTGTAGCACTTGTTTGGATTTAAATGTGATGGGTCTGCATTTTGGATCATGCCTAGTCATTCTCCTGGTTATGTTTTACATGTTCTTTTATTGGGTTTAGCATGATTTCAAATGTGATTGTGAACAAGTGGTTTTAACTTTTGTGCCTTGTTTTAACTTTTCCATTGATACAATGCCATGACACTATTTGTTGCCTTAAAATAGAATGGCTTGGAAGACTAGAGAGCCAGTGGTTGCATTTAAAGTTAAGTTCTTAGTTTCAGAAAGGTATAAAATATCTACTTCCCTCAGAATCCAACCTCTGCTATGAGTGTATAGGATTATTTTTCTTCTTCAATGATCCCTCCTTAGTTGCACACTCCTGTCTCTCACGGATTATTTGGAGTCTGAAGAGTGACCTGTTTGGGGCAGTGGAGTAGAAAGTAAACTCTGATTTGGTGGCTCTGATTATCTCCAGCCCTAGCCATACCCATAGCAGTGACCTAGGTTTATATCACTTGCTTCTTATGGTTTTAAGAGATGTCGAGAATCCAGATCACAGAATCTTTCATTGACATTCAATACTGCCTCAGTTGTAGCCCAGTTCTGAAGGTTATTTTAGTGAGTGTTCATGGTGAGTTTTGAAGAGTTGATTGAACAGATAAATATTTAGCTTGTCATAATAATGAGTCAATATATATTCAACAAATGTTACATTGGAATATTTCTTTACTTTTTAAAACAATAACTTGAAGGTTCTCCCAGGCTTTTTTTTTTTAAAAGGAATCTCCTCTTATTTACTTATTTGTTCAAAGATAAAGCATTCTGGTAATTTTTTAAAGCCTTATAAAGCCTATTTTGATTTTAATGATCATCAATATTGGTTTCTGCTTAAAACAGCTTCTTGAAACCACAGAATTTTATACTACTCATAACTGAAGGTGTGAGTAGAAAAACTAAGAGACTGATTTTTGTATGATTTATGTAATCTCATTACTTTGTATTTATGCTTTCCATCTTAGTTGGACTCTTTAAAAAAAAAAAAAACTCAATTTCATATTCAGGAACTTCCTTAAAGGGATCTTACTCTGAAAAGAAGTTCTGTTGGGTAAAAGGAAGGGTTTGAGGCAGGAATAGTCAGCTCTGGTCACAATTCAATCAATCATTGGGCTGATGAGCTATGACATGAAGCGATAGCCTCTCTGAGACATGGAACATGAAATATGAAACAATCTCTGTGTTTGGAAAAGATGCCCTTGTGCCATATTGGGGAAAGCGTTATTCCTTTGTCATAGAGGTCTTCTTACCCAAGTATGTCAACAGATTCACCCCAGAACTTGCTTAATTTTTCACCACTGGGAAACTTCTCTTACAGCATCAGCCCTTCCTCATTTTCAGTAGAGATGTGCTGGGTAAGAGATCACTTAATATTGAAACAAGAAAGTAGACTCAGTCAAAGATCTTAAACTTATAAAACTTAAAGCAGCACCATGAAATCTCAAGTATTTGAACACATCTTGTGAAACTCAGATAGGATTTGGTAGGTAGAACCAGAATTGAAAAGACTGTTTTAAAATGACATGTGACTTTTAGGCAAACCCAGTGCTCGTGTCAAGTAGTCAATGGCTTGCCAGGTCTTCAAAAAAAGAGAAATCTCCTTTCCTAGAACATGTGGTAGAGTTCTTACCTACCAAGGGTCTGGGAGGCCCGTGAGCTATTTATCACTATTTATCATTATTTATCACCAGCAGATCTGAGCCTTAAATTCTCACATTGAGGTAAACTAGGACAGAAACTTGGAAAGAAAGGAGAACTTTTCATTTGTCGGTTCTATCAGAGAGGCCGTGTCCTCTGAGAAGCTGCTGTGGATGTAGTAAATGGCCAAGTGGTTAAAATGTGACTTTAAAATAGTATTCTATGAACGCCATATCATCTACTGTTAATTTTATGGTTTTCCATTTCATCAAGCCATAAAAAACCAAATCAAACCTGCCGGGCCGTTTACTACCTCTAGTGATAGGGAGGAACATTTTTAAAAACATGAGGTAAATCTAAATCCTCATTTTCGTTGTTTTATTATTTCTTGAGGTTGAATTGATATTTGAATAAAACAGTTGTACCCTTCCTTTTTCAACCAAAGTTAAGTGGAAAAAACCAAGAGTCTATGAAGCCTTCGGACCCATAAAACCATTACCCTACCAGTGTCCTTTTAGCTACTGAACTACTCTTTTATGGCTCATGTACACAAGACCATTACTAAAGCATGTAGCATTTCCTATATAGTGCCTGGAGCTTGAATCTAATTAGCATTGCAGTCTGGCTTTTGCCATTTTTTCTCAGGGTTACATGTGTGACTCAGTTTTCCAGATGAATCACAGGGCATTGTGTGTAGAAATCTTGACCCATTTCCTGTTTTTCCCTGTTGGTTAAATGGTAAGGTTGAAATATGCTCCATTTGAATTGTTTTTGGAAAACTGAACAAATTCGTAACCCGTACGAAAATTTAATTCACCAGAATGTATTTTCTTAAAAAGCACTCACTGAAATTGCCCTCAGGATGAAATGAAGCCCAAATATGCAGTTAGTGACTTAACATATAGGCTCTCTGTATGTCTGCCTGTGTCTCCGTATGTCTGTATGTGTATGGCTCTCTGGATATCATTGAGTAAATAAGCTAAAACAAATTACACTTTGACATCTTTATGATAAATCTTAAATGTTAACACACATTTCAAACCCATCCTTATATCACTAGGAAATATCTAACGATATAAATTTCTTTTTCTTAATTTCAGATTTGACTTCATCATTCTAGCCTCTTAAAGAGATTTAATGCATTTTAATTCTTTTCATATTTCATAGAAATGGAAATCAGTGTTTGCTACAAATTGAATGCTCATGCTACCTGAAATAATACTTTGGAGTGCAGGACAGTGTTGATTCTTAAGTAGATTGACTATAATCTCATGATAAGTATATATTATATGTGCATGAGAAAACACATTCAGTAATAGTCTCTGTTTAAAAACTATCACGGTATATACATTTTCCAATGTGGTGCTTGAGGAGTTTCATTCTACAGTTTACAAGGTGTAGGTTTGCACCCTAAATTCTCAGGGTATGCTGTTTTACCCAAATACTTGAAAGAAAAAGGTGCCCTGTATTTTATCAGTACTGTTGAGGGGAAAAATTATGTGTAGGTTTGTTTTACAAAACTACTTATAAAAATCAACTTCACAAATTATGTTAGGCTTTTACATAATTCCTAAGGAAGTATACATATAGATATGATACATATTTTCAAGAGACTGTTTCTATATTCTTAACTAACTTCTGGGTACTAAGGAGACCTCACAGGTGCATAAAATCATTAATAAAGCATGTAGCATTTGCTAAATCGTACCTTGAGCTTGAATCTAATCGGAATTGCAGACTCTGGTCCTTGGGGAAAAAAAAAAAACCAAACTTGTCCATCTGTGTCACATGTCATTACAAGGCCCAGGGGAGGATTCTGAAAATTGGACTCATTTGTATGCCCCGTGTCTCAGAAGAGAACTAAATGTTCACAGTAGCATTTGTAAGCTGTTAACATTCTTGTTTTATGTTGCAGCTAGAGCATATTATTAGTTATTTTCCTATTTGATTCATAATGGTGCAGAATAAAACACACACACACACACAAAACACATCGAATTTGATTTCTTTTTTAAAGTTTCCTACTTGCTTTTTATAAGCTGGTATTAATGGCAAAAAGTGCTATCCAGGGCTCCCTGAAATTACTTGTCATCCCTGTATCTTTTTCTAGCAGGTGGTTTTTTCTTTTTCTCCCCCTTTGAAAATGTAGGTTTCTATATTTACATTGAAGTCATCTTATTGTACAGTAAAGACAGTGATGGTTGAAAAGAATGTGAAGACTGAGGAAGTTAGGTCCCAAACAGAGGAGAGTAAATTGTGTGGTAAATGGAGAAAGACATTGGCTAACGCTGAATTATACCCCTGACTATGAAAAAAGCCAGTGGGAAATGGAAAGAACACGGACATTTAAACCGCTCTCAAGATAGAAATCTTGGTGGAAGAGTTCCTGCTTGAGGTCTGATGTGATTCAATTATGGAATGCAGTGAGCATGGCCCCTGGGACTGTGAATCCAGCCCAACAGCTCTGAGAATTACTGTGTCAGTGGATTGCATATGGAGAAAACTACTTAGACAAGGACTCTCTGAGACTGACTAGCTTACTTACCTTTAATTGCCAGCATTTGTGATTGTGCGATCTTGTGTAATGGTCTTTTATTTTGACTCTTTTTGAAAAAAAAAAATTGTGTTGTTGGTTGTTGTTTTTTTTCCAGTAAAAGTAAATGCAAAGAAAACATGCGTTCTTTCTCTTTATTTTAACTCAAAAAAACTAGCTTTGGACATTTTCATTTTCTTCAGTCTTCTAACTTAAATCCTTCCTTTAACGAAAATACTCTATTATAATGTTTCACATCCAGGTAGTATTAGTTTTCTTTTGCTGTGGTAACCACAAACTTAGTGGCTTAAGACAACACAAATTTATTATTTTACAGTTCTGGAGGTCAGAGGCTGGTATGGTCTTTCCCTGTACCCGGAGTATTTCACCTGATCGACCGAAGGCATCTAACTCCTTCCATTTTTAAGTAGCATTGTGAGGGGCACCTACCAGGTTGCGGGATGCTCCATGGACAGCAAAGAGCAACCCAGACAACGAGTGTCCCTGAGGGTCCACACTGAGGCCCCCTCAGCCCCCTTCAGAACCTAATATCTGAAGCACACATTTGGAGACCCACTGCACAGGGGCGATCAGTACTGTAAAATGTCAAGCACTAGTTGAAGTCACTGTAAACCTGAAGATCCCCAAAAGACTTGAAACCACATTCCACAAGAACATACATCCAGAATCCCTTACATATGTCCAGGGTTTGGGGGAAATTAAGTTGAGGGCTGTTCTAGGCCTTGTATTTTCCTGACTCACCTCTGGCTTCCAGCTCTTGTTTCCAGTGAATTCTCAAATTCCATTCTTCCATTTTGCCTCAGGTGTGCATTGCTTTACTCTGCATTGCATTACCCCACCAGGCTTCATTGCAGGACACCCATCCCGTCCTGAGTATTCCAGACTTGAGACTGTATATGTGTGGCAGGGTTTTGCCGAAGGCTTAGGGTACATGGGATAGAGATTAGCAGATGCTCCACCCCACGGGCAGCCAGCTGCATTAGCAAACTCCTTAAACCTGAGCCCTGGCACCCCTGTTCTTATACAGTCCCCTGCCATCTCTGGCACATGGTAATTTTGCTGGTTGTTGAGTTCATTTGTGCTTTAGCCATCCTGCCTATGGCTAGAGCCCTCTCCCTCTCTTCATCCTCTGCTTCCTCTGCTCCTTAGCTTGCTGGCTCAGAATTCTCTAATTTCCTATTATTTCTTATACAGAGCAATTTAACCACCTAACAAAGCCCTACTAAAGCAGATCTACTGCACTATGTCCAGAACCATCGTTCTAGTTATGTATTGCTGAGTAACAATCCACCCCAAAACTTAACGGCTTAAAAAACACAAAAATCATTTGTTTAACTTGTGAGTCTGCAATTTGGGCAGAGCTCGGCATGGACGTTTTGGCTCTGCTTCAGACAGCAGCGTGACTTCCAGGGAGAATCTCCTCACGTGACTAGAGAGCTGATGATAGCTATCAGCCGAGAGTTCAGTTGGAGCCAGCCAAGGGCCTCAGTTCCTCTTCAGCTGGGCCTCTCCTTGGGCTGCTTGGGCTTCCTCAAAACATGGTGGCTGGGTTCCAACAATGAGTATCCAAGAGACAGGAGCAGATGCTGCCCATTTCTCACGGCCTAGTTCAGGAAGGGACACGGCATCATTTTTAGCTACTCTATTTGACAAGCAATCCCAGAACCCAGATTCAGTGGGCAGGGACACAGTCGCAGCTCTCAATGGAAAGAGTGTCAAATAATTCGGAAACTTGTTTTAACCACCATCCTCATTAAGGAGTGTGTTTAAACAGATACTTTTTTAAAAAGGAATTTTAAAGTTAGTTCTTAGATTACTGTAGTCGTCAAAGATTTTAGAAAAAATCTGGAATGAGAATGGTCTATACAAGATTTGTTGGGTATGCTCTGTGTGTGTGTTGGGAGAATGCTGGAATCTCAGAGGGCAGAATTTCACTGCTGTATTTCCAGCATGGAGGGAATCAATGTTGTTTAGGAATGAATGAATGCCTGCTATATGCCAGGTGCTCTGATTCATGAAGGGGTTCGGATTTCAGGAAGCCTTTAAACATGGTGAGAATGCCTGATCCGCTGATGAAGCTCTCCAGTCTAAGCCTTGTCAAATGCACAGAGATTGAAAGAGGAAACTGGCCAGCAGCCACAAAGAGGAGATCCATGCCAGCGACCCAGCATGGGCCAGGCAGGGAGCAAAGAGGGCTAGGTGTGAAGAGAACCGGAAAACCAGCGCAATAGCGAGAGACGGAAAAAGAAAAAGCTCTTTAGTTGTGTAGGGGGCAGGGAGCTGCTGAAGGGCAATAAGGGGAGGGCTGTATGGAGAAGTAGCATGGACTAAGCCCTTTGATAGCAAGTTTATCCAACAGAAGTGGTGTGAAAAGATAGTCATCAAAGACACAGCAAAAACGTATATATTTTTTTATGCTCCTTGAAGTTACAACCCAATCAGCAGACTGTCCCTTGAGTGTAATCTTCCCTGAAGGCTTATATACCTTCAGTACTACTGGATAGAGAGGGAAAACAGGTTTTATTATACACATATGTATATTCCACACAAACACATATTAGATACAGTATTGCAGAATAACATTATTATATATAATATGTGACATATTATATATCATTATAAAGAGAGAATTGTGAGATAATATATATTACCCCTAGCCTGTAGTTGTATTCAAGAAATATTAACTACTACAATATACCTCTCCATTATAACATTTCTGCTCCTGAAAAATTCAAGTTCATTCCTATACAGGTTGTTTAAAAATACTCAAACCATTATTGGGATATCTCCTGTTTATAAAAATAGTGAATGTTCTTTGAAGGATATTTAGAAAATGTTAAAATTTCTAAAAACTGAAAAGTAGGGAAAATTCTTAATCACTAAACAAAATGCCTCCAGAAATAAATACTTGCAAGTGTATTTGATACTTTACCTGCTATTTTGTAGTCTATTTTTTTCTTCATAAATTTATAAACCTACCTCCTTATCTTCCAGTATTCTTAAAGGAATGATTTTTAACAGCTATATCTTAAATTTCTTTATATGGCTGTATCATAACATGTTTAATCAGTCTCATATTTTTAAGTACTTAGTTTTTATGGTTTGGGGCTATGAAAATAAATGCTGCAATGAACATCTTTGAACACAAATCTTTCCAAGCATCTCTGATGATTTCCTTGAGATAAAGTCCTTTGGGTAGAATTACTGAACAAAAGGACATAAACATTCTTAAAACTTTTCACACAGATGTCTCCCCACCATCCACCCCGAAATATGCAAACACCTCATTTAGAAACTTTATATTTTAACACTTTTATAAAATTATCCTGATGATTGAGGGATGAGAAGCTCCTTGTGATTTGCTGAAATACATATTTCCCTGCCGAAAATACAAACTCTTACTTTCAACCCCTCAACAATCCCCCCAAATACACACACACACACTCACACACACACACACACACACACACAGAGCTTGCAAACTTTAGGAGAGACCGGTGGTCTTCTTGTGACTTTAAGTGTCTTCCTTTTTCTCAAGAGCAAGGCTCTCAAAGTGTGGCCGCCATCAACAGTGTGCGCTTTACTTGGGAAACCTCACCTGTTTCAATGCAAATCCTCAGCACACTTCAGGCCAATTGAATCCTAAATGGGGAGGAGGGGCAGCAATCTGTGCTTTAACAAGCCCTCCAGGTGATTCTTCTGCACACAGTTTTGAGACCCACTGCTCTGGACCACAGGGCACTGGTAACCACAAGCTGACCTCTTTCTTGGAGGGAAGCCAGAAGGTTGAGGTCCTGAGCGGAGAACTATGCACTTCACCCATCACGTTCTTGTGCTCATCCCCAGAGAGATATTCCCCTCCCCATCCTCATTTTCCTCGATGATTTTTTTTAACAATAAATGCCTGTTTCAGGGTTTTTGGGAACATTAAAAAAAATAGTGCTTAAGAAATAAAGCAAAGGTACACATACAAACATACACAAAAACAAGAAAAGCAAAAACTAGTGTCTTTGGGCTGCTTTTTTTGAAATAACAAAACATTGGAAGCAATTTCAATACCTATAAATAAGAGAATAGGTAAATAAAATGAGGCTTATTAGTACAGTGGAACAGAATGATGTCATTTAATGAATGAATGGGAACCACCTGCATCTGCATGAATAAATCTGAGGAGCAATGCTGAGGGACAAAATCAAGTTGCAAAATGACAGGTGCAGTGTGATACCTTTAATATAAACTCCCAAGTATATCAAACAAAAATGTCTATTTTATGACTACACAGAAACTTCCTAAGAACCAAAAGTCTGGATAGAAAGATACTTACCAACTTGAGGAGAGCGGCTAGTTCTATGGAGGGAGGAAGGGAGATCAGGGAAAGACAAAAAAGGGGCTTTAACTATACCTGTCTATTTTTTTAAAATATCTGAAGTCAAGAAGGACTTCTCTGTTGGTGCAGTGGTTAAGAATCAAGGGACCACAACAAGCTCAGTAGTTGTGGCTTGCAAGCTCTAGAGCGCAGGCTCAGTAGTTGTGGCACATGGGCTTAGTTGCTCCATGGCATGTGGGATCTTCCTGGACCAGGGCTCGAACCCGTGCCCCCCTGCATTGGCAGGCGGATTCTTAACCACTGCACCACCAGGGAAGTGCCAAATCTGGATCTTAAATGCATAGATGTTTCGCCCTCTATTTTCCATCTGAAGTAATTTGTAATTAAGAAAAATATTTTATAAAAAAAATTGTGTTTTGACCAGGAGCTTTTGTGAAATCATGTTTATTTTATTAAATTGCTTATCATAAAAAAAGAAATATTGCTTTTCTTCCTTTTTGGCAAAGTTAATCTAGCCCTTATTGTTTGTTCCTTTATTTTTTTCTTTTGAGGAAAGCGTTAGAGCACTGGGCCGTGAGGGACATTGCTTCACTATGGAGGCTCTGACAGACAGCAGGCTCTGTCTACCTCAGATGTCTCCTTGGCCACTCTGAAGGCGGTCTGAGCATCCTGAAAGTTACAAACGTACTGACATCCCTGGGGAATAGCTCAGTAGCTACTGAACACCGGCTGTGCTATGTGGAGGATACTAAGGACATATACGTGGCCCTGAGCTTGAGAAGCTCACCCTTCATTTGGGAAAATAGGACATTTACATAATAAAAGAACATTTTAATGACATAAGGAAAGAGAGAAGGGCAGGTTGGTATGGTTAATTCACAAGCGGTGGTATATGTAATAAGTGTACCTGGGAAGCAGGTGGCTCAGTGGCTGGTGGTTTCTATGCATAAGAAGTGCAGCGGAAGCTGGGCTTGGGAAGATTCATTTGGGCAGAAGGGCAGGTGGAAGGATGAGAGCCAAGGAACCGGAACAGCCGAATGTTGCTGTGTTTGGAGAGTGCACGTGGCAGGAACAGGAGGGGTGCTGTTCGTGAAGACTAGTGCACGTGAGGCTGGAATAAAATGTCGAACTTGAGTGGGGAGAAGAAATTGACTTCCAGGCTTAGGAGCTTAGACTGGATCCTGGGTAGGTAGCATAGTACAACGGTTACATGCTTAAACTCTAGAGGGAGACTCCAGGGTTAAACCCTGACTCTGCTCTCCACCAGCTGTGCGATCTTAAACAAGTCACTGAATATCTCTGTTCTTCAGTTCTCCATACACAAAAGGTGTATAATAACAGTTTCTACCTTATAGGGTTGTTCTGAGAATGAAACAATTGGATACCTATGAAGTGCCTAGAGCAGTACATGTCGCCTAACAGGTGTAATATAAAATGTTGAGTAATAAGGGTAGAGGGAGACTGTGGAAGGCTTTGGTTAAGCACAAATAATTCTAATTTTTAGGAATTGTCTTCTCATCCCATAAGTGCTTTGTATTCACCAAGGCCCCTCAGATTTTATTAAAGAGCTGACGACTTCTTCCCTAATTGGGGAATATGTTAGAACGTGTCCACTCTTAAGCATCTCTTTGTTTCTCAATAATATGATTCATCTCACACTGAAATCTTACTCACGACTGTGTTTACATGGTTGGTCTTCAGGCAGATTGAGTGGAAGAAGTATAAAAAAGTGGGGATAGGTACCTCAAAACAGAATGGAGGTGACTCACTTTCACCAACAAAAGAATCAGGTAATTTAAACCTAAAGCCTATTCTGAAAAGAGAACATCCAAACTTTTACATGTAATCCTAGAAGATTATGGCAGGAATATTTCTAGTAAAAATAGAAGGATGAAAATAGCATACAGGTTTATGTGATGTTCCAAGTCAACTGTGAATAAATTAAACTTTTATTAATAGGAGGGTAGCAAAGGATTACTAACTCATTCTAGCTTAACTGTAATCCCGTTATGGAAGGTAAATGATTACCTAATGTACCTCCAATGGTGGACTTTTCATTGATATCAATTTTTATGTTCTTCTCTAATCTCATCAAATAGCATATGCAATTGTGCGGTAGGCTCTCTGAGAATGTGAACTGTCTGCACACTCAAGCTGAAGACAAACAGACCTGACTCCATTTGGGGGTCTGAGATGTCCTGGAGAGTAAAGGAAGCGGATGCACAAAGAAGCCAATTCTGGTGAAGCGGTAGATGAAGAGAGGTAAAGGAATCATATGGCCTCCTTCAAAATTTCACCTCCTTGATGATTTTTTCTTTATCTTTCTCCTCTTCATGCTCTCTTAGGGTTGTGAACACGTTTCTTTTACAACATTTATTCATTGTACTAAAATTATTTGTAGTTGTATTGTTTTCCCTAATTCACTGAGTTTCTTGAGTTGAGGCAACCCATCTAAATTTTTTTAACCTAGTACATTTCTTGATCCTAATAGACTCTCCACGTTGTAAGATGATTAGTTAAAGAAATTAATAAATTGTAGAGGAGAGCCCATCACATAAACTGGGGCTAGATTCCTTCCATTTTCTCCTCCAAACCCCTCTCTACCCTTTCCATCTTTGTCGATAGTCTGGGTTCATAGAAACTCTTGCCCTCTGCCTTGTGGCTGGTCTCAGCCAATGGGTACCATAGGTAGGAGATCCAAGGGAGAAAAGAAAGTGAAGTCAGGATGTTTGTTTCCCTAGTTCCCTCTGGCGGAGGTGGTGAGGGCTGCTTGTGTGCCTTAATCCAAGGCCATAGGTCCACATGGCTTAGGCTCTTTGGGTTCCAGTGATCTCCCTTGACCTTTCCTGCTCCCTGCTGTTATGAGCCTGGAGGTGCTGAATCACCCTTGAGGTTTCCTTGTATCCTGCCCTTATCTTTCTAAGGTTTATTGAGCTCTTCTTAAGTTACCCAGTTTGGATGTGCCATCAGTTTTATGCAGTGACCCTGTTTCCTACAGGGATCCTGACAGAGAAAAAGAAAGTGCCAGTGAGGGTGAAGGTGACTAAGAATACGCAGAAGTTTAGACACAGAGATGATATCCTGCTCAAGTCCTGAAGAAGGATAATGACTGAGTTGAGATGCAATCTTCTTCTCATATTTTCTTCGTTCTCAAAAATGTTGTACATGTCACTTATGGTATGGAGTCCTTCTTACTATTTTCTAGAAGAACTTTCTACTGGAACCTGCTTATTTTAAGGCTGAATTTTTGATTCATTCCATGCTTCCTCATGGAAATACTTATTCTTTTTTCCTGGTAATTATCACATTCACAGAGAACAAAGGCAAAGGAATTTGGTAAAGAAAGGATTGGTGAAATCTGAAGTCAATTTAGGCAAGTAGAGAAACGGATGAAAGTCATGTTTTTACAAAATATGAGAATAATCTTACAATGTGAAAGTAGTGTTTTCATGATAAGCAAATAAATAAGTCTGGTAATCTTCCTAAAACCCATTTTCCTCATGGATGAAAGTCCAGAAAATAGATTCACTCCATGGAGTAGTCATAACGTAACACGTTGCTTTTTGTCAGGAGTTCTATCAGGCCACATATTGAAAGTGAATATTAGTGAACACTTATTAAGTTCTTGCTGTGTACCAGGTGCTGGCGCATAACCTCACCTCATCCTCACAACAACCCATGAGGAGAGGCTCATTTCACAGATGTGAAAGCCAAGAGGCTTGGCAGTTTATACAGCAGGACTATGTGGAAGAGGTGAGGTTTCAGATATACAGGAGTATCTTACTCAGAATCGCCCTCACTACTGTCCTCCCCTGCTTCCCACTTTCCTGGATGCTGCATGGGAGAGGTTCAGATATCCCAGCCATACTGCACCAAGCCCTGAGAGTTAGAGAAGCATGACCACTGTGCTGTCTGACTAGTTGGAAGGTAGAGGTAGAAAGAACACGTAAACAAGCCCCATTTTATTGAAACCGATCATTGGTAAATAAGAACATTGCGCACCACATCTCTAACATTAAAAACAACATTGATGAAAGTGGAAAATAACATTTATCAAATGCTACTGTGTGCTCAACACTATACTTTACATGCATTATCTCAATGAATCCTTAAACCAACCCAGTGAAATAGAGATTATCATACCTATTTTAGAGATGACAGATAGAGTCATATACCCAAAATCATTCAACCAATAGGTAGTAGAACTGGAATTCCAAGCCAGGCCTCCCTGCCCCACTCCCCTGCTGGACCCACTGTCTCAGCTGACAACCAAATTAATGCAGAAGAAGCAACAAAGCTGTGATCAATCTGAGTCTGGAACAGACTCTTAATGTCGGGATAGACATCTCGAATTCTGTTCCTCCTCCCTGTACAGGAGTGCATTTAGGCTATTTTGAATGTGTTTTAAGGTTTCAAATAAGTTTTTATGAATTTTAAAATATATTACTTAGTGAAAATAGAACCAGATCATTGCCAAGTGATTTGAGCCTTCCTTTCAGGTTTGGGGGTTATTCTTATCCCTCATTACTATCACCCTCACCACCATCTTCACTAGCACCATCATCTTGGCTATGTCCACACTTACCACTTCCATTCAACCTTCAACCTCCAAGTTCGAACCAGGGCAATTAAGAAATAAAAAGAAATTAAAGATATTCAGATTGGAAAGGAAAAAGTAAAACAATCTCTATTTACAGTTGATGTGATCTTTTATATGGAAAATCCTTCTATCATAAGATATTAGAATAAGTGAGTTCAGCAGGGTTGCAGGATACATGATCAAATACAAAAAAAAATAGTATTTCTATATACTTGCAATGAACAATCTGAAGCTGAAAGTAAGAAAACGATTCCATTTATAATAGCATCAAAAATAATAAAACACTTGGAATAAATTTAACAAAAGAAGTGCAAAACTTATACTCTAAAAATTACAAAATGTTGAGAGAAATTTTAAAAGATTTAAGTAAGTGGAAGGGTGTCTCACATTCATGGGTCAGGAAACTTAATATGGTTAATATGGTAATAGTTCTGAAACTGATGCACAGGTTGAATATAATCCTTATCAAAATCCCAGCTGGCTTTGTAGAAAGTGACAAGCTGATCCTAAAATTCATATGGTAACTCAGGAGACTCAGGATAGCCACAACAATCTTGAAAAAGAACAAAGTAGGTAGACTCACAAGTCCCAATTTCAAAACTTACTACAAAGCAACAACAATCAAGAGAGTGGAGTACTGGGATAAAGATAACATGCAGATTAATGGACTAAAACTGACAATCCAGAAATGAGCATTTACATTTATAGTCAACTAATTTTCAACAAAGGTGCCAAGACAATTTAGTGGGGAAAAAATCATCTTTCAACAAATGCTACTGGGACAGCCAGGTATCCTCATACAAAAGAATGAATTTGGGCCCCTACCACACATCATATAAAAAGATTAACTCAATATAGACCAAATACTTAACTTAAAGCTAAAACTATGAAACTATTAGAAGAAAACATAGGGGTAAATCTTTGTGACCTTGGATTTGGCAGTGGTTGCTTGGATATGACCAAAAGTACAAGCAACAAAAGAAAAAATAGATTACTTGGATTTCACCAAAATTTAAAACTCTTGTGCTTCAGAGGACATTATCAAGAAAGTGAAAAGACATCACACAGAATGAAAAAAAATATTCGCAAATCATATATCTGATAAGGGACTTACACCCCAAGTATATAAGGAACCCTTACCACTCAATAATAAAAACAAATAATCCAATTTTTAAAAGGGCAAAGGATCTGAATAAACATTTCTCCAAAAAAGATGTAATAATATGTAATGGCTAATAAGTACATTGAAGGATGCTCAACGTCATTAGTCATCAGGGAAATGCAGATCAAAACCATAGTGAGATACAACTTCACATCCACTAGGCTGGTTATAATCAAAAAGAAAGATAATAAAATTATAGTTGAGGATGTGGAGACATCAGAACCCTCATATACTGCTGATGGGAGTATAAAATGGTGTAGTCACTTCAGAAAACAACCTGGCAATTCTTAAACAGCTAAACATAAAGTTGCCATTTGACCCAGCAATCCTACTCCTGGGAAATGAAAGCATATGTCCACACAAAAATTTGTGCACAAAAGTTCATAACAGAATTATTCATAATAGCCAAAGGTGAAAACTACCCAAATGTCCATCAGCTGGACCCTTGGCAAAGAAAAATGTCGAGACCTGTGAGTGTACAAGGACTTCTGTTGCTGTCAGAGAAAGAGACCTAGAACTACAGAGAAAGGGCAATGACTCTCAGAACTTTGTAGCATAGCTTAAAGCTTTGTAGCCACTGTTCCAGGCTTGTCATTTTCATAACTACTATTTGTATTCTTTTAGCAGCAAATTTAAAAAAACCCAAACAATCTGGGAAATATAATGGATTCAGAGAGCAGATTCTGGGGTAAGACAGCTTATATTTGAATTCTAGTTTTACCATTTCCTAGCTGAGAAAAGGTCTCCTGTGGGGTAAGTTAAATGTCTTCTGTGCCCTGGTTTCTCCATCTGTAATTGTGCTGTCCAATTCAGTAGCCATTAGCCACATGTGGCTATTGAACACTTGAAATGAGCTAATCCAAATTGAGATGTGCTATAGGTGCAAATTATATATCACATTTCCAAGACCTAATCCTCTCCCCCAAAATAGAATATCCCATTTGATATGATAATACTTTGGATATAGTGGGTTAAAAATAAATTATTAAAGTTCATGTCACCTGTTTCTGTTTACTTTTTTAATATGGCCACTAGCAATTTAAAGTTGCTTATGTTTATATTTATTAACATTTATATTACAAACCTACATTTGTATTTATGGTTATTTTTAAACAGGTTTATATTTATAAACAAAAGTCAAAATTATCTGTGTTTACGTTATATTTCTATTGGACAGTGCCAGTCTACAACATGGACATAATAACGCTCCCCGTTAAATGTGGTGGTTGTGAAAGTTAAATAATTTTTAATATACTTAAAATGCTTAAAAATACCTGACCCTTACAAGCGCTAAATAAGTGTTAGCTTTAAAAATGTATTTGAAGGTGGTCAGGTTCAAAGAAGCAGAGAGCAACTTGCCATGGGCAGTGCCTCTGTGAGAGACAGGGCATGACAGTAGCGCTTTGTAGAAGACCAGCGAGGCTAAATCCTTCAGGTCTGCAAGAAGAGGCTGACTGAGCACAGGGGCTCATGCCAGAGGGTCGTGCAGTTCCCACACAGCCATCTCTGCAAAAGTCAGCCGTCTGGACACTGGTGTTTGAAACAGGTCAACACCTGTTGAAGAGGTCAACAATAAGGATGCCAAGTAAGCCTTTCTGGCTCCAAAATGTCATATAAAATGTGAAATATCACCCTACTCCTCTTAAATTTCTGTCTCATTTATCTAGAAAGGAGTTAATGTTTGTTCTATGCTTCAGGTTTCTTTTTTCTTTGGAGCCTGTTAGAGTTGGTAAGTACCATCCATTCTGCAAATAAGTGGCCACATTCGACTCAGCCAGGCAGATAAGCAGTTGGGAAATAGCATAACAGTAATATCCAGGACACTGCACTCATCACTCTGAAGGAAGCTGTTATCTTACATAATAAGTAAGTTATTATCACAGAAGCAGCTGAGATTTACTAAGTGTCACATGGATGAGGTTCCTTAGCCTACAGCATCTTCAGCTCAGTGCCCTGGATCAACTTGCTTTTGCTGCAGCATGAGTATCTCTACAGAACACTTCCTCCAAGGCCAATGCCACCACCACCAAGAGGACCCCCGAAACCCTCCTGTTTTTATTCCTTTTTCTCTTCTCAATAACATAACAATACATGTGCAGGTCCAGAGTTTTATAAAAACTGGGCTTAGAGCTTGTTTTTAAGCTTGCTGGTCCTTAAGAGCTTCTGACTGCTTCTGCTGCTATTTTCAATAGCGTATTTTCCAAAGGGCTCTGACCACCTATTAGAGCATCTGGCCTGTTCTATAGAGCTTCAGAGGCTTAGCTGTATATGTGTCTGGGCTCAGAAAGTGGCAGGAACATAGAAATATGGTGCTCGAAGTAATGGAAGACAAAAGCAATTCAATAGGAATTCCACATATTTATTTCATCACACATCATTTTAAATTTACAACTAGTGGCGGGCTAGCTAAACTTCCCGTGTGTGTGTGTGTGTGTGTGTGCGCGTGTGTGCGTGTGTGTGTGTGTGTGTGTGTAACGGACAAGTGAGCACCTGTTATCTGTTTTGGGCCTGTCGCTATCAAAACATGTATCTGTTTTATTAGTAAATATTTGAAAATGGTTAACATGGCTCTTTTAATTTGTACAAATAGAGACACTCTTTTCTTGGTTTCATTTTTTAGAAGTCCAAATCCATCAGGTTCTCAAAGCATTATTGAATTCTCTCAGCCATTCTGGCTTTTGTAGACTGCAGTCCAACAGACTGGAACTTCCACCACAAAACAACTGAGTGAAAAATAAAATGATGAACATTTGGGGATGTCCCTTATAAAGGACAGTGGACCACATTATAGTCTCAAAGAGATACAGCACAAGAAAAAATCAAATGGAGTTCCTGATATTAATATTTCTAATTCTGATATGCTGAGTCCGACATTTTTGTAGGGCAGAAGGCAGAGGACTGATTAGCTTTCTTCTAGCGATCTGACTACACGGCCAGCAGAAAGAAGAGACGGTACGGTTCATTCTGTGTGCCTCCTACCTCAATACTCAATACAACTAACAGAAGAGATAAATATTAATTCTTGAAGATGGCTGACAAAAGCCATTAAAGGTCTTATCCCTTTCCTCCATGCTCCCCCCTCCAAAAAAAAAAGGTCTGTTTTTTCCTGATTGGGCATGTTTCGTAGAAACAAGCTGTGTAAGGTTCTACCAAGGGCTTCACATACATTGATTGAAAATTGTTGAAACAAAATTGTGCTCTCCCGAATGTGTGTCTCTGTCTTGTTTTTTACAAACAACAGTTTCTTCTTAGGGCAGAACTATTTTCATAGTACTAAATGTGATTTGAGAGAGATACAATAAAACTAAGAATGCTACTAAAAGTGTCACATAGGTTGGCTCAAAATGACACTACACTGTAGGTAGTACTGAATGATTCAGGCCCAAGCTTAATTATGTGAGGTTTTTCACTGCTTTTTATAAAACTCTTAAATACAGGTAAATATGTAAACACTGTGCTCTCAGAGGGCAAGTACTTAGGCAGGTCACATCGTATCCCTGCCGGGGAGATGGATTCCAGTGAAACAGCGCCATCAGGTTCAAAACCAACCGCTGGAACTACTCTCTGGTTGAGGAGGAAACACCGCCTTGCACATCTCAGAGTTCTCCTGGTGCAGCGGGAATTCAGATCCCGCTACTAGGCTTTCTTTTCTCTTCCGAGAGACATAACCTCTGCCTGTGGACAGCCTTTCATACTTTGTCTCAAATTGCCTGCATAATAACAATAATAACAAAATTACACAGATATTAAAGTCACCCCACACCCGTCAGAGCCAAGTTATTGAGCGAACACTTGAAGCTTCTGTTTCAAAGCCATTTGAGAAAGGATGTGAGTACCAAAGACGACTAGCTTTCGTTCCCACGAATGGGGTGATTTTTTTCTTCGCATTTCTTTTTACACCAGCAGATACACTTCACATGCCTGGGATATGGGAGTGCTGCTACTCATTCTTCTGGAATGAAGGACCAAATGTCTCTCAGCTTTCTGCAGATGCTGCTAAGCTTTGTAGGCCTTGCTATGTCCCCCACCCTCATTCCAGGAGCCCCACCTTTGGAGTATTCCCCTTTTGAGAAAGGAGCAAATCCAACTGGATTTAAGCTGAGAATGCTGACAGGGAAAGAAACATCCCCAGAGCCCTGGCCCAAGTGAAATGTGGAACCTAACCAGTTAGCCTTGTGCCTGGGCTGCTGGTCACTGCATTTTGACCACTGGAAGGTTGATTTTCTAAGATGTATTAATGGAGGTTTATTCTAGACATGAGTTAATAAATTAGCAACAGCTTAATGTACTATAATCTACAGTCTTTTCTTCTGTAAAAACGTAACCTGCTCATATTTGTACTTACATCATCTAGCATTCCTTCGATGGATCATGAAATAAAAAAATAAATAAAGAAGGTGCTTAACTCTGGCCTACTTATCAAAGGAGATAATGTAAAACATGGCTCTCTGTTTTAAGTATACAGATTCCCTTCATGGTTAAGCGTGCATGTCAAGGCGACCTCTACACCCACTACAGAAAAGTCAGTGCTCCCTAGACCCGAAGCACCCTACTTCCTCACTATAGTATTATTACAATAATTGTTACAAAATTCAAAGGGCACAGTGTAAATGAAAAGCTCTAGAGTGGATAAGGTGTTGGGAAAACTACATGGACAGTTATATATTTAGTTTCTGGGACACTAAGTACTCTACTAAAAGCCTTTTTTTAATAAATTCAAAATCCCAAAATCTTAAGCTTGAGCCAAAACTTAAACCAGGTCAAGTTGCTGTTGTATGGATTACCTAAAACTTGTGATTCATTTGGGCTCTTAAACCATGGTAAATGACTGTCAGATGTTCTGTTTTGAACTTTCTGTCCAAGAGACAACTGTGAAGATAGCTGATAGTAAATATGCATCTAGTGTTTTTGCTGAAACTGTGTGGCAATTCTTACGGTAAATCAAATCCCTTTGTTGCCTTGATAAATTATTTCTGGGCTAGAATATGATATTATCTCCAGAATCAAATGAACTAGTCATTACAGTTTCTTGGTATCCTAGAAACTAACTTTTTTTTTTTTTAGTCTTATCAATTATTCTTTTACTCATTTAAAGAAAAGCCATGTTTCACTGGGTTTTTACCATTTTCCTTTAATTTCTGTAATGGAATGCTCAAAACTGGGAGCAAGTTCCTGGTGAACTGGGGCTGGCCCTGGAACATTCCATAAGCACTGCTTCTCACCTGTACGGAACTCCATCCCTGTCCATCTGCAGGCACACTAAGAAAGGGTACTGAGAAAACTGCACCGTGGAGATAAACTCGAAGCCTCCTTCCGTTTCCGCACCAATTTCCAGGCCGGCTTTCACAAAAGAGGAGTCCACTGTGATGTCACCCGTTATCACCACAGCTACCCTAAGAATTGAGCAAAATAAGCTGTTAATCACATTTAACTGAGCTGAACTAACAGACCACAGGGTCTGAATTTCTCATGCTGATAAATGGAAAGAAACACTTAAGGGACTAATAGGTGACCTAAATGTGCTTAGAATTCTGTTGGTAACCAGGAACTGGTTTATCCCAGCAACTGGGCAGTGAAGTTTTGCCCTACTTCTGAGTCCTCCCCCAGCCTTCAATTCTAGATGTGGGAATGAAATGTCTATCAGGCATTAATGTTTGGTATGGGCATACCAAGAGCCATGATGAAAACATGCCTGGGACCTGGTCCTATCAGGAAGTCAGAAATACCTGTGTTATCTTAAAACAAAGTCTAAGCTCACCCAGAAGACCGCTGATGTTTATAACAATTTTCTTGGTAACTATCTCTCTGTTGGCTTCTATGTAGCTACCTCAATTCCATTTCATTACTTTCTCCAAATGGTCTCTGATGACAGAAGTCTATGGTTGCCAAGATATTTTAAAAATACAGTATCACAAAGAACCATTCCTACAGCATGTATATTGGGTGCCCCAGAAAGGACAGATATCGTAGGTTCTCCAGTGATCACCTAGACAGATTGGATTGACTAAGATAGAGGCTTGGATGAAAATGAAGAGGATAACAATCCTAGTAGAAGACTTACCTCTAGGACTACTCTAATTTAATTGTAGGCTTTAGATGAAATCAGAGTTGTACGTTCGTGCTCTTTTAATAGGCTACTAATTTTTGCTGTGCTTCTCACAGCACACCTGCTGCTATTGCCAGTGTAAAAGTAGGTCAGAGGTGGTATCATTTAAATCCCTGAATCCTTTTCCCTGAATTCATTAAATCCCTGAATACCTTCTCATATCTTACACTCAACAAAGGCTTAAGAGATACTTTTTAAATGAACAAATGGAAAATTGAAGATGAATTGGCTATAATGTGGACACTGGCAGATACTTAGGGATACCGTGTCTCTTTTAAAAAGCCAGAAATTTTTGTTGTAGCTGTTGTTGATTTCCTTCTGAAAATAATTCAGTTCAGTTTAATTTAGGTAAACTTCTGTCTAGAAAATACATCAAAAAGATGACCAAGATGACTGATGCAGTGGGAAGCCCTAAATTATATTGTTTATCACTCTGAAAGCCTCTCCCATTTCTCATTCTTTGGTTCCTTTTAGTAACACTGAGGGTCACCTTTCATGTTAAATGTGCCACCTTTTGATTTTTCTCAATTCCTTCACCCATTGTTCAGAATAAACTAAAAATCTAATTGTAGCACTCCTATCTCACTTCTGCCCCACTGTATTTTTAAATATCCCGAAAGGTAAAAATCAATTGCATTTTCATGTTCTTTTCTTCAGTATTACAGCAAACAGAAGAATAATTCTTCTGATTATCACATTGGTTCAAAGACATTGTTTTAAGTTCAAAATAAAACACTTTCATTTGATGTGATGCATCAATTAGAAAAACTAAAGGAGCAGAGAAAATTCTGTTTAGAAAAATGAACACTAATAAAAACACTTAAGGACTCAATGTTTAAGACTTAGATTCTCACAAAAGTGATCATCTTTTTATTTTTCTCCACTGAAGACAGCAAAAGAAGACAGATTTTAAATCCCAACAAGAGGGATAAGCTAAAAAAAATTTCTTAAAAGTAAAGTCTTCTGACAGCATTGTCAGCTACTAAAGTGGAATACCAAGAGAAGATGAACATTTCATCCACTGTGCAAGCTGTCCAGGGATGTCTTTAAAAGCGAAAAGATCCTTGGCTGAGTCATATTAGGTACCTACCTGCTCATAAGAAGCTATGGAAAGAATGACTTCCCATGGTTACTCCCTACTCTACGATTTAATGATTACAAACAGAAAGCATAGATTTCAAGAAGTTGGAATGTTAATTCCAAAAACATATCTCTGCATATAGAGAACAGACTTGTGGTTGCCAAGAGGGAGAGTGGGTGGGGGAGGGGCGGACTGGGAGTTTGGGATTAGCAGATGCAGACTATTATATAGAGGATGGATAAACAACAACGTCCTACTGCATAGCACAGTATATTCAATATCTTGTGATAAACCATAATGGAAAAGAACTATATATATGTATAACTGAATCACTTTGCTGTACAGCAGAAATTAACACAACATTGTAAATCAACTATATTTCGATAAAATTTTTTAAAAACCTTATCTCTGTGGTTCTTTGCATAGAGTACTATACATATGCTTACCGATTTTTCACTCGGGTTTTAGACTCACGATACCACAGACTAAACTCCATTGAACCTGAAATATCAATAGCCAGACCACCCTGGACATCCATATTTGCCTTAAGTCCAGATTGCAACTGAAGCTCCTAGAAACAAAAATATAGAATAATAGTTAGAAGAAGAAGAATTAGAAGAAGGAGGAGGAGGGGAGGGGGAGGGGCACAATTTAGCCAGCCCCTTTCCAAAGGCACATTCAACCTCCGGCTGTAGGTAATACCGTTTGACTTGTGTTAACATTGAAGTCTTTCCCTAGGCTTGGAAACACATTCTAACCTTGATCACGGAAGTAGATTATTGATTTGCTAAATTATTTAGTCAATTAAAATACTAAAGAAGTGAAGTGTCAATTGACAAGGGTGCTTTCTTTCAATCTTTGCCTCACTTTGGGAGGGGCAATGATTCTCAAAGTGTGCTTCCCTGACAAATAACATGAGCATCCGGGGAACTTGTTAGGAATGGAAGCCCCATACCTACTGAATTAGAAACTCTGAGGGTGGTGCCCAGAACTCTGTGTTTTAATAAGCCCTCATGTGCTTCTGATGCACCTAAATTTTAGAACCACAAGACTAGGGAAAATGAAAGCATATCCATCAGAAATCCAGTGTGGCTTTGGGATGGGGGGTGAGGGTTTGGGATAGATGATCTCTTGAAGTCCTTTACCACTTCTGTAGTTATGTGCTGTGTCAAATATAGTAAACTGCATCCTGCTGGTAAATGAAAGGCAGGATAAAAACTGCCGGTGCAGTATACAACTTCCAGGAATTGCCTAGGAAAGGAATGCTAGGAAAGTAAGGCAAGGCAACTTAACTAAGCCATAATACCCTATTGTTTGACATTTGGAATGACATCAAAATAACAAACAAGACCAACATGAACTCCACGGCATACTCCAGAGGGACAGTACCCATTTACAAAAGTAGTCCCTCCTCAGGAATTTTGTAGTTGTCTGAAACCCATTGTTTTATGCTGTTTGCCAGCATTTACCCTTTAAGTCTTGCAATTCTTTGTACATTAGGTGGGGTGATGTTGGCTGAAAAATTCTCCAGCTGGATTGGAATCAGAATGCCTTGGGACAGTGTTTGAAATGATAACAGTTCTGGGAAAAAGGCTCAGTACCTTTAATTTTGATATTCCTCCATAGATCTTAGGTACACAGCAAATGGCAGCATGACTAACTTCTTTACGTAACTGCCCTATTCAGACCAAATAAGCCATGCTTTCACCAACTATTAATGCCGCAATTTCACTTCCTAGAAAGTATTGTGTTGATCATTGATCTCCCTGAATTTTCTCCAACTTTCAAAAAAATGTGGCAAGAAATCTCAATCATAGAACTTGGTTTACTAGAAAAGTCTGATTGTGGCATGAAACTACATTCAGTCTGAAAGACACTTGGATGAAAGCATGAGATTCTCAACACAGAGCTCGGGCCGCATTAGGAGACAGCCCTAAGGATACTTACTGCTACATTAGGTCCAGAACAAAATGTGGTGGTAGTGGGATGCAGGGGTTACCTCAGGCATCATAACTGATATGAAGGAAGACAAATTATCCTGAGAAAACCACGATAATCATGTCCCAATTGTAACCTATGCCCATGAACTGCAGAACCAAGATGTGAGTTCTGCGTTTGCACTGTTATTCTCATTGTTTCCAAATTGACCCTATTGTATGCCCTGCCTCAAAAGTACTTCCTTATTTGGATCATATTCTCTATTCCCCATTTGAAAACTATAATCTTGTTAGTCCACCTAACGCGGCAGAGGTCTGTGATGTGGACTTTAGCCTTCCCACTGGCCATACATTACGTGGATGTCAAAACACACCAACTGCCATGGAAAAGAATATTTCACGGCTATTAAACAAGGTGGCTTTTGTGGGGAGAGAGCATTTCCACTGCAGTGTGGGTTTTGAGGAGTGCCTTGGCTTTCCGGGAATATTCCATTTCCCTCCTGCAAAGGGATCGTGGAAGAATTCTTATGCATAGTCACAGAGGAATTTGTTTGCCCCCCCCAATAGAAGGACAGACCACTGACCCCTGTAGAAGGACAAACCACTCTTTCCATCGTGAAAGGGACTAAACCACATAGTACAGTGGTTCTAATTTTTGAGGGGTGTAAAATAAGTAGAACTAACAGTTTTTGAGCACCTACTGTGCCCCCAAAGCTCTACATTTTGTATCTCATTTAATTCCCATACGAATCTTCCATGGTGGGCATTATATCTGAAGACTGGAAAGAAAAATTAGGCTTGGAGGCTGCATGTGGAGCTAGAATGAATACCCAGACTGTCTCTCGTGGGGAGACTTTTCTATTACCATACATGCACGGCTAGCAGGAAATCATAACTGTCATTTGTCTCCTAGTGTGCAAGGAAGCCTGTTCTGAGAAATATTGCAAAAAAGATAAAGCATAGGCTTATGTCCTTGTTTCACCAAGAGGACATACTTATTTAAATTCTTGTCTATGAACTAGAAGAACAAGATACCGGAGCTTTGTATTTGTAGCTAATGTGACCCCTTTGATCATTTACTTTTGGTCCTAAAGGTGTTTCTTAGAGCTCAGACACTGATATTTTGACAACTCATCCCATTGCTCCCATTCAGGAAAATATGTTCTTTGCTGGCTAAGGAGGATCCGCCTGTTAACCTGACTTTATCAGACATCCTTCTCTGAAGAGTAATCCAGTTAGCTGCAAAAGGAGAGCGAGAGAGTAAGCACAGAGTAATTCCATCTGCTCTGGTGTTTGTGACAGGTCATCCACTGCCAAAATTTCCTTCAACGTCAGCACTTGACCTAGAGTGGTATGTGCCCCTGAAGCTAGGATGGCATTACTGGAGTGCTCTGCAGAGCTAGGGAGACTCAAACAGCAAATTTGTATAAGAAACCCAGATCTGCCAAATACTGCACTCTAAATTACACTGGCATTGGGCTATGTTCAATAGCTAAGGGAAGATCTTTCTCTTAGAATATGCCTGCAGTGCCCTAGCTTAATGAAGACAAAAATCATACAAGATAATCTAGATCAGGGGTTGGCAAACTATGGCCTGCAGGCAAATCTGGCCCACTGGCTATTTTCACAAATAAAATTTTATTGGAACACTGCCACGCTCATATGTTAATATATCACTTATGGCTCTTTTCACTCTACAATGACAGAGTTGAGTAGTTGCAACAGAGACCATATGTCTCACAGAGCCTGAACTATTTACTTTCTGCCCTTTACATAGAAGTTTGCCAACCCTGACCTAGGTTATTACTTATCTTTGCAGCAAGATTTATACTCCGATTCAGACTATTAGGCGTTGCTGCTGGGTAGGTGAATACATACAGGTGGTACTGAACTGTTATTATTCCTGCATCTTAAAATGTGGACTACTTTCTCAGCACTCTTATGCTTTCTTCAGAGATTCTTTCATTAAGAATACATCTCTCCAGAGGTAATACTTCAATGGAAAAATGCAGTGTAAAATTCTAATATAATTTGAGAACAATTTTTCTTCTGTGACTTTGAGGATTAAGGGGCATGAAACGCATTGCTGGTTGTCCTTCTTTTCATTCATATTAACAGAAACACAGTTTTGTTCAGAGTGTCGATACAACCATTGAAAAACTATATTTACCAGCTTCTCTTGTAGCTAGAGATATCCATATGGCACAGTTTGGGTCAATAAAAAAGGACTTCTTTTTGTAGATGCTTATCTTTGGTAGAAATAGATAGTACTTGCAGGACAGTTCTTGAAAAAGAGTCTCAGACTCTGCTGCACCTTACCCTTCTCTCTTCCTTCCTGGAACGAGGAATTAGTGCTGGAAGTGCAGCAGCCATCTGATAATCATGAGGTGACAAGCATGAGGTTAAAAACCACAAGTAAAGATGGCCAACCTGAGGAAAAAGAGTCTGGATCCTAACAATATCTTAGGGTTTCCATATCAATCCTGGACTACCTACTTCCAAATACTTGTTACATGATAAAAATCAAACTATTTGGTTAAGCTACCCCAAATTGGCGTTTTTTGTTATATACAGCTATCCTGAACTGTTATGAGGAATAATAAAGATAGGGAATTAGCATCTAGTTTCAACCAATGATGTTTTGGTGGAGTTTTAGTAAATCTGATATTTAAGGTCACTCCCAGATCTTAAAATCTATGATTTCAAAACCAGAATCCAACAAATCAAGATCCTCAAATTATCCGGCAAAGAACAAAGCTGATAAAAACTGTGAATCATCTGTTCCAGATGCCTCACTTTATGAGTAGCAAATCCTGGTTTAAAGCTATTAAGTAACCGCCCAAGAGCACACAGAAAGTAACTAGTGAAGGCAAAAGTCAAAACTAGGTTATTAGAGACAAACCCATGCACATATGGTCACCTTATCTTTGATAAAGGAGGCAAGCATATACAGTGGAGAAAAGACAGCCTCTTCAATAAGTGGTGCTGGGAAAATTGGACAGGTACATGTAAAAGTATGAAATTAGAACACTCCCTAACACCATACACAAAAATAAACTCAAAATGGACTAAAGGCCTAAATGTAAGGCCAGACACTATCAAACTCTTAGACGAAAACATAGGCAGAACACTCTATGACATAAATCACAGCAAGATCCTTTTTGACCCAGCTCCTAGAGAAATGGAAATAAAAACAAAAATAAACAAATGGGACCTAATGAAATTTAAAAGCTTTTGCACAGCAAAGGAAACCATAAACAAGACCAAAAGACAACCCTCAGAATGGGAGAAAATATTTGCAAATGAAGCAACTGACAAAGGATTAATCTCCAAGATTTACAAGCAGCTCATGCAGCTCAATAACAAAAAAGCAAACAACCCAATCCAAAAATGGGCAGAAGACCTAAATAGACATTTCTCCAGAGAAGATATACAGATTGCCAACAAACACATGAAAGAATGCTCAATATCATTAATCATCAGAGAAATGCAAATCAAAACTACAATGAGGTATCACCTCACACCGGTCAGAATGGTCATCATCAAAAAATCTAGAAACAATAAATGCTGGAGAGGGTGTGGAGAAAAGGGAACACTCTTGCACTGTTGGTGGGAATGTAAATTGATACAGCCACTATGGAGAACAGTATGGAGGTTCCTTAAAAAACTAAAAATAGAACTACCATACGACCCAGCAATCCCACTACTGGGTATATACCCTGAGAAAACCATAATTCAAAAAGAGTCATGTACCAAAATGTTCATTGCAGCTCTATTTACAATAGCCAGGACATGGTAGCAACCAAAGTGTCCATCATCGGATGAATGGATAAAGAAGATGTGGCAAATATATACAATGGAATATTACTCAGCCATAAAAAGAAACGAAATGGAGTTATTTGTAGTGAGGTGGATGGACCTAGAGTCTGTCATACAGAGTGAAGTAAGTCAGAAAGAGAAAAACAAATACAGTATGCTAACACATATATATGGAATCTAAGGGGAAAAAAAAAAAACGGTCATGAAGAACCTAGTGGCAAGACGGGAATAAAGACACAGACCTACTACAGAATGGACTTGAGGATATGGGGAGGGGGAAGGGTAAGATGTGACAAAGAGAGAGAGTGGCATGGACATATATTCACTACCAAATGTAAAATAGATAGCTAGTGGGAAGCAACTGCATAGCACAGGGAGATCAGCTCTGTGCTTTGTGACCACCTAGAGGTGTGGGATACGGAGGGCGGGAGGGAGGGAGATGCAAGAGGGAAGAGATATGGGAACATATGTATATGTATAGCTGATTCACTTTGTTATACAGCAGAAACTAACACACCATTGTAAAGCAATTATACTCCAATAAAGATGTTAAAAAATAAAAAATAAACTAGGTTATTACTTATGAATTTATTAAACCACAAAAGCAAACTTCCCAAGCAAGTCCTATAGTCTGTAAATTTTAATCCAATCTCCTCATATATCTTCAATATCATAAATATAAATCAGAGTGCAACTGATCACTTTAAGGATTTCCCATAAGATCCTTTTTTAGCAAATATTCCGTTTTTATATTGCTATGCTTAGTAAGGCAGGAAATGTCAAGCCACTAAAGAAAAAAATTTTAAGCATCAAACACTCAAACTCAAAGGTTATTCGGATTAACCCTTTTCTGTTTCTCAAAAAATTCCGTGAGGCAGCCCACTCCCATCTCACAGTAACCTGGTCACCTAAATCTTACCACACAGAATATAGTATTGTCGTACCTTAGTACAGTAATGTAAGATTTAGGGGTGAAGCAAACTGAAAACTATTCTGAAGAATGCAGGTCAAGTGAATGAAAATAATCCTATTTAACAATGAGTGAACCTTTGTAAGGTTCTGTGAACATGAGAATTTGGGGCAAAGAGTCTCCATTAAACGTGTGGTTGGCGTCAGTGGTTGCTTGTGTCTCTAAGAATTTGGCAGGGATGGTGCACTAGTTGGATCTTACCATTGCTGTCATGATGAATGTCATCAGTAACTTGTGAAGCCATGTAGTTCAGCTATTGCCTTCAGAAAAAAATATCATCTAAGCCCTTGTGCCCAGGAAAGCCAAGTGAAGAGATAAGGCCATCTCTTCTCTGTTGAATCCTAGGTTATTTTCTCCATAATTTCTTGTCTCTGTTCACATCGGTTCCCCCACTGCCTTTTAGTTTTATTGAGATATAAATGACATTATATTATACTCATATTATGTTGAGTATTCCTTCTTTTGCCTCAACAGTGAAAAGATGTCTTAATCAGATAATACAGACAAAAGAAAACACATTTACCTGTAGCAAAAGAGAAGAAGAGAAAGGGCAATAATACCAAGAGGGTCAAATGCTTTGAATGTGAGTTCCAAGGTGGGTGGAACTTTGTCTTGTATCCTCCAAGCATGGAGTACACTTAAAGCATGCCTGGTACATTCAGTAAACAGTTGCAGAATGAATTACCTGGGAATGATCTATTAGCAGAATAAGTCCTTTCACCACACTCATAGGGTCGCTAGATGCTGACAGCATTTTGGACATCAAATCACTGTATCCGTTGAAAAAAGTGACAGGTCTGAGCTGAACATCAAAGAGGAGGGCTGACAAGCCAGCATAGGAGTCAAGGTTCTCCTCTCCTTCATCGGGAGTGGCTGCAATTAAGGTCTCCAGTCCTTGGGCTTCAATGACCACCTAGAGAAAATGGATATAGCATTCATGACATTAGCTCCCTGCCTGTTCTGTACGTGATGATGAGCTACAACTAGAACTTTCCCGGGGGTCAAAAACTCAAACATTTGCAGTTGCTAGGCAAAAACAAAACAAAAACAACTCTAGGCCTGAATATGAGTTCGTTTTCTTCATTTAATCCTCACAGCCACCCTTTGAGGTTCATATGATTGTATCCATTTTGCAGATGAGGCCAAAAAAAAAGCTCAAATGTCAGAGGTAAGTCTCAAACCCCTTCTGTCTGACCGCAAAGACCATGAGCTTTCCATTTAATGGCGTCGTCCTAGAGACTCAGTCTCTGCAGAACTGTCATACGTAGTGGATGGGCTATCTTGTAGAGCCCCTAAAAAGAGGTGGAGAAGTGTTGGGACAGTCTGCCCTATGAGAGGGTGTGGAACTCTCTAAGCCATGACTCACACCTTTCCACATGAAACTTTCTCCAGTAAAAGAACAGATGATGAACACCATGAGGAGCCTCACATCCAGATCTCTACCGCACTCAGGAGTCCTACATACTCTCTGTCATCCAGACCCAGCACCTGAGCCACTGGGCATTTGGCATTTCAGAATGCGTTATCAGAAAACAGATGGTGATTCCTCAGGACAGAAAGCGTGGTATCCTAACTAGAGTCCTATCAAAGGTGTAGTAATACAATATTGATAAGAACGCAAGTTTATATACATTGCATCATTTTTAAAGCTTAAATGAGCTTATTGAGAAGGCTATAGTTTGATATGCATAAAAACTAAAAAGAAAGTATATTTCACAATTAGGAAGCCTTTAGAGATTGTCACCACATTTGGGGTAAAACTAAAGGGATGGAAGTCAGCTAGTTGTCAAATGCCTACACTTTATTCTTTTCTCTCCTAGCAATATTGAAAAAATATAGATTGACTCTTTGGAGAACCATATTCTATTATGAAAGCTTCTATTATGGGGAATCAGTCTCTTCATAGAAACACCAAGAGAAGGAAATATATTCTATAAATAAATATCTGGAGCTCCAAGGAATATATCTATGGATAAAAATAAAATATTTTTTAAAACATACATGAGAAATACTGGCATGACTTCAATTTTGTGACTGTGTACCTTTGAAAAAACTATGGATGTTTGGCAAGTTCAGTGACTCAAAACACATAAGTTTTCAAGTTCATGTTTGAAACTCTCTCTGGGACTGTAAACCATACAGCCTCTTGCAGATGATGGAATCATGGGCAACATGATAGATCCACCATTAATTTACACGTTCTATACTGTTATCATTAGTATATATTTTATTTTACTGCACACTAACCTCTTACATACTTTAATAAGCAAAATTAATGAAAAATGAGATACCTGGATACTATGAAGAGGATTTTTCCTAACGTACTTAAAGATGTTCAGGTTACTTCTCCTTAGAATGCCAGAACCAGAGTAAAGAATGTCAAGGCTGTAAGTAGATGCCGAATGGGGACTACCTAAGGACAAAAAAAAAAAAACAACCTATAATTTAACAACAGTTCCAGCAATACCGAGCAGGGGATGGAGCAGGGAGGGAGAACCCCTTTTTGGGTTACGTACGTTCTATGTAGCCAGTATAGGCAGAAGAGGATCCACTCTTGGAGAAACGGTCATAATTATGAGCAAACATTTCCTTCAGAACTCGACGGACCATTTTGCTGTAACACGTAAAAGGAAAAAGCTGCACATTCATGGTAATGGCTGTTTCCTAAGTCAGATTTGGAAAGAACTCAAATCCTCAGTGGAAAAAAGAGGGGGGCCAAATTTTCCTCATGCCACTCCAAAACTGGGGAGGTGCCAGCTGGAGTGCCAGCATCAGGATGAGGGCTTTCCCCTTCATTCCTCGGATATTTGAAATTCAGTTTGGTATCAAAATGACAGCAAGGCGAGGACAGCCAGCTATGAGATGGCTTAAGCTGACTGATGGACACACCTCAGGAGTGGAAAACACATGTTCTTTGAATCATCGTGGTTCTACTGTTAAATAGTATATACTTTTAAGGAAAGTTGTACCAAACTGGAGAGGTTGCCCACTATTTCTTTAAATGTTTTCCTACACCCTCTAATGTTATCACTGGCTAATGATATATAACAGCAAATTCCCAGGAATTTCTTCTATATTTGTGTAGTTTTCAGTTAAAGAAACATCTCAGTAAAACCCAATAGTCTCCTCTAAAGTAAGTCTTAAACCTGACCCCATATCTCTATTTTATCTACTTAACTAATTAGTGTTGAGATATTTCCATTCCTGACTACTTAACACTAATCATATCAGTAATAATAAAATTATAACAACTCAGCAAAAAAGAAATCAAAAAATCAACCAAAGAAATCTGGACCTAGTCCTGAGGTAGAACATCACTGAGAGGAAGAATGGTTATCTTATAGGTTTTTCCCCCAGTATCACTAGATTATAAGATTTTAGCCTGAAAAAGGAAAGATGAAGACTAGTCCTCAAATATTCAAAGGGTCTGCATGTGGGTGAATGATTAGATCTCTTCCACTTTGCTTCGGGAATAAAATCTGGGCCAAAAGAAGATTTCAGTTATGCAAAGCAGTAATGGAGAGCGTCTCTAAATGATGACACAAGTTCCCTCAGAGGTGGTGAACCTCCCACCACTGGAGAGGCGCAAGCAAAGTCTGGACACCACCTGCCAGGAGACTAGACCCCCACACTGGAGAGAGATAGCAAGCGAGGGGGTCTTTCACGTCCCTTCCAACTCTGATGCTTTCAGTTTTGAGAATCTGACCCGCAGTGTTCGCGATGGCTTCCTCATGTTTCCCAGGCTGCTCTCTACCCCACTGCTTCCTCTTTACTGTCCCCTGAATCACTAGGTTCACAAGAAAATGGCAGCAAATACACCCAGGATCTCCCCCACAGAGTCTCACAAAAGCAAAGCAATAGAAGGAGAAATCAAATCCATTTGACCGGGCACACATGGCTGCAGAGAGAATTTGTTTCTCTTCTGCATCTCTGATCTGCTTCCCCCTCCTTCCTTACTTGCCCTGCTCCTTTGTCTGTACTTATTCCTCCTGTTTCTTTTCCCTTCAGTCTTACTCCTTGTTTCTTTCCTTCGATCTTTACTGCCTTTTTTCCCATTTCCTTTCTCCTTACCTATTTCCCACCCTTACCCCATGTCTGTTTCCCTTTTCAACTGGGAACACTCAAACATGATCCTTCCTGAAGGCGGTGTGCGGCATGTAACTCAGGGGAAATGGAGATTCCTTCCCTGGCCCTCTGATTTCAGTGAGGAAAAGGGACAGCAGTGAATTTGGGAGAAGAGACTTGGGAACTGGAAGGAAGAGGATTCCAATAAGTAACTGAGAGCAATGAAGTCTGCTGATTCCATTCTTCGTACTTTGAATAGTCCTAAAACATGGGTCATGTCTAAGGTTTTAAACTCAAATGGTAAATTCATTCAACCTGTGATAAATTAGGCTTCAAAGATTCCTAACATTTGGAAAGTTAAGATGAAAGACCATTTGGTGGGAACCTACCTCATTTTATGATGCTAGTTATAAAAATAGTCCTACTGAAAACACAGTTGGATTTTAAAACATTGCTAACATTTGGCAATATGATGTTACCAGAGCGAACGGGAGACCTAGAGTAAAAAAATCATACCCAGAGTTCCAAATCACAGCGCCAAAGTGAAGTTGTTTAATCTGGCCCTCCAAATAGTTTTGGCAAACTCTTTGGTTTTATGCAACATAACCCAGCATAAAGGCCACACCATTATTATTAGCCACACATGTACCACATCAAAATAAAAATAAGCTCGGATAAGCAGAGACGGGGCACTCTTTCATACCTTGCAGGCATTTCAAAACGTAGGATGTCTTGGACCACGGAGAGCATGTATTTATTCATTTCTTTGGGAAGCTCCCCAATAGAGAGGAGGATGTTTTTTACCTCCATGTAGGATGGCTTGTTATTTAAAATGATGGTAGCTGCAGTAGTGCGCACGGTCTTTTCATGAACTTTATGATTCTGGTGGTATATCCTGTTCATAGTCTTCTTCACCTGTTCGTAAGATGTTCGGGCTTAGTTAGTGCGCATCTAGATTTTTAAAATTGATATCGTGCAGGAAGAGTTAACGCTCATAAAATAGACATGTGTTCCAATGTTTCCCATATTCCTTTGCAATTATGTTGGGGTCATAGTTCTGGCTAATGGACCATGAAAAGAATCACTGTGGGTAACTTCTGGGCCAAGGCAGTTAAGAGCTGGTGTATCTTATCCCTCTCTTTCTTCTACTATGGTAGTGAGCTCAGGGCCACATTTTCCTTTACCTACTTTAGCCATAGAGTGGATGAGAGGCTGAGATTTTTGAGTCTTGTTTGTTATTGCAGCATATCATGGTATTCCCTAACAACCACAGAATTTTCAAAGATGTTACTGCCACATGGCAAAGGGGCTCTGGAGAGAGATGGCTATATGAACCTACATTTCCTTACAATGAGGTACCTCAGAATCTTCCCTTCTTTTTTTTAATTAATAGACTTTATTTTTTAGAGCAACTTTAGGTTCACAGCAAAATCAAGCTGAAAGTATAGAATTCCTATATACCTCATGCTCCTCATCCCTCCCCTCTCCCCCCGACATACAACCTCCTCCTCTATCAACATCCTGCATCTCAGTGGTACATTTGTTACATTTGATGAATCTATATAGATACATCATTAACACCCAAAGTCCATAGGTCATATTATAGGATTTTCTTTTTTCAGCAAAACATTAACACAAAAGAAAATTTGCCAAAATAATTACATTCTGTGGCAACAAATAATTTCATTGGTCACTAGCATTGCCTAACAATATGCAGTGCTTGGGGTTCTGTACTAGGCATTTATAAATATTTCTTTCAGTTCTACTTTCCTCTGCCTTTTTCTATCTCCCGCAAATGTTGACCTTGTTCTCAGGTATATAGGAATTAAGAATCACCGAAGCAAAAACAACTAGGAAGGGACAGAGCCAGAAACCATGCGTAGGTCTGTCTATCTCAAAAACTCGTGACCCTAATTACCACACTTTGCAGCTTATCAACTTTGACACAAAACATAGTTGCAAACTGGGAACATCATTCTCAGCAGGCAGTTTATCTTACACTTTATAAACATTCTCTGCCCTAAAAAAAAGTTTAGTTGGGATGGCTTCCTGAAAATGCAGCTGTAGGAACCAACATGGTAATACTTAAGCCAGGTTATTCCAGTGTCAAAAAATTTAAGAGCATCTTAAAACTTGTGGAAGTAAAGATATTTCAGAAAAGAATTTGTTTCTTAAAACAAGAGAATGTGCTTCAATATTTATGCTTCAGAATATAGCACAGTATCTATTCAAAATGTGAGGCTGCTTCAGAATAGCCTTAAATCCAATTTAAGAGTTATTTCTAACAGGAAAGAGAGATTGTTAGTTTGGAAAAAAAAAATAGGGTGACTTCAGAGAAGTTTGCATTTGACTTGTGATTAGGCACGCTTTTTTCCTTTTGTGAATGTTGCACATATTCTTGGAGAATTTACCTCATCAGTTATGAAAGGGGCATCATATCTCTGGAGAGTGGTGGTGGCAAGGTGGCTGACAGACCCCTCTCCTGTCTCTGCGTACTTCAGAAGGAGTGGGATGCCTTCCGGAAGCCGGGCATTCTTCAGAGCCAGCAGGTACATCACTATGTCCTCCTTTTTTTCTGCTTTTTCAAGTCCTCCCAAGATTAACTTCTTGGCTTCTACCACTCCCTAAAAAATCACATTCTACATCAGACATATGCATAACCATATACTAAACAAAGCTTGGGTAAGATCAGCTTCACTCTTGTGTCCAAGATAACAGCCTAAAGTTTTACACTGATTGCCTGACTGAGGCACACAATGAAAATGAACAAGTAAAGCTTGATAAAGGTGTTGTTGTTGTTTTTTTAAAAAGTACATACATTAACATATTAAGAAGCAATGAGTGTAATTAATAATGGGCACACTTACTTTTAAACACATTCTGAATGTATAAAGTTATTTTTAAAATTCCCTTGTGATCGATTATTCCTAAAACTGCCCATTCATTGAAATTCTAAAATAATGGTTAGATGGTGCCTAAATGGTGGCACACACCTTTTCCTTAGTAACAACTTCGGTGAAAGCACTTAGCACTCAACTGTAAGGTCTTGTTCTAAATGTTTAAAAAGTGCTTGTTTCCACTTGATTCCAAATTTGATTAATGCTGACATACTGTTCAGAAAACATTCCTTGAATGCCTTTTATGTAGCATGTACTTTGCTAGGTACTTTTCAAACATATTCTTTAATCAAAAAAGGCCTTTTAGTTTTCTGGTCTAGAAACTATGAACTAGCAAGTTAATAGTTTAATGGAAAAGCAAATTAGAAATAGGGACATCTAGGCTCTTATTTTACCTTTGCTGCTACGTACGTTTTAGGGGCTTCAGTATCATCTGTAAAATAAAGGTTCCTAAGATCTAATTTATCTATAGGATTTATAAACTCTGAAATCAGGCTGCAGGTACACACACACGTGCACACGCACGCACACACACACACACACACACACACACACACCATGGGAGAGAGGGGGGATAGGAAAGATGTAAAAGGCCCCCAAAGAGAACGAAGATGCTAAACTTCAAATGTAATTAAAGAAATACCATTTCTCAACTACCAGATTGATCTTTAAAAATACAAAAGTTTGATAACATACGTTGTTATTGAGCCTAAAGGGAAATAGGCATTCAGGTGGAAGCATAAAATGCTACAATTCCCATGGAAGATAATTTGGCAAAAGCTAACAAATCTGCATTTTGATCCAATACCCTGGCCCTGAAGCTATATCTCCAAAATTAAGAGAAAGTGTGCCTAAGATTATTCGTTTAAGCATTATTTGTAATAGTAAAAATAGTGGAAACTACCTAATGACCATACATGGGAGAACAAACTGTGGTGCCTCAGTTTAACACACAATAGAGTACTAGGCAGTTGTAAAAGGAAGAAGGAAGATCTCTGTGAACCAGTATGGGGTGATTTCCAAGGTATGTTGTTAAGTGGAAAAAAGAAGATACAAGACAGTGTATATAGAAGGCTATATTTTGTGCAAGAAAAAAGAAATAAAATGTGTGTGTACATCTGCTTACTGTTGCAAAAAGAAACAGAAAGGAGAACCTAAAACTAATGATACCGCTTACATAGAAAAGGTAGGTGAGAATGGGTGGAAGGGTAGGAAAGGGAATGAGACCTCTTTGAGAATACTTTTAAAATAAAGTCTTGACTTTTGGATCATGTTACTATTTCATATGTTCAATAAATAAAATGAAGTCAACAAGGATGAAAGGCGGCTAAAATTGATTTCAAACAGAAACAAATGAACATGAATGTATATCAGAGTAATAACATAACGAAACAGAAGAGAATGAAAAAGAATTAATCCAAACAATGTTTGAACATAGTCCTCTGACTGTATACCTTTAGTGAAATATATTCGAAGGTCAAAAAGACTGTGATGAAGTCTTGAACTTTATTTAAGTCAGTTTGGTTTTTATAATGACATTGGTGTAACAATTCCAAGATTATTTTGTACATGTTTTAGGATTGAGCAAATGAATCATGATATTAATGTTCTTGAGAACCAGGGTTCTCACTGTGGGAGAAGGAAGGTATAATTACGGAATGACGGAAGGAGAGAAAGAACCCTGTAGAATTAGAGGTAGCAGTATTAACTCGCAATTTAATAAATGTAAATATATGTATTTTGTCCATTATAAGAGCCTAGGTGCAATGGCACTCAAGTAATAAGAAGTAAAAGTCTTTACGGGTAAAATATCAGATGCATGCAACTTACTCTCAAAGGGTTCAACCAGAATAATATAAAATGAAATAAAACAGAATGAGATAATGCAAATATGACAATACGTTAACAACTGGCAAATCTAGATGAAGCAGGTATACAAATATTAATGGAATTGTGCTATTCTTACAACTTTTCCATAGGTTTGAATTTTTTCAAATATAAATTTGGTGAAAAAAGAAATTAGGATGCAGGGAGATCAAAATGTAAGCAAAAACAAATAGAAAAAAGAAATAGAGGTTTAGTACTCATTGTGACCTGTCTAGCTGCCACTTAGACTGTCATAGGGCAGTAGCTTTCATGCCAGTAAATGCTGAAAAGCTGTAGCACTCGATAGCTTCACAGGTACCTTTTGGACAGTAAGGTATTGTGGATTGTGTGCCCAGCAGATGCCTTAAATTTGTATTTAGAATACATCGTTTTCTTTCTATCCAGATGTCTTTGATATGGGCAAAAGGTAGATAAGTATTCCACAGCAGAAAGTTGAAAAGAAAATTTGAACATTTGCTATGGTCCATTTGGTAGCCAAGTCTCATTATCTTCAAAGATGCATTTTTTTAAAAGCTGCTCAAAAACATTAACAAAACTGAATGACAGTGATAGTGGATAGTTTACAGCTTTACCCATAAGGTAACTTCAAAGATGTGATAACTAAGCTGTCCCATTATCAGAAGAACTTTAAATGTAATCCTTTGGGTTTCATCTTCAAGAAATTCATGGAAAAGACTCTGACAAGTACAGGTTTCTGGTAACTGACTGTACTGTTGAACTGAATGAATAAGCATTTTCAGAACTCTAATGAAAAACTGATGAACTCATAAAAGTGCTAACAAAAGATCAAGATGAAAAAAAAATTAATTACATGGGACTGAGTGAACTGATGAGGATGAGCATAATTTTTGTGACTTTCTGTTTGAATTAAAAGAAAAAAATCCCACAAGGACTCAGAGGCAAAGAATATACAAATCAATTTTCACCGCAAAGTAAAGGAGCTGTTACAGTGGAGGATTACTGGACTGAATGTCAATATTATGGCATAGTATGAGTGTGTTTCATGTTTGGTAATTGCAATCATTGTTGCTTTTGTTGTGGTCATCCATGTACAATGCTTGGTGTCAGTCTATTTATCTCTTGTAAAAATAAAATACAGTGTGTGTGTGTGTGAAAAAAAAACATGTAATCCTTTGTTTTGCTTCCTTCTCACTCTATATGCCTCCCTTGGGTAATCCCATTGTCTCCTAAGGTTTCAGTCACTCTCTTTTCCTGGTCCTAACTCCTTTTCTGGGCTACGGATGGATGTGACCAGCTGCCTATTGGACAACTCAACCTGGTGTCCCAAAGGATTCAAACATAGCCAAAACAAATTAATAGCTCTACCCTCCTCCCACCCCCAAACCAGGTTCTATAATAAATTTTGCTTAAGTGGTTCACATCACCATACATCTAGTATCCTAACCTGGAAGCTTAACAGTCACCTGGATTCTCACCTCTTTCTCATTCCCCACATCCCATCAGTCACTAAATACTATGAATTCTATCTCCTAAAGGGCTCTTGAATCTGTCTCCTTCTCTCACCGTACAGCACCTACGGTAATTCAGACCTTTATTAATTCGTGCCCAGGTTGTTGCAAACATTTCTGATCAGATCGTACTGGCCCTAATGCAGCTGACACCCAGTCTATATACCATTTTGCTTCTTCCTAGGTTAAGAAAATCGGCGTGTGTCATTTACCACCTAAAAACCACATTATTCTCCCTTTTCTCTACAGAATGAAGTCGAGACTCCTTAACTTGCCATTAATAGAGATCCAGCCTACCTCTCTTCTCTCTTCCCTTCATCAGCACTCCCACCTATCTGCCCCACAAACATACATACTTTTTGCTCCAGCCCCACAGAATTTCTCACTGTTTTCAAGCACACCAGGCTCATTTTGAGTTTGGGTTTTTTATACATTATTGTATCTCTCCTAGAATGTCCTTTATTCCACAAAACTATCTCTTCACCTAAAAAGCTCTTCTAGGCTAAGCTATTTGATATTATCATTTTGGTGACAGCTTCGCCAGCACTCCCAAACAGAATAGTTTGGTGCATCTTCTGTAGTATTCGCAGAGCACTCTTTTTTTTTTTTTTTTTTTAATTTATTTTTGGCTGTGTTGGGTGTTTGTTGCTGCGTGCGGGCTTTCTCTAGCTGCGGCTAGTGGGGGTTACTCTTCATTGCGGTGCTTCTCATTGTGGTGGCTTCTCTTGTTGCAGAGCACAGGCTCTAGGCACGCGGGCTTCAGTAGCTGGGGCACATGGGCTCAGTAGTTGTGGCTTGCGGGCTCTAGAGCGCAGGCTCAGTAGTTGTGGCGCACAGGCCTAGTTGCTCTGGGGCATGTGGGATCTTCCCAGACCAGGGCTCGAACCCGTGTCCCCTGCATTGGCAGGCAGATTCTTAACCACTGCACCACCAGGGAAGCCCCAGAGCACTCTTTTTATATTTCAATATTATTATTTATCTGTTTGCATTTGATAAACAGACTAGGAGTTATCTGAGGATGGTGGAATGTTTTATGTATCTTTATATTAATGCATTAGCATCATGCCTAGCACAGAGTAAATACTCATTAAATACTACTGAATGGATGTTTTTGTATGTGAGTTTTGTGTTTAGCCAAGATATTTGATATAGGATTGCTGAAGTAAACCAGCCAACTCAAATAATTAGGGAAATTGAAAAATATAAGAAGCCATAGTCCTTTGATGTCATAAAAAACATACAAATTTGATTTCTGCCCCAATGGTGGGCAGCACGGTAAATGTTAAATAGATTGGTCCGGAACTATAGATACGGTAAATGAGATTGGATTTGCACTTACTTTGAGTTTGCAGCCTTCATTCTGACACAGCTTCCTGACAAGGGCCCCAATGATGATCATAACGGATTCTCTGATGTCATTGCTCCCAAAGGAACCTTTGAACTTACTCTATTAGCCAAACAAGGATAAAATAGGTTACCAAAACATTTAAACATTTCCAAGGGATATTTTAAGGAAGAAACAAAGTAGCCAAAGCCTGAGGAAATTGTTTTTATGTTCCTAGGTTGCAAACTCTGAATTTTGCTTTGGGGACACCTACAAATTCACTATCTAGCTTTGGGTTGAAGAGTCTTAGAGTCCTTCCAGGTATTTTTAACGCAGGTCTGTGAAGTCCTGAGAGGTTTATGGACTGGGCTCATTGGGTCAGTGAATCCAAAAAATGGTCTGTAAAATTTTATGCATGGGTAATGAGGGGCTTCACTGATTTTTCAGATTTTTCAAACAAACCCATTTTCTAAAAAGATTACGAACTATTCCCCTAAATCATAAGTGAATAAGTGCACTTTTTGTTTTTAAACCTTGGATCCAAGATAACTCTAGCTTTTGCTTCCAATATAATTTTTACTATCAGAAGAATTATAGCTTATATATATATAACATGTATAAGATTATACATTATACAATGTACTGTACGTCAAATACCATGAAGATTTTTGAAGTCAAAATAAGTCTTTTAAAATCAAATTTTGAAGCATAATCAAGACTTCTCCCCTCTGAATTTTGTCCTATGTTACATTATATGATAGGTGAACACAATCTTTAAATTTCCATAAAGTATAGTTCAAGTTATTTAGAGGAATTACAAAGAAGACACTATGTGAAATAATCTACTGTACAGTTAATGATTAACAGAAAGAAAATAGTCCAAAGGAATTTGAATATGAATAATCAGAAGGCTCTAGTTTCAGCCTGTATTCTGATGCTAGCAAATTTAATTACCGCTTAGGTTCCTAAGAGCAGCCGAGAGCCTTTATTTTTGCAGTTTCCATTTGACTTACAATGAGGGCTCTCAGGAGTTCTTCATCAGGATGGGAGGCAAATCCACAGGCATAGAGAAACCTCTCTTGGAGGATAATGCTACTGTCACTTTTGAAATCCAAAAAGTCCAGAATGGCATCTAATGAGTCTGGGGTCTGAGCGGAGGTGACAGCATCCACCAGCTGAGGTCTACGGAAAAGGCATAGTCATGGATATCAAGGTTTAGGGTGCTTAAGAAATTATTTTGAATCGCTACCATTCATAGACCCCATTGGTTTACGTTTCCTAAAGAAGTGAAAAATTCTTTATTTAAACAAAAGAAAAATGAATGACTTTCTCCAAAGACCCTTCCCCATTCTATTTGAAATCTCTCCCTTAACTCCCTTCTTTCTCCTCAACGTATACTCAGAATATACAAATTAATTTTACTGTATTAGCCTAAGCCAAATATAATTTGGAGATTTATAAATAAAATCATATAAATAATATTGTAAATTAGGTTCAAACTCTTTTCTATATGGGTCATATATAAAAGCTATGGTCCCCCAAATCAATTCTTTTTCTAATTAGCTTTGCAAATATACACATTTCTCAAATGCATAACTTAACTAGGGCAGTATCATTTAATGGAAAGATGGGACATTCTTTTAACTTTCATTTATATCCAAGACAGAAGTTTTTGCTCATTTTTTAAAAAATAAAAAGCACCATGGTATAGTTCAAGTTCAACCACAATGATTAGTTGTGAGCAGAGTGAAACTCCTGCAGGAAAGTGCTAGCTACATATTCTACTCATCAAGAATCTTTGGTTGGCTGAGTCTTGGGATGGTAAAATTTCTGAAACTAGTTGCCATACTAATGAACATATTAGGCATGTTATGATATATATTTTATTCCACATTCACATAACATACCATACATGTATTTAATATGTTATACTTTTTAAAAAAGATATTCTTGCACTATACCGTTTTGATCCTAACAAAAACCCTAGTGAATGAAGCAAACTGAGAGAGAGATAATACTTATTAAGTGTCTATTATTGCACTAGAAACTTTAGGTGTGCAACCTCTTTTTGCTTTAACTTCTTTATCCGTAACATGGGGCTAAAAACAGTAGTTATTTTAGGATTGCTGGGAGGATTAAATTACATGATCTATGTAAAACACTTAGAATAGTGCTTGGCACATTGTAAATGTTCAATAAATATATGCTGGTATTAATACCATCACCTCACTGAACACCTCTATCAGTTTAATACTAATATTCTCCCTTATATATAAAGAAACAGAGATATCAAGTCATTTGTTCAAGGTCCCATAGCTGGTAAAAATATAGCTAGGATTGGAACTCAGGTTTTTCTGACTGAAGTACACGGTCTTTAATTAGTGTTTCCTAAAGTGTTTTTCATGCAATACTAGTCCTACCAAATGTTTTAAGAAAAGGGATTTTCAAAGTCGTGTAAGTTTGGAATATGTTTAAGGAAACTTATACATAATATTATCAGATTAAAGATGCTGGATATTTCTGTAGCAGAGAACTGTTTAACTTGGTTTCTCTCAGTGTTCTTCAAACTCAGTTGCTCACAGAAGCCTTTCCTCTTGGCATACTTGTTAATACTCTATAAGTTATAAGATACACATAATAAAAACTTCAGGAAATGTTACATTCCACCACCCTGATTTTCACTATCCTACACTAAATAGAAGGAATTATTCTCTGTATTTTACGGATGTTGAAAGTGAGGCTCAGGGAAGCTAAATGTAAATGACCTACTTAAAGGTTGTATACTGTTGGAAGTCAGAATTTAAAACTAGGTCTTCTGATATTAGTGCATCCTAGTATCTTTTCTACTGTACTACGTTACGTGTGTGTTACCTATGATATGGTACAATATTGTGTAAATAACCTGATTTAGAAACTACATCATGCAATCATACAAATTATTGCCACCTTAAAATTTTTAGGATACAAATAGGCTAAGGCTTAGTGTAATCTCTGTTCTAAATAGCTAATTTTTGCACTAGTCTTGTCATATTTTTGTTTTTGATAAAAAGATAAGTCACTCTAAAATATATTTTTCCTAAGTTCTATGATTAAAACAGTCTGAGAATTTATGATTTTGCATGTATTTAACTTCTGGTTTAAATATTTATTTTTGAAGATAGTACCCAACTAACTTGTGGTTTGTCATATGGAATTCATATCAATTTTTTTAATGTCTTCAAGGCGAGTAAATAACAAATACAGTCTAGAATAAACAGACTTCTCAGAAAAAAAACTAAATTCTCTTATTCTTGGGTAATTGAGTCCCTTGAACTCAGTGACTACTGCTGCTCTGTGTGTGTGTGTGTGTGTGTATGTGTGTGTGTGTGTATGTGTACATCCGCGTGTGTAACTTGGCCACTTTCTATTTTTTATTATCTTAATGGCTAGTTTCCACTGTTTGTCAAATGAATTGAGCCATGTTCTATATCATTAGTTAGGATAATCAGTGTCATATGGTTGAATTTGTAGTTATAGACAAATTTTATATTACAAGACCAAAACACTTTTACTTAGAAAGCGTATTTGTATTTACAAAGTAAATTTGGGAATTAAGTCAGCTCTCTTTACTGTGTATGTCAAATAAAGCACTCTCTCATCAAATATTCAAATGATGTACATATTTCTTTTCTCTGGATTCTTTTGGCTGTTTACCTCAGTACTCAATTTTCTTTTTAAAACACGGCTTCAATGGGGATGATCACATAAAAATGAAAGCACATTTCCAACTGAAAAGATCATATTCGTTTTTTGTTTTTATAATCAACTCTGAAATCTTTTCCAGTGTAAATAAATAGCTAGGGAACACAATTTCACAACAGTGAGGCAGCACAGGCACCGTGGTGTCACAATGAAGCCCTGCCCCCCCCATCTATGTACCAATCCAGACCTGATGTAAACTCATGAATACTCAAAAAACAATGTTCACTCTGAGTCACTACTGAAAACTTGTTATTGCATGTCTGGTCAATTAACCACTGCATTACCGCACTGAGGTATAACTGTTCAATGAAAACGCAAAACAACAAAACAATTGATTGGAAGGTGAGGCAGTTGGTTAAAAAGGGATCTTACTTGCTTAATAAACAATAACCCAGTAATGCTTTCCCACAGACAACCCCACACAATGTTCAGGGCACTTACAGTACTTCCTTGTTTTCAGCCTTTAGGATTTGGAGGATCTCTTCTTTCTTTGCAGTCCTGAGGCGCTTGATGAAGGTCAGGAAGCTTCTGACAGCCTCAGCCTTGGAGAGGTTGTCAGGCTGCAGGTGTTTTCTGATGGACTGCCAGTGCTCCGAGAGCTGCAAAACATGGCCGCAGGCCCATACCACATTCATAATTCTGAACATCCACATTTACAAAGGATGTTCTTTCCGGAAATAAACTTTCCTTTGTATCTGACAAGCCAAAGAAGCTTTTTGTGTCTTACCTCAATATATCTGATCGCCCCCTGTCCGTACCACACTCCTGTGGCTCTCAGAGGCTAACACAGAGGCCTGCTGACTCTGTGTACAATTCCCCTGTAGGAGGACTGTTTTTGTCTATTAGCACTTAGCTCAAAGGACCTCAGACTTCTGGGCATATGGGTCATTCCATGGTTACAACAAGGGAATTCTATCTGAGGCCAGACTTTGACTACCATAGTGAAATGATGCCAAAATTTCATTAACAACAGGATATTTTGGAGGGGAAAAAAATCAGAACTGCTGAAGAATTGTATCAGGTTTCTTACGTACTGGAACCTTACTGAAAACCAGTTTCTGTAATAATTTGAGCTCCCTATTCTCTTTATTTTACTGCTGTATGAAACGCAAACAATAGTAAATAGTTTGCAAACAATAGTAAAACATATTGCTGGGGTCTGAACTGTTCATTTCATATATCCATGTTAAGTAGAGTATTATTTAGATAAAGGTAATTCTCACATACACCATTGTTATGCTGCTGTGGTTTTAAAAATAGTAAATAGTTCTAATTAATGACATCTTTTGGCTTAGAAATAAGCTAAAAACTTATTTTTCATAGTTTATTCTATTATTCGTAGAATAATGTCCATGCTGCCAGTTTTTAAACTACTCATTCCTTCCAATAAGCAACATATATATATTTTGCTCTTTTTCCAAGTCCCTTTTGGTTACCTAATCTTAAGAGGATATTCCAAAACAAAATTCCAGTTGTACTTAGCTAAAGATTTACTGGGTCATTTCTGAGGGCAGGGAGCATACCAATGCGAAGTCAGATTTTTTTTTTTTCTTTAAAGGGTTGCACTGGTGACATTATACTGAAGTTGGAAAACAAATTCCTCAAAGACATAAACCTTTCCCACAATAATGAAGAAATAGTTATGAAAAATTTTAGATGGCTCATAATGTTGGATAACTGTGTGGGGGAGAAATTAACAGCGTAAGAAAAGATGATTGGTTTCATTAGTCACCTTTCTAAATAATTTCCATCTCATATGACATTAGAAAATTACACCAGAACATGAGATGATTTATGGAAGAAAAACAAAAGAAAAAACCAAGTGTGAGAACAATTATTTTTTGGTCTCATTTTGTTTTTCCCTTAATTCAATTTTGGTATATTTGAGAAACTAGCAAGGAATTAGTGCCTCACACTTTAAGCAAATTATGGTATTAGTCCTTGATGTGTCTACTTTTCTCAACATTAATAATAGCCAAGGGTAGAGCATCTTCTGGTAGCTACAAACAGAGCCTGAAGCCAAGGGTTTGCTCTCCTGACAAGAGGTGAAGTATTAGGAAATGCTGGAACCCAGTGTCATATCTGTGGCCATACATCACAACTGATTCATACAATAAATGAAATTTCTCTTTGTTGGATTTAAAATGTTACAAGATGATCTACACTTTGCCTTGGGGATGTGCTATCTCACTTCTGGCTGTAACTGTAGGGGAGGTTGGGGCATGGTAAATAAGTGTTCCCAATTTAGGCAAAGAGTTTGGTATCCTTTTTTAGTCCTCACAGCAATTCTCAGAACACTGAGGTCAGTAAAACATTTCACCTGTGGACATATTACTACCAAATGGCAGAACTTTCAGGATTCAGACCCCTGTCTGTGCTCTTGATGCCATGCTTCCCCTTAACTTCATGAGGCCCTTATCCCCACTGCATTCTAAGTGCTGCTTTGAGGAAGCTCTCCTTAAGTCATAACATTTTTTATTTGAAATGAGTGGATGGTAATCACTGGTTAATTATTGTTGTATTATGCATCACCTTAGGTGCATATTATTAGGCTACTGCCAGTATAACTCAGTGGTGGCTGGTAGTTCTTTGTAAACTTTCTTTACAAATTAACCGAAGCTTCCATTGGAGACAAAAGGAAAACAGAACTTTAAGCCATGATTATTCCATGATCTGGCCACACAACGCAGTTGCTCACACTTACAGAAGGGCATCCTTTGCACTCGCTCTCAAAGACCTGGCCCACAATGGGAATGGCCGTGTATTTCGAATCAACTGCTTTAATGATGGCTGCAACCTGTTTCCCAGGCATCAGTCTTGGGCCTGCTTCCGTTGTCTTCAGCTCTAATTTCTGCCTGCATAAGCAAGGAAGGGAAATATCACATTAGCAGCATTCTTTTGAGTGAACAAGCTACTAATTGTCATTCTTTTGGCAAACAAGATACTAATTTATTCAAATTCTGTAAGTCCATGTCTTTCAAACTGTGATATCTCCGGCAGTAACAGAAACCTCAAGATAATTATGAAATTTTTCTGGAGCAACAATTTTACTCAAAGATTTGAAAATTTAAGTCTGGAATTTAAAAACATTATGACAAGAGACTATAGGAAAGAAAATTTGCCTGGATATGTGATGTCACCTCTTTTGGATTTAGCCCAGCTCTCTGAAAATGACGTCTTCAGTACAACCACGTTTCACTTGTTAACTAAGACAATTAGGAAATCTTGTTTTCCAAAACTGGCCTCAATAATATTTTTATCTGATATGCTCTTTCAGAAGCTTGCCTCTCTCCCTTCAAGAGGTGGAATCTACATCCCTCCCCTTGAACATGGGCAGGACTCTGTGACTGCCCCGACTCACAGAGAACAGCAGAAGTTTCAATATGTGGCTTGTAAGGCTCAGTCATAACAGGGAATTCAGCTTTCATCTGGCATGCTAGCAGCACATACCTCGAGAGAACTGAGCTGCCATGTAAGAAGTCTGGCTACCCAAACCTGCCGTGTTGAGAGGCCACATGGAAATAAAGAGAGATGCATAAGGACCCTCAGTAGTGTGAGTCTCCCAGCCCAGACACCAGACGGGTGAGGGAGCAGCCTTTGAACCAGCTCTGGTCATGCCCAGCAGGACCAAGGCAAGTGCCAGGATTATGAGCGAGAATAATCAAGCGATTGCTGTTTTTTTATACCACTAAGTTTGGAGTGGTGTGTTATAGAGCAATGGAAACCTGATAAACCTAAGTAATTAAAAATATTAATTTTATATGAAAATATATGAAAACAATATGGATCTAGTACAAAGTAGAATGCAAGGTTCTAATCCAGAGGAGACTTCAATAAAATTTCAAGCATTTATGGTTTGAAGCATTTCTCCCCAGATTTTGCAACCATGTACCTCTGACATTAGGGCTACTTCAGAAGAAACATTTGAGAAACAATGATGTAAGATAAAATTTACATTTAATGCTAGAGATGTTCTTCTGAGTTAAAATTTGAAAATAATACATACTCTTAGATTTGAAATTCTAGTTCTTTAGCCTGTGAGAACTATTCTGACCAGAGAAATTTTCTCCAATTGAAATAATAGGCTTGAATATGTAAGTACTATAAATCACATCAAAAATTCTGTCACATCACTTTACTATGGAACTTTTCTGTGCTTATTAACAACAATAACAAAAAATAATCCTGAGGCGAGAACACACAAATGCCACCATTTTTTAACTCTTAACATTAAAAACATTTGACAGAGAAATTAGAAAATAAATGAGAATGAATCAAGTAGTTTGCCTTTTCAAAATTTAAATTCTACTCAATAAACAATTTATTTTTAATGAAATTCTATTTTAAAACATTAAGTATTTATTACATGCCATATATTATTGTAGATAATATGAAAAATAAAGATGAACAGACAATCACTGTTTTAAAGGAACTCAGTCAAAATGAGGAAGCACGACATATACATGCATGTATATATACACATATATATATTTTAAAACATATATTTTATATATTTATATATATTTATAAATTATATATTTATAAATTTATATATATTTATTTATAAATATTTATATTTATATTTATATATTTTAAAACATATATATATTTTAAAACCAAGTATAATAATATATCAAAGAACAGTAAAGAAAACTTAAATTCTAACATTATCTTACTTCGATAATATTTTGCCTGCAATTGTTTGTAGAAAATTCAGCTTCAAAGCATGTATCTCTTCTGCGAACACAGCTACAACAAAGCTGTCTTCTATCTTATAGGTAGTGACAGATGTGGCTTTCGAAGTGACACCCAAGACCTAAATAAATAAACATACGTGGTTGTAACAAGTAATTAGCTTTTTATCTTTGAATCAAGCCAAATAGTGAATTATCTTTTAATCTTCACAAGAACTTCCCCCTCACCCAAACCTACAATATATTAAGATAAACCTATTTATATAGAACTAATACCCTAAACTAAAAATTATAAGTGTTCCCAAATTATATTGTTACCTTATTCACCTATTATTTTTAAATAATCTCTACAAAAGGTAATTACTTGGTTGCCTCAAAGAAAGTGATAGCAAGCATACCGGATTTAGGGTTGTAAATCCAGACCTCTCTGTTTTGCATGAATCCAAGGCCTTAATTTTGATCACCTTGTCCTGATGAGCCTGGTAGGTCACTTTACAATCTCCAGAGATATCTACCTAAAAAGAAAAGCAAAAATACAATGTTTGGCATTCTCACATGGACCATTTGAATTCCAGTGGGAAGTGGCTTGAAAATTGGGGTTCTAATATGTCATGGGGGACTGCCTTTCTGCCCAGGCTGACAAGCTAGGAAGGCAGAATTCAATGTTTCCTGCAGCATGTGGATTCTTTTCCATTCCCTTTGTTTGAGTCTTATGAGTGCCTTCATATTGCCCCAGGAATAATAAAGGATTTCCTACTTCTCTCTAATGTCTAATAGGAATTGGACAAATGGCCTGGTCATAATCAAAACCTCTCGTAAATGGGTAATTATGTGGCAAGGGGAATTGACTTTTAATGCTGTATGAAGGCTGTGTGTGCGTGTGTGCGTGCATGCATGCGCATGCTTTGATGAGTATGATTCAAAATCCTTAAAAACCTGTGGGATTAATTCAACTCATTATAAGTCACATCAACAATTTGAATGTAGGCAAATGTATCTCAATACAGACTCAGTTTAGTGTCTCTGAGTCTTCCCTCTGGCCTCTACAAGTACCACCCCCAGTCTTCATTCTAGAAAGCTAACCAGCATTCCCTTGGCCCAGCCTTGCCATCAGATTTTCTCACCCACTGATGGACTGGCTGAATTCAGACAAGAAAAGTTGGACTCAGCTTTGCTTTTGACTCCAGGTATGGTACTGAAGGAGTCACTAAACTTCCCTAGTTCAACCTCGGTTTCTTCGTCTATAAAATGAAGAGGGTTTGTATAGACCAGTGGTTCCTCAAACTGACAATGCATCTACATTAGCTGAGAAACTGTTAAAATACAGATGCTAATCTACTTAATCAGAATCTCTGCAGTGAATCCAGGGAATCTATATTTTTAATAAGCTCCCCGTGGGATAGTGATGCACAGGGATGCCACTGGAATATTCTCCAAGGTTTTTTGCATCTCTATCATTCAGTCATTCTATAGGTCTCCTTAGTATGACTGATTCTAATTCCTTCTACCTTGTATTCAAATACAAATTGGGGTAACCAGCAATTCGTTTCGTATGTAAATGAGATAACCACCCAAGTCACCTTTTCTAAGCATTACCACAGCAGTAACTTTTTTTACTGAATTTCTGCAGATAGAAACCCATATAAACAATTTTGGTAACTTTATTGACAAATACGTTTCTGGATCCTTAATAATATTAGTTAAGTACCTCATTGGTAGTTCCAGAGCTTAACTGCATCTGAAATAGACTAGCCAGGCCTCTCTTGAGATTTTCTATGGCTACTGGTTCATTTTGATATGAGTAGAACTCTTTGACCTAGGCAAAAAAAAAAAGGACAAACATAAATAGAGCAAAAATGCATCATTTACCAGATTTGGTTAAATAAATAGCAGGGAAGGTTAGATTCTCACCCCCTATCAGTTCTGGGAGAAAGAGATTTGTTAGTCCAAAGCTGGGACTTCTTTTTTTGTGAAAAGAAGCTATTTACATTTCTAAGAAGCTAGACCGTCCAAATACGACATTTCAGGAGACTGTTAATGAAGGCTCTGAATATGATGAGCGTAACATAGGGAAGGAAAGAGAGCGCCGATACGGGGTGGGATTTCTGTGAAAACAAGAAGGATTGCCCAAGGAAGAGAAATCAGGAACATTCTCTTCCAACATGTCAATGCATTCTCTACCTGTGATTCTGCTTGAAACAAAAACTAACCAAGGTTTAAAATAACATCAAAGAAATAGATTCTTGGAAGAGAATGGCAATCTCCATGCTTGAGACTCCTGAGGCAGCATAGCCTCTAAGGGCTATGATAAGGGCCCACATGTGACCAAAATGCCCATGGACAAAATTCCACAGGATTGATGTTCTGCCCTCCACAGCATTCATGTTGGCCTTGGATATAAGGAGACATACAAGGTTGGAAGACTTGAGGTTTAGGGTGCTAACCCCGCATGGCCTGCCCCACGCGCTGCTTTGAGTTTCTCTTTAGAAGGCGGGAAAGAGGTTGGAATGAGGAAGGTGACTGTGATTTGGCTGCACTAGTAAATAAATGGCTTATCTTAGCTTTGTTTCATCCTCGAGATTTATAGGCACAGAGGTAATAACGATGTCTCATACCATTTTGAACATTTAGCTCATGTTTAGGAAACAAGGATAAAAATACAAAGAATCTTCTGGAAAGCAGGCTGTCATTTTTTACTCTGCATTGACTCCAAACATGTCACATGATTTAGAAATGGAGAGGTTGGATATAGCTTCCCTGTAAAAATTCCCAAGGTCTATGATAATTATAGCTGGCATTTCTACCAGAAATATCCTGAATGCCTTCTTATTTCTCTTTAAAACCAACCATGACTTCTCAAGTAAAACTGAAAGCTCAGTCATTACGCAATAAATTCAATTAATACCAATCTGAACAATTTAGTGTACATGAAAACTCCCTCATCCCTTAGAAGAAGAAAATACTTTACCTGAATTATCCTAACAAGTGCCTCAAGTTTTCTATTTTTATTTTCTACATATACTCTGCCTAGTGATAGATTTATTAGGTACTTTATCTGGCAATCAATTTTAGTCATTACAGTGGATGAACCTATAAATGTTGGAATTGTGTTTGTCCAGTTTAAAAAGGAACTGGAATAGTGATCTCAGTGTCTGAAAATCCATGGCATCATATTCTCAAACAAATCACTGGCAATTTCTCAGAACCAAGGCTGAGTTTCTGATGTTCTATTTTGTAAACTAGATCTTCTTTCCTTTTAGGAATTATAGTGTAACTTTCTTTTCAAATATTTGGGAGTATGGAATCTGCAAATATCAGGACTAATAGAGCTTTATAACTGGATCGCTTGAGCCCATACACAGTCAGAAGGGCTTACTGGTAGCAATACACACATGCCTAAGGCCTGTGACTTTTTTGGTCTGAGCCTTAAATACTTCAGAAAGTGAGAGGAGCCATTAAGTGGGAAAAATGCTTGTACTATCATCAGTATCCTCACTTTGCTTCCAAGCTACAAAATATGCCTGAACTATTTATAAAGTTTTACCTAAAATTTCAGGAAACCCAGGTCTCAGATTTAATCTTTAGGCTATGCATAAGGTTAAATGCTCTCGTGTTACTCCTACTTCTACTGATCTTGACTGCTAGATACTTAAGAAAATGGTATGCTGATTTTTTTCCTGGAAGGCTGAGCAACGTAAACTGTAAGACAGAAAAATTTTTTTCATTCCTTCTATTAGCTTTTATTGTTTCCCTAGAACTAGAAAAGTGGACAAGTCTCTTTTTCCTTTGTCTGCCTGCTACATTTGGGGCCTAAATTCTCTTCCTTTAGTGCAGAGCAATGAGATCCAAAGTGAAGACAGCACTGGTATCCATATTAGCTAAATGTCAAAACTGTTAGAATCGAGTAGGGTTTTGATAATTAAGAAAATAATAAATAAAAAATCAGAACTTGGAAGTTTAATCCACACGGCTGACACAACCATAATCTTAAATTCATTATTTCACAACAGGAACTAAGTAAGTTTTATTATATTCAGGCCATAAAGCTGATTACTTCATTCAGTTCTGAAATGAGCTCTGAACATCCAAGAGCACAGGACTCTTATCTAAATTCACAGTCCCCAAAACTTCCAGAGACTGGCAGCATCGTAGACTAGTCACAAACTAAGACTTTAACCCAAGGAAACTAAACATGGTCGGGGGGGTTTGTGGGGAAGGAGACTCAGTGCCTCTTCTGGGATAATTTTGAGGGCCAATCTCCCCTTGGAATCAGTAGGGATTATACATATTTCTTTTCCTTAGGAAAAAATTACTTCTATACATTCCCTTAATTTACACATTCGTTAAGAATAAGAGAAAGCAAATTTTCATTAACTGGTCAAAGAGCAAAAATAAACAAAAAGGATCTCAGCAAACAGAGATTAGTCATTTTATCTGGTCTACTTAGCTGAAGCTATGTCTCCTTCATATGTATCTAAGACAGAGCATAGCTAAGAAATGATACATTGGAAAACAGACAAGTGAAGAAATATATAAAGAATTAGAAGGTTTTCAAGGTGCCACATTTCTTTGGGAGGTTCCGTGTGTGTACAGGAGCCACACTGCCAGATTCGGAGAGCAAATCAATGTCTAGGAACAACACAAAATAAGGGACAGACTTGGCAGCCACATGATTAATGTAATCAATACTGAGCAAAAAGCAGAAATAGAAGTCTGGTAATATTCCAGTTAATTGGATTAGCATCCAGTACTGTAACTTGAGGCATCTTTTGCATGTCAGTCTTAACCAGAAAACTGTCATATTTCCGACTTCATCTATGATTTGTAGATAAAACTAGAGTCATGCCCAAACATTTAAGTAGGGGAGATAAGTAGGCATGGAAAAAAATATGTGCAATAAATATGCATCTAAGTATTTCCATGAGATATCTTTTACAATGTAAATGTGGGAGCTTAAAACAGGGGGCTCCGGGAGGACAAAAATACATGCTGATGAGTATCTTTGAAATCACAGAAATTTCTTAAATTGAGCCTGGGATAGAAAATACTCTTTGAGAAAACAGCAGTACAGTCTTCCCTTTCACAATTTCTCTCATAGTAAAATGAAGTGATAGTTTAAATAATGATCTTTCTGACAGTGATGTGGCTAAAAAGTCCAAGTGGCTTCTTAGTCTCCAGGGTCATGTTTTTTCCAACAAGTACTTTATTGTGTAATTGAAAGATACCACAATGTACTTTGACCTGTAGCTACAGTAAATCATCACAAGTAATAGCTCCTGTAGAAATGGCACGTTGGAGTCACTGAAATAATGATGTGGCAGCTCCATCCCAGCCTTTGAACAGGGAGGGCACGGAGTCCTTTTGTATGTGTAACGAAAGACTTTGTACTCAACCGCTACCCAAGGGGCTATAAAATGATTGGTTTGTCGTTAAGATTATAAATGCAATTAATATTTTCTAAATCAAGCATCTTGCCACATTGGAAGGCCAGAGATGAAAATAACAGTATTTCATGTTGTTAATAAAGTTGTGCCATATGAAAATCAAGTCAGTTATAGATACAGTGAAGAATAAAAAGAAGACCACAAGGCAACCAGAGAGACTTTTTTTTTGCACCAAATACATTCCAGCTCGAAAAGACAGTAAAATATAGAGGTTTCCGGCACAGACTCTCTGTTTTAAATACCAGCTCCACCACTTGCCAGTTGTGTGACCTTAGGCAAGTTTCTTTACTTCTCTTAACTTTGGTTTCCTCATCTATTACAAGAGGACGAAAAAGCAGCACCTGCTTCCTAGGGCTGTCATGAGGAAAAAGAGAGAATTCATGTAATGCCTTCAGTCAGTGCAGGCATTAAGCACTAAGTATGTTTTAGCTATTATTAAGCAAACAATAGGCACAGACTTCCTCACAGTCTGACTCATTTTAGCCCCATATAACCTTATTTGTTCATTCCTTTAATTTACAAACATTTACTGAGTTCCCACTATGAACAAGGTGCTGAATATACAAGATAAAGACACAACTGCCACCCAAGAGAAGCTTACTCTGAATGTGGATGGCAGACAAGTAAAGAGAGAATTACAACACACTGTGATAAATGCTTGGATAGAAATAAGCTCAGGGGAGTATGGGGTTTGGGAAAGGCTTTCAGAACACCAAGTTGGTCAGTGCAAGGCTTGGTTCTGGGTGCTTTGGGGAGGAAGGGAGTAAAAGGGCTGGAATATAAAGAGGAACAGCAATTTTCTCCACCAAAACCCATAATCTAGCAATGAACACAAATGACCAAAAGGAAAGTAATGAGGGGCATGAGTGAGCTATAAAGTGCTAAGAGGGTTCTGAAGAGGGATGGTTATTTCCAGCTGGCTAGAAGGGTGTGAACTTTATAAAAGAAAGGGCCTGCAAGCAAAGCCTGAAGCATGGTAAGTATTCTAACAAGTGGAGAAGGAAGAGAAGGATTCTTGAAATGGTGATTCATGTTTGGTTATAGGAGAGTGATGATATAATAATCCTTCTTGTGAGTCCCTTTTTAGTACTTTATTAAAAATGAGCATCATGAATAGCAAAATATTTCATGTCTGAAATATATATTTTAAAGTATTTGTTTTCACTTTTAGTTTGAATCTAGAAATTTTGGATCTAAAGAAATTTTAGAGATTTGTAGTTTTAACTATAATGATCCCTTTCTGTTTTTCTACTTTAGTTCCTAAAAGTAAGCTTTCATCTTACACTAATATGTTTTTATACATGACAGTATAACATCTATACTTTTCATAAACCCACATATGTAATGCTTGATAATTCACAGATCAAAATTGCTTTTCAATTCCAAACATACTAAGACCATTTTAATAGACTAGACTCAAACCGTAAGAGATGCACAGTTACAGAATTTTCAAAGCAAACTTCCAATGTATATTATAGTGTTCATTCATTACTTTAACATATAAAATGCTTTTCAGTTGTAGCTATAAAATAATCTAAATGCTTTTCTAAAGACTCAACTCTATCTTAGAAATGACATACCCCTTCAAAAGCTTCAATTTTGTACTTAATCCAGTTATTGATTTCTTATGACAAGTTAATATCACTTATCTAAGTTAGATCATTTCATTCTCATAATTTGTCTACTTTCCTGAATTTATCCAATCATCTCTGATGACCTATTGTGTTACAATATCTTTTGAATTCTTCCTAATTTAATAAGGAATGTACATTTTAATTATGCCTCTTACCAATAAACATAGACTTGATCCTATATAAAGATTTTTCATAAAAATAGGGAACATAAATGGCTAGGAAATATAAGTGAATCCAATGCCTTGATTTACTTCTGAAACACTTAATTTGCAACTTCTGTTTATTAGTTCTTGAAAAATTCCATTTTCCATAAAAGTAGCAACACCATGATCACCTAAAATAATATCTACTGAAGGAGAGAAAAATATGAAGTTGGATAAAACAATGTGGAACTCCAAAAATCACTTTTACCTTTCCATGGACTAGGTGAAGGAGCACAGGTCTTTGCAGAGCTTCCAAGTTTTCCTTTCTTATGATTTGGGATGGCTTTTTTCCTTTGAAAATGCTCTTCTCTCCTCTCTGTTGATTCACATTTTCGACATTTACATCTTTTATCTGGAATCATGGAAAGAAACCTATTAGAAAAACTTCCTATGTCTGTTTCCATCAGAGTCTCCTAGAAAGTAAAATGGTAAAGCAATAAACGGGGTTGGTCATAATTTCTTCTGTCATTCTCAATTCATGATTTGTAGGACCTATCAACTTTAAAAGAATGGAGAAGGTATTAAAAATTAGATTTTTGAATTAGGTAAAAATACTGACATCAAGGAAATCTGTGACTTCAACTCTACTCAATACTCTGTAATGGCCTATATGGGAAAAATTTTTTTTAAAAAGAGTAGATATATGTATATGTATAACTGATTCACTTTGCTGTACACCTGAAACTAATACAACATTGTAAATCAACTATACTCCAATAAAAATTTTTAAAAATTAAAAAAAAAAAGAAATCTTTGACTTCAGGTCTACAATAATTGTGGCTAGAAGATAGCTCTTTTATGTCATTGTCACTCTCCATTTATTTTGAACTGCTGCTGTCTGCCTGCTCTCTTCACTTTCTGTACAATTTGTTTGAAAGGAATCCTGCCCACTGTACTTTATTTGTACATACAAAATTAAAATGAACAGTCTGATTACTGAACAAAGAGGTACAGAATGTTTTCTGCAAAATACTGTTCTATTGAGAAATGGCTTAGTGAGGTGGATGATAAAATTTTGATCCGACTTGGAAAACACGCACAGCTATTAGAGACAACCAAAGAAGCAAAGATCACTTGATAAACGTATTGCAGTGACACCTCATTATAAAGTATATCAGTAACTACTTATCAGTGACAATGAAGGAAATCTTGGTGCTGTGTACCTGTTTCACACTGACATGTAGAAGGAGAACTTACTATACTGGAGAAACTATTGCCTTTAGGTCCTTGAAAAGCAAGTGTGGGCTCACCATATGTTGAAACTGGAACAGGCCCCAGAGGCTATATAATTTGAACCTCTTTGTCAACACATAAATCTAAAGCATCATAACTGACCAAACACTGCCATTCAGGGGAGCACCTTGTTCTGTCCTCAAGAAGAATGTAGAATAGGTTTACTCCCTCATTGGTAATTTTACCTGTTGGATCAAGGAACTCAGAAAAATTGGAAGGTCACAATTTATCTCCTCCTTCAGTTAGAGTGGTCTCGATTGCTTTACACATAACATGGATTCTAGACTCCTTAGTTTCAGAACACTTCAAATGGATTCTAGTTTAATGTGCTTATTAATATGACATGTAGAACTGGACATCATACTTCAGTTACTCACCCGTATACACCTTCGTTTGCCTGCATCAACAATTTGGAAAGATCAGATCACTTTTGGTTAGCAAAAACTTCAAAATTGTACCTCTACTTATTTTAGTGACGGATAACAAATTCAATGACTATATGACCAGGAGTACAAACAAGTGCTGTTGAATGGTACACTTCTCAAAGACTGCTGACATCTAATCTTTGCATCTCTTTGGTAGAAAATGCCCACCATAATCTGGATCAGTTGGTCGTCATCACCATCAGGACTCCTCCACAGTAAGACAACATCCACGTTGGATGAAATTCGGTAGCCCACGCTGTCTTGGAGGTTTCCTTTGCCCCGATCAAGAAAAACTTCAGTGGAGTATGTGAGTTTGTATAGTCGGTCATTATTTAATGAGAGACCAGTTGTGTGACCTGCATAAAGATAGTGACACAAGTCAAGTCTTAGTTTTAAGGCACCCATCAGGCCAGGGACTGTGCCATCTATCACAGTGGTACACAGTGGGAGCTTATGTTTGCTAATGGAAGTAAATTTTTGCTAAGTGAAACATGGTTCTACTTCTCCATCTGCTGAAATTATTGGCTTGAACAACAACAAAAACCACAACTAACAAAGAAATAAGCTTCCATTTCAGAAAACCTTAGTTTGTATTCTTAATCAGTAATCAGATTATCTAAATATTGCCCTGGTTGAACTATATTTTTTAAAGAAGTATCATTGTATTGCTTTAAATTATATGAATATGATTTCTTCCCTGCCCCCCACCCCAGCTTTACTGAGGTATAATGAATATGATTTCAAGTAGAGATTCAGCCAGAGATTGCTTTATAATTTAATAAAAAACATTTGTTATTAACATACCATTTAAATACAACAGATCAAAGCCAAAGTAATTTTAGTAGTTAGAAAGCAGTCCCTTACACTGGATATTTTGAGTATTTAAAGAATAACCCTCTAACGTAATTTATCCTATTAATCTAATTAGTAAACTTTTAGTATGAATGTACATTTCAAGGCTACACATATGTAAATTTAAATTAGCTATTCCTGAATAAAACAATGTTTTCCTACATAAAATCCTAGCACAGGCTTTAACCTGGCAGGGACAATTTAATGTCAAATAATATACAAGTCAGTATTATGACCAAAAAAAATTGATATATGGAGGAGTTCACATACTCTCCAAGTCAGTTTATCTTAACCCAAAGAAATGTAAAAGAGTAGGATCAAGTCTTTCCCAGAGATGACTTGCAGTTTATGGTCATACAAAGTCTTTGTATGTTTTCTATCCATAGCTCTCAGGAGATAGTAAAAAAACGATTTCAGTATACATTTTTCCTCAGTGCTAACAGGGTAGCATTGCCTAGTTAACTATAATAGGGAACCATACCTTTTTTTCCCTCAGGACTTATGCACGTGGGAGAGGGACAGGAAAGGAGGTTGAGATGACTAGGACAGAAGTGAGGCAGCTGAGAAAGGAAGTGAAATTACTTGGAAAGCCAGAAATTAGAAAACCTCTGAAAAGTCTTTACTATTTACTGTCTCTATCATCTACTATGGCGCCTACTGTCCAGAGGAAAAAAAGGTCAAATACATTGTCTCTAATAAACTGTTCTAAGTGTTTTATACACATTAACTTATTTAATCTTCACAAAAACTTAATGGGGTAGGTACTATTATTAGCCTGATTTTATAGATGAAGAAATTGAGGGACACAGAGATTATACAATTTACCCAGATCACCCAGGAAATCAGTGGTGGAGCCTCTAACACCCTGTCTGGATCTAGAGACCATGCTCTTACCTATACTATACACATATAAACCTTTAGGTTGAACTCTTCCATTCCTGGGGAGTGAGCTGGGAATTCATTCATTCATTCTTTCATTCACCAAGGATGTACTGAGCACCTACTGGGTAGTAGGCACTTTTCTAGGCTCTGGGGCTATACCAGTTAACAAGCAGACAAAATTTCTACCTTTGTGGAGTTTACCTTTAAATGAGGAAGGGATGGGAGATTAAAAAAGCAAGTACATAAACAAATTATAAAGTATGTTAGAAGTGCTAATGAAGATAAATGAAACAGGAAAGGGAACTGGGAAGCTAAGGGAAAGAGCTTTGTGAGAAGGTAATATTCCGGGCAAATACTTTAGGCTAGCCACATGGATATCTGTGGAAAGAGCATCCCCCTACCCTCCTTCCCCGCATTCCTACCCACCCGCCGCCCCTCCACAGAGGGAGTAACAAGTTCAAAGGCCCTGAGGAGAGTTCGTGCAGGTGTAATGGAGAAACAGCAAGGAGGCCAAAGAGGCTGGGATTGGCTAAGTGAAAGACATAGCAGAAGGAGATGAGGTCAAATAGGTACCCATGGGTGGCTGGGAGACTTGGGGGGACATTTGCATAGATTTAGAATTTGATTGAGTGAGATGGGGAGCCACTGGAGAGTTTCGCGTGGTGAAGTTATACATGATCTGACAAACCTTCAAAGAAAGGGAATAAGGAGTTTAATAGGAATCAAGAAAAGCCAGGAGAAGGAAGTGTAGGAGGGGCCTCCCAAGTGTGTACACAAAAGCAGGCTGTGTCCAAACACGAAGTCAGGCAGAACCTCAGGTATGACATACAGAAGGCAGACAAAGTCAGGAGAAACCTTGCAGGAGATGAAGTCTGGGACTCCCTCTAGCCTCCCCGATCTCCACCTCTTCTGCATTTTAACTGGGGACACTGCTGCAGGGTCAAACACTGGCTTTCCGACCAGGAAGATATTTTGGTCAAAGAGGCCTTCTTTTTATGACACTTATCAAATTCCACGTAGGGCAAAAAGGAAATACATGTTGTCTTATCTAATCCTCACAGCAAGTCTGAAAGGTAAGCAGTATATGGCAGCTGAAAAAAGCTGACTCCACGTTTAATCCAACATAGCAGATATAATGCAGAATTTGATGTTGGAATATGCTAAAATTCAAGTTTTGTGGACTACCTGAAGGTGTCTTCTGATTAAAATAGCTATGAAAAGTTTGCAGTAAAGTAGCCTCTCTTTAATTCCAAAGCTTTCCAAACTATCATGTTGTTCTTTTCTTTTTTCTTTTACTTGACTGGTCAGAAGAATGTGAAAAGCGACAACATATATCAGTTCCTGACTATGATTTGGGAGTGATAAAGCACAGGAAAGACTGGGTTTTGTTCTCCTAGAACTTTTTCCTACCTCTTTCAACAGGAGATAAAGCCTAAAATGGTTTAAATAAGTGCTGACGGTGCTGAAGTGTTGTCCCTTTTATCCTTTCCTCTTTGATAATTATTGATATTTCTGTTTCTGTTATTCAGAGATCCGGCAATACTGGGCAGTGGGGGCATGTCCCATTTATATTGGTGACTAAATTTCTGTCTTAGGGTGTTGCTCTGTAGAGTATGCAGAATGGCAACTGGAACTGATGGTAGATTAAACAAGAAATCAATTTTAGCCCCAAAAGGAGTCAGTACCTCTTCAAGGTGCCCCTTCAAGTGAAATTTTTAGTCATGTAAAAGGAACAAAACTCTTAATTTTGAACTTTTTAAGAAATATCTTCAAATATTCTTTAATTAAACTTAGATCAATATAATAGTTCATTGACTTAAGCAAAAAGACAAAATAGAGATAAGTTAATAAAGGTGAGGCTTGAAGAGACCTGCGTTGGTGATAAGGAAGATAGGTAATGGGATTTACGAATCCAACAGACGACTAGAAGGCCGGAAGTAAACAAGTAGTGATGAAGGATAAGGGAGAAAATATGGAAGATGATAATTGTGAATGAACTGAAAAGCATGGTAGGGCCAGGGACTGAGAGAAAGACTGGGAGTGAAGGAACAGTTCAGGTTTAAAGGTAACAAGATTAAATAGAAAGTGTATGGGCAGGTTATCAAAAGGAAAATCACTATAAAGAAAACTCAAAGAAGGCACTGAGAATGGACCCACCATTACAAAATGTGATTCAGAAAAAGTAGGGGAAACCTGAGTCTTCCAAACATTCAGTCAGCATATCAGCATATCTCTTCTAAATAGACCCTTTTCCATTCTAATTCTAAACCCCTCCTCCATCCTCGTAATGGTCCAACCTCTCTCAACATCCACCCAGATCTGGGGATTTGCTAAATAGTTGCACTGAGAATTAAATTTGAGATGAGTTTTGAAGTGATGCATAACATCCCAAAATTTATAATGGCCTGATTTTAAAGTAAACTCTTCACATGTAGTTCGCTTATTAAATGTCAATCATTGCAAAGGGCAAGGAATCTATAATTAAACCATGGTACTATAAAACAAAAAGTTACCCCATCTGGGTAAGAGACAGCTGTCAAGTCCTGTACTTTTTATTCATGGTATGTGGCATAAGCAGCTTATACCATGATGCTAATAACGCTTAAGCATTGGAGCCCTCACTTACCCAGGTTTCTTCCAAGATCTTGGAAGGGGAACCTAGCGTTGTGTACACATGCCATATCTTTTTTTCAGTAACATTTGCAAAAGTAGGATATTTTTGTAAAAAAGTAGGTATTTTTTTCTCAAAGATGGAGCCTAAATTGCATATGCTTCAGGTTCTAAAATTCTGGATTTGCCACTGAACTTACACACAAAAAACTGTAGCTATCTGTTATGTTCTAAGTCATATTTCCCTGTATGTCATTGCTCTGTGTGTGTGTGTTTAAATCTTTATAAGTGCATGTATTTGAAAACATCAAGTTATCCAATGTTCTCATTTGTATTTGAAAACATCAAGTTATCCAATGTTCTCGTTTGTAGGATGGGAGGAAAAAAGAGAAGCTCACAATAACTACTATATCTCAATTATTTTTCTCAAAATAATCACGGTATTGGTTTGACCTCATGGTGTATGAATCATTCATATTTCCAATATTCAACAGTTTATTTGACAGATAATAAAATGTAAGCTCTCTATATAGCAATTCTCTGTCAGATATGATTTACAAACCTTTACTTTTTTCTCATTAAAATTTCTTTTCATCCAAGTAAGGACTGTATCTTTAAATACTGAACATTTTAGAATCTGGTAAAAAAAATATATTATCTTTAGTTCAAGAACCTAAAGTGTGATTTGCTTAGGTGAAATAATTTAACCCCACCCCCACCCCCGCCCCTTTTATTGCTCCAATAGCAAAGATTGTCTCTTTTCCTCATGTGGAAATTTTCTGTGCAAAAACTCTTGAGACAAACTTTACCTTATCAAAAAAAGCCATAGTTATCCCAAAAGGCTTTTAAAAGTTTACAGGTGAATTACTTTTTATCACTTACTAAGAGCACACAGTTATTAAAATTGGACCCTATCATGCTAAGTTTTTTCTTAGGCCAACTGGCTTTGACAGTGAGTCCTCTTAAGAGATTCTCAAAAGTGATGATTCTACAGGTGCAACATCTAGAAATTCAAGGCATGCATAAACTAGCTAATTTAAAACAAGATTCCATATTCATACATTTCATACAGCTTTTTAAAATCATTACTCAAAATGTTTGCTCTGAAAGTTATCAATTCATGTGTTTTTTAATCAATTTTGTCTTAAAATAGAAACTATAATGAGCAACACTATTTTTCCAAAGATAAGTGTTACTTCTTAAATCTATGTCATGTAGTTTTATTTTCTGTAATTCACCAAGTCTGATAGTCCTATCACTTCTGAATGGTAATGGAATTAAACACAGCCTTTACCATTTCATTCATAATCCTTTGGCAAGTCAAATGCCTTTTTCATTGGGTCTAATTCTTCTTGATACCACATTGCTAGGCAACTAGAAGGAAATTTAAGAACTGGTTTTTTAAAATCTACTTTTACAATTCAAATGAAGGAGCTGCATTCATTGAGTGACCAACAGCAGCAGGTAACAATAGTTGGCGTCTTTTTTCTCCCTTTTAAAAAATAAACCATGAATGAGAGAATGAAGCAAGAAGCATGCTAGTCTGAGGGACTGAAACTAAAAGGAACCTCTGTTTTCTTTATGTAGGAATTTGAATTTGCTTTTCATTCCAACCCAGTCATGCCTTCACCAACATTCCAAAGTTACATGGTTTTGAAGATCGCTTAGTTAGGAATTCTTTCACTACACACACACGCACACACACACACACTTTTCTCCCTCAACGATTAAAATTAAAGTTTAGCAGAAAGCAACACAAACTTACCTTTAACAGAAGCTGAATATGAGGAAATGAAGCAGAGAAAAAACACAGCAAGAAGAATCATATTGACTAGCTACCCTCTAATGCATCCAGTTCCCAGCTAGGAGTCACTGAGAAGTGGACTCTTCCAGTGGCAGCGAGGGAGTGACCCTCCTCAGAACCTGCAACAATAATGGTTATCTTTGGGGGAAAGGTCAGATTCCAAACTCCGAAATCAGGACCTAAGTTCACAGAAGGGCTCACTATTAATGATTAAACTTAGGTGGGCTGTAGTTTTCAGTCTCTCACTCTTTTTATTTATTTTTTACTCAATAAGAAAAATCAAGAAAATTTTCACTTTTGAGAGCTAAACTAAACCAGTCTACCATCCTACAAATTTAGAAGTACTGAGGGGCATTCAAGGAAAACTGGTGGTGATACTTTTCTGCTCAGTACATAATTATCATCATGCCTATAACATTAAATGCCTGTCTTCACATTTACCACTTTATGTGGGACGGTGGTGAGGATTTGCAAACTCAGATAAATTTGAATTTTATTGTCTTGTATGGTCATCTGAATATTTTTATACCATGTGTATGCTATTATTAAAAAATCACTCTGAATTTCAGAATTTAAATTTTAAAATTTTAACTTGTACCACCACCAATCACTTCAAAATAATGTTAGATAAAACATTCAGTTCTGAAACCTAGATGGTTCTCCTTATGTGTGAGTCAGCATTGTCTACCATTAACATACTAGCAGGCAACTGAGTTTATCATAATAGACCTCTAGCTATATCTATGACAAGAAACATTTGTCTGAGTCCCCAGACTGGTGGGATGGAGTCCCCTGTGCTTTCTGAATCCCATTTCTAAGAAGAAACTCAGAGGGGGGATTCCAGCCCTTAACACTTTTGCTACAGAAAATTAATTACGATGCTTCTCTAGAGTTAAAGTGAATACCCTAGTATGGCTAAGGCCACACTAACTAAACCAACTCTGTCCTTGTAAACTTGTGCAAGATAAACCTGATATGAATAAAACCTACTAAAATGAGGTGGTTTGCGGGGGCACGTGGGGATATTTTGGCAAGGGAAGGAATAAAGTGCTGGCGAGGGCTTTTTTGAATGAACTTGAAAATACTTATGGCCGTGTTTAAGCATAAAATAGGTTCCTAAATCTACCCTCATCTCTCTCCAAACCCTTTTCTAGAATCCTAACCTTAAGCTTAAATCTTCTAGACAACCCAGGTAAAAGACAGTCAACTTTATAGACAGGGCCACAAGATGAAATCTAAAATTTAAAAATCTCACAGTTAAGCGTATTTCCTCTTGAAATATATTTTTGTATAAAGAACTGAAATGTGAAAATTGTTTGTCTTTATCATCTATTGAGATTAGAACTTCATTTCTTATCATGTTTTATATATAAATCATGGCTAAAATACCTATACAAAAATAAAATATTTGGTTATGACAATCACTTCAAAGTTATATATAATAAGTTATCCTGGGGTAAATAGAAAAGGCTATTCTTAGAAAAATAACTGTTGAAGAAATATGTTTTTATGAATAGTAGGTATTATAAATACAAGATAATGTAAAAGTGCTTTATTGCTTTACATTTGAATAGATTTCTATGTATTCCCACAATTTCTGCATTACATACATAGTGACATGAAGCCACTATAGTCACTTAAACTTTACATACTTATTTATTTAAATTAAGGACTAGTTTGAATCTTATGAGAACTTTGTATTTCCATTTGAGGCTCACAGCTACATGTTTGTGGTTAGACCATGTGGTGCATGATACATGTCGATCTGGGTAAAGGACTGTTCGTTGTCAGGTGTTTACCAGAATCCAACCAGTAAAAGGCATATCACTATTGCCTAACAAAATCTGTTTCATTGAGCATTTGCTTTTCACTAGAAAGCTCCTATGAGTCACTGTATTAAGTAGTCATTTCAACATAGGGTGTTCAAATATGGCTGCTTCTCTTGGTAATAAAAACCATCATCCTTTTATATTTTGCTTGTAACTTTTTACAAAGACATTTGAAAGACTTCTTAAGATTGTTTCACAGAGATGAAATAAGAATGTCAAAGTCTTCATATTCAGTGAATTCTGGGTACCAAAGGAGAGGCATTCTCCTCGGTTGCTCTGTTAATCAAGCAGAGCAAACATTGTACAATATATGGGGGAGATACCTCCAAATCTCATCATAAGTAAATCAGCTATTTACATGGCATGTGAAGCAGGACAGAAGCACAGCACAACACAAAAATAAGAGCTGCCATCTATGGAACAATTACTATGTACAATACACTATGCTAAGCACTGAACATTTTGTAGTATATCCTAACAACAATCATTTCACATGTTAGCAAAATGATATTCAGATTTATTTAGTAAAATGATTTAGGGACCATAGAAAAACAAGCCTTGAGACCTAGATCCAATATTCTCCTTAAAAAATATTAGAGATAGGAGGTAGAAAAAATTGATTTCTTATGGATGACATAGAATTATTAATTGGGGCTCTCTTTTAGAAGGTTCATCACACTTTTGTACGGAGGCTAAAAGAGCACTTGATTGCTGTGGTTAGATGTTCCAGGCTGAACAGATTGTTCCAGGGGAAAAAATTGATCTGTGCTAGCCAGGTCAAAATCAAATAACAGATTTTAAAACAATGCTATTGCAATGAAATTCCGTTGGTAAGTACATGACACTGTGGAATATTTGCTATACTACTATTTTGCAGTAATAATAAGAGACTATGAAATAAAGACGGCTGACTGATTCCAAAGTACAGTAGTGTTTCTGTTGAGTATCAGAGGTTGTTAGGAGTTAACTCATTTCCTAGATTAGAAGATAAATGAACTTCACTCCACTGAAGGTTAGAAGGAAAGGTATTAACCTATTATATATAGTAAGTCAGAATGTATGATAGCTATAGACAAAAAAAAAGTCTTTATAACATAACAACACTTTACTCTGTTCCAGAAAGAAGCACACTAATGAAAAAAAAATTCTTAGAGGGACTCTTCAAGTTATCCCTAAGCGGTCATAATAAAGTCTAATAGTGTTTTCAATTCAATGAGGGAGTTAGCATTTTCAAGGAATCCTGAAAAAATATTTTTGGCAGGTTAAGAATACAGTCAGCCTTCTGTATCAGCAGATGCGGAACCAGGGGATACCCAGGAGGGGCAAACTGTAAGGGACTTGAGCATCCGCAGTTTGGTAACAGCGGGGGTCCTGGAACCAGTCTCACATGGATACTGAGAGAGGGCAGTATTTTTTTTTTTTTTTTTGCCTTTTGTCAGTTAATATTTTCTCAATTTATTTGTTTGTTTGGTTTTTTGTTAATTTTCATTGGAGTGTAGTTGATTTACAATGTTGTGTTAGTTTCAGGTGTACAGCAAAGTGAATCAGTTACACATACACATATATCCACTCTTTTTTACATCCTTTTCCCATATAGGTCATTACAGAGTATTGCATAGAGTTCCCTGTGCTATGCAGTAGGTCTTTATTAGTTATCTATTTTATATATAATAATGTGTATATGTCAATCCCAATCTCCCAATTTATGGGACTGTATTCTTATGATGTGATGCTCTCTTTCATGCCAAGGCAAAAATTACAGAATACATATACTATTTTTTAAGGTATTGTTTAAGAATTCACTTTGAGAAAATACAAATGCACTAAGTGCCTTTCCTTAGAAAGAGTAAACAAGACTTAGGTTTGAAAAGTTTGGAATCTAAGACTCTCCAAAAAGGATAGTCATTTTCCATAATGGAGTTATTAACCAAACTTTACCTCCACCTCCCACCCCTCCACACACATGTATTTGACAACAACCAAAAAAATCCTTATGGGTCAATAATAGTCACCCTAAGAGGAGTCTAACTTTACACTAATTTTGGCAGCATAAAACCGAATTTCTAGCATTTAAAGGAGAAAATTGATGGCTTTCTTTCAATGAACTACTGTAAAGAAAACAAACTTAAATTTTGATCAGAATCGTTTTATTTACTAAGACATTCCAGAGGTTTCCCATATAGACTGCACCCAGTTGTCCTCATTATTAATATCTTACATTAGTGTGGTATATTTATTAATAATTCACATATTAACTAAAATCCTTACTTTATTTAGATTTCCTTAGTTTTAATCTAATGCTTTTTTTTTCCTGTTCCAAGATCCCACCCAGGTTACATTAAAATTAGTTGTCATGACAGTTTCTCTGATTTCCCTCATTTAAAAAAATTTTTTTTTATTGGAGTATAGTTGATATACAATGTTGTCTTAATTTCAGGTGTACAGCAAAGTGAATCTGTTATACACATACATATATCCACTCTTTTTTAGATTCTTTTCCCATATAGGCTATTACAGAGTACTGAGTAGAGTTCCCTGTGCTATACAGTAGGCCCTTATTGGTTATCTATTTTATATATAGTAGTGTGTATATGTCAATCCCAATCTTCCAGTTTATCCCTCCCTGCCCCTTACCCCCTGATAACCATAAGTTTGTTTTCTATATCTGCAACTCTATTCCTGTTTTGTAGATAAGTTCATTTGTACTCCTTTTTTTAAGATTCCACATATAAAGATTTTCCTCATTTTTGATGACATTGACAGCTTCGAAGTGTTCTGCAGGATCAGGTCAGGTGTTTTGCAGTATGCTCCTTTATTGGAGTTTGTGGAATGCTTTTCTCATGATTTGAGCGGGCTTGTAGGTTTGGAGGAAGACCCCAGAGGTCCCATTTTCATCACACTATATCAAAAGTACATACTATCAATGTGATTTATCATTGTTGATGTTGACCTTGATCACCTGGCTCACAAGTGTCGTCAGGTTTCTCCACTGTAAGCTTACTGTTTTTTTACCTTCTTTTCCATACTGTACTCTTTGGAAGAAAGTACTAGGAGCAGCCCATACTTACGGAGTAGGGAATTATGTTGCTCCTCCTTGAAGGTGGAGCATCTATATAAATTATTTGGAATTTCTCTGCATGAGAGGTTTGTCTCTTCTCCCCCATTTATTTATCATTTATAGCTGTATAAGCACATGACTATTTATTTTATATTTGGGGTTATAATCTAATACTACTTTTAAATTTACAATTTTTCCAGCTTTAGCCATCGGGAGCTCTTTCAGTTGGCTCCTGTGTTCCTTTGACATCCCCCATCCGTGTGTGTGTGTCTGTTTAAGCATTTCCTTCATTTCTGGCACTACAAGATGCTCCAGGCTCATCTTGTATGTTTTCACCCCAATCCTAGAATCAGCCCTTTCTCCAAGTGGCTCCTTTTACTGAAGAATGGTATTAGAAACCAAGATCTGAGCACAAAGTGTGCTTGTCCATACAATATTGAGTCTTTTAATCCATGAACACAGAGTATCTTTTATTTATTTAGATCTTTATTTCCTTCATCAGAGTTTTGTAGTTTCACTCATATAGATACTGTACATATTTTGTTAGACTTATACCTTTCTTTTTGTTGCTAATGTTTTCTTGAATTTTAAGTTCCAATTGTTCGTTGCTAGTAGATAGGAAATCAATTGACTTTTGTATGTTAACCTTGTCACCTGTGACCTTGCTATAATCACTTATTAATTCCATGAGGGGTTTTTTGGTTGATTTTGGGGGGATGTTTTTCATAGACAATCATGTCACCTGAGAACAGTTTTACTTCTTCCTTTTATTTCCTTTTCTTCTTATTGCACTAGCTCACACTTCCAGTATGATGTTAAATATATATGTGTACTTTTTATATTTCATATTCTTTTCTGATTTGTTACTGCTATCCAAGTCTTTTTTCCAGTCACTTTATTTCTGAGTTTTTCTGTTTTATGTTGTTCTATCTCCTAGCATTTAAAAAATTTCTCATTTTGAAATATTGGTTTAGAGTTTTCATCTTTTTTTCTGCTTCATATTCTCTTTTTTATTATAACAGCTTTAAATAGGATTCAATTACGATTCTTTTCATGGCATGTTTTTAGGCTAAATAAGTTATTCTATACGTGTAAGAGACAGAAGTGGTTAGAATAGCTTTTCTAGCTTCCAGAGCTTCATTTTCTGATGGTTTCATAAAATGACACCTACATATCCTGGTCATTTCTTAGCTCCGTCTCCTCTTCTTTTCTCCCACTTTTATCTGGACCTTTTTTCTTTGCCTCTGTTGTCCCTGTCCTGTTCAATTTGGATTCTACTCCCAGAAGTTTCTTCTTAGTGTTGGGCTTTTTTTCAGGTTCATTAGGTTTTGAGAGTTCTTGGACCCTCACACCCCACAAGCACTTCCAGACCTTCCTGTTCATACTTTTGTATTCACTCTGAAATTAGAGTCTGTCAGTTTTACTGCTAATCTCACATCGATCTCCCTTGCTTTTCAGTGAATACCTGTTGGCAGTTTGAAGTCCTCCCATTCTCATGGCCTTCAGCTGCTCTGTTGTCCTCCCACTATTTCCTCTTACACAGATGCTGATACTAAGTTGGTGGTTTGCTCCCACCTGTTCATAGTTTGAGCTTTATAAGGACTCTTTCTTGTTGTAGCCATGATTTGTTCTTGTAATTAACGTCATTTTGCTATCCTAGATGTTCTACCTGTTTTATAAGGAGATTCAGACTACACTGTCTCCATAGTCATCTTCCTAGAGTCTTCAATAACTTAAGAGGGGGGAATAAGGCATTTTTTAAAACATTTTAAAAAACTTTTTCTATATTTTTGAAGGCAATCCAAATACAAGTTGAAATGATTATAGATGATAGGTTGATTTTAGATACCTTTCACATCATTTAAAAGAAATTAGGTTCTTTTTGGCTTTCTTAGCCTCAGATTAATTACCCACAAGTGTAACTCTATTTCCAGACCTCCCCAACCTGCTGAAGAGTACTCTCAGACTTAATAAAACATCAGAACTCGGCTTAAAATAACTTGTGATGACTGCCCTATGTTTTCAGGCCAAGCATCTTAGAGGATCTCATATTTTATTTATTACCACATTTTTGTGTCCTAAAATTCTGTTTTTATCTGTACTACAATCTACAGTCCAATTTAACAAACTGGCTGCCAATTGTCTGATTGTGGTCCAAGACATGTTTTGTTTAGCCTGCTCCGTACTTAAAAACAAACAAAATAGTTGCCAACACTTAAAAATCAGATTTCACGTAAAAATCCAGATTTCTGGCTGCTGTTAAAAAAATTGAGATCTGATGTCATTAGGCTTACTTGGAACTTGTACCCTGATTAAACAGAGAATATGCTCTCAGGTTTGTGACACTGTTCTCCTAGATAGCTCCCCTCATTTACCTTCTAGTCCTAATTGATATGATAGGTTTGTAACCCATGGTCTAGCATCTCTGATCTCAACCTCTTGTGTTGGCTTAAAGTACTAAATATGTGCTGATAATTTCTAGATCTGTTTCTTCCTAGATGTTCTGCACTCTCCCCAGAACCCACATATTCAAAACCAAACTAATTTTTCCAAAACCTAATTTTCTTCCACTATTCTCCAAATGACCCAGTTAACAGAACTACATTCCTACAGTTGTCCAAATTAGAAAAACTCTTAGGGTTATTCTTTCCTCTTTCTTTCTCATCCTACCCACAGCTTATCAGTCATGTACCAAACTATGACATGTCTTTGCTTTCACTATTCCCAATATTTAATTTAATTTCCCAGTATATGAATTTTCCCTTCTTGATCTCTGGAAAACTCCTATTTACTTTCCAAGATGGAGCAAATTATTCAATTTCTGAAACTAAGTCCCCCACCTCCAGGAACATTTAGTTGCTCCTTTCCATGTACAGGCATCTCAAGTACATTATATGTTGTATGATATGTAACACTGGCTCTCCCACTAGACTAGGGATTCCTCAAGAACAGAGATCATTATTTAGTTATCTTTGTATCAACAGTACTAAAACAAACAAAAAAAATGGAACTCAATGAATATATCAAATTAAACACGAATTTTACAAATCAATGAAAATAAGATTATTTCATATTATGATTTTTACCTTCCTATATTTTCTGAATGCTTTCTATATCTTTGGTTAAATTGTCCATTTTTTGCTGGTGCTTGGTTTGGATTGATACTAGAATCATTTTAAATTTCGCACCCTATGATTATAAAGTTAAATGGCTATCTCAAAAGAAAACATTGACCCCACTGTTAAAATATGAGGGTTTTTAAAGTAACTTAAAATTTTTGTTTTAAATATCTAAGGATATCAGGTATTCACGCTGAAAAAAATATATGATTATTCATAAAACAGATCCCTGAGGGGCAACTGAACAGCTGTTGAAAGTTCTGGCACATCACTATGGCCAGCCTGAGTTTAATGACCTACATGTGAAGGGCTACATATCCAATTACTAATCCTCCCTCAGCTACTGTTGGCCTGATATGGAGGCAGCTGAAAAAAGATGCCCTACTAACAGATCAGAAATGGATCCAGACTTCTCTGCCAATGCTTAGTTAAAAGACCTTTTGGACTGGAGATAATGAAGAAACAGACATGGCTTACAACCATGTTACAGCTGACATAGTTTTTCAAGTAAAATTTGATGGTTTAAAGCAAGAGTGACTTCCGTTTTGTAACTAAATTTAGGGAAACCTCAATTCTTTAAGAAAACTCAAATTCAGAATTTAATTTTCTGTTCACTGAAACCTTTAAACATGTTAAGATGTTTTCAAATATCAAGAATAATTTACTTCAGAGTTCTTTCCATACTGAGATGGCAGTCTTCTATTCATTGAGTCAAACAACATTCTTATCTTCAAATTCTGCAATAATCACCTTGTAGAAGTAGGAGCAGGGACTTCCCTGGTGGTCCACTGGCTAAGACTCTGCCCTTCCATTGCAGGGCCCGAGGGTTCGATCCCTTGTTGGGGAACTAGGCTCCCACATGCAGCAAGGCACAGCCAAAAAAATAAATAAATAAAACAAAACAAAACAAAGGAGGACCAAATTAAAAACTAAATAGAAAATGACAATATACCGGATTATGTTTCAGCCCTCCCTCAGTTGACTTGATCTATATATAGCAAAAAGATTTCATAAGGTCAGGTATTATAAACAATGAAATGTCACCTGATGTTTTGCAAAACAGCATATGAAAAACCGCTCAAGAAATGAATGGAGAGTAAGACTTGCGGTTGTAAGCAAGAAAAACCTTAAACATTCCAGGTTTACACGCATCTTATTGGGAGTCTGACTCACTTTTAAAATTTGATTTTCCATTTGAGTTGTGTGAAATCATGTGCTACTGACAACCTTCTTCTGTATTAGTTACAAATAGTTTAGGCAAGAGATGCTTTCATCTCCAACACGGAAGAATTAAGAGCCCTTCATCAATATCTCGCACTTGTAATTTTTAAGAGTAGTAATGTCTTAACATCCCCCGCCATCCCCACAGAAATATGAGTTAATATATGCCGCAGGTATAACCTTGCCTTTAAGTGGAAAAACAGGCATCACGCAACTACCTCCCACTCCAGAAACCCTAACTCCAGACCCCGCCCCACATAAACTCCCGCCCCTTTCTCCCACTGCGGGTACGGAGTTGGCGCAGTTAGCTGACGTAAGACGTAACCTCCGTAGCCTCCTACGCGTAGCTACCGTGTCTGCCTCTGGGAGTTGAAGTTTCCGAAAGAGGACCTTCTGGAGTGGTAAAGACCACTACAAAAAGCTTTCTGTGCGGGCTCTCAGGTTCCCCGACAACTCCTCCGTTCGGTAAGTCTCTTGGCATGGAGACTATCGCTCGCCTACCCTTTGATATAATCCGAGCGCGTGCCACTGCCGCCTTCCGCTAGCAATAGGGCTTCCGAGGGAGAGGGGAGTGGGACACTGGAAGCAGCAGCCGAGCCCCAGCTTCCGAAGGAAGTGACGTCATAGAGAGCGCGCCCCCTCGCCTTGCCAAGCAGATTTTTGATTCGTCGGCTACAGTTTAATCCCGCCTCTGGAATGCGTTCGCCCGCGGGCGGCCTGGAGGGAAGAGTGGGGCGCGGCTCTGCCCACCAGCGTCGGGGCTGTGGTTGTCGACGTTTGCTTGGGGGTAGCGATATGGTCTCTAGCGTGTGAAGGGTGTGCGCTTCCCAAGAATGAAGGGAGAGGGAAATCTGGACTTTGAAGGGCCGGAAAACGAGTTGTGGTTTGCCACTTGGTGGCTAGAGAGCGTGAGCAAGTCGCTTCACCTCTTTAAACCTGCCTTACCTCAGTTTTCCAAAGAGGGCTGACGTCGCTGAGAGCTCTGCAATGTGGGGAGAGCCCAGGGCGAAGTTGCTGCAGGTGCTGTCAGCCCCACGTTGGTGAGCTGAGGACGATTTTAAGAAGTCCGTGGTGTTACTGGATTTCACTGAAATATTTTGTGTTAAAATTCGGGACTTTTTCTAGAGATATAAAGAGGATAGCGACAGAAGACTTTCTCACTTTATTTTTCTTTGTTTTAAATCTTGCCCCGTCTCCCCAGCCCGGCCCAGCCCAGCCCTCTGCCTAAGGGCCTCATAGCTGAACCGAGCTATGCAAATTTGGCCCGCGCGTTTTAAAAAGGATATTCTTTCTCTATCACCGTGAGGTCGTTTAATTCCATTCTGCAGTTATTCCGACATTCATTTGGATCTTTCTGGAAGGGAGGCTGTGTCATAAATTATGAAGACTTTAGCCCAAGCAGTAAAACCATGAAATTTTTTTTTTTTTTTTTAACTTTTGGCCGGTCACTCATTATGATGTATGTCCTCCTTGCCGGCAGCTGTGCTAAGAAGTGGGAATACAAGGACGATTGAGATACTATTTTTTTAATGTATTTATCCCATACTAAATTGCCTTAGTCATCCTTATGCAGTTGTTAATTTTATAAGACCATCAGATAACCTGGATCTGCAACTAAATGAAACATTTTTTAAAAATTCAATGCCCAGGTAAACTAAATTTCACGCAGTTATTTCTATAATTGCTACAAAATTTGTTGAACGCGGTGAATGAATGAAAATGAGCTGTATCACTGCATGTGAGGGAGGAATGCAAAACTCCATGGAGTTTATATTTTGCTTAACAGGTTAATCCAAACAAGATACATACATAGTGAAATGCTTATTGTATGTTGTAGGCAGTAGGAGTTGGTACGTATCTTTGTATGTAAAGTATGCTGCAAGCAATAACTTATGGGATCTCAAGCTAGCATCATTTTTGTTGTGCAATGTGCAATGTATCTAGCTTATTCAAAGCTTAAAAAAATTCTCTTACTACAGTGCATTTTCTTAATTGGGAATAAGTTTAAAAATAGTAGTGATAATGATGTTGACTAGCTCAAGACCTTTCTCTGTATTTGATAGGCTGTTTAAAAACATTAGTGTGCAATGATAAGCAAATTAGATTTAACTTAGACTTCTTAGGTAGGAAAGGCGAAAGCTCCCCCTGGTGTGCATGAGCTGTAAAACATTGCTCTACTTTTCTAAAATTTTCACATGATAAAGCAAATCAACACTTGCAGTTTGGAACAGAGTAGAGAACTAACAAAAAATGCCACTGATAATAGAAATATTCTCTCTTAGAATATTAATCACTGTTTCATGAAGAAAGCAATTTGTCTCCTCTGAATTTTAATTGTGCCTTTAAGTTTGCACATTCAGCTTAATGGGCAGGTTTGGCTTATGTTTTCTCCACCCTATATTGTTTTGAATACATTCATTGCCCATTTTTATTACCGTACTATCTATGGAAAGGAAATAAAAGTGATCCTAGGGGTCACAATATATATTTAAATTTTTTCTTCTGATCTTTTCAGGTTTACTGTGTTTCTCCTGTCTCCTGTTTCTTAAATTGAATGATAACCTTATTTTCCAGATTAAAAAAAATATTAGTGAATGCACTCAAGGTTATACATTTATCTTCAGTTACTTTTTTGGCCTGTAGTTCTCTCATCCTGTTATTTGTATCTAAATGCTCGGACATACTATTTTTTCATTCTATTTTTCTGTCTGAATTCTGAGTTACAGTCTGAGGATGTCTTCTAATTCATCAATTACCTCTTGGACTCCAGGTAATCTGGAGTTTGTCTCATATGTTGAAATTTTTATATCTTCATTTCCTGGTTTCCAAATTGGTTCTTTTTTTACAGATTCTTGTTTTCCTATATTTATGCCTGCTTTTGTGTCCCAATTTCCTGTTTTGTTTTTATGGTTATTACTCTTCATGAGCTCTGAAAGATTTCAACCAAACTTATTTTAAAGTCATTTTCACATTGCTCTATTCAATTTTTATAGAGTGAATTTATCTCCTGCTTGTTGATTTAGCTGGGGTTTTTTTTCATTTCTGTCTTTTTGTAATTTTGCTTTGCAGACTCATCTTGAATGGAATTATAACTTTCCTCTCCAAACTACTCTGTACTACTGATTTTGTGGTTTCTCTCACCCATGACCCTTTTCAGTGCTTCAGCCCACAGCAGAGCTTATATATGTGGTTCAGAATTCTAATCATGTAATAATATAAGTTCATATGTCACCTCATGCTCGACCCAGGTTGTAGCCAAGAGGCTGTGTCTGTTTCCTTCAGGTTTCCCCCGAGTAGTCAGTTTTGTATAAGCTATAGTCTATAATTTTACCTGTTTTCAGGCTTTTTTCATGGAAGGAGGAGCCCCACCCGTAACACTAGTTTAAGGGTTTGTCTTAAACTGTCTCCCATCTTTCTCCCATCCTCTGTCTTGTATTATTCTTCTTCTCTTTACTTTAAAGCTAGGAAAACTTCTATCTGCCTTTACACAGAAGACCCAGTTCTTAACTTGGATTTTGAGAGAGGCTGTACCTTTTTTGTTTCCCCTTTTTATATTTTATCTAGATTGGGAGGCAGAGTGCATCAAAACATGAACTTTTGGCAGTGATCTCTAGGAAGTCTGTCCCAATTTTTTTGGTGCAGAAGCATAAGAATAGAACTGGAGCTATTTTTTTTTTTCCGTATGTTTCAGTGACACAGGTCTTTTCAGAGCCCTCCAACAGCAGGGTTAAAGCAACACAGCTCTTTAACATTCTTTGGAAATCCTCATTTTCTAAATAAGACTTTGGATTTCTGGGACATGGTAGAGTTAGATGTGGGTTGGAATCTTAGCTCCATCACTTCATTTGTCTATTCATTCAAGTATTTTGAGGACCTACTTTGTGTGACATTTGCTCTAGGTGCCTTGTTTCTTAGGAATTATTTAATAGCTTTCTAACTTTGGGCAAGTTATTTAACCTTTGTACCTCTTCCTTAGCAAAGTAGGTATATACTATCTACTTCATAGGGTTTTTATAAAGAGTAAATTAGATAATAAGTTTTTTATTAAGCATAATAAGAATTAATAAATGTTTGCTCTTACTATTTTCATTACTTTAAAAAGTCCTTTGTAATATCATATTCACTTGTTTGTTTATTCTACCAGTGTATAATAAGCATCTACGAAGTGCCAAGCACTGTATTAGTATTGGCAATATAATGTTGGGCAAAATCAGACTTATCCCTTACCCAGTGGAGTTTCCAGTGTAGAGTCAAAGTTGAGTTGTCATTTCTAGGAGATGTTCTCCCTAAGGAGAACTGTTTGGTTGGTGGCATAAGGAAAACTTGTGAATTCTTACTTGTATTACTAAATGATTTTTTTCCCCTGTTAGTAATTTTGTGACCTAGTAAAATGCCAGGGCTTTTGCTCCAGCGCCTAAAGCACGCATCTTAAAATTTCTTGTCTTTCAGTCAAAATTCGGTAAACTTTCTAAGTTTGCTTTGGTTATCCTCGTATGTCCTGTTATATCATTGCACTTTTAAAGAAAGCAAGAACCATATAATAAAACTACTGCTCAAATTATGTTCTGCAAAGGTTTTTTCCTTCCACTATCTGAATTGTGGGGATTGTTCTTTTTTCTTTTAGATGCTAGCTTCTCTGCACAGACTTGTTAGCTACCTCTGTAAGAGGGAAGAATCATATATTTTTCTATAAGGCCAATAGAACATTTGCAAGCTTCATGCTTAGTCTTTGGTAGGGATAAATAACATATATTCTTAAGCTTTGATGTTAAGAATCAATTAAAGAGAAAAGATATCTCATATTTCTAGCCCTTTCCGTAATCTGAAAGCAAGTTCAGTTCTAGGCAATGGATATGAAGATGTGGGTGTTTAAATCCAAATAAAGATGTTTGAGTTGGCCCTGAGTGTTCCACAGCTGATTACAGAGTCAACTTATGTATTTTGTTTTTCAGCTGTGACTTAAGTGGAAAATTTACAGTTACATATTTACAATGAAATATATTGGGGTGGGGGCAACCAAATTTGTTCTCTGCACTGGCCAAAAGATAGAAATATATAGCATGTCTGTTGTCAAGAACCAATTGTTGAGGGTACGCCCAGATAGTGAAAGTAATATTTTTCTTGTATAGACAGCATTAAAGACAAGTACAAAAAGGTGTCTTCCATCTCTTTTTAAAAAATAGTATATATTTTTCTATAAAACTATATTTTCATTATATAAAATTTAGAAAATGCAGAAAGCCGTGGGTGGGTCAGAATTAAAACGTGTGTATGTATTTTTTTAAAACAAAATTGGACATTATGTATTGTTTTTTGCTTTGATTTTCTTATTTAACATAACCATTTCCCTTTATCATTAAATAATTTTGGGAAACATGATTTCTCTTGGCTGCTTAGTATTCCAAGCCAGTGTTACAGATGAACTTTAATTTATATTTAGTCCCCATTTGCTGACATTCAAGTAGTTTCTAATTTTTTATTGTTAAAAATAACAACAGTACATATCCTTTTGCATTAATTTTGTGTGTATTTCTAATTAATTTACAGGAATTTATTCTAAGGAAGTAAATTACTATGTGAAAGAGTATCACCATTTTAAAGCTCTTCAAACATACAGCTCTGAGTAGTCTTCTGGAAAAATTGTGCAATGGCCACCAATACTGTATGAAAATATCCCATTTCATCAAATGATCTTTGCCAGTAAATGACAATTAATTGCCCAAATTTGCATTTTTATTCATTACTAATATGGTTTAATTTTAATCGCATCCTTCAGTCTTTTTTTTTTTTTTACTTTTTTTGTGTTTGTAAGTCATCTGTTCATGTCAAAGTTGCTTTTCAATTTTTCAGAATCATCAAATAATGTCATCTGAAATATTGCCAGCATTTAGTGAGACTTCTAATGTTGAAAGAAAGCAAGACTTAAATGAAGACCAAGAGGAGAATCAGAAACCAGGATTAGGTGAAGGGTTTGAACCAATATCTAAACGGCAAATGAAGAAACTAATGAAACAGAAACAATGGGAAGAACAAAGAGAACTCCGCAAGTATGTATCAAAATGCATGTATTCTACCCCTATTCACAGGGGTATATTCCAATATACCCCTATTGGAATGTTGGACCTTGCAATAGCCCTTTGACACATTAAAAATAATTGTGTTAATTAAAATTCGGGCTATACATATTGTTAGCTAACATTGTCAATTGGCTACTAAAACTGTATGTGTTTTAAATTATTTTTTTAGCAGTGTTGATGAATTTACACCGTACACTTTTCTCACTCAGAACCTATTGTGAGTAGCAGCACAATTTCTAAAATAACTGATTTACAAAAGGGATATAGTTAGCATCCATGTCCTAGATATGGAACAAAAATAACCACCTCAGAAAGATCAAGTTTGGGCCTAACGTTGATTTTGCTAGAAGAACGATTGCAGGTTTTGGTGAGATCAGAACTAACATTGATTTTGCTAGAAGAACTATTGCAGGTTTTGGTGAGGCTGAAGCTGTCACTGTATAAAGATAAAATTTACTAGAAGAAAATAAATTATTGTTGATGCAGATGAGAGAAAAAAATATGGCTTTTTTTTCACAAACAATTTTACTTTTTTTTAAATGAGAATAGTTTTTAAAAAAACATGTTATTTTTATTGAGGTATAGTTAATTTACAATGTTGTGTTAGCTTCAAGGTATACAGCAAAGTGATTCAGTTATATGTATATGTATAAGTATATACATGTATATATATTCTTTTTCAGATTCTTTTCCATTATAGGTTATTACAAGACATAGAATATAGTTCCCTACGCTATACAGTAGGTCCTTGTTTATTTTATACATAAGTAGTATGTATATGTTAATCCCAAACTCCTAATTTATCTCCCCACTCCCCTGCTATCCACTCTTATAACCATAAGTTTGTTTTCTATGTCTCTGAGTCTACTTCTGGTTTGTGAATAAGTTCATTTATATCATTTTTTTAGATTCCACATATAAGTGATATCATAAGATATTTGCCTTTCTCTGACTCACTTCATTTAATATGATAATCTCTAGGTCCATCCATGTTGCTGCAAATGGCAATATTTCATTCTTGTTTATAGCTGAGTAATATTCCATTGTATATATATACCACATCTTCTTTATCCATTCATCTGTCGATGAACATTTAGGTTGCTTCTACGTCTTGGCTATTGTAAATAGTGCTGCTGTGAACATTGAGGTGCATGTATCTTTTTGAATTAGAGTTTCCTCTGGATATGTGCCCAGGAATGGGATTGCTGGACCTTATGGTAACTCTGTTTTTAGTTTTTTAAGGAACCTGCATACTGTTTTCCATAGTAGCTGCACCAATTTACATTCCCACCAACAGTGTAAGAGGGTTTCCTTTTCTCCACACCCTCTCCAGCATTTGTTTTTTGTAGACTTCTTAATGATGGCCATTCTAACTGGTGTAGGGTGATACCTCATTGTAGTTTTGATTTGCATTTCTCTAATAATTAGCGGTATTGAGCTTCTTTTCCTGTGCTTCTTGGCCATCTGTATGTCTTCTTTGGAGAAATGTCTATTTAGGTCTTCTGTCCATTTTTTGATTGGGTTGTTTGGTTTTTTTGATATTAAGCTGTATGAGCTTTTTGTTTATTTTGGAAATTAATCCCTTGTCAGTCGCATCATTTGCAAATATTTTCTCCCACTCCATAAGTTGTCTTTTTATTTCGTTGATGGTTTCCTTTGCTGTGCAAAAGTTAGGTCCCATTTGTTTATTTTTGTTTTTATTTCAATTATTTTAGGAGATGGATTCAAAAAAATATTCCTTCTATTTATATCAAAGAGTGTTTTGCCTATATTTTCCTCTGGGAGTTTTATAGTATCTGGTCTTACATTTAGGTATTTAATCCATTTTTAATTTATTTTTGTATATGGTGTTAGAGAATGTTCTAATTTCATTCTTTTACATGTAGCTGTCCAGTTTTCCCAGCTCTGCTTATTGAAGAGACCATCTTTTCTCCATTGTATAGTCTTGCCATCTTTGTCATAGATTAGGTGACAATAGGTGCATGGGTTTATCTCTGGACTTTCTATCCTGTTCCATTAATCTATATTTCTGTTTTTGTGCCAGTACCATACTGTTTTCATGACTGTAGTTTTGTAGTATAGTCTGAAGTCAGGGAGGATGCTTCCTCCAGCTTCATTCTTTTTTCTCAAGATTATTTTGGCTATTCAGGGTCTTTTGTGTTTCCATACAAATTAAAAAAAATTTTTTCTAGTTCTGTGAAAAATGCCATTGATAATTTGATAACGATTGCACTGAATCTGTAGATTGCTTGGGTAGTATAGTCATTTTAACAGTATTGATTCTTGCAATCCAAGGATGAGGTATCTTTGCATCTGTTGTGTCATCTTCAGTTTCTTTCATCAGTGTCTTAGAGTTTTCAGAGTACAGGTCTTTGGCCTCCTTAGGTAGGTTTATTCCTAGGTATTTTATTCTTTTTGATGAGATGGTAAATGGGATTGTTTCCTTAATTCCTCTTTCTGATATTTCATTCTTAGTGTATAGAAATGCAACAGATTTCTATATATTAATTTGGTATCCTGCAACTTTACTGAATTCATTGTTGAGCTCTAGTAGTTTTCTGGTAGCACTTTAGGATTTTCTATGTATACAGAATTATGTCATCTGCATAGAGTGACAGTTTTACTTTTTCTTTTCCAATTTGGATTCCTTTTATTTCTTTTTCTTTCTGCCTGCTGTAGCTTGGACTTAACAAAACTATATTGAATAAAAATTTTACTTTTTTTATATGGTTATAAATGTAACTCAAAAATCATGTAGGAGAAGAATGATAAAAGTAAAATTTATCATAACTCTCATACTCAGTATTTTAAAAGTTTTGTAAGTACGTCTAACATGCTACCAATAGTAAATAAAATTATTAGTATAGTTCGAATTTGTGTAAAAAGTACTATACTGTTTTTGCAAACTCATTTATTATATAAAGCTTTTAGATAGATTATATAAAATTGCTGATATCTGACAATTTTTGATCCATGGAAGTGGCAATTTTGTTATGGTTTAGTCTGCTAATTTTAAAAAGTAATTGTTTCTTTGTCTATTTAGAAAAGTATTGTAAATGTATGAATATACAAATAATGGAAAGTTATTTTCAATTACTAATTTTAGACAAAAGAGGAAGGAAAAACGCAAGAGAAAGCAATTAGAGCGACAGTGTCAACTGGAATCAAACTCAGAAGGAAGTGACAGAAAACGTATTCGAAGAGATGTTGTTTACAGCCCACTCCGCCTTATCATTGACTGCAGTTTTGATAGCCTGATGGTATTAAAGGTATCATGAATCATTGTCAGAAAAATCCTGTAACTGAACTAGGCTGAATAATTTTTGCTTTAATATGTAATATGACTTTGATGTAACTTTATGTACTAAAATGCATTGTTTTTTCTTTTTAATTGTGGTAAAATACACGTAATGTAAAATTTACCATCTTAACCATTTTTAAGTGGACAGTTCAGTAGTGCTAAGTACATTCATGTTGCTGTGCAGCCAGTCTCCAGAAGTCTTTTCATCTTGAAAAACTAAAACTCTGTCCCCACTGAATGAACCACCATTTGCATTCTCCCTCCCTCAGCCCTTGGCACCACCATTCTACTTTCTGTCTCTATGAATTTGACTACTCTGTGTACCTTATGTAAGTGGAATCCTCCAGTATTTGTCCTTTTGTGACTGGTTTATTTCACTGAGCATTATGTCTTCAAGGTTCACCCTCATTGTAGCGTGTGTCAGAATTCCCTTTTGTTTTAAGGCAGAATAATATTTTAGTTATGTATAGACCACATTTTGTTTACTCATTCGTCTGGTGTTGATGGACATTTGTGTTGCTTCCACCTCTTGGATATTTTGTTGTTTTTTTGTGTGTGTTTTAAATTTATTTTATTGAAGTATAGTTGATTTACAATGCTGTCTTAGTTTCTGTTGGGCAGTAAAGTGACTCGGTTATACATTTATATATATTCTTTTTCATATTCTTTTCCATTATGGTTTATTACAGGATATTAAATATTGTTCCCTGTGCTATACAGTAGGACCTTGTTGTTTATCCATTCTATGTATAATAGTTTGCATCTGCTAATCCCAGACTCCCAATCCATCTCTCCCCCACCTCTCCTCCCCTTTGGCAACCACAAGTCTGTTCTCTGTGTCTGTGAGTCTGTTTCTGTTAAGTGGATAAGTTCATTTATGTCATATTTTTAGATTCTACATGTAAGCGACATCATACGGTATTTGTCTTTCTCTGACTCACTTCACTTAGTATGATAATCTCTAAGTCCATCCATGTTGCTGCAAATGGCATTATTTCATTATTTTTTATGGCTGAGTAGTATTCCATTGTATAAATATACCACATCTTTATCTATTCACCTGTTGATGGACATTTAGGTTGCTTCCATGTCTTGGCTACTGTAAATAGTGCTGCTATGAACATAGGGGTGCATGTTTTGTTTCGAATTATAGTTTTCTCTGGATATATGCCCAGGAATGGGACTGCTGGATCATATGGCAACTCTATTTTTAGTGTTTTGAGGAACTGCCATACTGTTCTCCATAGTGGCTGTACCAATTTACATTCCCACCAACAGTGTAGGAGGGTTCCCTTTTCTCCACACCCTCTCCAGCATTTATTATTTGTAGATTTTTTGATGATGGCCAATCTGACTGATGTGAGGTGATATCTCACTGTAGTTTTGATTTGCGTTTCTCTAATAATTAGCGATATTGAGCATCTTTTCATGTGCTTTTTAGCCATCTGTATGTCTTTGGAGAAATGTCTGTTTAGGTCTTCTGCCCATTTTCTGATTGGGTTATTTTTTTTTATATTAAGGTGTATGAGCTTTTTGTTTATTTTGGAAATTAAGCCCTTGTTGGTCGCATCATTTGCAAATATTTTCTCCCAGTCCATACATTGTATTTTCATTTTCTTCATGGCATCCTTTGCTGTGCAAAAGGTTATAAGTTTGATTAGGTCCCAATTGTTTATTTTTGCTTTTATTTCTATTGCCTTGGGAGACTGACCTAAGAAAACATTAGTAGGATTTATGTCACAGAATGTTTTGCCTATATTCTCTTCTAAGAGTTTTATGATGTCATGTATTGTATTTAAGTCTCTAAGACATTTTGAGTTTATTTTTGTGTATGGTGAGAGGGTGTGTTATAACTTCATTGGTTTACATGTGGCTATCCAACTTTCCCAACACCACTTGGTGAAGAGACTTTGTTTTCCCATTGTATATTTTTGCCTCCTTTGTTGAAGATTAATTGACCATAGGTGCGTGGGTTTATTTCTGGGCTCTCCGTTCTGTTCCAGTGACCCATATGTCTGTTTTTGTGCCAGTACCACACTGTTTTGATTACTGTAGTTTTGTAGTATTGTCTGAAGTCTGGGAGGGTTATGCTTCCAGTTTTGTTCTTTTCCTCAGGATTGCTTTGCAAATTCTGGGTCTTTTATGGTTCCATATACATTTTAGGATTATTTGTTCTAGTTCTGTGAAAAATAACATGGGTGATTTGATAGGGATCACATTAAGTCTGTAGATTGCTTTGGGTAGTATGGCCATTTTAACAATATTAATTCTTCCAATCCAAGAGCATGGGATATCTCTCCATTTCTTTGAATCATCTTCAGTTTCCTCAGTTTCCTTTATTGATGTTTTATAGTTCTCAGCATATAAGTTTTTTACTTCCTTGGTCAGGTTTATTCCTAAGTATTTTTTTTTTTTTGGATGCAATTTTAAAAGGGATTCTTTTTTTACATTCCCTTTCTGAAATTTATGGTTAGTGTAAAGAAATGCAACTGATTTCTGTATGTTAATCTTGTATCCCGCTACCTTGCTGAATTCATTTATCAGTTCTAGTAGTTTTTGTGTGGAGTCTTTAGGGTTTTCTATATATAGTATCATGTCATCTGAATATAATGACAATTTTACCTCCTCCTTTCCAGTTTGGATACCTTTTATTTTTTTTTCTTGTCTGATTGCTGTGGCTAGGATTTCCAATACTATGTTGAGTAGAAGTGATGAGAGTGGGCATCCTTGTCTTCTTCCAGTTTATAGCAGGAAGGCTTTCAGCTTTTCACCAGTGAGTATTATATTGGCTGTGAGTTTGTCATAAATAGCTTTTATTATGTTGAAATATTTTCCCTCTATACTCACTTTCGTAAGAGTTTTTATCATAATGGATGTTGAATTTTATCAAATGCTTTTTCTGCATTTATTGAGATATCATGTAGTTTTTGTCTTTTCTTTTGTTGGTATGGTGTATCACATTGACTGATTTGCATATGTTGAACCATCCTTGTGACCCTGGGATGAATCCCACTTGGTTATGGTGTATGATCTTTTTTATGTGTTCTTGGATTCAGTTTGCTAATATTTTGTTGAGAATTGTTGCATCTATTTTCATCAGAGATATTGGCCTGTAATTTTCTTTTTTGTTATGGTTTGTCTGGTTTTGGTATCAGGGTGATAATGGCTTCATAAAGTGTCTTTGGGAATGTTCCCTCCTCTTCAGGCTTTTGAAAGAGTTTGAGAAGGACTGATATAAGTTCTTCCTTGTATGTTTGGTTGTTATTTAAGTCTAACTGTTCTATTTTATCATTTACGATATCTGTTGCCTTACTGATTTTCTGTCTAGAAGATCTGTCCATTGCTGTGAGTAGGGTGTTAAAGTCTCCTGCTATTACTGTTTTCCCATCAGTTTCTCCCTTAATGTCCGTTAGTATTTATTTTATGTATTTGGGTGCTCCTATATTGGGTGCATATATGTTGAGGAGTGTAATATCATCTTCTTGTATTGATCCTCTCATCATTGTATAGTGTCCTCCTTTATCTTTCTTTATGGCCTTTGTTTTAAAGTCTATTTTGTCTGATATGAGTATTGCAACCCCCGCTTTCTTGTCATTTCCGTTTGCATGAAATATCTTTTTTCATCTCCTCACGTTCAGTCTTTGTGTGTCCTTTGCCCTAAAGTGGGTCTCTTGTACGCAGCATATTGTAGGCGCTTGCTTTTTTATCTAGTCTGCCACTCTAGGTCTTTTGATTGGAGTACATTGACATTTAAGGTAATTATTGATAGGTATGTATTTATTGTCATTTTAAACCTTGTTTTCCACTTGATTTTGTATTTCTTCTTTGTTTATTTTTCCTTTTTGTATTTCCTTTTGTGATGTGATGATTTTTTTTGTATTATGCTTGTGTTCTTTTGTTTTCTTGTGAATCTGTTGTATGGTTTTGATTTGTGGTTACCCTGTTTTTCAAGTATGTTAACCTCTTCCTATATCTACTGCCTTTAAACTGGTAGTCATATAGGCTAAAACACATTCCAAAAAAAAACCCCTACATTTTGTTACTCTCCTTCCCCACATTTTATGATTTCGATGTCCTCTTACATATTCATGTTCATCCTTTTGCTGTTCATTGTGGTTCTCTTGCTTTCACAGAAATTTTTTCTTTCTTTCTTTCTTTTTTTTTTTTTAATCTGTATACTGGCTTATTTAAGTGATTTACTTTCCAATTGTGATTTTCTCTTTCGTATAGATTCTTACTTCTCTATTTAGACAAGACCTTTTAATATTTCTTTTAGGATATGTTTAGTATTGCTTTTTTCTTTTAGTTTTTGCTTGTCTGAGAAATTCTTTCTCTCTCCTTTTATTCTAAATGATAATCTTGCTGGGTAGAGTATCCTAGGTTGCAGACTTTTCCCTTTCAGGACTTTGAATGTATCTTGCCATTCCCCTCTGGCCTGGAACATATCTGTAGAGAAATCAGCTGATAGCCTAATAGGGGGTTCCCTTGTAATTAACTCTTTGTTTTTCTCTTGCTGCATTTAGAATACTCTATCTTTTACTTTTGCCATTTTTTAATTATAATACATCTTGGTGTAAGTCTGTTTGGGTTCATCTTGTTTGGGACACTCTGTGCTTCCTGTACCTGTATAACTGTTTACTTCTTTAGCTTTGGGGAGTTTTCAGCCGTAATGCCTTCAAATATATTTTCGATTCCCTTTTCTCTTTCTTCTCCTTCTGGGATCTCTATTATGTGTAGATTGGCGTGCTTTATATTACCCCATACGTCTTATATTGCTTTAATTTTTTTCACTTGGCTTTCTGTTTGCTGTTCTGATTGCGTGATTTCCATTAGTCTGTCTTCCATATCGCTTATTTGTTCTTCTGCATTATTCAATTTGCTGTTCGTTGACTTTAGCTCAGCTTTTGTCTCAGCAAATGAGTTTTCTAATTTTTCTTGTCTCCTGTTTATATTTTCTAGTTCCTTTTCCTGGTAATCTGCATTTCTGTCAATAGCCTGCCTTACTTCCTTCAGTATTTTCATTATCTCCTTTTTGAACTTGATGTCTATTAGACTGAAGGAATCTGTTTCATTGTCTTTGACTGGCAATCTCTTGATCTTTTCATTGGGAGTGGTTCCTCTGTTTTCTTCATTTTACTTATAGTTCGCTTACTCTATGAGTTTAGGAGAAACAATTATTTCCTAAATAGTTGGAGATATTTTTATTTGGGAATGTCCTTGTGTAGCCTGCATGGGTTTAATATTTTTGGTGAGAGCTGTTTTTTGTATGGATGCCTGCTGTTATCTCCTCGATAGGGGGTGTGACTGGGGTTGTGGTGGCCAGAGCCTGCACTGAATATTGAGCAGGGCCTCCTCTTTGCTCTGTGGTTGTCACAACCCTTTTGGAGGCAAGGTCTGTTCCCCAGTTGTTGGAGTAGAAGCCCCCAGATCCATTTCTGAGCTGTAGTGTGAGGTAAGCAGTATTGGAGCACTCCCACTGGGAGAGGAGCCACTGAGTATTCCTCTGCCAGAGCTGTCCGCTGAGAAGTGTGCTCCGTCGTGTCATCTGTCACCCGTTGTGCAGGCTCACAAAGTACACTGTTGTTGGCACTGCCCTCAGCCTCACCTCAACCATGGGAATGCAGGCAATTGGCCCTGTTGTTCCTCAGGTGCTGGGTTCACAAAGCCACCAGCGCAGATCCGCTGGTGCAGATCCACTGAAGTCAGGTACCAGGACTGCAGTAGTTGCACACCTGGACCTGCTGTGGGAGCTATGGATGGAGCCCAGACCCTGGCCCAACTCCATATGCACACACCCACAAAGCCCACAGCTGCTAAGGCCAGACCCGCCCCAGCCATGGGAGCACCTGTAGCCCACTTGGATGTTCTGCAGGCACTGAGTTTACAAAGCTGGCAGCAGTGGCCTAAACCCACAGATCGCACAGCCACAGGGAGAGGGCTCAAAATATCAGCCCTGCTTCCTAAGTCACACGGTCCCTGGGGATCAGCTCTGATTTCAGCCCCGCCTCTGTGTGTGGGCAATTCGCTGGCACTTGCGTGCTCCCAGAGCTCGTAGAGGCAGCGCTGAGCCTGCTGAGCTCACTGAGAAAGAGGCAGCTTTGGCAGGCACTGCCCCTTAACAGTGGGGTTTCAGTGGCAGCAGCACACCTGCTGTGAGTGCACCAAGAGTGAGGCTGCTATGGCGGGCCCTGCCCTTCCCTTTGTGCACCCCTTAACGATGGTGTTTCACTTCTGTGGCAGGCCTGAGCCACAGTCCAGCCCCTTCAGGCTGTCTCCATGCAGCCAACCCCCGTCCTCTCCCTGGGTCTGTCCTCTGAAGCCTGAGCTTTAGCACCCAGCCACCGTACACAAAAGCAAAAGCACATCTCAGACTGGGGAGTGCAGGGCGGTGGCAGGGACCATTTGTGCAGGTCTCCATCTGTTCTGCCTGCTGCAAACCAGCTGCTGCGCTCTCCTCCAAGCCTCTGAAGCTCCCTTTCTGTCCCAGCTGATCTCCCTGCCAGTGAAGGGGCTTCCCAGGGTGCAGGAACCTTTCCTCTTTCACTGTTCCCACCCAGGGGCTCAAGTCTTGTCCCGATTCCTTTTTTTTCTTTCATCCTACCCAGTTACATGGAGATCTTTCCTGCAGTTTTGGGTGTCTGAGATCTGCTGGTGTTCAGCAGGTATTCTGTGAGAATTGTTCCACATGTAGATGTATTTTTGATGTATTTGTGGGAGGAGGTGAGCTCTGTGTCCTTCTACTCCACGATCTTGATTGGAGCCCTCTAAAATGCATCTTTTTTTTTTTTTTTAATTTTTGTTGGAGTATAGTTGATTTATAATGTTGTGTTAGTTTCAGGTATACAGCAAAGTAAATCAGTTATACATATACATATATCCACTCTTTTTCAGATTCTTTTCCCATATAAGCCATTACACAGTATTGACTAGAGTTCTCTGTGCTATACAGTAGATCCTTATTAGTTATCTATTTTATGTATAGTAGTGTGTATATGTCAGTCTCAGTCTTCCAATTTATCCCTCCCCCACCTTACCCTCTGGTAACCATAAGTTTGTTTTCTACATCTGTAACTCTATTTGTGTTTTATAGATAAGTTCATTTGTACCCTTTTTTCAGATTCCACATATAAGCGATATCATATGATATTTATCTTTCTCTGTCTGACTTCACTCAGTATGACAAACTCTAGGTGCATCCATGTTGCTGCAAATGGCATTATTTTATTCTTTTTTATGGCTCAGTATTATTTTATTGTATATATGTACCACATCTTCTTTATTCATTCCTCTGTCAGTGGACATTTAGGTTGCTTCCATGTCCTGGCTATTGTAAATAGTGCTGCAATGAACATTGGGGTGCATGTATCTTTTTGAATTATGGTTTTCTCCAGATATATGCCCAGGAATGGGATTGCTGGATCATATGGTAGCTCTATTTTTAGTTTTTTAAGGAACCTCCCTACTGTTCTCCATAGTGGCTATACCAGTTTACATCCCCACCAACAGTGCAGGAGGATTCCCTTTTCTCCACATCCTCTCCAGGATGCATTGTTTGTAGATTTTTTAATGATGGCCATTCTGACTGGTGTAAGATGATACCTCAGTATAGCTTTGATTTGAATTCCTCTAATAATTAGTGATGTTGAGCATCTTTTCACGTGCTTTTTAGTCATCTGTATGTCTTTGGAGAAATGTCTATTTAGGTCTTCTTACCAATTTTTTGATTGGGTTGTTTGTTTTTCTGATATTGAGCTGCATGAGCTGTTTGTATATATTAGAGATTAATTCCTTGTCAGTTGCTTCATTTGCAAATATTTTCTCCCATTCTGAGGGTTGTCTTTTCATTTTGTTTATGGTTTCCTTTGCTGTGCAAAAGCTTTGAAGTTTAATTAAACTTAAAAGGTTAAGTTTTAATTAAACTTTAAGGTTAATTAAACTTAAAAAGTCCCATTCGGACTTCCCTGGTGGTCCAGTGGTTAAGTCTCCACACTTCCAATGCAGGGGGCGTGGGTTTGATCCCTGACTGAGGAGCTAAGATCCCATGTGCATGGCCAAAAAAAAACAAAAAACTGAAAACAAAAACAATAATTTGTTTGATTTTTGGTTTAATTTTCATTACTCTAGTTGGTGGATTAAAAAAGATCTTGCTGTGATTTATGTCAAAGAGTGTTCTGCCTATGTTTTCCTCTAAGAGTTTTATAGTGTCCAGCCTTACATTTAGGTCTTTAATCCATTTTGAGTTTATTTTTGTGTGTGGTGTTAGGGTGTGTTTGTTCTAATTTCATTCTTTTACATATAGCTGTCCAGTTTTCCCAGCACCACTTATTAAAGAGACTGTCTTTTCTCCGTTGTATATTCTTGCCTCCTTTAGGTAACCATAGGTGCATGGTTTTATCTCTGGACTTTCTATCCTGTTCCATTGATCTATATTTCTGTTTTTGTGCTAGTACCATACTGTTTTCATGACTGTAGCTTTGTAGTATAGTCTGAAGTCAGGGAGCCTGATTCCTCCAGCTGCGTTTTTCTTTCTCAGGATTGCTTTGGCTATTCAGTCTTTTGTGTTTCCATACAAATTTTAAAATTTTTTGTTCCTATTCTGTGAAAAATGCCATTGGTAATTTGATAGGGATTGCATTGAATCTGTAGATTGCTTTAGGTACTATAGTAATTTTGACAATATTGATTCTTCCAATCCAAGAATATGGAATGTCTTAGATCTCTCTCCATATGTTTGATTTCTTTTATCAGTATCTTACAGTTTTCTGAGTACAGGTCTTTTGCCTCCTTAGATAGGTTTATTCCTAAGTATTTTTATTCTTTTTGATGTGATGGTAAATGGGATTGTTTCCTTGATTTCTCTTTCTGATCTTCTGTTGTTAGTGTGCAGGAATGTGTACTCCACCCAGCAAAGCTCTCATTCGTATTAGATGGAGAAATCAAAAGCTTTATAGACAAGCAAAAGCTAAGGGAATTCAGCACCACCAAATCAGCTTTAAAATGCATCTTAAATAAAGTTTTTCAAAATCTGTGACCCTCAATTAAAGTAGCTAATAAGTTGCTTTTATTTATATGTATATGTATAGACAGAGGGAAAGACAGATACCATAATAGATTATGAAACTCAGTAACTGCATATTAATCATAAAGAGCTGTGGGGGGGTTGTTATTTATCCTAATCAAAAGGAAGAAAATAAGAAATATGATTGGCTTAATAGAATTATTTCTTATTTAATAGTTTGAGAAATCTGGTTGTTTAAACAATGCTACTAAAAGGAATATGTTTATAACCTTTGGTAGTTATAAAAATTGTAATAGCATGACTATAAGAGAGTTCTTTTTTTCTTTTGTTGTCTCTTAAGAAGAGTGAAAGTTTTCCTGAACTTGGATTTTAAGTGGCTACAAAATGTGAAATAATGGGTCACTTATAGAGTATTGACTTATGGTAATTATTTTATTAGTATGTAAGAAAACTGAATGGAAATTATCAGAAAGGACTTGTATTTCAAAAGAAAGAATGTCCCTATCTAGTCATACCTTCTGCTTATTCTATTCCACTGGGATTGTGGAATGGCCATAGATAATTTTGAAAATATTGCTTTAAAAATTGCACTCTTTTATAGGACATTAAGAAACTTCATAAGCAGATTCAACGATGTTATGCAGAAAATCGACGAGCACGGCATCCTGTGCAGGTATGTTTGGGGAATTTAAAACAAACTTCCAGTTTCCTTTTATATCTTATTTCGGAAAAGGCGTAGATAATCCTCATTGCTTTTACAAGAAAGAGTCTTACAGGTAATCTTTCTTAGAGAACGAAATGCCTATTTGTAAAAATGTTTTATTTTTCTACAAAAATAAAATATTTTAAACATTTTTCACCTCATTCTCCAACACATTGTGCCCATTCATCCTTAGTCTTGTACACACTGACCTGTTCATTGCTGTGTAGTTGAACATCTTCATTAAAGGACATATGCATATTTTCATACCAGTTTCTCAGCTCTCAATTCCTTCCTTTCTGGGGAATAGGGTAACTGCCCCTGGCTGATATGTGCCATTGTGTCTGTTGGCTAGATTTTTTTCTACTTAAAGGATTTTGAGTCACTAATAATTTTGAAAGGTGCTTTATTAGCTAGAATGAGGAAGTGATTTGTGAGACTAGTTGGCTGCCCTTAAGAGTAGGGTCATTTTTCTTACTGAATTTGTTTGAATTCTAGGTGACCTAAAAATTAACTCTGGCTCACTGATGTTAAAAACCAGAAAATCTTAATATACTTTTGGTTAGATATTTTCTCCTTATCAAGTGATAGTAATATTATATTTTTACCTTCTATATTCGTCTCACCCTTGATTAGATTTGAAATAGGTTTCAGGGTTTAGAGTCAAAGCAAAATTATGAAGATTTTGGACTGGTAAAAAATAACTGTAGTGGCAAAAGAAGGGGAAGGGAAACTTCACATGGAAGCAGGAAGTTTATAGAAAAGTGATCATTAAACAAGAGGCAGATTATAACTGCTTAGAAAACAGGATGAAAATGTAGATGGAATACAGAAGTTAATGGGTTAGGAGATACACAAAAATACACGTCGCTTGTACCACAAATTTATTCTTGCATGTTTAAAGTATGCCATAAATTTATTTTTTTCCAGAATGAAAATATTTTGTGTTTCATTGATAATCAGATGAGTGTATGAGGGAATAAAATATTGACTTTAATAGTCATTTGCTCTCTCTTTCTATACCTGCCAATCTCTTTATCAGTTTTACTTGACAAGCCATGGAGGCCAGTTGAAAAAGAACATGGATGAAAATGACAAAGGATGGGTCAACTGGAAGGTAACTAAACTAGATTAACTCTCACATAATTCAAGGTATTTTTATGCTTAAAGGTCTACATTTTTTTACCTAAGTTCTACACAATGCTAATAAATATAAGAGTCAGCAGCTACAAACCCTGCGTATCACTGTACCTAAGTTTACCAGTGGGAGAAGCAAGAGCCTTGAGATATAATCTGTACTTGCTTTCATGAAATCTCACTTCCTATTTTACTGCCAACTTTAAAACATATTTTTTAAAAAAGGAAAAAATTTAAAGGTCTGTATGCAGTCTCTACCTAGCAAACTGGCTATACATTATTTATAAGAGTGAAGTCACTCTAAAATTTGGAAACGTACTTGCATTCTCTTTCTTCTAAATCTGTGCTATACCATATGGTGTCCACTTCCACATGTGGCTATTGAACTCTTGAAATATGACTGGTCTGAGTTGAGATGTACTATAAATGTCAAATAGACATTGCATTTCAAAGACTTAGTACCAAAAAAAAAAAGAGAGAATGTAAAGTATCTCCTTAAAATTAAAAAAAAAAACCCACAGCTATTATAAGTTGAAATGATAACATTTCAGGTATATTGTGTTGAATACAATGCATTATTAAAATTAATTTCATCTATTTCTTTTCACTTTTTTTTAATGTGGCTATTAGAAGATTTCAAATTACATATGTGGTTCACATTTTTTTTCTTTTGGACTAAACTACTCTCAGTCATTTGCAAAGATGACTAATAGATTGGCTTTAGTACCAGTCCCTAAGGAACCTTAACCCTATTCTACTCAGAGAAGTAGTGGGTTATTCCTACACCTTTTTCCTTTCTCCAAGCCAGTTCTCAGCGTGACAGACTTTCCCTCTCTCACTCACTAATCCCATGACTGCATTTATTTTATTAATAGTCCATAGTATAAAACATTTTCAAAGGTTTTTTAAGTTTTAAAGTACAGTACATTTACCAAGTTTTATGTTCATGCCTATTTTCCTAAGAAATAATGTAATAAGTTAGAATAGGCATACTTTCAGTTATTTTGTGGCTTGTTAAATTTATTATTTCATACCACCAGTTTTCCAGAGAGATGTGAGTTCGCTGGTCTCTAATTATGCACATTCCTCTTGGGGCCCTTATTAAGCATAGGGACCAAGTTTATAATATACCATTTTCCAGAAAAATGGCTGTTTATTAATCAGTAAGGTATACATCTTAGGTGAGAGGTCTCCCGCTTCATTTTTGATTTCCACAAAAATTATTGAGAAATGCCATCTGAGCCTGGTGATGCATCTTCCTTTATTCTTTTGGTGCAATTTGCAAAATTCTGACTGCCAACTGTTGTTCAGTCTTGTACCTCTGAACTGACAGTTTTGGTGAAGATTTTAAATGTGTATCTTTGTGGAAGCAGATGCACGGAATTTATTAAATCTGTAAGCCCTTTCCTTTAGATGATTCATGTAGATGGAGAAGGAAGTAATTGGAGAAGGCATTCTTTGGCTGGAGAACAATGTGAGCAAATACATGACAAAAATGCATTTGTTTTGTTGGAACAGAGAAAGTTAGATAGGTTAGTGTTATATTCAGGAAAGAATTACTAAGTTAAGGAGTTTGAATTTTATTCTACAGATAAAGATAAAACATGAGAGTAGTGTTTTCAGAAAATGAGTGCACCCTCCGTGTGTGGAAGTAAATTGGAGAGATCTGAGGCTAGAGACAGGGAAATAACATCAGGAGGCTACTTAAATAATTGAGATGTGAGGTGAAAAGATGCTGGGGTAGTAGATTCTAAATAAATAATACATTGTTATAATATTCTTTCAAACTTCCTTTCATATATTTTTTGGATGGGTTTGTCTAGGGAAAAGAAAATAATCATTTTTAGCCAATTTTCACAAAATCCTATTAATAACATCTTTCCCCTTGTGTTTTAAAGGATATCCACATCAAACCAGAGCACTATAGTGAATTCATACAGAAAGAAGAACTGATTTATCTTACATCAGATTCACCTAATGTACTAAAGGAATTAGATGAATCAAAGGCCTATGTGATTGGAGGATTAGTAGATCACAACCATCACAAGGTACTATTAAGTTTTTATTTTTGCTTTTGCTCATACTTAAAATTGACATATCAGTTTTCTTGATAGTAATATCAATTTTCTTGATAGTAAATACTTTGATAGTTGATGTTTGACTGCCTACACTATTTCAGTCACCTTTCTAGCTAAGCAAAGCATTTTGCATATAGTAGTTTGCTTTATCCTCACTGCAACCCAGTGAGGTCAGTGCTATAAAGATTTAAAAAATCATGCAACCTATTGGTTGAGAAGTTTAGCTCTTCTTCCTCCTTCACTCTGTCTTTTGGCTCTTTCAGTCCTGATTAGACCCAGGCTTTAAGGATTTTAATTTTGAGAAGAGAGAAAATTTATATTCAGCATTCTTTTAATTGACAGAATGGGAAAAATAAAATTTATAGGCAGTTGAACAGTTTTTTCAATTCAGGTTTTTATTTAATTTGTGTTTGCCATTTGTGCCTCTTAGTGTTATGTAATTGAAACATAGTTTTATCCTTTAAATTCATGGGAGGAATGATGATGCTTCTCTAGGAATTCAGTTTGTGTACTTTAAGAGAGAAAGGCAGTGTGGAGTGATGAGAAGCTATTTGAGTCAGGAGGCATGAACCAGGTTTTTCCTTTGGTTCTGCCACTGAGGAACTTTGTGATGGGACAGAGAGCATAATGTCTTTGGTTTCCTCATTTGTAAATTGGTTAAGACAAATGCCAGCAACATTCTAACTATACTTATTGTCAAGAGAATGTTTCCAAATTAGTGGTTAAACGTACGCACACACTTTTTCAGATTATATTCTCTGAACTAAAGTCTTTCCTAAAAATTATTTATTCTTTCATAGACTTTAAGTTTAATGTAATGTTCTAGCCCAAGTTACAGTATCTTTGTTTTAGGGACTCACGTATAAACAAGCATCAGAACATGGAATTGATCATGCACAGCTCCCCCTTGGAAATTTCGTGAAGATGAATAGTAGAAAAGTTTTGGCAATTAATCATGGTAAGCTATAAGGGGATAAACTGAAAATGTACCTGAGTGAACACTGTGAAAAAATAACATTACATTTACATTTTGGACAAGTAGAAAATATACACCTTTGGAAAACACACAATTTGGGGTACAAAATTATAAAATGTAATCATTTATGATTTGTTTGAATAATACATGCATACTTTAGAAAATTTTGAAAATGTACATGAGTATAAAGAAAAATAAATAGGTGTAATTTCACTACGCAGAAATACTTTGTAGAAACTTTTTGGTCTGTTTTCTTCCAGTTCTTTTCCTATGCATATATAATATTATTTATTACATAATTGGATTCTTACTCTATTGCATAAAATGTTATAAATCCGGGGAGTTTCCCCCTCATTTATTATTATATTTATTGAATCATTGTTAGTGGCTATGTAATTTTCCATCATCTAAGTACACAATAATGTAACCATTCTCCTGTTGTTATTTTTTTTCTTTTTACTATTGTAAATATCATTGTAATAGACATCCTCAGACTTAAGTCTTTGCCTGGAGTTTTGCTTTTTAAAATTTTTTTAGTAGAGATTTTTGTTAGTACACAACTACTAATTGGGCTGTTAAAATTTCTCTATAGCAGGTTCTAGGGAGTTATAGAAACAAACTTATTGATTCAAGGAATGAACTTCTTCTAAGACTTTTGCTAAATTAGTGGAAATTACTTTTCTCTCATAAAGTAATCCAAATTTCCCCCCAGCAGTGTATTAAAGTGAAAGGACATTGGAGACAGTATTTTTTTTTTAATTAATTAATTAATTAATTTATTTATTTATTTATTTTTGGCTGTGTTGGGTCTTCATTTCTGTGCGAGGGCTTTCTCTAGTTGCGGCAAGCGGGGGCCACTCTTCATCGCGGTGCGCGGGCCTCTCACTGTCGCGGCCCCTCCCGTTGCGGAGCACAGGCTCCAAACGCGCAGGCTTAGTAGTCGTGGCTCATGGGCCCAGTTGCTCCGCGGCATGTGGGATCTTCCCAGACCAGGGCTCAAACCCGTGTCCCCTGCATTGGCAGGCAGATTCTCAACCACTGCACCACCAGGGAAGCCCTGGAGACAGTATTTTTAAGAAAAAGCAGGCAAGACACTCCCCAGAGTGAGTGGCACTATATAGGAAAGATAGAAGAAATTTAGGTAAACGCTAACCCTTTTTTTTCCCTAGTTTTATGTTAGCACAATAAAGGATAAAGAAGTGGAAGGGAACAAAGAATAGGAAGGAAACAAAAAAGGTCCTCTGTCTATTATAATTGACAACAGATAATGGTAAACCTCTGAGTGCTTAAGAACTGAAATGAGAAAAAGCTACAAAAGAGGTAGCAGCCTTGAGAACCTTAGGCATATTGGCTCTGACAGCTAATACAGGAGAAAGAAGTAATAAGAACAAAGTAGTTATTAGGACATACTAGCACTCTTAACACAAAAGCAATGTGTTTTAAAGTATGCACCATTGTGATGGACTAGGTTAAGAAACACATGGAGTTTGTCTTTGTTGCAGTGTTTGAGATTATTCTGGAATACCTAGAAACAAGAGACTGGCAAGAAGCATTTTTCACTATCTTACCCCAAAGAAAAGGAGCTGTTCCCACAGACAAAGCCTGTGAAAGTTCTTCACATGAGAAGAAGTTCGCCAGAGTTGAAGGTGGATTGAACAGTGATTCCAGTGAGGAGGAAAATAGAAATGAACTAGATTCACCACATAAGGAAGAAAAGCAGGATAAAGAAACTAGCACTGAATCTACAGTGAACTCTATACTACACTAATGTCATCTTTTTTTTTTTTTCCTTAAGTTTAAGAAAAATTAGGAGAAAATGAATATAGAATTTCATAGAATATTTTATAGAATATTTGAAATGGAAGAAACTTTCATTTTCTCTTATTTCTGTTGTGAATTTTTTAAACTTTTTTTAGAACTAAGTGATAAAAAGCCCTAAAAAAGCATTCTTTTGTTTTTGCATAAGATTTAAATGTGTAATTTAAAAAATAATTTTCTAAACCTCAAATAAGCATTCCTTGAGAATTTTACCTTATTAGTAAACCTTCATTCTCTTTTATGTACAAGATTGTATTCTTCAGAATGTGCCTTCTGACCTTTCAGTTTTATTATTATATGTTTATGTCAATGTCTTTCTGATTTATTGCCTACTTATTTATGGAGGCAGATATCCTAAAACTCCTTTAAGTCTACCAAAATGTTCTGTATGGGTGGTTACCTTCCATTTGCTGCTTTTATATTCAATTTAGTTACTTCAAAGGAATATAGTGATTTTAGGAATAAGTATTGGATTGAGAAACTCAAGAATTGATTTCTTTTGGACTACGGAGCCCGTCTCTGTTCTTCCTTTGTAATGCCTTTGTGGTTCTAAAGCAATCACTGAAGAGTTAAGACTCTCTTTAATATATTTTCTTAATTTCAATAATGATGGTAAATTATTTCAATTACAAAATTTAATTTTTCAGGCTATATTATTTTAAAAGGCTGTTGAAGGATCAATTTTGTCATTACCCAAATTTAAAAAGAAACAGTTCTTAAAAAAAAAAAAAAGTAGCTCTTAGCAGCTATTCTTTTCCTTCCATATGTACTTCTTTACAATAAAATATGTTGGTTCTTAAGCAAATAAGGTTAACTTTATATGTGCATCTGTCTACTATCATATAATAATATTCAAGCTAATGTAAATGTATGTTTCTATAAATAATGTAAGCATATATGAAAATATGCATGTAATTGTATATGCATCTATTTGTCCATATCATGTATGACTCTCAGTTGTTAGTCAATGATAATAGGATTGAGTTGCCATACATCTGTTTTATTTGTGTTAATGATTGTGCTGAAAATCACTAAGGAATTTCAATTTCATAAAGTGCAAAAATCCATAACTCAACATTTGTATGAGGGCATTGGCAAGGGAAGATGGGGCTCAAAAGAGATATTTTAGTTCCTATCAGTAAATGTACAGCAATTACGTTTAAAGTGATTATTCTCTGTCACAGCTAAAGTAACATTTCAGAAGACTTTTCTGAGTTTGCATAAATTAAGTTTCTATTCTTTTTACTCATTGGCATCTCAGATTATATATATATTTGGTAGAAAGTTCATTGAATTTAACATTGATGTTCACTGTCTCTTACGTTGCTTTATTCTTAGTGATCTATTATAGTTATCCATCTAAGGTCTGTGAGCAACGTATGTAAACAAAGAAAAAACCCCCGCAATGGTAGGAGAACAAAGCTTAATGTCTTAAGTTGTATTTTTCAAAGTTCCAGGTTTTTCTGAGTAAATCTAGTTGGTGGCATGGAAAATTATGCCTTTTCCTTAAATTACTCCATATGGAATAAGGCACAGTTTAATATTGAAAGGTGGAGAAAGATCATTACAAGCACTACACAGTTTAATTTTCACCGATTATAAAAGCCCTGTAATTGTTTCCTAGGGCTGCCATAACAAACTGTTGCAAACTAGTGGTTTAAAACAACAGAATTTGTTACTCTTTAAAAAAACAAAAACAAAAAAAAAGGACATGGAAAAATGCTCAAAATCACGAATAATTAGAGACATGCAAATACAAACAACAAAGAGGCATCACCTCTCACCAGTCAGAATGGCCATCAGCAAAAAGTCTACAAACAAGAAATGCTGAAGGGGTGGTGGAGAAATGCATACCCTCCTATGCTGTCGGAGAGATGTAAACTGGTAACAGCCACTAAGGAGAACAGAACGGAGGTGCCTTTAAAAAGTAAAAATTCCATATGATCCTGCAGACCCACTACTGGGCCTATAACCTGAGAAGACCAGAATGGAAGAGACACAGGCACCCAAACGTCCACTACAGCAAGATTTACAATAGCCAAGATATGGAAGCAACCAAAATGGCCATCAACAGATGAATGGACACACAAGAAGTGGTACATGTAGCCAATGGAATATTAGCCACGGAAAAGAATGAAACAATGCTGTTTTCAGCACCGTAGATGAGCCTAGAGATAATCATATGTGAAGTAAGAATGAGAAAGACAAATATCCTATGATATCATGTATAGACGTTATCTAAAAATTGATACCAATGAATATATTTCCACAGAGAAAGATACTCACAGACTTAGAAAACAAACTTATGGTTAACCAAAAGGAAAGGTGGGAGGAACGGATAAATTAGGATACGGGGGTTAACATACATATACTAAAACAAATAAAATATATAATCACCAAAGACCACCATATACAAGTGAGGTCTACTCAACACTCTGTAATAACCTATATGGGAGCAGGATCGAAGATGAATAGATATATGTATATGCATAAATGAACCAGATTCTGTACACCTACAACAAACACAACATTGTAATGGAATTTACTCCGATAGAAAATAAAATTTAAATTAAAAAAACAAGAAGTAATGAGACATAAGCTTTTGGGGGTTCGTCCTGGCACATTCCACTCTGATTTACAACCTAGGAGCATGTCTTCTGAGAAGGCTCTGTTGCCCTAGTAACCAGAGTTGGGGCTGTAGATATTGTGCCGCCTTGTGGCCATTTCCTGCAACAGCAGCTTTAAACCTAGTGCTAATGATCACTTAACATTCACAAGGGACTGCAGGGCTGTAAATGACACCTGCCCTCCAAAAATATCTGACAGTCTGAAATTGACAAAAAAATTCAACACGGGGCAAATTTTCAAGAAGAAAATTTCACAAGGTAAAGTTTACTCACTTTTTTATTAAAAAAAAAAAGACATGGAAAAATGGTCAACATAATGAATAATTGGAGACATGCATAGCCAAATGACAAAGAGGTATCACCTCACACCAGTTAGAACGACAATCAGCAAAAAGTCGACAATAAATGCTGAAGGGGTTGTGGAGAAATGCATACCCTCTATGCTGTTGGTGGGATGTATACTGGTGGCAGCCACTAACGAGAACTGAATGGAGGTGCCATTAAAAGGTAAAAATTGAGCTACCATATGATCTGGCCGACCCACTACTGGGCCTATCAACCGAGAAGACCAGAATCTAAAAGACACAATCACCCAAACGTCCACTGCAGCAAGATTTACAGTAGCCAAGAAATGGAAGCAACCAAAATGTCAACTGACACGTGAATGGACAGAAGTGGTACATGTACACAATGGAATATTAGCCACAAAAAAAGAATGAAACAGTGCCCTTTGCAGAACCATAGATGAGCCTAGAGATAATCATACTACGTGAAGTCAGAAAGAGAAAGACAAATATCCTATGATGTCATTTATAGGTGTTATCTAAAAACGGATACCAATGAACATAGTTCCACAGAGAAAGACACAGAAAACAAACTTATGGTTAACCAAATGGAAAGGGGGGAGGAATGGGTAAATTAGCATGTTGGGGTTAACATACATATACTAATACAGATAAAATAAATATATCAAAAAGGACCTACCTCATTGCAAGGGAGCTCTACTCAACCGTCTGTAATAATCTACACGGGAACAGGATCGGTAGATGAATAGAGATATGTATATGCATAAATGAACCAGTTTCTGTACACTGAGAACAAACACAACACTATAATCAATTTACTCTGATAGAAAATAAAAATTAAATTAAAAAAAACAAGTAATGAGACATAAGCTTTTGGGGGTTTGTCCTGGCACATTCCACTCTAATTTACAACAAAGGAACAGGACTTCCAGGAAAGGCTCTGTTGCCCTAGTAACCAGAGTGGGGAATGGAGAAATCCTGCCGCCTTGTGGCCGTTTCCCGCAACAGCAGCTTTAAACCTAGTGCTAATGGTCACATAATATTCACAAGGACTGCAGGGCTGTAAATGACACCTGCCCTCAAAAAATGTCCTGCGGTCAGGAATGGACAAGAGAATTCAACACAGGGCAAACTTTCAAGAAGACAATTTCAAGAGGTAAATTCTACTCACACAGTTTTTTTTTTTTCTTAAAGCACATGAAAAACTGCTCAACATCACTAATTATTAGAGTCAGGCAAATCCAAAATACAAAGAGGTATCACCTCACACCAGTTAGAATGGCCATCAGCAAAATATCTACAAACAAGAAATGCTGAAGGGGTGGTGGAGAAATTGGTACCTTCTTATGCTGCTGGTGGGATGTAAACTGGTAGCAGCCACTAATGAGAACAGAATGGAGGCGGCTTTAAAAGGTAAAAATTGAGCTACCATATGATCCGGCAGTCCAATTGCTGGGTGTGTATCTAAAGACCAGAATTCGAAAAGATGCACCCAAACGTGCACTGCAGCAAGATTTACAATAGCCAAGACATGGAAGCAACCAAAATGTCCATTGAGCAATGAATGGATAAAGAAAAAGTGGCACGTGTCCACAATGGACTATTTGTTCAGGCATGAGAAGAATGAAATAATGCCAATTGCAGCAACATAGATGATCCTAGTTGTAATCATACTAAGTGAAGTAAGTCAGAAAGAAAAAGACAAATATTGTATGATACCACTTATAGGTGGAATCTAAAAATTAATACCAGTGAACCAATTGACAAAAGAGAAACAGAATCACAAAAGTAGAAAATAAAATTACAGTTACCAAAGGGGAAAGATGCGGGGAAGGGATAAATTAGGAAGTGGGGATTTACAAATAGAAACTATTACATATAAAATAGATAATCAACAAGGACCTATGTATAACAAGGTAGTTCTACTCAACATTCTGTAATAACCTATATGGGAAAAGAATCCGGAGATGAATAGATATATCTATATGTATAAATGAAAAAGATTCTGTACACCTTCAAAACACACAACATTGTATATCACCGTTACCCCAAGAAAAAATAAAAATTAAATTAAAAAAAAGAAGTGATGAGACACAAGTTTTGGGAGTTTTTTCTGGCAGATTCCACTCTAATTTACAACCCCCAAACAGGACTTCCACAAAGGCTCTGGTTGCCAGAGTAACCAGAGCTGGGCTTGGAAGAAATCCTGCCACTCTGTGGCCATTTCCACAGACAACAACTTGAAAACCAGTGCTTAGGGTCACTGCATATTCGCAAGACCCTCCAGCCTGTAAATAGCACCTGCGTCTTGGGCTAAGTAATGGAAAACGACTTCAAAACAAGGCAGAATTTCATGAGCCGGACTTGAAGAGGTAAATTTTACTCACACTGTTTTAAAAATGACAACATGGAAAAGTGCTCAACATTGCAAATTATGAGGGAAATGCAAATCAACACTACAACGAGGTATCACCTGTCACCAGTCAGAATGGCCATCTTCACAGTCTAAGACAAGAAATGCTGGAGAGGGCGTGGAGAACAGGGAACCCTGCTACACTGTTGGTGGGAATGTACATGGCTAACAGCCACTCTGGAGAACACTATGGAGGTTCCTTAAATATCTATAAATAGAGCTACCAGAGGATCCAGCAATTCCACTCCTGGGCATATATCTGGGAAAAACCATAAATCGACAAGACACATGCACCCCAACGCTTGTTGTAGCACTGTTTACAAGAGCCTAGACTTTGAATCAACCAAAGTGTCCATGGAAGGATGAATGGATAAAGAAGATGTGGTACATATATACAATGGAATATTACTCAGCCATGAAATGAATGAAATAAGGCTATTTGCATCAACTTGGATGGACCTAGATATGATCATGCTAAGTGACATAAGTCAGACAGAGAAAGATAAATATCATATGATATCACTAATAGGTGGAATCTAAAAATTGATACAAATGAACAAACTTACAAAACAGAAACAGAGTCAGAGACTTAGAAAACAAAGTTATGGTTACCAAAGGGGAAAGGTATGCGGGTGGCTTAAATTAGGAGGTTGGAATTGGTATATACAAACTTACATATAGAAAATAGATAATCGTCAAGAATCTGCTGTATAGCACATGGAACTCAACACACTGTAATAACCTCAATGGGAAAAGAATTCGAAAAAGAATATATAGACATCTCTGTATAAGTGAATCAAGTTGCTGTACACGAAAAAGAAACACAACATTGTAAATCAACCATACTGTGTTATAAAATTAAATTCAATTTAAAAAAAGAGAGAGAAATGGTCAATAAATTCGTTCAGGTGTGGTGAAAGGGCTGGTCTCACATCCCTGGAGACAGACCCATTTGGGTCCCAGGGCTGGACTGCTGTGGAGCTGGGGGAGCCGGGGAGGATGTTCCAGCCAATGCAGCCCCCTGGGACCTGTACTGCCTGCTCCCCACTGCATGGGCCACAGTCTCCACGTACAGGTGAGTCCCCCTACAGCTAAAACATGCTTGGGGCACTCAAAGGATGGTGGCCCCCTGCTCTGGTTGAGTTTTGAAAAGTCACCTGGTCTCCACATATTCTGGTGGTGCGGTTCCCACCTCCAGCCTTTTTCCTAGGAGTTGCCCCACCTCCGGAAGACAGCACCCTCAATAGTCGGTTTGGCAAAGCTGGGATTTGTCCAGGGAATAATGGGTAAGTCGTGAGAAGGAATGAGACACCAGCCCTTGGGTTTTGGACACGCACATTCCACTGAAATTTACAGCCCAAGAACAAATCTTTCCAAAAGGCTCAGGTTGAAGAAATACTGCCCCCTTGTGGCTGTTTCCCAAAACAACAACATGAAAACCGGTGTTTAGGGGCGCTGAATATTCCCAGGGCCTGCAGCACTCTAAACGATTCCTGCTCTCAAAAAATGTCTTGTGGTAGGTAATCAAAACTGACTTCAAAATAGGGCAGAGTTTCAGGAACCCAATTTCAAAAGGTAAAGTTTACTCACACTGTTTTAAAAAGAGCACATGAAAAGGTGCTCAACATCGCTAATACTTAGGAAGATGCAAATCAACACTGCAAGGAGCTATCACCTCGCACCATTCAGAATGGCCATCTTCACGAAGTCTAAGACAAGCAATGCTGGAGAGGGCATGGAGAAAAAGGATCCCTGCTCCACTGTTGGTGGGAATGTAAACTGCTAACAGCCCCTGTGGGACAGTATGGAGGTTCCGTAAAAATCTAAAAATAGAGCTACCGGAGGATCCAGCAATTCCACTCCTGGGTGTATATCCAGGAAAAACCTTAAATCAACAAGACACATGCGCCCCAACGTTTATTGTAGCGCTGTTACCAAGAGCGAAGACTTGGAAGCAACGAAAGTGTCCATCGAAGGATGAATGTGTAAAGAAGACGTTGTACATACATACAAAGGAAGATTACTCAACCATGAAATGAATGAAATAAGTCCATTTGCTGCAACTCGCAGGGACCTAGATACAATCATACAAACTGACACAAGTCACACAGAGGAAGATATGTCGTATGATATCACTTATAGGTGGAATCTAAAAATTGATACAAATGAACTAACTTGCAACACAGAAACAGAGTCACAGACTTAGAAAATAAACTTATGGGACCAAAGGGAAAGGTTGGGGGAGGCATAAATTAGGAGGTTTAAATTAGTATCGATACCCTTATATAGAGAAAATAGATAATCAATAAGGACCTAGTGTAGAGAACAGGGAACTCGACTCAACACACTGTAATAACCACAATGGAAAAAGAGTCCGAAAAAGAATATATAGACGTCTCTGTATAAGTGATTCAAGTTGCTCTGCACCAAAAAGACACACAACACTGTAAATCAGCTTTACTCCATTATACAATTAAATTGCAAAAAAAGAGAGAGATGGTTACTAAATGGCTTGTGGCGCAGTGACCCAACTTGGCGATACATCCCTGGAGCCAGAGCTGGCTTGGGTCCCAAGGCTGCACTGTCATGGGGCTGAGCGAGCCGGGGAGGATGTGCCAGCAATTGGAGCCCCTTTGGACTTGTACTGCCTGGTCCCACTACATGGGTCCAAAATCTCCAGGTCAGGTGTCCCCTCCACAACCAGCTAAAACATACCTCGGACACCCAAAGGATGGTGGACCTCTGGGCTGGAAGAGATTTGAAAAGATACATGGTTTCCACAACTCCAGGTAGTGGGGTTCCCAGCTCTGGCCTCTATTCCTGAGAGTTGCCCCACCTGCAGAAGACATCACCCTCAAAAGGCAGTTTTGCACGGCTTGGAATTCGTCAGGGGCATGATGGGTTAGGGGGGAGAAGGAATGAGACACAAGCTCTTTGGTGTTTGGACAGTCACATTCCACTCTCACTTCCAATCTGGAAGAGGATTTCCCCTAAGGCTCAGGTGGCCCCAATAACCAGAGTGGGGCTTGAAGAAATCCTGCCCCCTTGTGGCCGTTTCCCCAAACAACAACTTGAAAACTGGTGCTTGGGGGCACTGTGTAATCAAAAGGCCCTGGAGGCTGTAAATGACACCTGCGTCTTGGGGTTAGTAATCGAAAATGACTTGAAACAAGGCGGAATTTCGGGAACCAGCTTTCAAGGGGTAAATTTCACTCAGTGTTGCGTTTTGTTTTAAAGAAAAAAAAAAGGTCTATGAAAAGCTGCTCAAGATCCCAAATTAGAGGGAAATGCAAAAAACACAACAATGAGATATCACCTCTTACCATTCAGAATGGCCATCATCACAAAGCCTCAAAAGAAGAAATGCAGGAGAGGGCGTGGAGAAAAGGGAGCCCTGCTACGTGCTTGCTGGGAATGTAGATTGCTAACAGCCACTCTGAAGAACCCTAGGGAGGTTGCTTAAGAATCTAAAAATAGAGCTACCAGAGGATCCGGCAATTCCACTCCTGGTTTTATATACGGGGAAAGCTATAAATCGACAAGACACATGCACCCCCAGCAGTCACTGTCGCACTGTTTACAAGAGCCTAGACTTTTAAGCAACGAAATTGTCCATCAAAGGATGAATGGATAAAGAAGATGTGGTACATATATACAATAGAATATTAGCCATGAAATGAATGAAACAAGGCCAGTTGCAACAACTCCGATGGACCTAGATACGATCATACTAAGTGACATAAGTCAGACAGGGAAAGAAATCATATAATATCATTTATAGGTGGAATCTAAAAATTGATACAAATGAACTAACTTACAAATCAGAAACAGAGTCACAGACTTAGCAAAGAAACTTATGGCTACCAGAAGGAAAGGTGTGGGTGAGGCATCAATTAGGCAGTTGAATAAGCACACATACCCTTATATAGAGAAAATAGATAATCAATAAGACCTATTCTGTAGCACACGGAACTTAACACATTGTAATAACCAAAAAAGAATATATAAGAATATGTAAGAATCCGAAAAAGAATATATAGACGTCTTTGTATAAGTGAATCAAATTGTTGTACACCAAAAAGAAACACAACATTGTACGTCAGCTATACTCCATTATATAATTATACATATACATATATATACATATACATATACTCCATATACATACATACATATACATATATACAGCTATACTCCATTATATAATTAAAATTAAATTAGAAAAAGAAACAGGAAGGGTTACGAAATTTATTCAGGGGTGGTAACCCAAGCTGGTGTCACATCCCTAGAGCTAGAGCTGTTTTGGGTCCAAAAGGCTGGACTGTTGTGGAGCTGGGGGTGCCGGGGAAGATGTTCCAGCAAATGCAGCCCCCTTGGACTTGTACTGCCTGCTCCCCACTGCATGGGGCCACAATCTCCAGATCCAGGCAAGGCCCGCTATAGCTAAAACATGCCTCGGACACCCAAAGTATGGTGGACCTTCTGGGCTGGAAGAGGTTTGAAAAGTCACCTAATCTCCACTCACCTGGTGGTGTGGTTCCCACTTCCAACGTCTTTCCTTAGAGTCTCCTCACCTCCAGAAGACAGCACACTCAACAGGCGGTTTTGCAAGCCTTGCGATTCGTCCAGGGGATGAAGGGTAAGGGGGGAGAAGGAATGAGACACAAGTCCTTGGGTGTTCGGACAGGCACATTTCACTCTAATTTCCAATCAGGAGCAGGACTTTCCCTAAGGCTCAGGTTGCCCCAGTAACCCAAGTGGGGCATGAAGAAATCCTGTCGCCTTGTGGCCCTTTCCTGAAACTACAATTTGAAAACCTGTGCTTAGAGGCACTGCATAATAACAAGGCCCTTGAGACTATAAATGACAGCTGGCCTAGAAATATGTCTTGGGGTAAGTAATTGAAGACGACTTCAAAACAAGGCAGAATTTCAGGACCCCGATTTTTTCAAAGGTCTTCTGAATTTATTGATATGATAAAAATTGTCTCCATTAGGGTGTTGTTAATGGATATAATTATTTGATTTTAGACTGCTGAACCAACCTTGCATATCTGGGATTAATCACTCTAAGTAATGATATACAATTCTCTCAAAACATTGTTGGATTTGATTTGTTAGTATTTTGTTAAGGATTTTTGCATCAATGTTCCTGAGAGATATTGATTTACTCAATAGTAAATAGTTTATTTACTATTCATATTTTCCTCTCTGTTTTGATGTTGTGATTTTGGTGTCAGACATTCATTTGAGGAAATTCTCAGTCATTATTTTTTTTTAATATTCTTTGTTGTTATCTTTTTTTCTAACATCTTTACTGGAGTATAATTGCTTTACCATGGTGGGTTAGTTTCTGCTGTATAACAAAGTGAATCAGCTATACATATACATATATCCCCATATCCCCTCCCTCTTGCATCTCCCTCCCACCCTCCCTATCCCACCCCTCTAGGTGGTCACAAAGCACCAAGCTGATCTCCGTGTGCTATGCAGCTGCTTCCTACTAGCTATTTTACATTTGGTTGTGCATATATGTCAATGCTACTCTCTCATTTCATCCCAGCTTACTCTTCCCCCTCCCCAAGTCCTCAAGTCCATTCTCTACTTCTGCATCTTTATTCTTGTCCTGCCCCTAGGTTCATCAGAACCATTTTTTTTTTAGAGTCCATATATCTGTGTTAGCATACAGTATTTGTTTTCCTCTTTCTGACTTACTTCACTCTTTATGATGGACTCCAGGTCCATCAAACTCACTACAAGTAACTCAATTTCATTTCTTTTTATGGCTGAGTAATATTCCATTATATATATATATATATATACCACATCTTCTTTATCCATTCATCAGTCGATGGACACTTAGGTTGCTTCCATGTCCTGGTTATTGTAAATAGTGCTGCAATGAACATTGTGGTACATGTCTCTTTTTCAATTAAGGTTTTCTCAGGGTATATGCCCAGTAGTGGGATTGCTGGGTAATATGGTAGTTCTATTTTTAGTTTTTTAAAGAACCTCCATACTGTTCTCCATAGTGGCTGTATCAATTTACACTCCCACCAACACTGCAAGAGGGTTCCCTTTTCTCCAGACCCTCTCCAGCATTTATTGTTTGTAGATTTTTTGATGATGGCCATTCTGACTGGTGTGAGGTGATACCTCATTGTAGTTTTGATTTGCATTTCTCTAATGATTAGTGATGTGGAGCATCCTTTCATGTGTTTGTTGGAAATCTGTATGTCTTTTTCGGAGAAATGTCTATTTAGGTCTTCTGCCCATTTTTGGATTGGGTTGTTTGTTTTTTTTATATTGAGCTGTATGACCTGCCTCTGTATTTTGGAGATTAATCCTTTGTCAGTTGCTTCATTTGCAAATATTTTCTCCCATTCTGAGGGTTGTCTTTTGGTCTTGTTTATGGTTTCCTTTGCTGTGCAAAAGCTTTTAAGTTTCATTAGGTCCCATTTGTTAATTTTTGTTTTTATTTCCATTTCTCTAGGAGGTGGGCCAAAAAGGTTCTTGCTGTGATTTATGTCACAGAGTGTTCTGCCTATGTATTCCTCTAAGAGTTTTATAGTGTCTGGCCTTACATTTAGGTATTTAATCGATTTTGAGTTTATTTTTGTGTATGGTGTTAGGGAGTGTGCTAATTTCATTCTTTTACATGTAGCTGTCCAATTTTCCAAGCACCACATTTTGAAGAGACTGTCTTTTCTCCATTGTATATTCTTGCCTCCTTTATCAAAGATAAGGTGACCATATGTGCGTGGGTTTATCTCTGGGCTTTCTATCCTGTTCCATTGATCTATATTTCTGCTTTTGTGCCAGTACCATATTGCTTGGTTACTGGAGCTTTGTAGTATAGTCTGACGTCAAGGATCCTGATTCCTCCAGCTCCATTTTTCTTTCCCAAGATTGCTTTGGCTCTTTGGGGTCTTTTCTGTTTCCATACAAATTGTAAAATGTTTTGTTGTAGTTCTGTGAAAAATGCCATTGGTAGTTTGATAGGGATTGCATTGAATCTATAGATTGCTTTGGGTAGTATAGTCATTTTCACAATGTTGATTCTTCCAATCCAAGAACATGGTATATCTCTCCATCTGTTTGTATTGTCTTTAATTTCTTTCATCAGTGTCTTATAGTTTTCTGCATACAGGTCTTTTGTCTCCTTAGGTAGGTTTATCCCTAGGTATTTTATTCTTTTTGTTGCAAAGGTAAGTGGAGTTTTTCCTCAATTTCTCTTTCAGATTTTTCATTGTTAGTGTATAGGAATGCAAGTGATTTCTCAGCATTAATTTTGTATCCTGCTACTTTACCAAATTGATTAGCTCTAGTAGTTTTCTGGTAGCATCTTTAGGATTCTTTATGTATACTATCATGTCATCTGCCAACAGTGACAGTTTAACTTCTACTTTTCTGATTTGGATTCCTTTTATTTCTTTTTCTTCTCTGATTGCTGTGGCTAAAACTTCAAAAACTATGTTGAATAATAGTGGTGAGAGTAGGCACCCTTGTCTTGTTCTTGATCTTAGAGGAAATGGTTTCAGTTTTTCACCATTGAGAACGATGTTGGCTGTGGGTTTGTCATAAACGGCTTTTATCATGTTGAGGTAGGTTCCCTGTATGCCCACTTTCTGGAGAGTTTTTATCATAACTGGGTGTTGAATTTTGTCAAAAGCTTTTTCTGCATCTATTGAGATGATCATTCTGTTTTTATCCTTCAATTTATTAACATTGTGTATCACATTGATTGATTTGCATATATTGAAGAATCCTTGCATTCCTGGGATAAACCCCACTTGATCATGGTGTTTGATCCTTTTAATGTGCTGTTGGATTCTGTTCACTAGTATTTTGTTGAGGAATTTTGCATCTATGTTCGTTAGTGATATTGGCCTGTAGTTTTCTTTTTTTGTGATGTCTTTGTTTGGCTTTGGTGTCAGGGTGATGGTTGCCTCGTAGAATGAGTTTGGGAGTGTTCCTCCCTCTGCTATATTTTGGAAGAGTTTGAGAAGGATAAGTGTTAGCTCTTCTCTAAGTGCTTGATAGAATTCACCTGTGAAGGCATCTGGTCCTGAGCTTTTGTTTGTTGGAAGATTTTTAATCACAGTTTCAATTTCAGTGCTTGTGATTGATCTGTTCATATTTTCTATTTCTTCCTGGTTCAGGCTTGGAAGGTTGTACTTTTCTAAGAATTTGTCCATTTCTTCCAGGTTGTCCATTTTATTGGCATATAGTAGCTTGTAGATCCTTTGTATTTCTGCAGTGTCAGTTGTTACGTCTCCTTTTTCATTTCTAATTCTATTGATTTGAATCTTCTCCTTTTTTTTTCTTGATGAGTCTGGCTAATGGTTTATCAATTTCATTTATCTTCTCAAAGAACAAGCTTTTAGCTTTATTGATCTTTACTATTGTTTCCTTCATTTCTTTTTCACTTATTTCTGATCTGATCTTTATGATTCCTTTCCTTCTGCTAACTTTGGGGATTTTTTTGTTCTTCTTTCTCTAATTGCTTTAGGTGCAAGGTTAGGTTGTTTATTTGAGATTTTTCTTGTTTCTTGAGGCAGGATTGTATTGCTATAAACTTACCTCTTAGAACTGGGTCGTCATGTTTTCATTGTCATTTGCTTCTAGATATTTTTTTATTTCCTCTTTGATTTCTTCCATGATCTCTTGGTTGTTTAGTAGCATATTGTTTAGCCTCCATGTGTTTGTATTTTTTACAGTTTTTTTCCTGTAATTGATATCTAGTCTCATAGCACTGTGCTCGGAAAAGATACTTGATATGATTTCAATTTTCTTAAATTTACCGAGGCTTGATTTGTGACCCAAGATATGATCTATCCTGGAGAATATTCCATGTGCACTTGAGAAGAATGTATTATGTTGTTTTTGTATGGAATGTCCTATAAATATCAATTAAGTCCATCTGGTCTAATGTGTCATTTAAAGCTTGTGTTTCCTTATTTATTTTCATTTTGGATGACCTGTCCGTTGGTGAAAGTGGGGTGTTAAAGTCCCCTACTATGATTGTGTTACTGTCGATTTCCCCTTTTATGGCTGATAGCATTTGCCTTATGTATTGAGGCACTCCTATGTTGGGTGCATAAGTATTTACAATTGTTATATCTTCTTGGATTGATCCCTTGATCAGTATGTAGTATCCTTCTTTGTCTCTTGTAATAGTCTTTATTTTAAAGTCTATTTTGTCTGATATGAGTATTGCTACTCCAGTTTTGATTTCCATTTGCATGGAATATCTTTTTCATCCCCTCACTTTCAGTCTGTATGTGTCCCTAGGTCTGAATTGGGTCTCTTGTAGACAGCATATATATCGGTCTTGTTTTTGTATCCATTCAGCCAGTCTATGTCTTTTGGTTGGAGCATTTAATCCATTTACATTTAAGGTAATTATTGATATGTATGTTCCTATGACCATTTTCTTAATTGTTTTGGGTTTGTTTTTGTAGGTCTTCTCCTTCTCTCATGTTTCCTGCCTAGAGAGGTTCCTTTAGCATTTGTTGTAAAGCTGGTTTGGTGGTGCTGAATTCTCTTAACTTTTGATTATCTGTAAAGGTTTTAATTTGTCCATCAAGTCTGAATGAGATCCTTGCTGGGTAGAGTAATCTTGGTTGTAGGTCTTTCCCTTTCAACACTGAAAGTATATCCTGCCACTCCCTTCTGGTTTGCAGAGTTTCTCCTGAAAGATCAGCTGTTAATCTTATAGGGATTCCCTTGTATGTTATTTATTGCTTTTCCCTTGCTGCTTTTAATATTTTTTCTTCGTATTTAATTTTTGATAGTTTGATTAATATGTGTCTTGGCTTGTTTCTCCTTGGAGATACCCTTTATGGGACTCTCTGCACTTCCTGGAGTTGATTATTTCCTTTCCCATGTTAGGGAAGTTTTCAACTATAATCTCTTCAAATATTTTCTCACAGCCATTCTTTTTCTCTTCTTCTTCTGGGACCCCTATAATTCGAATGTTGGTGTGTTTGATGTTGTCCCAGATGTCTCTGAGACTGTCCTCCATTCTTTTCCTTCTTTTTTCTTTATTCTGCTCTGCAGCAGTTATCTCCTCTTATTCTATCTTCCAGGTCACTTATCCGTTCTTCTGCCTCAGTTATTCTGCTATTGATTCCTTCTAGAGAATTTTTAATTTCATTTATTGTGTTGTTCATCATTGTTTGTTTGCTCTTTAGTTCTTCTAGGTCCTTATTAAACATTTCTTGTATTTTCTCCATTCTATTTCTGAGATTTTGGATCATCTTTACTATCATTACTCTGAATTCTTTTTCAGATAGACTGCCTATTTCCTCTTCGTTTGTTTGGTCTGGTGGGTTTTTACCTTGCTCCTTCATCTGCTGCTAATTTCTCTGTCTTCTGATTTTGTTTAACTTACTGGGTTTGGGGTCTCCTTTTGGCAGGCTGCATGTTCGTAGTTTCTGTTATTTTTGGCGTCTGCCCTCAGTGGGTGAGGTTGGGTCAGTGGCCTGTGTAGGCTTCCTGGTGGAGGGGACTGGTGCCTGTGTTCTGGTGGCTGGGGCTGGATCTTGTCCTTCTGGTGGGCAGGGCCACTTCCGGTGGTGTGTTTTGGGGTGTCTGTGAACTTAGTATGACTTTAGGCAGCCTCTCTGCTAATGGGTGGGGCTGTGTTCCTGTCTTGCTAGTTGTTTGGCATGGGGCGTCCAGCACTGGAGCTTGCTGGCCATTGGGTGGAGCTGGGTCATAGTGTGAGACGGAGATCTCTGGGAGACCTCTCACTGATTAATGTTATGTGGGGCTGGGAGGCCTCTGGTGGTCCAATGTCCTGGACTCAGCTCTCCCACCTCGGAGGCTCAGGCCTGACACCCCGCCTGAGCACCAAGACCCTGCCAGCCACACGGCTTGGAAGAAAAAGAAGAAAAAAAGAAAAGAAAACAAAAACAAACAGATAGAACCCCAAAACAGATGGTAAAAGCAAAACTGAAGAGACAAAATCAGACAAAGAAACATACACACACACACACACACACACACACACACACACACACACACACACACTCATAAAAAGAAAAAAACAAAACAAAAAAACGAACAGACAGAACCCTAGGACAAATGGTAAGAGCAAACCTAAACAGACAAAATCACACAAAGAAACATACATCCACACACTCACAAAAAGAGAAAAAAGAAAAACAAAAAGGAAGAGAGCAACCAAACCAAAAAACAAATCCACCAATGATAACAAGCACTAAAAACTAAACTAAGATAAACATAAAACCCAAAACAAATCAGAAGCAGAAAGCAAACCCCAAGTCTACAGTTGCTCCCAAATCCACCACCTCAATTTGGGAACATTCGTGGTCTATCCAGGTATTCCACAGATGCAGGGTTTATCAAGTCAATTGTGGGGATTTAATCTGCTGCTCCTGAGGCTGCACTGAGAAATTTCCCTTTCTCTTGTTCGCACAGCTCCTGGAGTTCAGCTTTGGTTTGGGCCCAACCTCTGCATGTAGGTCGCTCTCAGGCATCTGTTCCCACCCACACAGGACGGGGTTAAAGCAGCGGCTGATTAGGGGGCTCTTGCTCATTCAGGCAGGGGGGAGGGAGGGGTATGGTAATTATAATTGGAATGTGGGGCGAGCCTGCAGCGGCAGAGGCCAGTGTGACGTTGCAAGAGCCTGAGGCATGCCATGTATTCTCCCAGGAAAGTTGTCCCTGGATCACGGGACCCTGGCAGGGGCGGGCTGCACAGGCTCCCGGGGGGCTGTGGGTAGTGACCTGTGCTTGCACACAGGATTCTTGGTGGCAGCAGCAGCAGTGTTAGCTGTCCATGCCCACCTCTGGGGCCTGAGATGATAGCCATGGCTCACGCCCATCTCTGGAGCTTGCTTAGGCAGTTCTCTGTCATCTGTGGGCACATGAAGCAGGAAGCCCCTCTCCTCATGCACCCCAAAACAGTGGTCCCTTGCCTCTTAGGCAGTTCCAGACTTTTTCCCAGACGCCCTCTGGCCAGCTGTGGCGCACTAGCCCCCTTCAGGCTGTCTTCACACAGCCAACCCCAGTCCTCTCCCTGGGATCCAATCAAAGCCCGAGCCTCAGCTCCCAGCCCCCACCCGTCCTGGTGGGTGAGCAGACAAACCTCTCAAGCTGGTGAGTGCGGGTCGGCACTGATCCTCTGTGCGGGAATCTCTCCACTTTGCCCTCTGCACCCCTGTTGCTGAGCTCTCCTCCGTGGCTCTGAAGCTTCCCCCCCCCCCTGCCCACTCCCCCATCTCTGCCAGTGAAGGGGCTTCCTAGTGTGTGGAAGCTTTTCCTCCTTCACAGCTCCCTCCCAGAGGTGCAGGTCCCATCCCTATTCTTTTGTCTCTGTTTTTTCTTTTTTCTTTTGCCCTATCCAGGTACGTGGGGAGTTTCTTGCCTTTTGGGAAGTCTGAGGTCTTCTGCCAGCATTCAGTAGGTGTTCTGTAGGAGTTGTTCCACATGTAGATGTATTTTTGATGTATTTGTGGGGAGAAAGGTGATCTCCACGTCTTACTCTTCTACCATCTTGAAGGTCTCTCCCTGTCGTCATTATAATTACTATTATTATCCCAATTTCTTAAAAAATATTTCAATACTTTATCTATTTGAAAAAATATTTTAATTTTTTTTCTTTGCCTTTTTGTGGTCTAATACATGGTAAATATTTAGGTGCTAACATAATCTAAAAATGCTTTTTTTTTAAGCAGCCAACCAAAATGGAATCAAGAAGAAATAGATGACTTGAACAGCCTGATCATTAGAAGTGAAATAGAATCTGTAATAAAAAAAAAAAAAAACTCCCTACCAACAAAAGTCCAGGATCAGATGGCTTCACAGGCAAATTCTACCAAACATACAAAGAAGAACTTATACTGATTCTTCTCAAACTCTTTGAAAAGATTGAAGAGTAAGGAATACTTCCAAAGACATTCTATGAAGCCACCATCACCCTGACACCAAAACCAGATGAAGACACTAACAAAAAAGAAAATTACAGGCCAATATCTTTGATAAATATAGATGCAAAAATTCTCAACAGAATATTAGGAAAACTAATCCAAACAACACATAAAAAGATCATAACCGTGACCAAGTTTGATTCATCCCAGGGTCACAAGGATGTTTCAACATATGCAAATCAATCACTGTGATACACCCCTTCAACAAAGGAAAAACAAAAACCAAATGATCATCTCAATAAACGTCAAAAAAGCATTTGATAAAATTCAATATCCATTCATGATAAAAACTCTTACCAAAGCAGGTATGGAGGGAATATATCTCAACATAATAAAAGGTATTTATGACAAACCCACAGCCAATATAATACTCAATGTTAAAAACGTGAAAGCCTTCCCGCTAAAATCTGGAACAAGACAAGGATGCCCACTCTCACCACTTCTCTTCAACACAGTATTGGAAGTCCTAGACACAGCAGTCAGACAAGAAAAAGAAATAAAAGGTATCCAGATTGGAAGGGAAGAGGTAAAATTGTCATTATACGCAGATGACATGATAATATATATAAAAGAAACCCTACAAATTCCACACAAAAACTACTAGAACTGATAAATGAATTCAGCAAAGTAGCAGGATACAAAATTAACATACATAAATTGGTTGCATTTCTTTACACTAACAATGAAATATCAGAAAGGGAATGTAAACAAATAATCCCTTTTAATAGCATCAAAAAATAAAATATTTAGGAATAAACCTCACCAAAGAGGTGAAAGACTTATATGCTGAGAACTATAAAACATTAGTAAAGGAAATTGAAGATGATTCAAAAAAATGGAAAGATATCCCACACTCCTGGATTGGAAGAATTAATAGTGTTAAAATGGCCATACTATCCAAAGCAATCTACAGATTTAATGTGATCCCTATCAAATTACCCGTGACATTTTTCACAGAACTAGAATAATCCTAAAATGTACATGGAACCATAAAAATTCAGAATTGTCAACACAATCCCGATGAAACAGAACAGAGAAGGAGGCATAACCCTCCCGACTTCAGACAATATACAAAGTTACAGTAATCAAAACAGCATGGTATTTGGCACAAAAACAGATATATGGATCAATTCAATAGAATAGAGAGCCCAGAAATAAACCCACACACCTATGGTCAATTAACCTTCGACAAAGGAGGCAAGAATATACAATGGGGAAAAGACAGTCTCTTCAGCAAGTGGTGTTGTGAAAGTTTGACAGCCGCATGCAAATCAAGGAAGTTAGAACACACCCTCCCACCATACCCAAAAATAAACTCAAAATGGTTTATATGCTTATACGACATGACACCATAAAACTCCTGGAAGAGAACATAAGCAAAACATTCTCTGACATAAATCATACCAAAGTTTTCCTAGGTCAATATCCCAAGGTAGTACAGATACAGTAAGTCCCCTACATATGAACCTTCAAGTTGCGAACTTTCAAAGATACAAACGTGCATTCACATGGCCAATCACATAAGTTAGTTCATGTGTCTGGTGTACACTGTCACAGGCGTGCATCCTCTACAAGTGGTTGTGCTTTTGTGTACTTTACTGTACAGTACCGTATAGAGTACAGTACCGTACCTTTACTTCAAGCCCAAGATGTCTGGAAGCAAGCATAAAAGCAGTGGTGATGTAGCTGGTGCTGCTAAGAATCATCAAGTGATAACGATGGAAACAAAAGTGAAAATAATTGACAGAGTGGAGAGAGGTGACAAGATGGTAGACGTCGCTCATTCTTATAACCTGAACTGTTCAACCATCGGCACAATTCTGAAGAACAAGGACAATATCATGGAACATGTGAAGTCTGCTGTGCCGATGATGTCGACAATAATATTGAAGAAGCATGGAAAAGTGATGGAGGAGGTGGAGAAACTTCTCAGTGTGTGGATGCAGGATCAGCCTCAGCGTCCAGTCCCGCACAGCTTAATGCTGATTCAAGAGAAAGGTAAAACCCTCCATGAAGACATGAAGAAGAAAAAAGGCGAAGAATCAGAGGGTGCATCTTTTAATGCCAGCCACGGCTGGTTTCATCAGTTCAAGGCTAGAGCCAACCTTGACAACATAAAAGTAAGTGGAGAGGCAGTGAGTGCAGATACAGTAGCTGCCTGGGAATTTCCTGAAATGCTTCGAGAAATTATTGATGTATTGTATTTACCTGAACAGGTTTTTAATGTGGATGAGACAGGACTGTACTGGAAGAGAATGTCAGACTGAAGTTACATCAGTAAGGAGGAAAAGTTGATGCCAGGCTATAAAGCAGCAAAGGATAGGCTAATTCTGTTGTTTGGTGGCAGTGCTTCCGGCAATATGAAGCTGAAGCCTCTCTTAGTTTATTATTCAGAGAACCCAAGAACCCTTAAAAACATAGCCAAGTGCTCTCTTCCTGATGTGTGGAAGAGTAACCCCAAAGCCTGGGTTACACAGGACATTTTCCAGGACTGGTTCTTCCACCACTTTATCCCAGAGGTAGAAAAATATTTGTTGGAGAAGGACGTCCCATTCAACATTCTTTTGCTGCTCGACAATGCTCTGGACCATCCCCCTCCATTCATGGGTGTCTTTCATCCCAACATCAAAGTAGTACATCTGCCACCGAATACTACGTCGCTCATCTAACCTATGGATGAGGGAGTTATAGCGACTTTCAAGAAATATTATTTACGTCACACTTTTTGTCAGGCAGCAAAGGTGAGTGATGAATCAGGAACAACCTTGTGACAATTTTGGAAGGACTATAACATCTACAAAGCCATAAAAATCATTGATTTTGCTTGGCGTGAAGTTATGGCCATCACTGTGAATGGGGTTTTGAAGAACCTTTGCCCACAGTTTGTTCGTGATTTATGTGGATTTGAGAAGGTGGATGAAGAGTCCAAAGGGGTCTTCAGCAACGTAGTGACCCTCAGCGAGAAGCTGGAGCTAGATCTGCAAGAGGACAACTTCTCTGAACTCCTTGCTGTACAACACGAGGAGCCTACTAATAAAGACCTGATGGAACTGGAGGCCCAGACAAAGGATGAAGAGGGACAAGAGGAAGAATAACTGAGGAACTCAAGAGATTCATGACACAGGAAATGGCAAGGGGATTTTCTTTATTTGAGGAGGCACTGTTAGTTTTTGAGGTACAGGACCTGAACATAGAACAGTACATGAACGTTGCAGCAGCTCTACCATTTCCCACTTCCTTTCCCTCCTCCAGTCAGTAACTCTTCTTGCCTGGTTCACTCGATGCCAGCCCCAGCATGCCAGTTTTTGTACTATACTACTGTACTTTTCAAGGTACTGTACTGTAAGTTTAAAAATGTTTTATTTTCTGTGTTTGTTTTTTATGTATTGTTTGTATGAAAAGTAGTATAAACCTATTACAGTACAGCCAATTGTGTTAATTGGGTACCTAGGCTAACTTTTCTGGACTTAACAAATTGGAGGGACTTCCCTGGTGGCGCAGTGGTTAAGAATCCACCTGCCAATGCAGGGGACACGGGTTCAAGCCCTGGTCTGGGAAGATCCCACATGCCACAGAGCAACTAAGCCCGTGCGTCACAACTACTGAGCCCGCACTCTAGAGCCCGCGAGCCACAACTACTGAGCCTGTGTGCTACAACTACTGAAGCCGGTGTGCCTAGAGCCCATGCTCCGCAACGAGAAGCTACCTCAACGAGAAGCATGCGTGCCGCAACGTAGAGTAACCCCTGCTCGTCTCAACTAGAGAAAGCCCATGCACAGCAACAAAGACCCAACGCAGCCAAAAATAAATAAAATAATAAATTTATAAAAAAAAATAAAGAAACTGCTGTAAACATTAATTAGGGTTGTCTTCATGTATTTCTCAGTGTTCTTTTTAGATAAATTCTAGTTCAGGTAAACTGGAGTAAAACCCAAGCTCTAATATTTATTGAGTGTTTGACAAAGTATCTCAAAAAAGAGGAACCTGCTCTCCTTGGGTGAGGATACATTCCTTCCAAAATTCCTTATCCACCCACAGGGTTTAGAGTCCACCCTTCATTTGTAGAATGTCTCCTGGAATCTTCTGCTTCCTACAGTAGGGTTTCAGATTGCAACGTTCCAGGAAAGATTGGGAGTTTGTGTGTATAATTTATCTTATTCTTTTAAAATTGCAGCCTCCCTTTTAATATACTTTGTAACTACTTGGGATGTGTCTATATGAACTGTGTACTATATGCTTCTGTTATAGTCCTTACAATATTTTATTGTCTTATTTTCTGTAACAATTTTCCATGGATTCTTTGGGCTTATGGTATATTAAAAGCAAGACTGCAATTTTAAAAGAATAAAATAAAATAAAAATAAATCTAACAACACATGTGAAAAGCTTATATGAATAAAATTATCAAGTACTCTTTATATACATAATGCAGATTTGAAGAAAAGAAAAATTAAACTATTTCCTTAAATGAAACAAGAAAACTTACATAGAGAGATAAAATATACCAATACCTATATGAGTGTATATGTATACATATGTAAGTATATTGGTATGTATATATGCATATAACATATATATGTGTGTATTTGTATATATATGTATGTGTATACACACAGCTATTTTTCAGGGGATAGATAATTTATTGTTTATGTAAAATAATGAGAAAATACATATAAAATATATGTAAAATAATGAAAAAAAATTATAAAATTAAAATTTCATTATTATTAACTTCAGTATATTTTACATACAAGATATTTTATATAAATTTCATGGAAACTATGGAAAACAAACTAGTGTAGTTACACAAAAGATAAAGTAAACTAATGAGCACATACCACATCAAAAAAAATACAAAGGAACAATAACAACAACATTAATAAATGGAAAACCATGAAAGGGTAATTGTAAGTCCTTATCAACAATTAGGTTAAACTTTAACAGACTAAATTCTCCAATTAAAAGGTAGAAAGTGGTTGAATTAATTTCACAAAAAGAACCTACAATATGCTGTCTAGGGACCACTTTACCTTTAAGGACATATATATGTTAAAGTGAGAGGATATAAAAAAATTTCATGCAAATGGCAACCAAAACTATACTTATATCAGCTAATACATATTTTCAATCAGGATTAGTCATAAGAGAGAAAGAATGTTACTGTACAGTGATAAATGGATCAAATTATCAAGAAACTATTCAAATATAAATGTATATGCACTCAACACTGGATATGTAATATTTAAAGCAGATATTAACAAAACCGCATGGAGGGATTCCCTGGTGGCGCAGTGGCTGAGAATCTGCCTGCCAATACAGGGGACACGGGCTCGAGCCCTGGTCTGGGAAGGTCCCACATGCCGCGGAGCCACTAGGCCCGTGAGCCACAACTACTGAGCCTGCGCGTCTGGAGCTTGTGCTCCGCAACAAGGGAGGCCGCGACAGTGAGAGGCCCGCGCACCGCGATGAAGAGTGGCCCCCACTCGCCGCTAGAGAAAGCCCTTGCACAGAAACGAAGACCCACCATAGCCAAAAATAAATAAATAAATTAATTAATTAACTAATTAAAAAAAAAAAACCGCATGGAGAAAAAGCAAAAAAGCAATAGTCAAACACTTCAATACCCACTTGTAAACATTGGATAGATCATTCAGACTGAAAATTAATGAGAGAGCATTGACCTGCATAACACTTCAGAAAGGTAAACAGAACAGATATATACAAAACATTCCATCCAAGGACATCAGAAAACACATTCTTCTCAAGGGCACAGAAAATATTCCCCAGGATATGTCATTCCTTGGTCACAAAGCCACTCTTAACACATTTAAGATTAACATCATATCTCATAACTTTCCAACCACAATGATATGGAACTAGAAATCAATAGGAGAAAAAGCTGAAAATTTTACAAATACATGGAAATTAACACACTCCTTAATAATCAAAGGGTCAATGTAGAAACTGAAAGAAAATTTCCACAGTATCTTGAGAAAAATAAAAATAAAAATTCAAACTACCACAATTCAGGAAATACATCAAAAGTAGTTATGTGCTTACATTTTATTTATTTAAAAAAATTTTTTTTCCTATTTATTTTATTTATTTATTTTGGCTGTGTTAGGTCTTTGTTGCTGTGCGCGGGCTTTCTTTAGTTGTGGCAAGTGGGGGCTACTCTTTGTTGCGGTGCGCGGGCTTCCCATTGCGGTGGCTTCTCTTGTTGCGGAGCACGGGCTCTAGGTGCGCGTGGGCTTCAGTAGTTGCAGCACGTGGGCTTAGTAGTTGTGGCTTGCGGGCTCTAGAGCGCAAGCTCAGTAGTTGCGGTGCACAGGCTTAGTTGCTCCGCAGCATGTGGGATCTTCCCGGACCAGGGCACGAACCCATGTCCCCTGCATTGGCAGGTGGATTCTTAACCACTGGGCCACCAGGGAAGCCCCATGTGTCTACATTTTAAAAAATGAAAGTTTTCAAAAAAATAACTGAACTTTGTCTGTGAAGGAAGCAGGAAAAAAAAAAGAAGTAAGCACAAAATTAGGAGAAGAAAGAACAGAGCAAAGATTAGAGAATAAACAGTGGATAAAAGACTAAAAAAACAGAGAAAAAAATCAACTAAGAGTTTGGTTTTTAAAAAATAAAGCAACTTGACAAAGTTTTAGCTATGCTAACCAAGGAAAAATAAAGAAGTCCAAAAATCTGATCAATAAGAGACATCAAAGAAATACAAAGGACCATAAGAGTTTATTATTAACAATTATACAGCAACAAATTCGATAAATTAGAATAAATGAATAAATTCCCAGAACTACCAAGACTGAATCACAAATAGAAGCCAGACCAGACAAATAATAAATGAGGACACTGAAACAATAAACACAAATCTCCTGACAAAGAAAAGCCCGAGACCAGATGGTTTCACTGGTGAATCCTACCAAACATTAAAAAATAATGCCAATCATTATCAAACGCTTCCCAGAAAACTGAGGAAGAGGGAACACTCACAAGCTCTTTTTGAGGACAGCATCCCACAGACACCAAAGCCAGATAAAGAACACTACAAGAAAATAAATCTATAGGCAGATATGCCTGATGAATATAAATGCAAAATATCTCAGCAAAAGTCTAACCAAACTCAACAGCAAAATAAGAAGATCATACACCATGATTAAATGAAACTTATCCCTGGCATGAAAGAATGGCACAATATCACTCTATTATATATAATTATATATAACATAACATATGAATCAATATAAATTATATATATATAAATTGATAAGGGTGATCCACAATGATAATAGAAAGAAGCCCTTCATATATGAGCCCTTCAACTGATACAGAAAAAGAAATCAATGAAATTCAAAACAGTTTTATGACAAAAGCTCTCAACAAGTTGGGAACAGAAGGAGCATACCTCAAAATACACAGACTAATGCACACCCACTACTAACCTTGTACCCAATGATGAAAAACTGAAAGCTTTTCTTTTAAAATCAGGAAAAAGATAAGGGTATCCACGCTCACTACTCTTATTCAAGACAGTACTGAAGTCTAAGCCAGAGCAGACTGAAACAAAAACAAGAAATAAAAAGGTATCCAAAGTGAAGAGGAAGAAGTAAACCTTTCTCTCTTTTCAGAAAACATGTTCTTATATATGACTACCCCCCAAAATGGTAGAACTAATAAATTAATTCAATAAAGTTACAGGATACAGAATCAACATACAAAAATCTGTGGCATTTCTATACCCTTAACCACACAGTATCTGAAAGAAATAAAGAAAATAATTCTACTTACAATTGTATGAGAAAAATATGTAGAAATAAATTTCACTGAGAGAGTGAAAGACCTGTGTACCGAAAACCACAGGATATTAAGGAAAGAAACTGAAGACAACACAAATAAATGTTAAGATAGTCTTTGGTCACGAATTAAAAGAATTAATATTGTTAAAATATCCATACTTCCCAAAGCAATATACAGATTCAATGCAATCCCAATCAAAATTTCTAGAGCATTTTTCACAGAAATAAAACCAACAGTTCTAAAATGTGCATGGAACCCCAAAAGAATCCAAATAGCAAAAGCAATCATGAAAAAGAAGAAAAACAAAACTGGAGGCTTCATGCTTCAAGATTTCAAACTCTATGACAAATCTATGGTCCCCAAAACAGTATGGTATTGACATAAAAACAAACACATACATCAATGGAAACAATAGCACGAAAATAAACCTAAGAGTATATGGTCAGTTCACTGAGGACAAAGAAGCCAAGAATATACAAGGGGGAAATATTAATAATCTCTTTATTAAATGTTGTTGGGAAAGCTAGGCAGCCCCATGCAAAAGCATGAAACTGGACCACAATCTTCCACCATACACAAAAAATAACTTCAAATGGGTTAAAGACTTGAATTAAAGAGGGAAAACCATAAAACTTCTAGAAGAAAACACAAACACAGCAAGTTCCTTGACAGGTCTTGGAGATGCTTTTTTGAATCTGACAAAAAATAGCAAAACCAACAGAAGCAAAGTAACAAAAGGGAGGATATCAAACGAAAAAGCTTATGTACATCCAAGGAACCATCAACAAAATAAAATGGCAATCTACTGGAAAAGATGAATAATATGTTAATAAACCTACCTTTGGAAAAAACTTTGTAGCAAGATTAAATGAATCTTACACCAAAACTCTACTGTTTTGGTTGTTAGGAAATATATTAATATAACTCATCAAATTATATTGACACATTTAGGAAAGGCATGTGATCAACATCATAGATGCAGACAAAGGAGCATGGGAGAACTCTACAGGTAATAATGATAAAAATAAAGATGATATTAATGCATAGGTACTCAAAGAAACATCACATACCCCTAGCATTAGTTCACCTACAGAGAAATAATACATTTATGTCCTCTAATTGTCAGAAAGGTCACTAGGAGATATGAACACCTAACTGATTTAGCACTTTGAGGTATCAGTAAAACAATTAGTATTGGAAAAGAAGGATTAAAATCATCTCCATTTGCAGAGCATATGGATATATGTATTTAGTAAGCCCAAAGAGTCCATGGAAAATTGTTACAGAAAATAAGACAATAAAATATTGTGAAGATTATAACAGAAGCATATAGTACAGAGTTCATATAGACACATCCCAAGCAGTTACAATGTATATTTAAAAATAGGCTGCAATTTTAAAAGAATAAAATAAAATAAAATGAGAATAAATCTAACAACACATGTGAAAAGTCTATATGAATAAAAATTATCACAAACTCCTTATATAGATAATGCAAACTTGAAGAAAAGAAAAATCAAACTATTGATATTTCCTTAAATAAAATAATAAAACATATATAGAGAGGTAAAATGTACCAATACATATATTTGCGTGTACATGTATACATATGTATGTATGTTGGTATATATATATATATATATATATATATATATACACACATATAATATATAGAGGTATATATTTGTACATATATGTATGTATATACACACAAATATTTTTCTGGGGATAGATAATTTATTGTTTACATAAAATAATGAGAAAATATATATAAAATGTATGTAAAATAATGAAAAAATTTATGAAATTAAAGATTCATTATTATTTACTTCAGTATATTTTACATACAAGATACTTTATATACATTTCATGGAAACTACAAAGAAAAAAATCTACTGTAGTTACACAAATGATAAAGAAAAAGAATGAACACATACCACATCAAAAAAAAATTACAAAGGAATTACAACAGCAACAATAACAAATAGAAAACCAAGAAAGGGGGACTTGCCTGGTGGTTCACTGGTTATGAATCTGTGCTTCCACTGCAGGGAGCACAGGCTCCATCCCTGGTTGGTGAACTAAGATCCCACGTGCCGTGTGGGCATGGCCAAAAGATAAAAAAAAAAAAAAAAAAGAAAGGATAATTGTAAGTCCTTATCAACAATTAAGTTAAATTTTAACGGACTAAATTCTCCAATTAAATGACAGAAAGTGGTTGAATTAATTTAAAAAAAAAAACCTACAATATGCTGTCTACCAGATACTCAATTTAACTTTAAGGACATATATAGGTTAAAGTGAGAAGATGTAAAAAGATATTCCATGCAAATGGCAACCAAGACTATACTTATATTAGAGAATACATATTTTCAATCAAAATGAGTCACAAGAGACAAAGAATGTTGCTATGCAGTGATTAAAAGGTCAAATAATCAAGACACTATTCCAAGTATAAATATATATATGCACCCAACACTGGAGCATGTAAATATTTAAAGCAAATATTAACAAAATCACATGGAGAAAAAGCAAGAAATTAATAGTAGGGCACTTCAGTAACCACTTGTAAATGTCAGATAGATCATCCAGACAGAAAATTACTGGGAAAACTCTGACCTGCAATAACACTTCAGAAAAGTAACATAACAGATATATACAGAACATTCCATCTAAGGACCCAAGAAAACACATTCTTCTCAAGAGTACATAAAATATTCCCCAGGATAAGTCATTTCTGGGCCACAAAGCCACCCTTAACCCATTTAACTTTAAAATCACACCTCATAGCTTTCCAAATAGAAGCAATACTCTCAATATTACTAACAATAAGTATTTCTCCTTGCATAAGCTTATATCAGAACAGATAACCCACTGATAGTTAACAATAAAATAAACCTAAAGTAATACTTAATCTAGTCAAACATCGTTAACCCAACACAAGTGTGCATTCAAAAAAAGATTTTTTTAAGAAGTAAAAAGTACTCGGCAATCACAAACCCTGCCTGTTTCTTAAAAACTTTGCCTCTAGCACATCTGGTATTAGAGGCACTGCCTGCCCAGTGACATCTGTTTAATGGCTGTGGTACCCTGAGTGTGGAAAGGTAGAGTAGTCATTTGTTCTCTAAATAAGGACTTGTATGACTGGTCACACAAGGCTTTTACTGTCTCTTTTAATCAGTGAAATTGACCTTCCTGTGAAGTGGCAGGAATAATATAAGAAGAGAAGACCCTATGGAGCAACAATTAACTAATTAATCCAGAGAAAAATAAACTGAACTTTAACATAGCTTTTAATGAATTAACAATTTTTAAAGCAACTATAGTCCAATAAAAATTAATTTTAAAAAAGTGGGCAGAAAAGAAAAAAAACAATTTTGATTGAGGTGACCTTGGAGAATAAAACCACCTCTGAGTGATTAAAATTTAGACCAACTACTCAAAATGCTTTATCACCTGTTGTTCTAAAACACTGATCAACCGAACAAGTTATACTAGGGATAACAGTGTAATCGTATCCTAGAGTTCATATTGACAATTCGGTTTATGACCTTGATGCTGGATCAGGACATTTCAATGGTATAACTGCTATTAATGGTCTGTTTGTTCAACGATTAAAGTCCCACATGATCTGAGTTCAGACTGGAGTCATCCTTGTCATTTTCTGTCTATTATAGATTTCTCCCAGTATGAAAGGACAAAAGAAATACGGCTTACTTTACAAAATGTCTTCAAACTAAATGATATAATCTACATTCAATTAATTTATACATACCCTACTGTAGAACAGGGTTTGTTTTGGTGGCAGAGCCCAGTAATTATGTAAAACTGAAACTTTTATCTGCAGTGGTTCAAGTCCTCTTCCTAAGAATATGTTTATAATCAACATTCTTTCACAAATTACCCAATTTAACTCACCATAGCATTCCTCATATTAACTAAATGGGAAATCCTAGGCTATATACAAATCCAGAAAGGGCCAAAAATCATCAGCCCCTATGGATTATTACAACTCATTGCTGATGCATTCAAATTATTTATTAAAGAACCACTATGACCATCAATATCATCAATTTATATATTATTGCCCCAATGCTGGCCTTAACCCTGGCTCTCACAGCATGAATTCCTCTTCCCATATCTTATCCATTAATTAGTATAAATGTAGGCATACTATTTATATTAGCCATATCAAGCCTAGCCATTTATTTTATCCTCTGATCTGGATGAGCTTCAGATTCAAAATACTCACTCATTGGAGCTCTATGGGCAGTAGCACAGACAATCTCATATGAAGTAATGTTAGCAGTAACTCTCTTCTCAGTCCTACTGATAAATGGATCATTTACACTTTCAACAGTAATTATTACACAAGAACATCTATGACTAATTTTCTCCTGACCACTACCCAGAATTTATCTCTATACTAGCAGAAATCCAACGAAACCCCACTTGATTAAACACAGTAGAATCAAAGCCTGTATTTGGCTTCAATGTAGAAAACATAGTGGGCCCATTCACCCTGTTCTTCCTAGAGAATATGTCAATATCATTATAATAAACATTTTCACAACAATCTGTTTTTAGGAGCATTTGCCCATCCCTACCTGCCAGAATTATATACAGCCCAAGTCATCATTAAAACACACCTAACAATCTCCTTTCTATGAATTTGAGCATCCTACCCACAATTTTGATATGATCAACTATACATCTCTTATAAAAAGTTTTTTACTACTAACATTAGCCCTATGTATATGAGAGTTTTCACTACCTGTCATCATACCAGGCAACCCACCACAAACTTAAGAAATATGTCTGACAAAAGACTTTGATAGAGTAAATGATAGAGGTTTAAATGCTCTTATTCTTGGAATTGAACTTATTCTTAAGAATTTTACATTCTCCATGCTACCACATTACACCATGTGCTACAGTAAGGTCTGCTAAGTAAGCTATCAGGCCCATACCCCCAAAATGTTGTTGTATATCTTTCCTGTATTAATAAACTCTATTGTTTTTACTATCATTCTACTGACCATTATCTCAGGAAATATAATTGTATAACAAGCTCACACTGGTTAATGGTATCCCCATTCTAATAAAAAACATGAACCCAAAAGCTATAGAAGCATCCAACAAATATCTTCTAAAACAATCCTCCACATTAATACTGCTTATGATGGCTATTATCATTAATCTAATATACTCTGGTCAAGGAATACAATGAACTACAAAAACCTTTAATCCAGCAGCATCCACCATCATAATAGCCCTTGTCACAAAAGTAGGACTTTCCCCATTTCACTTCTGAGTGCCTGAAGTAACACAAGGCACTCCATGAACAGCAGGCCTGATACAGTTAATGTGACAAAATTGCACCCCTATCAGTTTTATACCACATGTCACCATCCATCAACCTAAACATACTATTAATCACAGTGATATTATGAATCATAACTGGAGGCTGAGGCAGACTTAGCCATACTCACCTGGAAAAAATTACACCCTCCTCATCAATTGCCCATATAGGATGAATAACAGCTATTATAATGTATATTCCAATTATAACAATCCTAAACATACTAATTTACATCATAACAACACTATCTTCTTACTATTTATGCCCACCTCATGTACTACAACAGTATCATTATCACACACATGAGATAAAACACCTCCCATCACAATCCTTTTCCTCACCATTATAGTATCATTAGGACATCACCCATCACTATCAGGGTTTTTACCCAAATGAATAATTATCCAAGAGATAACAAAAATGACAGCATCATTCTACCAACACTAATAGCCATCACAGCAGTCCTCAGCATATATTTCTACTTGCAGCTAATATACTCCACATCACTAATTATATTCCCTTCATTAAACAACACAAAAACAAAACCGTCTGAACATACAAAGAAATAAACTTCCTATCATTACCAATCATAATACCCACATGATTACTACCCTTAAAACCATTCTATCAGTGCTGGACTAGGAATTTAGGTTAGTTTAGACCAAGAGCTTTCAAAACCCTAAATAAGTACAATTTACCTAATTCCTAAAAATAAGGATTGCAAGACTCTTTCTTACATCAATTGAATGCAAATCAAACATTGTAATTAAGCCAAATCCTTACGAGATTGATGAGCTCTGACCTCAGGAAATTTTAGTTAACAGGTAAATCCTCTAGTCAACTGGCTTCAATCTATTTCTCCCACCTTCAAGAAAAAAAAGGCAGGAAAATCACTGGCAGAATTGAAGCTGCTTCTCTCAAGTTACAATTCAATTTGTTGATTCACCACAGGGCTTGCCAGAAAGAGGGCTCAATCTCTGTCTTTAGGTTTACAGTCTAATGCTAGCTCAGTCATTTTACCTCTGTTCATAAACTGCTGATTATCTTCAACAAATCACAAAGATATCGGCATTTTATATTTACTATTTGTTGCCTTGAGCTGGAGTAGCAGGCAGCACCTTAAGTCTATTAATCCAGGCTGAGCTATGCTAACCTGGAGCGCTACTTGGAGATGCCCAAATCTGTAAGGTAGTCAGAACAGTCCCTGCACTTGTAATAATTTTCTTTATACTTGTACCCATTATGATCGCAGGCTTTGGAAGCTGACTTGTCCCACTAATAAGTGGGGCACCTGACATAGCATTTCCCCGAATAAATCATATAAACTTTTGACTCTTCCCCCATCATTCTTACTCCTACTCATATCACCAATAGAAGCTGGTTCTGGTACCAGTGGAAACGTACATTCAGGTCTAGCCCGCAATCTGGCCCACGCAGAAGCCTCTGTCGACCTAACCATTTTCTCCTTACTTTTAGCAGGTGTCTCTTCAATTCCTGGTGCTACTACTTTTATTAATATAGTCTTTAGTATAAAACCAGCAGGCATACCCCAATACCAAACACCATTATTTGTTTAAACTGCCCCAACTATAGCCATATTACTATAATTATCACTCTCAGTCCGAGCAGCCAGAATTGCCATACTGTTAACAGATAGAAATTGAAACATTACTTGCTTTGACCCTGCAGGAGGAGACCCAATCCTATACCAACACCTAATTTTGAGTCTTTGGTCACCCTGAAGTCTGTATTCATAGCCTACCAGGGTTTGTTATAATTTCACATATCATTACATACTATTTAGGACAAAAAGTGCCTTTCAGCTCTTTGGGAATAGTATGAGTCATGTCCACTGCTTTTTAGGATTTATCTTGTGGGTCCATCATATGTTTACCATAGGGATAGATGTCGACCAGTGAGCATACTTTCTGTCAGCTACCATAATTACTTCTATCCCTACAGGATAGAAGGAGTAAAAATATTTAGCTGATTAACAACTCTTCACGGAGGTAATATTATGTGTCCTCCCACTATATTATGAGCTTTAGGCTTTATTTTTCTTTTTGCAGTAGGTGGTTTGACAGGAATCATCTTAGCAAATTCATCCCTCGACATTGTCCTCCAGGATACATACTATGTAGTAGCACACTTCCATGACCTAATGTCCATGGGAGCAGTCTTCACTATTATAGGAGGCTTCCTACACTGATTCCCACTATTCTCAGGTTATACAGTTAACTCAGCATGAGCAAAAATTCACTTCACAAGTATATTGGTAGTAGTAAATATGACTTCCTGCAGCACTTTCCTGGCCTCTCAGGGATGTCACTACGTTAGTCTGAGTACCCTGAGGCACACACAACATGAAATATTTTGTCTTTAGGCTCATTCATCTCAGTAGCAGCAGTAATGCTAATAATCTTCATACTCTGAAAAGTATTTGTGTCTAAAAAAGAAGTCTTAGCAGTGGAAATTGCTACTCCTAACCTAGAATGGTTACACAGATGCCCTCCACCATATCCTATGTTTGAAGATCCTACCTATGTAAATGTAAAATAAGGAAAGACTCAAGTCCTTTTCAACCAGTTTCAAGCCAACACCATAACCATTATGTCTTTCTCAATAAATGAGATAAAACTAAAAAGTAACTTTGTCAAAGTTAAATCATAGGCGAAAATCCTGTATATCACTAAGGCATATCCATTTCATCTAGGCTCTAAAGATTCAACATCACCGATTATGGAAGAACTTTTACATTTTCATAGTCACACATTAATAATCATTTTAAAAATAAATTCTCTAGTCCTCTATATTATTTCACTAATATTGACAACTAAACTCATATACGTACAATAGATGCACAGGTAGAGAAAATTTGAACAATTTACCAGCAATGATTGTAATCTTAATTGCCCTTTCATCATTGTGAATCCTTTACATGATACATGAGGTCAATAACTCTTCCCAAACCATAAAAACTATGGGTCAGTAACGATCCTGAAGCTACGAATACACAGATTATGAAGATTTAAATGTTGACTACTCTATAATCCCCACATCAGAGCTAAAACCAGGAGAATTATGACTAATAGAAGTCAACAACCAAGTAGTATAGAGATGGTCACTGAAAATGTTTTACACTCCTGAGCTGTTCCTTCTTTAGGCCTAAAAAGAGCTGCTATCCCAGGACGCCTAAATAAAAGAATCCTGATACCGACAGGACCTGGCCTATGTTGTGGACAAGAGAGCTCGTTTTCCTGAGTTCAAAGACAGGACCGAGGGATACGGCGAGATATGGGGTGAATCTGGAGCCCATGGGGATGCACTCTCCAAGCTCCAGGATAGGAATGGGGCCTCTAGGGTCCCAGGCCACCCACCACGCCCTCCTGAGCAGGATCTTGGCAACATTCCCTGTCAGTGATGAGGCAGCCCTAGCACTTGTGATGTCACTATGCTGTGTCTTATGTGGGCCCCATGCTCCTGGGACCACACCCCACACTCTGCAGGTCCATGCTACAGGGTCCTTCGTGCCTCAGGAGTAGAGACCACACAGCAAGCAGTTCCCTCACCAACCAGCAGGAGGAGGGGAGGAGAGCAGGGGCACCAGGGGAATCTCCCTCAGACAACAACACCCCAGCGGTGCCAGCGGGGACAGTGATGATGCAGATGAGGCACAGACCAAGAGATGGGACCAGAGGACCCAAAAGGCAGCTGGTCAGGTCCTGGCTCATCTGCACCCTGGACACCTTTGTCCCTCATACACCCCCTTCCTCATACACCCTCTCCTTAAATGCAGATTCTTCAGATGCAAACAGGCAGAGCTTCAGACTGAAAGTCAGCTCTTCCAAAATGACCCGTCAGTAAACACTGCAGGATTCCTCTCCAGTGGGTGCCCTGGAGTCGACAACTCAGGGACTGAAGTGGATATCGGTGCCAGGGGCAGTGGGAGGGAATGGGAAGTGAGACTTTCATGGTTTTGGAATTTTGGTTTTGCAAGATGAAAAGTTCTAAGGATGGTGGTGATGGCTCCACGAGAAAGTGAATATATCTGATGCCTTAGAGATGTGCACTTAAAATGGTGATGATGGTAAAGGGTATGTGACTTGTGTTTTATTTCACTTAAAATAAATTCTTAATGTCTTGTTAATTGAGATTTTGACTCCCCTTTATAACAAATGTGGGAGGCCCAAGCACAGTCCCCCACCTCAGTGGCCATCATGGTGCCCTCCCATGGCACATGGGGGACCGTTCTTAGGGGGGCTAGTCTGTGCTCACCTGACCTCTGTCCAGAGGAATCCGGACAGTGGTGACCCCCATGGATTAGATACGTGATATGCTATGATATTAATATGATACCACCAAGGGTTGTCACTCACCAGAACACAGAGCAGCTACCCATTCAAACATGCCTGACCTCATATGAATGTGACAAGATTAAGAGAAGAAAAGGAACCACAGGTTAATCAGGGCAACACCCTCAATTCAGATGTTGGAAATCTCAGAGGGGATAAGAACCACTGCAGGCAAAGAGCAGATATAGGGTCTCCCTGTACACGTGATCCTGACGCATGCAGATGGGGTGAGACCCACACAGTCCCCAGACCCTGCACCTGGGGTCACACATCCACACTCACCGTGGTGACCCCACCTCCCCAGACCCTGCACCTGGGGTCACACATCCCCTTGGTCACGACACCGTGGCTCTGCTGGTTGGCACCCTAATGTGGAAACAAGCTGGGTTCCTGGGACCTCCTGGGATGGCAGAGAGAAGTGTAGGGTCGGTCTCCCCTCCCCACACTTGTCCCAGAGAAGTCCTCCTCTTTTCACTTTGGTTCTGTCTGATTTTAACTGTTTTTAAAGCTTTCATGCTAGAGTTGAACACACGACCTTGGTGCTGGCAGGCTCAGTCCTTTCTCGTCTCACTTACATGTTGAGAAAACTCACAGGACAGCAGGGCTGAAAGCCGAGGGGCAGCTCTGGACTCTGCTGAGTAGGGACGGTAGACTGGAAGGAGAGCTCAGCAGCAGCCTCAGCTGTTACCCATCGGCCTTTTGCCCGATCTGCGTGCCCTGCAATCAATTCACCAGCTAAACCTGCCTCCCTACGCACAATGCATGTGCTGGTAAATTGGAATTATTGCCAGGTAGCCCTCCTGAGGATTCTCCACGAGCCCCAGGGAAGGTGAACCTTGCAGGGATTAAGACTAAAGCCCCGACCATAGCACTGACCCTTGGGAGGGCCAGGTAACCACACGCAGAACAGAGGCTGTTACCTAAACAAGCCCACCTCAGCTCCAGACCCCAGACATCTAAGCACTGACATTCAGATGCAGGCAAGGAGCTTCCCAGTACTGAGGCCAGGCTGGGTCTCTACCCAGGTCCTAACGTACACAGAACACGGTCAGGTCTAAATGTTATTATAGACAGCACATGGTCAGCTCTAAACATAATCAGTAGACATGACATGGAGAGGTCTAAATCTACCGTGTAGACAGAACTTGATCAGGTTTAAACTAGCTCAGGGCTGATCTCCTAGGAGGTAGAGGTCACACCCATGGGATCTCTCATGTTTGGACACAGGGCTCACCCCCTTGCGGGAACTAGGATGTACATTTCTTGGAGAATAAATCAACATCAGACTCCACCCTTCACCCACATCATGAAACAGAACAAAACCTTTGTCATTAAACATTTCAACAGGCAAAACAAAAATATTACCAATTATTTCTCTGGCCACGTGATGGTCAGGATCCAGGGGCGAGCCAGAAACTTCCTGTAGTGCAGCCCAGTCTGCTGCCAGGACAGACAAGAAGTGGCCTGATTCCAGCATCACAGGCTTCCCGCACGAGGCGGCCACACTGGAAGCCCAGGCAGGACAGTCCTTGACGGTCCGGGCAGGGAGAGCCGGTCCGTCCGTTCCGCGGGCTGATTCCAGGCGGGCCGCTCAGGGCTGATGAGAGCCCTGCACTCAGGTGCTGCTTCCCTGCAGCGTGCGCTTGCGTGCGTGTGCGTGTGCGTGTGCGTGCGTGCGCGTGCGTGTAGAGGGGGAGGTGGCTGACGGCTCCTATGGCTCCCGGTCAGGTGACCTCATGCCCTGGGGCTGACCCCCAGCACAGGCACCGCGCTGTCTTCGAGGGGCGGCACGGGGAGAGGTAGGGGCACAGAAGCAGTTGGAGAGGAGAACCCACCGCGGAACTCTTTGCACACTGGCTCGCCCCACCCGGAGACCCGTCTGCCCATCGTGGGCCGCATGTCACCCCCTATCCCCCACCCCCCGACCCCCCAGGGCAGGGTGCCTGCTCTTTCAACAGCACAGGGTCTCACATGAAGGAGACCCAGTGAGGCTGTCACCCTCCCACTCCTGATGCTGAGTTTGGGGAGAATGAACCCCCTTGACTGGGCGATGGGACCCTGTGAGGAAAGAGGTAGCGGCCCCATCTGAGTCGGGGCCTGGCTGAGAGATGGGAACACAGGAGCCAAGTACAGGGCCTGGGAGGGGCACCCCCAGCCTTGGCCGGGCTCTCCAACTGCGACATTGTAGTTTAGGGGACCTGGGACAGGTGACTGAATGTAATGGGAGTCTAAACTGAACCCTGAATGGGGCTTAAAGAAGGTGTGAAGGATGTTACTGAGACAGTGACTCATTGGAAGACAGACTCTGTGTCAGGACATCCTGCTCCATCCATTTAAATCCCTGAGATCTGTGACCTTTACGTGGCTACACAGGATTGTTAGCGCAGCTGCGTGCGGATATATCTGGGGCACAATTCAGTCTGCAGCCAAATTGCAAGTGGTTCCAGCAAACACACAGGTGTGCTCACAGGCAGGCACAGCACACACACAAACATATGCACGTGCACAGCACAAATATATTCACACACTAGCATGTGAACACACATGCACCCATATGCCCATGCACACACTAATGTGTGCAAGTGCACATACCTATGCACATGCACAGCATATGTATGCAAACAGGCACATGCACACGCATAGCACACACACAGGGAGCAAAGCGAATACCGTAAAGCGCTAATTCTTTTTTTTTTTTTTTTTTTAAAACGCTAATTCTTGAACACAAGTGAAGCTCAAATGTATTCTCCCCTTTTTCTTAGCTTTGATGTTTTTCACAATAAAAAGTTTAAGAAAAAAGTTAATGGAAAGTGACTTGATTCACAGGGCTCTCCGAAGTTATTCCACAAATATTATAAGACATGAGAAACGAATGTAGATATTACATGTGTCCATTGTTGGATGAATGGAGAAGCAAAACATGGTCCATCCATACAATGGAATGTTATTCGGCCTAAAAAGGAAGGCGATTCTGACACAGGCTGCAGCAGGGATGAACCTTGAGGGCATCATGCTCAGTGACAAAAGCCAGACACAAAAGAACAAATAGTGCCTGATGCACCCATACAAGGACCCTAGAGCAGTCAGAACCATAGAGACAGAAAGCAGGGTGGTGGGTACCAGGGGCTGAGGGAGGGAGAATGGGGGGTCGGTGTTTAATGGGGACTGTGTCAGTTTTGCAAGATGAAAAGGTTCTGGAGGAGAATGGCGGTCAGCGTTGCACAACAGTGCAAATTACTTCATGACCCTGAAATGTGCACTTAAAAACGGTTAAGATGGTAAATTTTATGTTATGTGTATTTGACCACAATTTTTAAAACTTGTTAAAAAACAACAGGAAATAATCCATGAATGCAAGAAGATGCACAACTTCACTAATAACCCAGGGATTAAAACCATAAGAAAAAACTGTGCGTACACCTACCAGACTGGCAGACATGAAAGACACAGTATCAAATATCAGCAGGATGTGGAGCAATGGAAAGCCTGGTACGCAGCGGTGGGTGCAACCACTTCTGAAACAATCAGGCCTCAGATAACGAAGTCCGTGCACACAGACCCACAGTGCTCCTCCCAGTTGAACACAAACCCACCAGCCCTGCATCAGGACACACGGACATGGACTCCGCAGCCACAGGAGCCAAACCTGAAACCAACCTGAAGGTCATCACAAGCGGATGCAGAAATGAACCATGCACACTCCTATGAAGGAATATTCCGCAGCAATGGAGTACATTTTTGTTTAAAGTTAGTAAAACTATAAAAAATTTTTTAAGAAACTGTATTTACAAATGAAAGAATCTCATGGACACAGTGCTGAGCCATCAAAAGCAACAAAGTAGCACGCATGGTACACCCACTTACAGAGTTTGAAACTAGGCAAAGCTGGGCTGCATCATTCAGGGATGCATGCTTGAGCGTAAACTATGAGGACAAGATCGTGGCGCAAAATCAGGAGAACAGCTGCCTCACGGTGGGCAGGAGGCTGGGACGAGGGAAGGGCACTCCTGGGTGCCCACTTGCCATGCTCTGTTTCTTGATCTTTATGATTATTCTTTCCATGTATATAACCTAATCCTTTTTTTTTACTCTTCACACCTTTTTTTTTTTAACATCTTTATTGGAGTATAATTGCTTTACAATGGTGGGTTAGTTTCTGCTGTATCACAAAGGGACTCAACTAAACATATACATATATCCCCATATCCCTTCCCTCTTGCGTCTCCCTCCCATCCTCCCTATCCCACCCCTCTTGGTGGTCACAAAGCACCGAGCTGATCTCCCTGTGCTATGAGGCTGCTTCCCACTAGCTGTCTACTTTACATTTGGTAGTGTATATATATATATGTCCATGCCACTCTCTCACTTCGTCCCAGCTTACCCTTCCCCCTCCCCGTGTCCTCAAGTCCATTCTCTACATCTGCGTCTTTATTCCTGTCCTGCCCCTAGGTTCGTCAAACTTTTTTTTTTTTAATTCCATATATATGTGTTAGCATACGGTATTTGTTTTTCTCTTTCTGACTTACTTCACTCTGTATGACAGATTCTAGGTCCATCCACCTCACTACAAATAACTCAATTTTGTTTCTTTTTATGGCTGAGCAATATTCCATTGTATATATGTGCCACATCTTCTTTATCCATTCATCTGTCGATGGAAACTTAGGTTGCTTCCATGTCCTGGCTATTGTAAACAGTGCTGCAATGAACGTTGTGGTACATGACTCTTTTTGAGTTATGGTATAACCTAATCCTTAATATGTACTTACAGCTTATCATTTTTGTGTATTAAAAAGGGGGTCTCCCCATCAAAGTAGAAGGAGACCTGCTTCTCCCAGGGAAGTAAAGGAATAGTTTCTATCAGTTAAATCTCAATACCATGGCTTCTTCAACCATCAAGCCTGACAACAACTCCTGTGAGAGAGGCACTGGGGCCACGACACTCAGAAGGAGGCTCTGGGACATCAGTCCTGGGTCACTGCCTCTGAGGAGCCCACGGCACCTGGTCAGACTTCTCAGTCATTCCGTGCATGACGCTTTTGCCTTGGTTGCTCTGGCACAGCTCGGCCGGCACCATCGCTGGGAGAGAAAGAAGAAACGTGCAGAAGAGGGAACCGGGCTTCAAGCTGACCCACCTCCTTCTACGGAGACAATGCCACAGTCCCTAAGAGAGGACAGCAAGCACGGAATCCAGCCTCTCTGCCTGAGTCTTAGCACACTAGCGCCCTACGCTTCTGATGCCACAGGGAGAATTTCGCAAGGTGACTTCAGACCACCTGGTTGGACACATGGGGCTTTCAGACACGCAGCTCCTGTCCGACCCCGCACCTCTGGTGTCACATTCTGGAGGTGGGCCTGCAAGCCTCCAGGTTTTCACTTTTGGTAACATCTTTGTTGACATTGAATTTCTGTACCACACAGTTAGTTAACCCATTTTAAGTATTAGGCTCAGTGGTGTTTTGCATATTCACAGGGTTGTGCAGCCACCAGCACAATGCATTTGACAACATTTCCACCAGAAGCCCACTCTTTAGAGGTCACTCCTCATTTCCCACAGCCCCGGCATCTGCAGTCCACTTCCTGTCTCTGTGGGCGTGCCTGTTCCGGATGTCTCATGTAAGTGGAATCCACTAATTGTCTTTTTGTGTCTGGCTTGTCTCACTGAGCATCATGTTTTCGAGGTCTATCCACATCATAGCCTGTGTCAGTGCTTCACTCCTTTTCCATGGCTGAGTCACCCTTACCCTCTCTGCTTTTAACTCTATAATTAATTGTGACTCCCTGCCTGCACCGCACAGGGCTGATGAGAATTTCACCTTCTGTCATTCTTGGGGTGTAAGCTGAACTTTTAACCAACACCAAGGGGTCCTGTGCAGAGGCTGAAAGCCCAGCCCCACACGATGCACAGTCGCCGTGTGTGACTAGAGCCCAGGAGGGAGGGTGAGATGGGCCTGCCTGTTTACAGGACCAACGTCCTACAGTCTCATGTGAAACCAACTCGCTGGTCAGCCTCCCGTGAGAGCTGCTCCCCACGTGCCAAGCGGGCAAGACAGAATGGTCAGGGACCACGGCGCTGACTTCAGTTCAGGCCCACTCATAGTAACTGGCTAGATGCAAAGTGCTGAGGCTCCAGGGGAGGGTCCCTCCTGCTTCTTCCAGCTTCTGGGGGCTCCAGGCATCCCTGGGCTTGTGGCTGCATCCCTCCCATCTCTGCCTTCATCTTCATGTGGCTTCCCCTCTGTGTGTCTGTCTCCGCTCATCTTATAAGGACACAGTTACACAGGATTGGGGCCACCCTAAGGCCCTTGTCTTACCTACTTACATGACCAGGCCCTACTTCCAAATGAGGTCATGTCCTGAGGCCCTGGGGTCAGGACATGGATGTCTCTTTCGCTGGGGGGTACATAATCCCCCTTCACTCTGAGATAACAGATAATATTGCCCAGAAAACAAGCCAGCCCCTTACCTAAGCCAGCCCCTCGAAGAGGTCTGAGCCTGCCTGGTCTCTTGGAAACTGACTGGGCAGGAGAGTGCAGCTCAGGACCCGAGTGTGAAGGACACCAGGAAGCCCCCGTGTGAGGCTCCCCTTCGCAGCTGCAGCACGGGACCAGCTGAGGAGGTCCAGCACGGCGACCCTGAGCTCCTTAGAGGACTCGACCCACGTGGTCTGGGGGCGACAGGCAGCAGTGAGCGGGAATGTGATTAAGTGTGTGTGATGGGCGTGCAGTGAGCAGGTGAGCACACGTGTGCATGTGACTTCAGGCACACGTGATGGGTCAGCAGTGAGCCCACACGTGTGAAAGATCAGGCGCATGTGATGGCCAGCGGTGCACACACACACACACACGGGATGAGGTGCACGTGGCATCTTAGCGGGCAGGGCACCACAGGGCTGCAGTGGTGCCAGGGGCTCGAGCCACCGACCCTGCCCGGTGTGGAGCATCCCTCCCCCACCAGGTGCCCCAGCAGCTCCCATGTCCCCAACTGACCCCCCCCCCCCCCCGCAGTGGCTGCACCTGCACAGAATACTTCCCCTGGGCAAGTACTCCTTGAAGAGGGTCACCTCCGTGGTGATGGTGACCTTCCTCTTCTGCTGCTTCAGCGGGAGCTGCTCCCGCCAGTGGCTGCTCTGCACCAAGGCATCCAGGCCGCCAAGGGGTGGTCCCTGCACCTGAGACCAAAGCGAAGGACTTGAGGGGCTGCGTTTTCCCCCACCGGGAGCCCCATATCCGGGGGGGCAGTGGGGCACGTCAGGCACACAGTGCCGGACATTCTGGTTCATCTTCCCCCAGCACGGTGGGTGAAAGGAGAGCCACACGGGAGCTCCGACCACATAGGACAAGGCGCGTATCGAGGACCATCTCACCACTGTCGGCTGGCCCATTCAGTTTGCTCTCCTGTGAAATGCTGTTCGTGACTGGCCCAGTTTTCTGCTGGGCTATGTATTATTGGGACATATGTGTGGGTATTGATGATTGGGTTATTTTACATATGTGTGTGTGTGTGTACACATCAACATATATATATATATATATTTAGACAAATTCATAATGTCATGTATACACAATTATAGTATCATACAGAGTATTTCTCTGCCCTAAAAATCCTCTGTACTCTGCCTATTTGACGCCCCCAGCCCCTGGCAACACCACCCTCTTACTGTCTCTGTAATCTGCCCTCCCCAACATGTCATTTGGTTGGAATCACACAGGACATAGCGTCTCAGATCCACTTCTTCTTCTTTTTTTATTTGAAATTGTCTTTTCATTCCACTTCACTCAAAGAATGTTATTCCAGTGGAATGAACTTTGTTGCCTAAAAGTCTCATTGATTACCCAGCATATCTATGCTTACAAATAGAGAATTAAATTTTTGTTTTGTTTATTATGACCATAGAGTTCTAAGGGTTAAATTTTTTTCTGAATTATTATTACAGTTATAAGTAGTTCCAACTCATTAAAACAGTATATATATATGATTACATTCTTATATTATTAAACAAAGATAAATACTTATTTGAAACCTATCTTTTAATAGAATGAATGTAACTTTTCCTTTTTATTTTTTATATGTATTCAAGAATGACCATGACTAATTGCTAGGAAGAGAAAAGATTCAATAATTGCATCTATTCCTAGTTTGTATTTTTCAGATATTAGCACTGAGACACCTTATTCATATAAAAGTGAGAGTTTTGCTTTAAAAATGTCACTTATTCTTTCAATTCCTTCCCAATTACATACCCAAATATTATACAATAGGTTTGGTAACCTATCAGCTGACAATGTGATTAGCTTTTCTCTCAATCTTGTTGAAAGCAAACCATGGGAAACTTTCAAGAAGATTTATGAGAACCCCTTTTCAGTACCTGGGAAGCAGGGCAAAGGCTTTACCAGGCTCAGCAACTGAGCAACTGTGGATTTGATCAGCTACTCTTTCACTGAGAAAGTCTTGCTTAACCTGATTGCCCAGGAAAGTTGCAACACTATGCATCTTATTCTGCCTTTGTGCATGTGGCATTTTATTTTAATAAAGGGCTCTTACTACAGGATGTGCTTTAAGTGCATTTTCTTCAAATCTGCATATTTAGCTTATTCTGCTTGTAGAAGATGATTGGCGTGTCCATCCTCCCTGCTTGGCCCACCAGCCTGGTTGGATTCTCTGATAGTCAAGCCTCATTTCAATGTTCACTGCAAGAAAAAGGTGTGTGTGTGTGTGTGTGTGTGTGTGTGTGTGTGTGTGTGTGTGTTGAGAGTAGGCTCACCAAACCGGTGAGAGGCAAACTGCAGGATGCATCCCTGAAAGCAGCCTCGCTGGGATCAGAATAAAATGGAGCTGGGGTGAACACGGTTCCTATTTAAGTCACAAAAGCAAGAGAGATCAAAACGCCGCTTCTCATTAAGCCACTTCTCATGCAATGATACATTATTACCGAAAACTCTGGGATATTTTAACAGCTTTATCAAGGTGTAATCAACATACGACAAATGCACACGTTTGAAGTGTACAATTTGATAGGTCTTGAAACAAGTGTACCCCAGCAAGATAATGATTATACTGTCGATGAAAAATTAATCAATGGTCAATCTAAGAAAGAAATGGAAATTTTTTTGTGTGCCAACCTAAGTATTATAACCCGGGACACAGTTTTTCAGAAAGCTCTGAGGACTGTTCTGAAAAGGTGAGGGGGAGGCCAGTATACATGTGAATTTGATGAAGGGGTACGTGCAACCAAGCACGCAGCTTGGTAGGATGTTACTTCTATTCACGAGGAACAGATACCTTAATGGTTTTAGTGCTTTTCTAGGTTTGGGAAGAGGCAAGAATCCAGGTTCATAAAAATTTTCTCCTGAAAATATCTAATTCTCTGAGGGCCAGTTCTGCCAGTTTTCCCAGAGCACAAAGTGCCTCACCCTGATCTTCGCCCTGAATTCCTTTCAGGGTGTCTTGTAAGTCAGCGACTGTGGTGGCTGATGACTTAATTCTTGTAGAACTGGACGGTGGGCAACATTCTTTATGTAACAATCCCCTCCCTTTTGGCCTTAATTTTGACCAAGGTTTAGGAGGCATTTCATGACCAATTTATCCCATGGCGCTAGGAATGCTCATTCCCAGGTCAGGCGAGGATTTCCTTGATAGGCAGCTCAGTGTGCTGTTCCTGGGCCCTGTTAACAGTAGCCCAAAGCCTCTGGGCCGCCTGTCCTACTAGTCTGTTATGGTCCAGGAAATGGTTCCCTCTTGTGGCTTCTTCCCATATCTAGAGTTACACTGTTACAATCACTGATCTTATAGAACTATGTATTTGACAATTGTTTTAGGTCACCTAGTCATCATTATTTTTAGCCAAAACTCCATCACACGTTTGGTAATGCAAGAAACAAAAATCTTGCAAAATAGGTAGAATACAAGTAATATAGCTAGTGACATTAATAAGGTCATAAGTAAGTATTTAAGCTAAGAACTTCTTTTAGGTGCAGCCCAGTATCTTCCCAGGTCATCTGACCAGTCTGTTCTGCACCAGTCATTATCTTTAACGGAAGTGATATAGTGGCCTTGTCCATAAAGTCCACCAAAGATGTCTGCACGTACAAGGTGAGTGGTGGGTCATCGTGTTCTCAATCTCAACAGGATTGAGAAAGGAATGTTGTCTTCTAAGGAGTTACGTGGCTGTCGCCAGAAGGAGAAAAATTGATTTTTGTGGCTGAGCAGATATTTCTGCCATTGGGGAGGTCAGGCGAACACATAATGCAGATGCCCATGCACACTAGCGGGGAGGGAGGAGGCCGAAGGGCAGGGAAAAAGTTTATGTTTTAAATTTTTCTTGCCTTGCCTTAACATATGAATTTTTATTTCATCCATACCCTCATCCCCAGAACTTTCCTCCCGCTCTCCCCAATCCAGGCAAACTCGGATCTGCTTTCTGTCACTACAGATTACTTTGTATTTTGTACTTTGTAAATGTACATGCGAGTGTGTGTACGTGTGAGGGGGGGTATCAAACTTTGGTTTTCAGCTTCAGAATAAGTAACTAAGAAGACATAAAGATTAAAAAATGCCTTCAATGACTTTATCACAGTCAAACTTCAAGGTAATAGAAAGGTATTTACTGGGGGTGGGGCAGGGCAGATCAGGTCAGCAGGGAGGATATGCTGTATTAATAGAAAAGTGTACAGACAGATACTCTATTAATAGAAAGTTATAAACATTTTCGAAGGTTTGATGAGGACCAGCCACACGCGGAGTAAACAAAAGAAGCTCTGGCCGCTCCAGGACAGCACGCCCACTGGGAAGAAGTCACAGGGCGCTTCCTCCAGGGCGCAAGGCCAGCCCTGGACAGCGTGACAGATGACCCCATCCTGTCCTGACTTTCCCGGGGTCTTTCTTTTCACGTAGAGAAAAGCTGAGAAGAACTGCTAGTATTAAAAAAGTGACACATTTTTGTGATCACCGCTCTCACCGGCACTGCGGACACCTTGTCGTCGTGGGCTCCCACTCGGGGGCAGTGGTTCTCATGTGGTTGGAGGATGGACGAGGCACGAGTGCAGAACTGTCCTGGCTCCACCCACAGCTGATTTCCTGCCGCCTGGTGAGGCCACCTGCCCCGTCTCCTGTCCTCGTCCTTAACACAAACATCCCCAGGCCAGGAAAGGCAGGCAGTCTTGTGTTACAGGCATGCCTGCTGTGGGCGGAATCGTGTCCTCAAAATTCACATGCTGAGTCCTGACCCCCAGGACCTCAGGATGGGACTGTGTTTGGAGACGAGGTCTTTAAAGCAGTGATTAAACTAAAATGAAGTCACTAGAGTGGGCTATACTCCAATGTGACTGGTGCCCTTATAGGAAGAGGAGATTAGGACACAGACAGACACAGAGGGATGACCATAGGAGGACACAGGGAGAAGACGGCTGTCTACACACCAGGGAGAGAGGTCTCAGCAGGAACCAGCCCGGCTGACACCTTGCTCTGGAACTTCCAGCCTCCAGGACTGTGAGAAATAAACGTCTGTTGTTTAAGCAGCCCTGTGTGTTGTGTTTGTTATGGTAGCCAAGTTAAGACGTCTTGCATTTATGGGTCCTTAAGGATTTAATGTCCTAGGAAGAGGGGACTGCACCAGGGTCCCTCTGCATGTGAGCTGCTCTGAGTGCAGGGGCTCCAGGCAGGCCAGTCTCAGGGGCAGCTGCAAAGTGACTCCTTCCAAACCACACACTGTCCTGCGCCCTGGACAGGGGGGCACGTGTCCCTGTTTGGGAACCTCTGGTCTCAGCTGGGTTCTCCCAGCTGGTACTGTGCATTTGTGGTCGACACAAAGGTTGGGGTTCTCGGGCACGTTGCGGTGGTGCCCTGATCTGCCAGGCCTCCTGCAGGAAGGGCTGCCTTGTGCCTGCCCATGATTGACTGGGAAGGACCTGCTCGTGATTTTCTGAGCTGAGAATCCGACTCTGTGCTGCTTTACACACAAGTTATTTCTATACGGCTTTAAGAAATGCTAAATTTTGCAGGAATATAACAACGATGTGATTCTAGGGAAGCTTGTTCTCACAGTTATTCAGAACTTTACCAAGAATTCTCTGATATTTTGGAAAACAAAATCTCCTGGTAAAGTGGCTCAGAGTTTCTGAATTGCCAGTAAATGCACCAAGATTGCTGTCACCACCGTAATTGGAATTATATACAACGATGCCGATTTGTCCTCATTTAAAAACATTAAATATAAAGTTTGAATCGAGTTGAATGTTATCTGCCTTTTCTTAAATTTAAACTGAAGAAAAATTTAAGCAAACATCTGATTACTTAGTGTAGTTGAAGCCAAGTACTTACCTATTAAATTATGTATTATTTCATTAAAATGTATTTATCTTTAATTCTCCTCTCTATTGTAACTATAGCTGCATACCCACATATACAAAATTAAATTATATGTGTAGAGAGATTATCTTATCTCTTCCTTATAAGAAGAGGGAAATCTGGACACAGGCACAGAGGAGAAGCCACGTGACGATGGAGGCAGAGGTGGGGGTGATGCAGCCCCAAGTCCAGGGGCGCCAAGGATTTCTGGAGACCAGAGAAGCCGGGAGAAGCCAGGGCAGATTCCCTGAAGTTCTAGCAGGAACCAACCACACTTTCATTGTGTATTTCCAGCGTCCAGAGCTGCGAGAGAGAAATCTCTGCTGTTGTGACCTCCCCCCCCCCCACGGCTTGTGGCATGTTGTCAAGGTCGCCCCAGGATCCCCACACCTGCCAGATGATGAGACACGATGCATCGGAGGAAAGAGCCCCTCGGTATCTGGACGAGCATCTCTACACACACGTCTGGGTGCTGAAGATGGAGGACACGCAGCCGCCTCCGCACCCGAGCCGGGCGTCGGGCTGCCCTGCCGTCCCGCTCGCTCCTGTCGTATGTCCAGTGGATGACCAGCCTCTGCTGATGCAGGCGCCCCACCGCTGTCCTGCGACGTCCCCACGCACATCCCACCCACAGGCTGTGCTCCGGCCCTGGCCGCTCAGCAGCCTCAGCTTGGCTGCAGTGAAGGGTCAGGGGACCCGCTGGCCCCTCCCAGCCCAGGGGCAGTGCCGAAGCAGGAGGCCTGGGCAGCCGCCCTCCGTCCCGGACCAGGTGAGGCCTGGAGCGGGCACCTCGAGCTCCTCAGGGCCCTGGATGCAGCCCCACGTGCCGCCAGCCCCACACACTCCCCGGCAGGCTGGAGTCTCCGTGTCCCCAGGCACAAGGCACTTCTCGAAGGCGGCTCTGGGGTGTGTCTTCAAACCGCTCCACGTTTGGCCCAACCTGGCAGGGAGCCCGCGGCCGCCCGCCTTCGTAGGAGCAGACAGAGGGCATCCCTGAGGCCCCCGTGCCTCTGCCCCTAAGTGACCCCGCCCGTTGCAGACCAGGCCGCCCGCCTCTGACCGCCGCATCCCCCCCACCAGCTCCGGCCCGGCCCTCTAGAGACTCCTCACTCCCCGGAGGGCAGGGCTGACCGCCCCTCGGCCTCCCTCCCGCCTCTGCCTGTCCGTCCGTCCTCCCTGAGTCAGGACACCGCTTCCTCCGTGAGGCTCCTGGATTCCGGCCTGGGGGACCCACATGTCCCCACTAGCTGTGTTGACCACGAGGATTGTCACCTCAAGAGGCCCCAGAAGACGGACCCCCGGGATGTCAGAATGGGACTTTGTGTGCAGATGGGCCACCGCAGAGCTGCCCGGGCTGAGACGAGGTCCCTGACCTGTGTGCGGGCATCCTCATGGGGGACATTTGGACCCAGACACACGGGGGAGAAGGCGATGTCACGGCAGAGACAGAGACGGGGCTGGGAGTGGCCTGGGACCGACCGACCCCAGAACCCGCGGCGGAGCGGGCCCCCAGCACCTTGACCTCGGGCTCCAGGCCTGAGAGGAAGCGTCACCTGTCCCAACCCCACCCCCCCATCTGGTGTCCTGTGCCGGGGCCACAGGAATCCCACACCCGGCCTGCGGGGCGCGGCGCGGTGCTTGCTGACACCCAGGACCGTCACTGGCCGCCTCCCCTCTGGGCATGACGCCCACTCCTCCTCGGGGAGGGACCCAGGGCCCAGGACCCCCGTCCCACACGTCCCCGTCACGGCGACCTCTCCCCCTCCCCCAGCCGCCCCTGGGGCATTTCAGGACCCCGAAAGGAGCCGCAGCGGTGTGGTGACCTCGGCGAGTGGCCACAGGCCACCACACCCATCCCCAGACCTGAGTGTGGCCATCTGAGAAGGGACCCACCAGCCCCCCACCAGCCCCCCGACCCAGGCGCCCCGTTTCACAGGGCAGGTCCTCTTGCCGAGTCTCTGGAGGGAGCTGTCGAGCAGGGGTGACGGAGGCCTGTGAACATGTGGGCCGGAGAGGTCCTCCCCAGGAGCCCAGCCACAGTGAGCCCAGGACGTGCCCATCCCTCCCCTGCTGTACCCCACGGGGTGAGGAGAAAGCCCCAGTGACCCCCAAGAAGAGACATGACACCCAGAGGACTAGACCATCCACAGACCGGGGACTGAGTGTCCACCTCATTCCCCCGGAGAGAACGATGTCTTCACCGGGGCTGCAGACTGGCCCATGTGCCCACAAACACCCAGCTTCAGGGAACCAGCCACACAGAAAACCCCCTTCCAGGGTCCCCTGTGTTAATAGACCCAGCCTTCGGGGGAGGGGGGCCGGCCCGAGCGAGGATGCACGTGCTCCAGCGCCGGACACTCACTGCCCGTCGCGCTGCCCGTCCCCCGTCCCTCTCCTGCTGCCTGTGCTCTCACCCCCTCAGGGACCCTCCTCTCCAGGCTCCAAGCACCCACGTTTCCCACCTCCACCCCGTCACTCTCCACTTCAATGTGCCTGTTCCCCCGCCAGGTGAAGGGGAGGGTGAATGCCCGGCACCTGTGTTTCCAGCGGTGTAGATGGGGCTTCTCTTCTCTTGGCGGCTGGGGTCTGGCCAGACACCGGGTGGTTTCCAGCGGTGCGGGGCTAGGCGCCGCCCAGCCGGAAGCAGCCCTGATCCCCGCGCCTGCAGCGCCGCCTGCTGGTCTCTCCGTCCTCCCGTCGGGCACCGTCTTCACCTTCCCGGCTGCCTCGGAGGGTCCGCCTCCTCCCTGTCCGGCGATCAGCCCCTCCTCCCCACCGCCATCACCCCCAGCTCCACACCCCTCGTCCAGCCTCAGGGATGACCCAGGACCCTCCCTGGGCTCCCCTGCCTGCCCACCCTGGGTCGGTGTCCTCAATCCACCTGCGCGGACAGGTGAGGGTTCCTTCCAGAAGTTCCCAAAGGCTTCACGCCAACATCCTCCCCGAGGTCAATCCCATGTCCTGTCGGGATGTTCCACCGTCACCAAGCCCCCAACTCCATGGCGAGGGCAGGCACCAGGGCTGCTGCATGCACTGCTATGGGTCCTGCTGTATACACAGGCGTGACCCTGCCCCAGGATGCAGGAAAGGCAGCCCTACCGTGGGATGTGGGGAGACGGACTGACCGCCGGGTGCACGTCCGCTCTCGGCTCACCAGGCAAGGGCAGCCGTGTTCTTGCTCCTTCGACCCTTTCTCACCCGACCTGACTGAGACCGGCTTTGTTCCCACCCCCGTTGTCCCTCCATTGGCCTCGCTCTTGTCGTGAGCAGAGTGGGACAGTGTGGTCAGCGGTCACAGGCTGAGGCACACGGGCACTGTGCAACCGCGTGCACCCACGCTGACCACACGCAACGGGCACTGCACCAGGGCCTGTGCACTACAGGTTCACCTGCCCACAGGGAGGCCGGGCCTCTGCTCCTGACTCCGGGAGGTCACCTTGAGTCTGACGGGAGTGTCTGTGCTCTGTGGGCCTCCGCCTCACTCCAGGCTGGTCTGCGCTGACGGCATGATGCATGGTGGGACATCCCTTCCTGAGTCCCGAGGCAGCCCCTCGGGGGCTGGAGGCTGAGGTCAGGCACATGGTGGTCCCCATGCTGACGTGACAGACCCCAATAAATCCTGCACCTCAGGACTCAAGTGGGCTTCCCTGGGCTGCCACAGGTGAGGACGCTGGACCCTGCTCCTCACCTCTGTCCTCGCTGGTTTTAATCTGCATCCTTCACCATAATAAACCCTGATTATAACATCTTCAGGGAGTTCTGGGAGCCTCCAAGAAAAAAGAAGCCAGGGAAGGGGTCTCTGGGTCCCCAGTGCTGCAGTGGGGGTCAGAAGTGGGGGGAGATCTTGGGCCCTGGAATCTGAAGGGCCCCTCTACCAGGGGAGGGGTAGGAGACCCCAGGTGGTAGTTAAGGTGAGCCCAAGGCCCTCCTGGGTAGGAGGCATCCTAGCCCCCATGGATCACAAAGAGGCCGGCTCCCTCCCCTCAGCCCGCAGGCCTGGTCACTGCTCTTGAGAAATTCCTTAGGGTGTAGTCCGGGTGCTGGAAGTGCCCTGATGCTGTGGCCTCCTGAGCCTCCAGTGAGGATAACGGGAGCGGGGGAAGACTTGTTCGCAGAAAGGGAGCTTCTGCCAGAACGAAGCCTGGGTCTGCTGCCCCCGACCCCAGGTGCACTGGGGCAGGAATGTGAGGGCGATGTTCCTTCCCCTCCCAAGACACACAGGCCACATGGGCGCTGGTCACTGGACTCCCACACAATACTAAAATCTCCCACGCAGGCCTGTTGGGTGAGAGACACCATTTAAAGACTATTAATGGGGTCGTGGGGGCCCAGGGGGAGAGGCTGGGGGCGGGGAGAGTTGGAAAATCACCCAAGGATGCGCTCTCCCAGCAGCAACCCTCCAGGTGAGCCCAGGTGGAAGTGGACCCCTCAAGTCAGAGCCCTCACGGCTCAGACACCCCCATTCTGGGCCTTTGGGGGACAAATACCCAAGCACCCTCAGTACTTGCTTACCCTGCTGCAGTTAGGGCCTGCCCTGTCTTCTTCATGGCCAAGTTCTCAGCCCTCCCAGAAGGCCTCTTGGGGGCTAATGGGATGGGGGTGTCTATGGCAAGAGCAAGGGTCCTTGACTGGATGGGGGTGTCCACAGCAGGGCTGGAGGCCACGTGGCAGGCAGAAGGGCACCCACCCATCTTGCCGGTCCACACGTCATGGTCATAGGCCCGCACACAACACCAGGCTGTGGACGTGGTAGACGGTACAGTGGTCAGGGACTGGTCCAGCGCATGCAGGCGTCTGACCGTCACGTGGTCAGTGTGGAGTGTTCACAGGGAGCCCTGGCCGTGCTCCCACGCTCCCGGGAAGGACACGTCAGCATGGTCCCTGGAATGACCCTCCCGGGGAGGTCAGCCAGCAGTGCCCCTCACCCAACCTCACTAAGATACCACAAGAAACAAGAGACAACTCCGTGCAGAAAGACAGAACATCACCAGCCTGATGCTGCCTGAGGAAGGTCAGCTGGCATCTGGGACCTGGGTGCTATAGTGGGTTGAATGGGGGGCTCCCAAAAGTTATGGCCACGTCATGCCCCCAGAATCTGAGAATGGAACCTTATTTGCAAGTAGGGTCTTTGCAGGTACAATTAGTTATGGATCTGGAGATGAGGTCATCCTGGATCAGGGTGGCCCTAAATCAATGACAGTGTCCTTCTAAGAGACAAGAAGAGAGACACAGAGGAGACAGCAGGTGAAGACGGAGGCAGGATGGGAGAGATGTGGTCACAAGCTCAGGGATGCCTGGAGCCCCCCAAAGCTGGAAGAGGCAGGCAGGACCCTCCCCTGGAGCCTCCGGAGGGAGCGCGGCCCTGGGACACCTTGACCTCAGACGTCTGGTCTCCAGGACTGAGAGAGGACAGGTTTCTGTTGCTCTGAGCCTCCGTTTGTGGTCGTTTGTCACAGTTGCCCCGGGAAGCTAATGCAGCTGGTGAGCAGCTCCCTGCCCTGATCTAAACCCTCCCGCCTCCCTTTAGGGGCAGCCCCCTGCGCCTGTGCTGTTTGCACAATCCATGTGGTTCATGCTGAGCCCCAGCTCCCCTTGTGGGCACTGGCATTTTGGAGGATGAGGGCAGACAACACCACGTGACCAGCCCCCAGCCGGGTGCCAAGTCTATAGTGAACTTCCCTGGGGGGACCGGGGGTGGGTAACTGTCATGGTTCTGGCCTTCGTCGCTGGGGGAGGAGACACCCTAGAGACCCTCGAGGGAAGGAGGGGGCATGAAGGGTCATGAGGTGAGCGGAGCAGGGGCCCTCCCTCCCGTGTATCCCTACTGCGTGCTGTGACCCATCTCAGCTGTGAGCACACAAGCCACAAGCATGTGCTGGGTCCTGTGAGCCTCCCAGCTAGTCCCTGAAGGTGAGGGCGGCCCTGCAGACCCCAGCCCTTTCCTCCACGTCGAGTAGGTGGAAGACCCACTTCTCCTTGCCATTCCAGAAGCAGTTCTGGGGCTGTCCTGGGAGGGCTTCTGGGGTTTTGCAGGCTGAGCCCTGTTGCTACGAACCCACTTCCCCACAAGAGCATCCAGAGCAAGCTGTTTGCCCTGTTGCCTGAATGCCCTCCACCAATATCCTCAGGAAAGAATCAGAGAGGACGCTCACGCACCTGCCCCTCCCCGCGCATGGGGCTCTCGTGGGCAGGCCCCTCCCAGGGCATGGGACCCACCCGGGCAGGCACCCAGCAGGGCTGGGCACACAGGAACCGTGCACGTAGCCCTCGTGGCAGAACACCCCCTGCCCACCTGCTGGTCAGAGCTGACCCTGAGCACCTCAGAGCAGGACCTGAACTAACAAACAGCAGCTCCGACAGGTCTGTGACCCTGGGCTTCACTCGCGCGGCCTCCTTCCACCGGGGCTTCCAGGGGCTTCCGCTGCACCTGGGGCACTGGGCTCCTGTCTCCACCCACCAGCCCTCCTCTCCCTGACTCCTGGGTGCTTCTCAGTAGGGGAGGGTCTTCTTGAAATTGTCCCCCACTCTTGGATGAGATAAAATGATTAGAAAACAAGCCAGAGCTGCAGCCCCTTGTCTATCCTGACCCTCAGGACGCCACGCATTTTCCTTGGACCTGGCCGGTGCGGCAGGGCCCATTTTCTGCATCTATGAGCCCCTGATCAGTGAGGATTGGCTGACCTGGGCAGCCTGACCCGGCCGGCCAGCCCTTCCCAGGTGTGCCTGGGTTGAGCTCTGTATGGCCAACCCTCCAGGCAGCAAGAGACCTTGCAGCTGTGCCTGAGGCCATACTCTCTGGCCCATCAGCGCCGTGGGGCTGGGCTGGTGGGAGGGAGCGAGGGACCGCAGCCTCGTGGGTGGCCCGGTGTGAGTGGGGCTCTGCCGCACCCTCTGCAGGAGCTGCCGGGCTGCTCTGCTACGTAAGGAAGAGGATGTGCCGCCCGTACCTGCCACTGGAAGTTCTTCCCGGGCAGAGGTGAGGAAGCAAGAGAAAAGGCAGTGGGGGCCCGAAGAGGAGGGGTAGCTCAGGTAGGGAAATGGAAAGCTTCCAGAAGAGCGCCCGGGGCCAGGACCATCCCGCATGGCCTGTGGGAGCCAACTCAGCAAGCGTGCTGTCGCTGGCGTGCTGTCGCTGGCGTGGCTCGAAGCCCTTTCCTCCAGCCTGTAAGGCCCTTGCGCATGTTTATTTAGGTTTGTTTCCCCGGGATGGGCGGATAAAGTTCAGGAGCAGCTGGCCGGGGGGGCTCAGCGAAGGTTTGCTCAGAGACGCCTCCGCTCCAGCTTTCCAGTGAGGACGCTTCTTGGTGGAGGTTGCTGGCTGCGTGTGAGAAAATTCCCCACTTCTGACCAACCTCAGAATTGTTCATCAGTGTAGCGAGTGTCCTGATAGGGTTTTCATCTGTGTAACTGGCAGGTTCTTAATTAGCAGCGTGAATGGTGACATCAAAGGTCCTGAATCAGGATGGAAATATGTACCCCTCACATGTACAGGTGTAAGAACCTGGGGAGGCCGGGTGCAGCCGGCACCCTTAGGGATGGGCTTCCGACTGACCCTTCAACATTCTGGTGTCCAGCGACTGCTTTAGGATTTCTGGGGCCCAGTGCTGGCTCTAAGGGTTCTGCAGTCCAGCCTCTGTCTGCCTTTAGTGAGAGCCACACTTCGAGGATCCTACAGAGCAGGGTCTGTGTGACCGTTCTGTGGCTTCTCTAACAAGTGACCACAAGCTGGGTGTTTAAAACAACAGGAATTCATCCTCCCCCAGTCCTGGAGACCACGCATCTGAGATCAAGGTGTCGCAGGACTGAAGTCCCTCCAGAGGCTCCAGGATAGGGTTCTTCCTGCCTTTTCCAGCTTCTGAGAGCTCCAGGCGTCCCCAGGCTCGTGGCTGCATCCCTCCCGTCTCTGCCTCCGTCTTCACGTGCCTTCTCCTCTGTGTCTGTGTCTCTCCTCTTCTGTCTCCTACAAGAACGCTGTCATTGGATTTAGGGCCACTCTAACCCAAGATGACCTCATCTCGAGATCCTTAACTACATCTGTAAAGACCCTTTTCCCAAACATGGTCCTGTTCACGTGTTCTGGGGGGGACACATCTTTTGGGGCCACCATTCAACCCATTATCTGTGTGTGAAATAACCCTGTCATTTTAGGAGATTACCAAGGTCCCGTATAGACTGGCACAGACAGCAGCCATGTGGGTAGGGGTCTGGGGAGAATGAGGACCCTGGAATCACCTGGAAGGGATGAAGTCCTGGCTGCATTAGGTGAGCTCTTCCACCACGGGGCCCGTGGAAACAGCCACTCCACTCTGTCCATGGAAGGGGGCCCAGTGCCAAGTCCAGAAGTGGTTACCTTGCAAAGCTGGCTCTTCTGGGATTTCATCATCAATAGCATCATGTAACCAATAACTACGGGCTTGGAGAAATCGCATTCTGGTGTGTGATGATGGCACTGTCACTTTAAGCTCATCAAGCCTAGAATAGGAATGTTTGAAGGAGAAGAGTTTGGGAGACTCTGAAGGAATCCTCTTCGGGAGATGGTGAACCAATCCTCCTTGGTTGTCAAGGAAACTGCTTTGAAGCACCATCACCTGAGTGGTGGTCTCAGCGTGAGCTGGGGTTTGAGAAAAGTGTGATGAGATTAAGCCTTACTTTCTGTAACAGCTGGGGAGGGGTTTTTAAAGCACCTTGGCTTTTAGGGCAAAGGTTCTTTGCTGGAACAAAGTGTCTCCCAAAATGGGCTGAGGCTCAAGGTGTCTCTGCCCCCTTCATGCGAGAGTCCAGGGCAGGTGGGTGTCAGGGCCCAGGTTCTGTCCACCTTGTTTCTCCCCCCTGCTTCCGGGTGGAGAGCTCCAACTAGCTGGGTGTGGTGACCACATGGGCACCAAGCCCTCCATCCTAGGATGCAGGCTGGCCAAGGCCCTCACCACCTCCACCCCTTCCCCTTGGTGACAGGAGACACTGTGTCCCAGCTGCAAGGGGTGGGAAGGCTGGGACGTGCAGGGGAGCCATGAGCAGGTAAAAGGAAAATGGGTTCTGATGGGCAGCTGGACGGCTCTGCTGTGAGGGTCGCCCAGACACCAGCACACAGTCTCTGGGTCCTGTGAAATGTGATTACACATCAGCACGAGCTCTTCCATGCTTTGTGGTTCTGGAAATCCTATAGCAGGTGGTTCACAGCAGGTGAAGCTAATGTTCTCACTGGAGGTGGTCAAGCCAAAGGTCTGCAGTTCAGACTGAAGTTGCTGATGTACATACAGGACAAAACCATCTCATGTGAATGTAGTTCAGGCACGTTTAACGTGAATGCAGTCGTGTTATGCCTAAATCTTCTATCTTGTGCCTCTCCTCAGGGATCCCCTCCTCAGTTCCTGAGGTTCCTGTAACTCACGTACGGGGGAATGGAGAGTGGCTCTGTCCAGTCTGAGCGCTGAGTTACCCTGTCTGTGAGTCTGCTCGGGGCTGCCATAACAAGTACCACAGACAGGGCAGCTTAAACAACAGACCAGTCTCCTAGTCCTGGATGCTGTCTGAGATCAAGATGTCTGCAGGCTGGTTTCTCCTGAGGCCTCTCCCCTTGGCATATAGACAGCCATCTCTTCTCCCCATGTCCTCACATGGTCTCCCCCTGTGCCTAAATGTGTCCTAATCTCTTCTTGCAGGACATCAGTACTATTGAATTAGGATCCACCCTAGTGACTGCATTTTACCTTGATCACCTCTTTTTTTTTTCTCTGTAGAAATACTTTTACTCAGTTGAATGACTGTTACATTTTCAATATCTACAAGCTTCCATTAAAGAAAATATCTAATTGTTTTTTCAAACATAATGAAAAACTGCCTATTATCCCCCTGTGCCCTTTACACAGTAAGTCCCCTACATATGAACGAGTTCCTTTCTGAGAGCGGGTTCGTTATTAGGTTACCCAACCAACACAATCGGCTATACAGTACTGTACTGTAATAGGTTTATAATACTTTTCACACAAATAATACATAAAAAACAAACACAAAAATAAAGAAAACATTTTTAATCTTACAGGGAAGTACCTTGAAAAGTACAGTAGTACAGTACAACAGCTGGCATCAGGGGCTGGCATCGAGTGAACAGGCAAGAAGAGTTACTGACTGGAGGAGGGAGAGGAGGTGGGAGATGGTAGAGCTGAAGGATTATCAGCAGTAGAAAACAGAGGGCAAGCTTCAATTTCACTCACTCCTGATGTGGATGGCACAGGTTCTGGTTCCTTGCTGGATTCAATTCTATGTACCCTCTTGAAAAAAGATCCATTGATGTCTGGGTAGTAGCTCTTTTTATATCATCATAGATGACACGGTAGCACTGGACTGCATTCTGAACAGCTGCTGCAACCTTTGTGTACCGTTCTACATTCAGGTCCTTGCCTCAAAAACTAACAGTGTGTCCTCAAAAAAAAAAAAAACAAATCCCCTTGCCATTTCCTGTGTCGTGAATCTCTTTGGTTCTTCAGTTATTCTTCTTCCTCTTGTTCTCTTCCCCCTTTCTCTGGGCCTCCAATTCCATCAGGTCTTCATTAGTAAGCTCCTCATGTTGCACAGCATGATTGCGTCTTTGAAAGTTTGCAACTTGAAGGTTTGTACGTAGGGGGCTTACTGTATAAGAATGCCCTGTGTGTCCGTTACATAAAACTCCTATAGAACATTTTATTGGTATTCAGAGCTGAATTGTGTGTTATATTTTGTTGGATAATATAAGCTACATATAATAAACCGTTTATGTCTCCCCATAGCAAAGAATTTGTTTCTCCTTATTCACTGACTGTACAAACAGTAGTTACTGTATTGTAGATCCTACTATGTGCCAGGAACTGTGTTAGTCACTGAGAGTAAGGCAGTCAGAAAATAACAGATACAGGCCATTCTTTCATAAATACGGTGTAGTATAGTACATAAAAATAGACTGTGAACATTCTATGAATGAAAATTTATAAAGTTGTAAGTTCATAGAGCCTAGGAATTCATTATAGTCATGCTAGTTAGGGAAGGGCTCTTGATTAAGTAATATAAAGCAGATATCTGAAGAAGGAAAGTTAGGTAAGTAGGAAAATGATTAAGAGGGGAGAGAAAACAATAGAAGGGAAAAGCCTTCTAAGCAGAAGATACAGTATGAAAAAAGGAACATAAAAGTTTGGGGTAAATTTATGAAATATTGTCTTTTCAGCTCTGGTATCTAAGGGTTGCAAGTAGATCAGTTAGAAGATAAGTCGATAGTAAGAAAGCGGGGAGAGTGTGATGACTACTTGAGCAAGCATGGTGACAGTGGAAAGGAAATAAAGTTGTTCTTAGTGGAATTTTGGAGAGAGATAAACAGATACGACTTAGAGATACATAGGATATAATACGTGAGGGCAAGTAAGTGTGACTTCTCAGTATCTGTCATATTCATAAAGATGAATAGTGGTATCAGTCACTGAGATGATACAAACCCTAGAGGAGACACAGTTAATTTTCTTGCTGGGGAGGACAAGGGAAGAGATTCTGAGCTTATTTGGAATATGTTCAATTTGAGGTAACTTTGGCCTTGATTTAACATATTTCAAATACTCTACTTCGTGCCAAGAAAAGTTTTAGTTCCTTTAGGTATTAAGTGAACAATTAGAGATGTGAGTCTGGAGCTCAATGAAGAAGTTTAAATATAAATTTGCAAATAATTGGCATATAGATGATATATAGATGACGATGGAAGCTTTTTAACAGGAATAAGGTGAGAGTGAGAAGAGAAAAGATACAGCACTGAGTCTTGAGGAACTCCAGTGTTGAGAGGGAGAGAGGTGATAATCTAGAAAAAGATCGAGAAACAGGAGCCAGATATAGCAGAATAAGATACACACGGCTTGAGAGGCAAAATCCAAGGAAAATGTTTTGCAAAGGAAGTAATTCACGAGACAATTAAGAAACCTAAAAATATGCCTCTGAATTAACCTCCAGGAGGTCCTCAGTAATTAGAGTGAGTGTTGTTTTGATAGAATGATTGGAGCACAAGACAGCTGAATGGGGTTGAAGAGAAAAAAAAAGTGAGAAAGTGGATACAGCATATGTCAACCACTCTAAAGAAACTTCATTGTGAAGAAGGAACTGATGTTGTAGTTTCGGAGGTTACATATGGCCCAATCGACTATTTTAAAGATAATTCGACAATGCTTCATTGACAGTTGAAAGGTTTTATTATACAGTAAGTAGTTGACAAAATAGATTGTGTAGGATTCCTGATAAGGAGGGTGGAGACAACATTGCTGAGGTTCTGAACAGTATGTACAGCGCTGATGCTCCAGTATTCTCCAGTAGTACATGTGACCCTTTTTGGAAATGGAGAAGACAGATGATCAAGCTTTAGAATTTGTCCCCTGGGTGCAATGAGAATAAAAAAGTGAACGAGGTTTAGCATATTGGCATGAGAGTTATTAAAATAATGAGCCATGGAGCAAAGACTGAATATGGAGGGGTAAATGATGAGGGCAATGGATGGAGATATGGAAATACGGAAAAGTGGAGATTCGCGTGGGATCAAAAGAATGTATGGATGGAAGTAATTCACAAGGGAGCTGAGAAGGTTGGTCTAGAGAGCAAAGGTGAGTGGTAGGAGTCCTATCAGGTGGAACAAGACTTACCTTATGATGTAGGATTATGTGGCTGAGGAAGGAGGAGGAAAAATCATTGGAGATGAAGATATTAAAGAACAGAGAGGCTGAATGTTAGGATGCTCACCTATATGGAAAGTGGGGTCACCCAGAATATTGGCAATAAATGGGGTGAGAGGAATACCGGAGTTAGATGCTGACATGCTACAGATAATAGCAGGAAGAGGAATGTTGGGTGGTATAGCACAAGGACACATGCCTCAAAGCGCAGAATACCTACAAGATCTACAAGATTAGTGAGTATAGATCTGGACCTTATACCAACAAACAAACAGAACATCAAGCACAGCAAACAAAGGTGAAGTGCATATGGGGTGAGTGAATAGTCACCACTGGGTAGGGTTACATATAAAGTAATTCTCAAGGAAGGCGACATACTTCAGTTAAGGCATGAAACACTTAAAAACACATTGATAGTGACAGTATATAACGTTTAGGTGAAGAGCAATAAGGTTACTCAATTAAATCTTATTGAGATGAAGTTGGAGTAGATGATGGATTGAAAGGGGAGGGTGTGGAATTTTGAGTGGGGAAAAGAGGACACTATATGATTTTCAGTGAAGACAGTTTTTGGGTAGTGTGCATAAAATTTAAATAGAGGTTACCATCTGCTTTACATTCCATTCCATTCTGTGGTTCAAAATCCTACAGGGACAACAGGCTCACGTCTCCTACCCACTCCCTTAACTCTGACAAAACAACAACTATAATCATCAGGCTTGTTTTTTTGTTTTCCTTTCTTAAGCTAACAGAGGTGAGGATAATTACCAACATGGTAGCAATCCTTAGCCACTGCCTACAAGCATAATTCCTCCTCCATTATTTCAAAAATTGTCATTTTATGAATACATCAGATACTATGCTTGGATACTATAAAACTGGAGCAAGTTAAAATACAGATGGAATCATTTGTGCATATTCATGATCGTTTCTCATTACTGGAGGCTGCCCGTCACTGTATTTTCAAACACATCAGCTTGAAACATTTGGTATTTGCATAAATAGTGTTCATCATGAAAGCATTAACATTGTGTTAGAAGGTGAAGTAAGTGCAATAAATGCATCTGTTTTAACATTATTGATCTCCTCTTTAAAAACTCCATCACCAAATACAGCCACATCCTGGGGTCCTGGGGGTTAGGGATTCAGCATATGAATTTTGGGGGACACGACTGAGCCCACACCATCCTGCTTAGGAACTGACATGTGCCTTGGTCCCTCCTTCCCTCAAGTCACACAGGGATCATGCAATGGCCCAGGGAGAGGCCACTCCTGCAGTGTTTGTGTCCCAGCTGGGGAACCCTTCTCTGCTCTCTTTAATCACGCAGAGGCAGTGCCAGCCCCCTCTTGAGGTGAGCAGTTCTGGAATTTTGTACTGTGTTGCCTGGCCTGCTGAGGTGCTCATTGTCAGGGAACCCAGGAGCCAGCAGCCTAGTAGGGATACGAGGGACTCTCAGGGCCTTGGCATATGTCTCTCTCACCAGACACCCCAGCAAATGAGGGAGAATCTTTGGGGGGATCACAGGAAGGAGAGAGTCACAGTCTCATTTATGCTTCAGAAAGACCACGTTGGGGTGGGATGTGAGATGCACCAGGGGGCAGGGAACTTTGTCAGAGCCTGATTGAGGAACCTGGCACAAGATCGGGCTTGGGCCAGGGCTGTGGGTGTAGAGGGGAATTAGCCTGGGGACTGGCCACAGACTCTGGAGGATGAGCTGACAGTCACTGGAGCACAAGGAGAGTGGGAGCCTGGGAGGCCCCAGTGTTACCAAACCAAACTCGATTCCACGTGCCCATGCGTGGTAAAGCCAGTCTACTGACACCGGGGTGTGGTGAAGGAAAGTGCAGCATTAATTGTAAAAGTGCCAATACAAGCAGGACAGGTGGCTTATGCTTTAAAAACCCCAAACTCCCTGAAGGGTTTCAGCAAAGCAATTTTAAAGGCCAGGTGAGGGAAGGGGGTCGCAGGGTATGAGATCAGCTGGTGCACAATTCTCTGGCTGATGGTGAGGTAACAGGGCCATTAACTTTATAAATTCTTAGGCACCAGTAGCTCTGGGGCTACGTGTTCATGATCGTCAAGTAGTTAATTTCTTCCATTTGTTGGTGGTTTTAGTGTCTGTAAAACAGTTCGGGAAGAGTGCATCAGATACTATTATCCAGGTACTTCAGAGAGGAGTTACAACAGCGGATATGAAGGAGGGGTCTGTCCTGGGAAGGCCCCAGAGGGTCCTGCTCGGTTACAGCAGGTGTCTGGGCTCAGCAACCAGGGGCACCTCCTGGGCTGGGGAGCTGCAGGATCCCAGCCCTCTGAGGGGCCTGTTAGCCCCCAAGGTGAGTTGGGGGTGCAATGGCTGGACAGAGGCGTCTGGCCTGGGAGAGGGGTCCAGGTTGGAAACGTCACTGGAATCATTGCAGGGAGGAAGAGGAAAGGCCAGGAGGGAGTAGGTGGGTCATAGCAGACTATGTGCAGGTGACGGCGGTCCTGATAGAAGCAACCCAGACCCAGAAAGGAGTGGCCGTCAGGGGCTCAGCTTCATTCTCTTGTTCCTTTGCGAAACTGCTATGACAGTTTGAAACACCGCCAGGAGACTTCTGGTCCCAGCTCTGCCATGGCTTCATGAAAGGGGCCCGGGTGGAAAACAGAACCACTGTAGGCCCTGCTCGTGTCCCCACTGGGAATGAATCCCATCAGGGCACCGGGGCTCACAGACTTCAGGGAACCCCTGCCCTCAGGACTGGTCTTCCTCCTTGCTCTCTCCTGCTGGTCAGAGGCCCAGACACCTACATCCTGGCTCCACCCACCTCAGGGACTGAGTAATATTCCATTGTATATCTGTACAACATCTTCATTTTTCTGTCAATGGACAATTTGGTGGTTTCTCTGTCTTGGCTATTGTAAATAGTGCTGCCCTGAAAATAGGGGTTCATGTGTCCTTTCGAATTACGATTTTCTCTGGATTTAAGCCCGGCAGTGGGATTGCCAGATCCAATGGGAACTCTGTGTTTTGGTTTTTAAGGAACCTCCATACTGTTCTCCACAGTGGCTGCACCAGTTTGCACCCACACCAAAAGTGTAGGAGGGTTCCCTTTTCTCCACGCCCTGTCCAGCGCTTATTCCTTGTAGATTTTTTGATGATGGCCATGCTGACCTGTGTGAGGTGATACCTCATTGTAGTTTTGATTTGCATTTCTTTCATAATTAGTGATGTTGGGTATCTTTCCATGTGCTTATTTTTTTATACAGTGTGAGTAAAATTTACCTCTTGTAATTGGCTTCTTGGAAGTTGGCCCTGTTTTGAATTCTTTTCCAATGATCTACCCCAGGGCATTTCTTGAGGGCAGGTGTCATTTCGAGCCTTGCAGGCCTTGCGAAGATTAAGTGCCCATCAACACCGGTTTTTAAGTTGTTGTTACGGGAAACGGCCACAAGGCGGCAGCATTGGGCATTTCTTCATGCCCAACTCTGGTTACTCGGGCAACCGGAGCCTCAGGGAAAGTCCTCTTCCAGGGTTGTCAATTAGAGTGGAATGTGCCTGAAGAAACACCCAAGGCTTGTGTCTCATTGCTTCTCCCCCATTACCCTTTATCCCCGGGACACATCCCATCTCCGGAAACACCACTCTGCTGAGGGTGCTGTCATCCGTAGGTGGGGCGACCCTGAGGAAGGAGGCTGGAGGTGGGAACCGCACCACCAGGAGACACGGATCCCAGGATACTTTTTAAAGCTCTTCCAGCCCCGAGGCTCCACCATCCTTTGGGTGCACCAGGCTTGCTTTCGCTGTAGAAGGGCCCGCCTGGATCTGGGGATTGTGGGCTCACGCAGAGGGGAACAGGCACTCCAGGTCCATCGGGGGGGCTTATTGGCTGGCACATCCTCCTCAGCCCCCTCAGCCCCGTGACAGTCCAGCTTTGGGACCCAAGCCTCCTCAGGCTCCAGGGATGTGACATCAGCCCAGGTCGCCAAGGACTGAGGGGAATAGTCAGCATTTCTTTTTCTTTCTTTTTTTTTAATGTTTATTTTGAATTGGAGTATTTAGGTTGTGTGGCTTTTTTTAGGTGTACACCAACCTGATTCACTTGTATATAGATGTATGTATGTTCTTTTTTGGGTTCTTTTCCATTATCAGTTATTACAAAGTGTCGAGTAGGGTTCCTTGTGTTACACAGTGGGTCCTTGTTGATTATTTTATAAATAGAACTGTGTATATGTTAATCAAAAACTGCTAATTTCTCCCAACCCACCACCTTTCCCTTTTGGTAACCATAAGTTTCCTTTCTAAGTCTGTAAGGTTGTCTCTGTTTGTGAAGAAATTCATTTGTATCCATTTTTAGATTCCACCTAGAAGTGATTCATATGATACTTGTCTTTCCCTTTTTGACTTACTTCACTTAGTATGATCATCTCTACTTCCTCCCATGTGGTTAGAAATGGCAATATTTCATGCTTTTTTATGGCTGAGTAATATTCCATTGTGTTTGTGTACCACATCTTCTTTATCCATTCATCTGTCCTTCTACACTTAGGTTGCTTTTGTGTCTTGGCTATTGTACCTAGTGCTTCCATGATCGTGGTGGTGCAGGTGTCTTTTAAAATTTTGATTTTCTCTGAATCTATGCTCAGGCATGGTTTTGATGGGTCACGTGGTACTTCTATATTTAGTTTCTTAAAGAACCTCCATACTGTTCTGCATAGTGGATGCACCGATTTACATTCCCACCAATAGTGTAGGAGGGTTCCCTTCTCTCCACACTCACTCCAGCATCTGTTGTAGATTTTTTGATGATGGCCATTTTGACTGGTGTGAAATGATACCTCACTGGACTTTTGATTTGCATTTCTCTAATAATTAGTGATGTTGAGCATTTTTTTCATGTGCTTTCTGGCCATCTGTATGCCTTCTTTGGAGAAATGTCCATTTAGATCTTTGGCCCATTTTTTTATTGGGTTGTTTGTTTTCTTGATATTGAGCTGCTTGAGCTGTTTGTATGTTTCAGAGATGAATTCCTTGTGGGTATCTTCGTTTGCAAATATTTTTTCCCATTCTGAGTGTTGTCTCTTTTTTTTTCACTTATGATTTCCTTTGCAAAAGGAAAACTTTTGAAGGTTAATTTGGTCCCATTTGTTTATTTTTGTTTTATTTTTCATTATTCTAAGAGGTGTATCATAAAAGAACTTGCTGCGATTTATGTCAAAGCCTGGTCTGCCTATATTTTCCTCAAGAGTTTTATAGTATCCGTCCTTACATTTAGGTCTTTAATCTATTTGGAGTTTATTTTTGTGTATGGTGTTAGGGAGTATTCTAATTTCATTCTCTTTTTAATTGTTTAAGGAAACTCCATGCTGTCTGCCACAGTGGCTTTTACCAATTTACATACATTACCAGCAACAGTGTAAGAGGGTTCCCTTTTCTCCACACTTTCTCCAGCATTTCTTGTTTGTAGACTTTTTGACGATGGCTATTCTGACCAGTGTGAGGTGATACCTCGTTGTAGTTTTGACTTCCACTTCTCTAATATTTAGTGATGTTGAAATCTTTTCAGGTGATTTTTTTTTAAACAGTGTGAGTAAAAGTTACCTCTTGCATTTGTCTTCTTGAACATCTGCCCTGTTTTGAATTCTTTTTCGATGACCTACCCCAGGACATTTCTTGAGGGCAGGTGTTTTTTCACTTATAGCCCAGCAGGCCTTGTGAATATTAAGTGCCCATCAGTACATTTTAAATTTGGTGTTAACAGATAACGGCCACCAGGAGGCAGCATTTCTTCAGGCCCAACATTTTTCTTTTTTGTAATTTCATTGTTATTTTATATTGAAGTAGAGTTGATTTCCAATGTTGTGTTTGTTTTAGGTGTACAGAACCTTGATTCAGTTATACATAGACGTATATCTGTTCTTTTTCAGGTTCTTTTCCCATATAGGTTATGACAGTGTTTTCAGCAGAGTTCCTTGTGCTCTTCAGTAGGTCCTTTTTGATTATCTGTTTGACATATATTAGTGTGTATCTGTTACTCCCAACCTCCTAATTTATCCCTCTCCCTACCTTTCCTTTTTGATAATCAGAAGTTGGTTTTCTAAGTCTGTGAGTCTGTGTCTATTTTGTTAATTAGTTAATTTGTATGAATTTATAGGTTCTACCTGTAAGTGACATCTTAGGATATTTGTCTTTCTCTTTCTGACTCACTTAACTTACTAAGATTATCTCTAGGTCCATAGGTGACTGCAAATGGCATTATTTCATTTTTTTCATGGCTGAGTCATATTCCCTGTGTACACATATCACTTCTTTATCCATTCATCTGTTGATGGACATGTTGCTTGCTTCCACGTCTTGGCTATTGTAAATAGTGTTGCAGTGCCCGCTTGGGTGCATGTGTCTTTTTCAATTCTGGTTTTCAAACCTATACTCATAAAAGTGGGACTGCCGGATCATACGGTAGCTCTATTTTTACCTTTTAAAGCCACGTCTATAATGTTCTCTATAGCAGCTGTTACAAATTACATCCCACCAGCACCACAGGAAGGTCTCCTTTTCTTAACCCTCACTCTAGCACTTATTGTCTGTAGTCTTTGAGATAATGACCATTTTGACATGTGCATGGGGGTGTCTCTTTGTAGTTCTTTTTAATTAATTAATTAATTTTTGGCTGTGTTGGGTCTTCGTTTCTGTGCGAAGGCTTTCTCTAGTTGTGGCAAGCAGGGGTCATTCTTCATCACGGTGTGCGGGCCTCTCACTATCGTGGCTTCTCTTGTTGCGGAGCACAGGCTCCAGATGCGCAGGCTCAGTAGTTGTGGCTCACAGGCCTAGTTCCTCCGTGGCATGTGGGATCTTCCCAGACCAGGGCTCAAACCCGTGTCCCCTGCATTAGCAGGCAGACTCTCAACCACTGCGCCACCAGGGAAGCCCCCTCTTTGTAGTTTTGATTGGTGAGTCTCTAATAATTTGCCATGATGAGCATCATTTCATGTGCTTTTTTTAAAAAATGGAGTGAGTTGTATTTATTTGTTGATATTTTCTTCTTGACAGTTTGCCCTGTTTTTAATTATTTTCGATTATATGCCACTGGAAATTTTTTGAGGGTAGGTTTAATTTAGAGCCCAGCAGTCCTTGTGAATATTAAGTACCCATAAGCAACGGTTTTCAGGTTGCTGTTGCCAGAAATGTCCACAAGGCAGCAGGATTTCTTCACGCATAACTCTGGTGAGTCCGGCAACCACAGCCTTAGTAGAAGTCCTATTTTGAGGTTGTAATTGGAGTGGAAATTTCCAGAAAAAACACCCAGTAGCTTGTGTCTAGTTAGGTCTTCTATCTATTAAATTAATTTCTATTTTTTATTGGAGTAACATTGATATACAATGTTGTTTGGGTTGCAGGTGTACAAAAACATTCTCATTTATACATACACATATATCTAATCATCTTTGGATCCTTTTTTCATATAGGTTATTAGAGAGTGTTGATAGACATCCCTTGGTATATATAGGTCCTTGCTGAGTATCTATTTTATATGAAAGAGTTTGTGTTTTCAATCCAATCTTCAGAATTTATCCCTTGCCCACTTCTTTACACTTTGGTAAACTTAGGTTGTTTCTTTTTTTTAAGTCCCTGAGAGAGTTTATGTGTTCTCAATTATTTTAATGGTGTGTATTTTTAGACTCCACCTATAAGTGATATCATATAATACTTATCTTTCTGATTCTGACTTACCTTACCTAATATGATTATCTCTAGGTTTATCTATGTTCCTGCAAGTGGCATTATTTCATTCATTTACATGGCTGAATCATATTCCACTGCTTACATGTATCACTTCTTTTTATCTGTTCATTGGACATTTTGTGTGTCCATGGACATTTTGTGTGTCTCCACATCTTGAGTATTGTAAATGGTGCCGCACTGCACAGTGCATGTGTCTTTTCAATTCTGTTTTTTTCCACATATACTCTTAGGGGTAGCACTGCTGGATCATGTGGTAGCTCTGTTTTTACCTTTTAAGGCACTTCCTTAAACTTCTCTGTAGTGGCTGTTACCATTTACATCCCAGCAGCACCATAAAAGGATTTCCTTTTCTCCATGCCCTCTCCACCATTTATTCACTGTAAATTTTGGTGATGGCGTTTTAGACCAGTGCAAGGTGATCCCTCGTTGAAGTTTTGATTTGCATGTCTCTGCTAATTGCTATGTTGACCATGTTTTTATGGGCTGTTTTTCTTCATAATCAGTGTGAGTAGAATTTACCTGTTGAAATTGCCGTCTTGAAAGTCTGCCCTGTTTTCAATTATTTTCGAGCACTTACTCCTGGACATTTTTTGATGGCAGGTATCATTTAGAGCCCAGCAGTCCTTTTGAATATTAAGTACCCATAAGCAATTGTTTTGAGGTTTCTCTTGTGGGAAACGGCCACAAAGCTGCAGGATTTCCATGGGGCCAAACTTTGTTATGCTGACCAACAGAGCCTTTTGGGAAATCCTGTTTGTTGCTTGTAAATTATAGTGGAATGTGCCAGAACAAACCTCCAAATCTTGTGTCTCATTGCCAGTTTTTTAATTAGATTAATTTTTATTTTTATTGGAGTAACATTGATATACAATGTTGCATATGTTGAAGGTTTACAGAATCATTTTCAGTTATACATATACATATATATATAGGCATGCTCAGCTTCTTTTCCCCTGTAGGTTATTAGAGAGTGTTGATAGCCCTTCCTTGGTATACATAGATCCTTGTTGAATATCTGTGTTATATGAAATAGTTTGTATTTGTTAATCCCATCTTTGTAATTTATACCTTGACCCCTTGTGTCTCCTTTGATAATCATATGTTGGTTTCTAAGTCCCTGAGTCTGTTGATTTTTTCTCCATAATTTCAGTGGTGTGTATTTTTAGATGCCACTTATAAGGGATATAATACACTATTTGTCTTTCTGATTCTGACTTACTTTACTTACTATGATTATCTCTAGGTTAATTTATGTTCCTGCAAATGTCATAATTTCATTCTTTTACATGGCGGAGTCATATTCCATTGTGTACATGTATCACTTTTTTTATCTGTTCATCTGTCCATGGACATGTTGTATGTCTCTACGTCTTGGGTATTGTGAACGGTGCTGCAGTGCACTCTTCGGTGCGTGAGTCTTTTCGAATTATCTTTGTTTCCGCGTATACTCTTAGGGGTAGCACTGCTGGATCATGCAGTAGCTCTATTTTTACCTTTTAACGGCACTTCCACAATGTTCTCTATAGTGCCTGTTACCATTTAAAGCCCACCAACACCATAAATGGATTTCCTTTTCTCCATGCCCTCTCCACCATTTATTCATTGTAAATTTTGGTGATAGCATTTTAGACTGGTGCAAGGTGATCCCTCGTTGAAGTTTTGATTTGTATGTCTCTGCTAATTGCTATGTTGAGCATGTTTTCATGGGCTGTTTTCTTCATAATCAATGTGAGCAGAACTTACCTGCTGAAATTGCCTTTTTGAAAGTGTGCCCTGTTTTCAATATTTTTGAACAATTACCCCTGGACATTTTTTTGAGGGCAGGTATCATTGAAAGCCCAGCAGTCTTTGTGAATATTAAGTGCCAATAAGCAATTGCTTTGAGGTTCCTTATGCAGGATACGTCCACAAGGCACAGGATTTCCTAGGTCCCAACACTCCTTACTCTGGCAAAAAGAACCTTAAGGGAAATCCTGTCTGGAGATGGAAAATTGGAGTGGAATGTGCCAGAACAAACCCCCAAAGCTTGCATTTCATTACCACTTTTTAAATTAGATTAATTTTTATCTTTTATTGGAGAAACATTGACATACAATGTTGTGTTTGTTGCAGGTATAGAGAATTTGTTATACATATACATATACATATCTATGCATCTTCGGTTTCTTTTCCCACATAGGTTATTAGAGAGTGTTGGTAGCCCTTCCTTGGTATACATAGATCCATGTTGAATATCTGTTTTATAAGAAATAGTTTGCATTTGTTAATCCCAACCTCCTTATTTATCCCTTGACCACTTCTGCCCCCTTTGTTAACCCTATGTTTGTTTTCTAAGTCCCTGAGCCTGTGTATGTGTTCTCAATTTGCTAAATGGTGTGTATTTTTAGATTCCAACTATATGTTATATCATATGATATTAGTCTTTCTGATTCTGACTTATTTATTTAGTATGATTACCTCTAGGTTTATCTATGCTCCAGCAAATGGCATAATTTATTCATTTACATGGCTGAATCATATTCTGTTGCATACAGGTGTCATTTCTTTTTATCTATGCATCTGTCCATGGACATTTTGTGTGTCTCCACATCTTGGGTATTGTGAATGATGTTGCAGTGAATGCTTGGGTGCATGTGTCTTTTCGAATTCTGGTTTTTTCCACATATACTCTCAGGGGTAGCATTGTTGTATCATGTGGTATTTCTATTCTTACCTTTCAAAGGCACTTCCATAATGTTCTCTATAGTGACTGTTGCCATTTACATCCCACCAGCACCATAATTGGATTTCCTATTCTCCATGCCCTCTCCACCATTTATTCATTGTAAATTTTGGTGATGGGGTTTTAGACTGGTGAAAGGTGATCCCTCGTTGTAGTTTTGATTTGCACCTCTCTGTTCATTGCTTCTTGAGCATGTTTTTATGGGCTCTTTTTCTTCATAATCAGCGTGAGTACAATTTACCTGTTGAAATTGCCTTCTTGAAAGTCTACCCTGTCTTCAGTTATTTTCGAACACTTGCCCCTGAACATTTTTTGAGGGCAGATATCATTTAGAGCCTAGCAGTCCTTGTGAATATTAAGTACCCTTAAGCAATCGTTTTGAGGTTCCATTTCTGGGAGATGGTCATAAGGTGCAGGATTTCCTCAGGCCCAACTCTGGTTACCCCGACAAACAGAGCCTTAGGGGAAATCCTATTTGGGGCTTGTAAATTAGAGAGGAATGTGCCAGAACAAACCCCCAAATCTTGCATCTCATTACCACTTTTTAATTAGATTAATTTTTATTTTTTATTGGAATAACGTTGATATACAATGTTGTGTATGTTTACAGAATCATTTTCTGTTACACATATACATATATCTATGCATGTTTGGCTTCTTTTCCCATGTAGGTTATTAGAGAGTCTTGATAGCCCTTCCTTGGTATACATAGATCCTTGTTGATTATCTGTTTTATACGAAATAGTTTGTATTTGTTAATCCCATCTTTGTAATTGATCCCTTGACCCCTTCTGTCCCCTTTGGTAACCATATGTGTGTATTTTAACTCCCTGAGTCTGCTAATGTTTTCTCAATAATATCAATGGTGTGTATTTTAGATTCCGCCTATAACTGATATCATATACTATTTGTCTACCTGATTGTGACTTACTTTACTATGTATGATTATCTCTAGCTTAATCTATATTCCTGTAAATGTCATAATTTCATTCTTTTACATGGCTGAGTCATATTCCATTGTGTACATGTATCACTTTTTTTAATCTGTTCATCGGTCCATGGACATTTTTTATGTCTCCACATCTTGGGTATTGTGAATGGTGCTGCAGTGCACGCTTGGATGCAGGAGTCTTTTCGAATTCTGTTTTTTTCCACATATACTCTCAGGGGTAGCACAGCTGGATCATGCAGTAGCTCTATTTTTACCTTTTAATGGCACTTCCATGATGTTCTCTATAGTGGTTATTACCATTTAAAGCCCACCAACACCATAAATGGATTTCCTTTTCTCCATGCCTTCTCCACCATTTATTCATTGTCAATTTTTGATGATGGCCTTTGAGACCGGTGCAAGGTGACCCCTTGTTGTAGTTTTTATTTGCATGTCTCTGATAATTGCTATGTTGAGCATGTTTTCATGGCCTTTATATATATATATATATATATATATATATATATATATATATATATATATATATATATATATATATATATATATAAACAGTGTATATGTTTTTTTTCTAAGTCCCTGACTCTGTTTCTCTGTTCTCAATTTGTTCAGTGGTGTGTATTTTTAGATTCCACCTATAAGTGATATCATATGATGTTAGTCTTTCTGATTCTGACATACTTTACTAAGTATGGTTATCTCCAAGTCTATCTATGTTCCTGCAAATAGCATTCTTTCATTCTTTCACATGGCTATGTCGTATTCCATTGCGTACATGTATTACTTCTTTATCCATTCATGTGGCCATGGACATTTTGTTTGCCTTTGTCTTTGTAATCACATTTACTCTGTAAATAATAAAAATTAAATAAAAAAAAACAAACAAGAAGTTATGAGACATAAACTTTGTGGGCTTGCCCTGGAACATTCCACTCTAATTTACAACCTAGGATGATGTTGGTGGGATGTAGACTGTAAGAGCCACTAATGAGAGTAGAATGGAAGTGCCATGAAAAGGTTAAAATTGAGCTGCCATATGATCCTGCCAACCCACTCCTGGGCCTATAACATGAGAAGAGCACAACTGAAAAGACACAGGCACCCAAACGTCCACTGCAGAAAGATTTACAATAATCAAGACATGGAACTAACCAAAATGTTCATCAACACGTGAATGGACACTGAAGAAGTGGTACAGGTACACAATGGAATATTAGCCACAGAGAAGAATGAAACAGTGCCCATTGCAGCACAGTAGATGAGCCAAGAGATAATCATACTATGTGAAGTAACTCAGAAAGAGAAAGACAAATATCCTATGACATCATTTATAGGTTTATCTAAAAATAGATAACAATAAACATATTTCCACAGAGAAAGACACTCACAGACTTAGAAGACAAACTGATGGTTAACCAGAAGGAAAGGTGGGAAGAATGGGTAAATAGGATACTGGTATTAACATTCATGTACTAAAACATATATAATCAGCAAAGACCTCCACGTACCAAGGGAGGTCTACTCAACACTCTGTAATAACTTATATGGATACACGATCCAAGGATGAATAGATATATGTATATGTATATGTATATGTATATGTATATGTATATGTATATGTATATGTATATGTATAAATGAACCAGATTCTGTATACCTAGAACAAACACAACATTGTAATCAAATTTACTCCGATAGAAAATCAAAATTAAATTAAAAAAAACAAAGAAGTAATGAGACATAAGCTTTTGGGGGTTTGTCCTGGCACATTCTACTCTAAATGACAACCTAGGAACACAACTTCCAGGAAGGCTCTGTTGCCCTAGTAACCAGAATTGGGAATGTAGAAATCCTGCCACCCTGTGGCCTTTTCCCGCAACAGCAGCTTTAAAACCAGTGCTAATGTTCACATAATATTCACAAAGATTGCAAGGCTGTAAATGACACCTGACCTCAAAAAAGGTCCTACGGTCTGGAATCCACAAAAAAATTCAAAACAGGGCAAATTTTCAAAAGGACAATTTCAAAAGGCAAATTTTTCTCATTTTCTTTTTTTAAAAAAGACATTGAAAAATGCTCAACATCACGAATTATTAGAGACATGCAAATGAAAACTACCAAAAAACTTTCACCTCACATCAGTAAGCATGGTCATCTGCAGAAATCTACAAACAATAAATGCTGAAATTGTTTTGGAGAAATGCGTATCCTCTATGCTGTTGGTGGGACATTAACTGGTAAGAGACACTAATGAGAACAGAATGGAGATGCCTTAAAAGGTAAAAATTGAGCTACCATATGATCCAGCAGACCAACCACTGGGCCTATAACCAGAGAAGACCAGAATCGAAAAGACACAGGCATCCAAGCGTCCACTGCAGCAATATTTACAATAGCCAAGACATGGAAGCAACCAAAATGTCCATCAACAGATGAATGGACAAAGAAGAGGTGGTACATGTACACAATAGAACATTAGCCATAAAAAAGAATGAAACATTGCCCTTAACAGCAAAATAGATGAGCCTAGAGATAATCATACTATGGCAGTAAGTCAGAAATAGAAAGACAAATATCCTATGATATCATTTATAGGTGTTATCTAAACATTGATACCAATGAACATCTTTCCACCGAGAAAGACACTCACAGACTTAGAAAACAAAATTATGGTTAACCAAATGGAAAGGTGGGAGGAATGGATAAATTAGCATGTTGGGGTTAACATACATATACTAATACAGATAAAGTACATAGATCCAGAAGGACCTACCATATTCCAAGGGAGGTCTACTCAACACTCTTTAGTAACCTACATGGGAACAGGATCCTTAGATGAATAAATTTATGTATATGTATAAGTGAACCAGACTCTGTACGCCTAGAACAAACACAACATTGTAATCAAATTTACTCAGATAGAAAATAAAAATTAAATTAGAAACCAAACAAGAAGTAATGAGATATAAGTTTTGGGGGTTGTTCTGGCACATTCCACTCCAATTTACAGCCTAGGAACACGACTTCCGGGAAGGCTCTGTTGCCCTAGTAACCAGAGTGGGAAATGTAGAAAACCTGCTCCTTTGTGGCCGTTTCCCACAACAGCAGCTTTAAACCTAGTGGTAATGGTCACTTTATATTCACAAGGACTGCAGGGCTGTAAATGACATCTGCTTTCTAAAAGTGTCATGAGGTTGGGAATTGACAAAAAAATTCGAAACACGGCAAATTTTCAAGGAGACGATTTCAAGAGGTAAATTTTACTCACACTTTAAAAAAAAAAGGACATGGCAAAATGCTCAACATTACCAATTATTAGAGACATGCCAATCCAAACTATAAAAAGGGGGGGGGGAGAAGGAATGAGACACAAGCCCTTGGGTGTTTGGACAGGCACATTCCTCTCTCATTTCCAGTCAGGAAAAGGACTTTCTCTAAGGCTCCAGGTGGCCCCAATTACCAGAGGGGGTCATGAAGAAATCCTGCCACCTTGTGGCCGTTTCCTGAAACAACAACTTGAAAACTGGTGCTTGGGGGCACTGCATATTCACAAGGCCCTTGAGGCTGTAAATGACACCTGCGTCTTGGGGTTAGTTATAGAAAACAACTTCAAAACGAGGCAGAAATTCAGGAACCAGATATCAACATGTAAATTTCCCTCACAATGATATTTTTTTAAAAAGTACTCCAGAAGCTGAGCAATATTGGAAATTATAGGCTAATTCAAAAAAGACTACAATGAGGTATCACCTCTCACCAGTCAGAACGACCATCACCACAAAGTCTCAAAAGAAGAAAACCTGGGGAGAGCATGAAGAAAAGGGAACCATGTTACATTGTTGCTGGGAATAAAATTTGCTAACAGGCCCTCAGAGAACAGTATGGAAGTTCCTTAAAAATCGAAAAATAGAGCTACCAGAGGATCCAGCAATTCCACTGCTGGGCGTAAATCCAGGGAAAGCCAGAAATCGACAAGACACATGTACCCCAGCGTTCACTGTAGCACCGTTTACAAGAGTCTAGACTTGGAAGCAACGAAAGTGTCCATCAAAGGATGAATGGATAAGCAAGATGTTGTACATATATACAATGGAATATTACTCAACCATGAAATGAATGAAATAAGGTCATCTGCAGCAACTCAGATAGACCTTGAAACACTCAAGTCAGACAGAGAAGGTAAATTTCATGTGATATCACTTATAAGTGGAATCTAAAAATTGATACAAATGAACTAACTTACAAAACAGACACAGAGGGACAGACTCAGAAGATAAACTTATGGCTACCAAAAGGAAAGGTTGGGGGGAGGCAAAAATTAGGGGGTTTTAATTCGCATCCATACCCTTATGTAGAGAAAATAGATAATCAATAAGGACCTACCGTTGAGCACAGGGAACTCAACCCAACACACTATAATTTCATAAATGGAAAAAGAATCCAAAAAAGAATATATAGATGTATCTGTATAAGTGACTCCAGCTGCTGTACAACAAAAAGAAACACAACGTTGTAAATCAGCTATACTCCATTATAGATTAACAATTAATAAAAAAAAAAAAAACAAAGAGAAAGGGTTACTAAACTGGTTCAGGCGCAGTAACGAAACATGGCCTCACATCCCTGGAGCAAGAGCTGGCTCAGGTCCCAAGGCTGCACCGTCAAGGGGCTGAGGGAGCTGGGGAGGGAGAGCCAGCAAGTGCGAACCCCTTGGATTGTACTGCCTGGTCCCCACTATATGGGTCCAAAATCTCCAGGTCCAGGGGAGCCCCCCCCCCACAGCTAAAATATGCCTCGGACACTGAAATGATGGTGGACCTCTGGCCTGGAAGAGATCTGGTCCCCTCATTTGCTGGCATAGGGGTTTCCACCTATATCCTTAAATTTTTAGATTTGTCCCACCAGCGGAAGACAGCACCCTCAAGGCGCATCTGCATGTCTTGGAATTGGACCAGTTGGATCTGCATGACGGGAACTGGGGGAGAAGGAATGAGACCCAAGCCCTTGGGTGTGTGGACAGGCACATGCCACTCTAATTTTCAATCAGGAAGGAACTTTCCCTGCTCAGGTTGCCACATTAACCAGAGAGGGGCTTAAAGCAATCCTGCCGCCTTGTGGCCGTTTCCTGAAACAACAACTTGAAAACCGGGGCTTAGGGGCACTGAAATTCACAAGCCTGCAGGTGTGTAAATGACACCTGTACTCGAAAAATGTCTTAGGGTAAGTAATAGAAAAGGACTTGAAAACAAGGCAGAATTGCAGGAACCAGATTTCAAGAAATAGATCTGACTCACACGGTTTTAAAAAGAAAAAGCACATGAAAAGCTGCTCAACATCGTCAATAATTGGGTTGCCCAAAAGGTGCATTCGGTTTTTCCATAACATATTATGGAAAAAGCCGAACGCACCTTTTGGCCAACCAAATATGTGGGAAATGCAAATCATCACTTCAGAGAGGTATCACCTCGCGCCAGTCAGAATAGCCATCATCACAGTGTCTGAAAACAAGAAATGCTGGAGAGGGAGGGGAGAAAGGAGATCTCTGGTCCACTGATGTAAATTGCTTTCAGCCACTCTGGAGAACAGTATGGAGTTTCCTTAAAAATCTAAAAAGTAGAGCTACAGAGCATATGGCACTTCCACTCCTGGACGTATGTCTTGGAAACCCATAAATCAACAAGACACAGGTACTCCAGGGTTTAACGCAGCCCTGTTTACAAGAGCCTTGACTTGGAAGCAACCTAAATGTCCTTGGATGGAAAATATGGATAAAGAAGATGTGGTACTTATGTACAATGGAATATTACTCAGCCATGAAATGAATGAAATCAGGCCAGTTGCAGCAACTCAAATGGACCTAGATACGTTCATACCAAGAGATGTAAGTAAGGAAGAGAAAGAGGAATATCATATGATATCACTAATAGGTAGAATCTAAAAATTGATACAACGAACTAACTTACAAAACAGAGAGTCAAAGATTTAGAAAACAATGTTACGGCTACCAGAGGGCAAGTGGGGAGGAGGCATAAATTGGGAGGTTTAAATTAGCATAAATATTCTTATATAGAGAAAATAGATAATACATAAGGACCTACTGTATAGCTCAGTGAACTCGACCCAACAGATTCTAAGAACCAAAAAAAGTTATATAAGAATATGTAAGGATCCGAAAAATATATATATATAGACGTCTTTGTATGTGATTCAAGTTGCTGTACTCAAAAGAAGAACACACATTGTAAGTCAGCTATACTCCATTATACAATTAAAATTAAGTTACAAAAAAGAAAGAGAGAGAGAAAGAGAGATAAATGGTTTTGAAATAGCTTCAGGTGCAGTGACCCAAACTGGCATCACATCCCTGGAGCCAGTGGTGGCTTGGGTTCCAAAGCTGAAAAGTCATGGGGCTGAGAGAGCTGGGGAAGTAGTGCCAGCAAATGAGGCACCCCTGGAACTGTACTGCCTGACCCACTGCATGGATCCAAAACCTCCAGGTTCAGGCAAGCCCCTTACAGCTCAAACATGGCGCAGACACCCCCTGGGCTGGAAGAGATTGAAAAATTCATCTGTTCTCCACATCTGCTGGTATTGGGGTTAACACCTCTAGCCTTTTTTTTTTTCAGAGTCACCCCACCGGATGAAGACAGAATCCTCAACAGCCTGTTTGCACGGCTTGGAATTTGTCCGGGGTTGAAGGGAAAGGGTGGGGGGTGGGGGGGAAAGGAATGAGACACAAGCCCTAGGGTGTTTGGACAGGCACATGCCACTCAAATTTCCATTCAGGAAGGGATTTCGCAAAGGCTCAGGTTGCCCCAATTACCAGAGAGGGGCTTGAAGAAATCCTGCCGCTTAGTGGCAGATTCCCAAAACAACAACTTGAAAACCAGTGCTTGGGGTCACTGCAAATTCACAAGACCCTTGAGGCTGTAAATGACACCCACATCTTGGGCTTAGTTATCTAAAATGACTTCAACACAAGGCAGAACTTCAAGAACCAGATATCAAGATGTAACATTCACTCACAGTGTTAAAAAAAAAAAAGCCCATAAAAAGCTGCTCAACATTGCACATTCTAGGGAAATGCAAAACACACTACAACAAAGTATCACCTTCAAGTCAGAATGACCATCAGCACAAGGTCTAAAGGAAGAAATGCTAGAGAGGGCGTGGAGAAGAGGGAACCTTGGCACGCTGTTGCTGAGAATGTAAATTGCTAACTGCCACTCTGAAAAACAGTATGAGGTTCCTTAAAAATTGAAAAATAGAGCTACCAGGGGATCCGGCAAACCCACGCCTGGGTGTAAATCCCAGGAAAATCAGATATTGAAAAGACATCCACCCCAACATTCACTGTAGCACTGTTTCCAAGAGCCTAGACTAGTAAGCAACGAAAGTGTCCATCAAGGGATGAATGAATAAAGATGTACATATAAACAATGGAATATTACTCAACCGTGAAATGAATGAAATAAGGCCATTTGCAACACCTCAGATGGACCTAAAACGATCATATTAAGTGATATAAGTCAGACAGAGAAAGAGACTTATCATATGATATCACCTATAGGTGGAATCTAAAAATTGATACAAAAGAACTAACTTAAGAGAGACAGAGTCACAGATTTAGAAAACAAACTTATGGCTACCAATGGGAAAGGTGGGAAGGGAGGCATAAATTAGGAGGTTTAAATTAGCATACATACTCTTATGTAGAGAAAATAGATAATCAATGAGGACCTACTGTATAGCACAGAGAACTCGACTCCACAGATTCTAATTACCGAAAAATAATATATAAGAATATGTAAGAATCCGAAAAAGAAGATATAGACGTCTTTGTGTAAGTGATTGCAGTTGCTGTGCTCAAAAGAGGAACACAACACTGTAAGTCAGCTATAATCCATTATACAATTAAAATTAAATTACAAAAAGAAAAAAGGGAGAGATTGACAAATGGTTTCTAAATTGCTTCAGGCACAGTGATCCAACGTGTTGTCACATCCATGGAGCCAGAGGTGGTTTGGGTCCCAAGGCTGCACTGTCATGGGGCTGAGAGAGCTGGGGAGGTAGTGCCAGCAAATGAGGCGCCCCTGGAACTGTACTGCCTGACCCACTGCATGGATCCAAAACCTCCAGGTCCAGGCAAGCCCCTTACAGCTCAAACATGGCGCAGACACCCAAAAGATGGTGAACCCTCTGGGCTGGAAGAGATTTAAAAAGTCACCTGGTCTCCACATCTGCTTGTGCTGGGGTTCACACGTCCAGCCTTTTTCTTAGAGTCGACCCACCAGCGACTCTAAAAGTGCGTATTTTATGGAAAACCCCGAACGCACTTTTAGCCATGCCAATCATTGGCGATGTTGAGCAGCTTTTCATGTGCTTTTTCTTTTTAAAACTGTGTGAGTCAAATCTACCTCTTGAAATCCGGTTCCTGCAGTTCTGCCTTGTTTTCAAATCCTTTTCAATTACTTACCCCAAGACATTTTTCGAGGACTGGTGTCATTTACAACCCTGCAGGCCTTGTGAATTTCAGTGTCCCTGATCACTGGTTTTCAAGTTGTTGTTTTGGGAAAGACCCCAAGGCAGCAGGATTGCTTCAAGCCCCATTCTGGCTACTGGGGCAACCTGAGCCTTTGGGAAAGTCCTCTTCCTGATTGGAAATTAGAGTGGCATGTGCCTGTCCAAACACCCTAGGGCTTGTGTCTCATTCTTTCACCCCCTTCCCCTTCATCCCCCGAAAAATTCCAAGCCGGGCAAAACCGGCTGTTGAGCGTGCTGACTTCCCCAGGTGGGGAGACTCTAAGGAAAGAGGCTGGAGGGGTGAACTCCACCACCAGCAGATGTGGAGATGAGGTGACTTTTCAAACATCTTCCTGCCTAGAGGTTCTATCATCCTTTGGGTGTCCCAGCATGTTTTAGCTGTAGGTCAGCTCCCCTGCACCTGGAGATTTGGGGCCCATGGAATGGGGATCAGGCAGTACAACTCCAACGGGGCTGCGATTGCTGCTGGCACATCCTCACCAGCTCCCTCAGCCCCATGACAGTCCAATCTTGTGACCCAAGCCAGTTCTGGATCCAGATGATGTGACACCAGTTTGGGTCACCGCCCCTGAATGTATTTAGTAACAATTTCTCTCTCTGTTTTGTTTTGGGTATTTTTTGTAATTTAACTTTATTTTTATAATGGAGCATAGCTGATTTTCAATGTTGTGTTTCTTTCTGGTATACAGCAATTTGATTCACTTACACAGAGACATCTATACATTCTTTTTCAGATTCTTACCAGTCATATATTCTTGTTTGGTTATTACAGTGTATTGAGTCTAGTTCTATGTGCTGCACAGTAGGTCCTTACTGATGACATATTCTCTCTCTGTAAGTGTTTGCATGCTAATTTAAACATCCTGGTTTATGCTTCCTCCCGCCCCTCACCTTTCCCCTTTGGTAGCTGTTTTCTACATCTGTTAGTCTGTTTCTGTTTTGTTAGTTATTTGTATCAATTTTTAGATTCCACCTATAAGTGATATGATATTTCTCTTTCTCTGTCTGACTTATGTCACTTAGTATGATCATATCTAGGTCCATCAGAGTTGCTGCAAATGGCCTTATTTCCTTCTTTTCATGGCTGAGTAATATTCCATTGTACATATGTTCCACATCTTCTTTATCCATTTTTTCCTTCCAAGGACATTTAGGTTGCTTCCAAGTTGAGGCTCTTGCAAACAGGGCTGCACTGTACGTTGGGGTGCCTGTGTCTTGTCGATCTGTTGTTTTCCCAAGATATATGCCCACGAGTGGAATTGCCGTATCCTCTGTAGGACTAGTTTTTAGATTTTAAAGGAAACTCCATACTGTTCTCCAGGGTGGCTGTTAGCAATTTACATTCCCACCATCAGCGTAGCAGGGTTCCCTTTTCTCCACGCCCTCTCCAGTATTGCTTGTTTTTTTTTACTCTCTTACAGTTCTGGAGACTAAAAGTCCGGAATCAGTGTGTTGGTAGGATCATGCTCCCTCAGAAGGCTAGGGAATATTTCTTCCTAGCCTCTTCTAGCTTTTGGTGGTTGCCATCATTCCCTGGAGTTCCTTGGCTTGCAATTGCATGACTCCAATCTTTGCTTAGTTGTCACATGTACTCCTATCATCTGTATTTTGTGCTTGTATCTGTGTCCTTTTAAGGATGCCAGTGATTGGTTTAGGGTTCACCATTATCCAGTGTGACTTCATTTTAACTTGATTATATCTGCAAAGACTATTTTCAAATAAGTTCACATCCACAGTTACCAGATACTAGGACTTGAATGTATCCTTTGGTTGGATACAATTCTATCCACTCCAAGTCCATTTTTAATTTGGGCTGTAAATGACAAGAAGGTGAAGATTACAATTGGAAATGACTAATTTCTGAGGCATTTAACATTTTTAAAAAATAATTGTAATATTTTTTCTTATTTTAATGTGTTCTTTTCTCTCAACATTGTTTTCGTTTATTTGAGGAACCTTATTTAAAATCTTAAGTAATAGTAAAGTCACTTGTATTGGAACATAGTAAAGTTAGGGAATTTTTAGTACTTAAATGCATCAAAAGGAGATATGTCTGCTGAAGTTATAGGATTTTCTCTTATTTCATTCTTTCTTTTTAAAAAAAAATTATTTTTATTGAAGTATAGTTGATTTACAATGTTTTGCGTGTACAACAAAGTGGTTCATTTATATATGTACTATATAAATATGAAATATATGTATATATATTCTTTTTCAGATTATTTTCCATTATAGGTGATTAGTATCTGTTAAGCCCAAATTCCTAATTTATCCCACTCCCCACCTTTGCCCTTTGGTAACCATATGTTTGTTTTTTGTGTCTGTGAGTCTGTTTATGTTTGTAAATAAGTTCATTTGTATCATTTTTTTAGATTCTGCATGTAAGTGATATCACATGATATTTGTCTTTCTGTCTGATTTATTTGACTTAGTATGATAATCTCTATGTCCATCAATGTTGCTGCAAATGGCATTATTTCATTCTTTTTTATGGATGAAGAACATTCCATTGTGTATTTACCACATCTTTATCCATTCATTTGTCAATGGACATTTAGGTTGCTTCCATATCTAGGCTACTGTAAATAGTGCTGAAATAAACACTGGGGTGCATGTATCTTTTCAAATTAGAGTTTTCATCTTTTCTGAAAATATGCCCAGGAGTGGGATTGCTGGATCATATGGTACCTTATTGTTGCCTTATTTTGTCTTAGTTGCTATTTGTATTTTTATGTATGTGGTAGGTTAGTTACATTTCTTGACCTTGGAAAAATAGTCCTCTGTAGGAGGTATCCTAGGCATCCCTGCAGTGGACTCCCCTCTCATCACCCAAGCTCTATGTTCTAGGGATTCCCCCTAAGAGGGCTGCATGTGTTCTTCTGTTGTGGAGGGCTGACTATGCGTGTGGTTTGGTAGGCTTGGTTGGCCCTTAGTCTGGTTGGTTACCAGGCCCTACCTTGTGCAGATGCTGTTGTTTAGCAGGGACTGGTCACAAGGTGGCTTGTTGCAGAATCCTAGGGACCCTGAGGCTAGTGCTGGCTCACTGGTGGGTGGAGTCAGGGACCCAAAGACTCTGGGGCTATTGCTCACACATGGCAGGTGAAGACAGATCCTGGGGTTAGTGCCAGTCTACTGGCTGGCAGAGCGAGTTCCTGGAATCTGGCTGCAGGGCCCAGGGATCCCAGAGCTTGTTTCAGATCATTGAGGGGGTGGGGGAGTCAGTTCTTGACACAGTTGGGTATGGCATCTGGGGTGTCCTGAAGGTTTTGTTGGCCTGCTAGTGGGCAGGGCCAAGTCCCAGCTGGTTCCAGGGTAGGTTCTCACCTGCATTGCAAGATTGTAGTTTTCTTGCTTCTGGTGCCTGCTCCCTTTGGGTGAAGCTGGTCTAGAGGCTTATGCAGGCTTCCTGGTGGGAGGGGCTGGTGCCTGTCCACTGTTGGGTGGAGCTGTGTCTTGGCCCTCTGGTGGGCTGGGCAGTGTCTAGGGGTGAGCCCAGAGGAGACTGTGGGCTCTTTATTCTTTAGGCAGCCTATTTGCTGATAGGTGGGTCTGTGTCCCCACCTAGTTTGTTGTTTTGCCTGAGGCATCTCAGCACTGAAATCTATAGGCTGTTGGGTGGGTCTAGGTGTTGGTGCTAATGACCCAAGATGTTAGCCACCAACAGCAGCAGTGTTCACCAGGCTGAATATTCCTTAATATGTCCACCACCAGTGTCTGTGTCCCCAGCGTGAGCTGCAGCCACCCCCACCTCTCCAGGAGACTCTCCAAAACCAGCAGGGAGGTTTGGCCCAGGCTCCGCTCAAATTACTGCTTTTGCCCTGGGTCCCGGTGTGTGTGTGTCCTTTAAGAGTGAAGTCTCTATTTCTCCCAGTCCTGTGGGGCTCTTGAAATTAAGCCCTGCTGGCCTTCTAAGCCAAATGCTCAGTCTTCCCAGTGCTGGACCCCTAGGCTGGGGAGCCTGATGTGGGGCTCAAAACTCTCACTCTTGTGGGAGAAACTCTCCAGTATAATTATTCTCCAGTTTGTGGGTCACCCACCTGGGGGGTACGGGATTTGATTATATTGCAAGACTGCCCCTCCTACCCATCTTGTGGTTACTTCTTTATGTCTTTAGTTGTAGAATATCTTTTCTGGTAGGTTCCAGTCTTTTTCATCAATGATTGTTCTGCAGATAGTTGTGATTTTTGTATGCTCATAAGAGGAGGTGAACTTAGAGTCTTTTTACTCCTCCATCTTGGCTGCTCTCTCATTTTTTTTCTTTAAAAACCCATGGTCTTTATAAAGCAAGCTCATATTTAAGGGAAAGGACATTCTTCAGATTGATTCTCCAGAGATCAGAGTGTTTCCACCTTGGAGCATTTGAAAGTACTTGGAATTGAAAAAGCAAAAAGGAAAAAAGGAAGCAATTCTGAAGACTCCTTTAAGGAATATTTTAGGAGGTGAATGAACAATTATGAAATCCACCAATTACAATCACAAGGTAAAGTAATGTATTATTTCACTAAGAAAGTGTCACTAAGATGATATAGATAGAAGGAAAGAATTGTCCATAGTGCACCAAGAACACTACAGACAACTGTTGTAAAAAATGAATAAATAAGTAGAAAAAATGGTAGGGGTTAGAATTAATGACAGCAGTGTCCTACAGTGCTCATTAAACTTTGATCTCAATTAGCATAGAGATGTTTATCTCTGGTTTCCTAGCTTCTTGTCAGACACATATAGTAGGCACTTAAACAGGAAGAAGAGAACTAGTGACAGAGTCAAGAGATAATACAGTTAGTGGAAAGAGTTGGCTTAAATCTCCCCACTGCCATGTGATAGTTGTGTGACTCTGGGCAAGTTATTCAATCTTTGTAAGTCTCACGGTCCTCATTTGTAAAATGTGAATGTTATCCCATTTATCCTACCCCTTAGGGTTGAGCAATCAACTGGTTTGAAACCAAGCAGCAGCTAGCTTGATAATACTTTCTCATATTGACAGTCCTTCATTTCTTGTCTCATTTTCTTTGTTTCTCACTCTTCCTTTTTGACATTGCCTGCTCCCCAAAAAGGAGTAATGTATAAGTATTTGTTTTAGGTTCTGCTTTAAGGATTCTAAGTATGATTAGATTAGATTAGATTATAAATATTCAAACTTTCTAAATTATCAGAATTGACAGTTATCAAAGTATGGAAATCAGAGGTCCTTTAGTGAAACACTGAAAAAAGCAATAAAAACAATGCTAACATAAAACACAATAACCACACAAGACCATATCTCTCTGTCCTATCAGCAGATATAGTCTAAAATCACTCAGATTAAAAAAAAACTCAAAACCTGAATGTATGCTGTATTTAAGTAAATTTGCTCAGCAATGTTGAAAATAAAAGAATAGAGAAAGGCATATCAGGCTAATAATAAAAGAAAAAGAAGACACAAGTCACAATTTTAACATTGGGGAAGGTTCAACACATTACAATGAAGGAAGGAAAAGAAAGTCATGTTGTAGTATTCAAGAATGCAATCCTTAGTGAACATCTGATAGTTATGAATACCTATGCACCAAACTGCATAATATTCAAATTCATTGAGAAAAAGCTTTGAGAATTACATGAAATAATAAGAAATGCATTATATAAGGAGACTTTAATTCATGTTTCCCAATGCATGACAGCTCAAGTGGACAAAGGATAAATCTATGGGAGATGTAAATGCTATAATTAACAAGACAGATATCATTGATTTATATCCAGTTCTATAGGTTGAAGGCAGTTTTCCACTGCATAAAGACTTTTCATAAAAGTATATATGAAATCACAAAGGAAAATAATTTCAAAAGTGGAAATAATAAAGCAACTTCTCTGATGACAATAAAAATAGAAAATAAACTTGTAGAACAGGAGGAAAGGCTTACAACCTAGAACCGTAAAAGCAGTGTTGGAGATAAAGTTGGTTATGACTTAATTATGAAATTCTAAACTATATTTACACATCATTTCAAAATACATGAAACAAAGTGGACAAAATTACAAAGACCACAGAACTACATCATTCAGCATAATAGCTGGAAAATTTTAATTGGTAAATCAAGCACAAAGAGAAAAATTAGATAGGATATATCAGATTTAGACAGCACAGTTAACAAGCTTGGTTTAATGGATATATCTATACACAATGGAATATTACTCCAATAAAAAATATAAATTAAATTTAAAAAACAAACAAAACTAAGGAGACATCAGATTTTGTGAATTTATGTGGGCACATTCCACTCTAATTTATAACCGAGGAACACCACTGGACGGGAGGTCTGTTTCCCTAGTTACCAGAGTGGGGAACGTAGAAAGGATGCCGCCCTCTGGCAGTTACCTGCAAAAGCAGCTTTAAAGCCTGTGTTAATGGTCACTTCATATGAACAAGTACTGCAGGGCTGTAAATGAAACCTGCCCTCAAAATGTCTTGAGGGAGGTAATGGCCAAAACATTTCAAAATGTGACACATAATTTAAGAAAACACTTTGAAGAACTAAGCTGTAATCACAGTTTGAAAAATAAAAAGGACATGCCTTAAAGCTCAATTTCAACGGATTATGAGACACATGCAAATTAAACCACAAAGGGGCATCAGCCCACACCAGTCAGAATAACCATCAGCAAGACAACTATAAACAATAAATGCTGAAGGAGTTGTGGAGAAATGCATACCCTCAACTTTAAGAGGGATGTAACCTGGAAAGAGCCACTAATGAGAATAGAATGGAGGGACCTTTAAAAGGTAAACACTGAGCTACCATATTATGCAGCAGGCCCATTCCTGGACCTATAACTTAAGAAGACAGAATTGGAAAGAGACAGGCAGGAAAATCTGCATTGCAAAGTATTACAATAGCCAAGATAGGGAAGTAAAAAAAAGTCCACCGACAGATGGGTGGACAAAGAAGAACTGCTACATGTACCGTTGGAATATTAGCTAGAGAAAAAATGAAACAATGCCACTTGCAGAACCATAGATGAGTCTAGAAGTAATCACACAACTTGTAGTAAGTGAGAAAATGAAAGACACATATCCTATCATATCACTTATAGGTGTTACCTAAAAATTGATAACAACAAAGATATTTCCACAGAGAAAGGCAATCACAGATTCATTAAACAAACTTATGGTTCACCAAATGGAAAGATGTGAGGATTGGATACATTATGATATTGGGATTAAGAGAGATATACAAACACATATGAAATATATAGTCACCAAAGACCTACGGAATACCAAGAGAAGACTACTCAACATTGTGTCATAACCTACATGGGAAAAGGATCCGAAGAAGAATAGATATATATATATGTATGAAAGAACCACATCTTGCACACCTAGAACAAACAAAACATTGTAATCAAATTTGCTGTGATAAGAAAAAAAATTAAGTTAAAAATACGAACAAGAAGTAATGAGCCATAAACTTAAAGGGCTTTTTCCTGGCACATTCCATTCTAATTTACGACTACAACACCACTTCCATTAAGGCTCTGTTGCCCTAGTAACCAGACTTGGTAAAGGAAAAATGCTGCTGCCTTGCGGCCATTTGCGGCTTTAAACCCACAGCTAATGGTCACTTAACATTCACAAGGACACGGGGCGTAAAGGACACCTGCCCTGAAAAATTGTGCTGAGGTAGGGAATGGACAAAAAAATTCAAAACAGGCAAATTTTTCAAGAAGATAGTATGAGGAGGTAAGTTCTACTCACTCTCTTTAAAGAAAAGGAAAATGGATAAAAGCTCAACCTCAGGAAGTATTGGACTCATGCAATCTAATCGACAAAAAGGTTTCAACTCTCACCAGTTGACTGACCATCAGCAAAACGTCTACAAACAATAAATGCTGAAGGGGTTTTAGACAACTGTGTACCCTCTACCTGCTGGTGAGATGTAAAGTGGTAACAGCCAATAATGAGAACAGAAAGGAGCTGTGTTTAAAAGTGAAAATTGAGGTACCATTCAATCCAGCAGGTGCACCACTGGGCCTCTCACCTGAGAAGACCAGAATCGAGAATTCACAGTCTGCAAAAGCTGCACTGCAGCCTTATTCACTATAGCCAAGACAGTGAAGCAACCAAAATGTCCATCAACAGGTGAATGGATAAAGAAGAAGTGGTCCGTGTACACGATGGAATATTAGCCATGGAAAACAATGAAACACTGTTCTTTGAGGCACTACAGATGAGCCTGGAGATAATCACAAAACATGAGGTAAGTCGGAAAGCAAAAGACATATATCCCATGATATCACTTATAGGCGTCATCTAATAACTGACACAAATGAACATATTTCCAAAGAGAAAGACACTCACAGACTTAGAAAACAAACTATGCTCATCTAAAAGGAAAGGTGGGGGGAATGGATAAATTAAGAGTAGTGTTACTATACAGATACAAATACATATTATATATATATATCAAAAAGACAGACCTTATAGCAAAGGAGGTGTATGGAACACTTTGTAATATTTTACATGGGAAGAGGATCTGTACGTGAATAGACATATATAATGAACAAATGAACCAGACTGTGTACACCTAGGACAAACAATATTCTAATCTTTACCCCGATTAAAAAAAAATTTTAAAAACCAAGAAGAAGTAATGAGACATAAACTTATGGGGGTTTCTCCTGGCACATTCCATTCTAATGTACAACCTAGGAACACGACTTCCAGAAAGGCTCTGCTGCCCTAGTACCCAGATTTGGGAATGGAGAAATGCTGCATCCTTGTGGCATTTTCCCACAACAGCAGCTTTAAACCCATTGCTAAAGGTCACTAAATATTCACAAAACTTTCAGTTCTGTAAATGACGCCTGCCCTCCAAAACAATCCTGGGGTCGAAAATCGACCAAAAAATTCAAAAGAGGGCAACCTTCCAAAAAGACAATTTCAAGAGGTATATTGTACTCACACTTTTTTCTTTTTCTCTTAACAGAAAAGTAGAAAGCGTGGAAAAATAATGAATTTTAGGAATTTTTAAAGCCATGTAAACTCAAATTACAAAATCATATGCGCTCACACCAGGCAAAATGGCCATCAGCAAAAATGCTGCAAACAATAAATGCTGAAGAGATTGTGGAGAAATGCATACCCTCGGTTCTAAGGGGGACGTGGTAAGAGCCACTAATGAAAGCACAATGGAGGTGCCTTGAAAAGGTAAACATTGAGTTACCAGTCAATCAGTCATACCCAGTGCTGGGCCTATCAACTGAGAAAATGAGAATCAAAAAGTTACAGGCTGGCAATCCTGCACTCCAGCAGTATTTACCATAGCCAACACTTGGAAGCAACGAAAATGTCCATCAACAGAGGAATGCACCAAGAAGAAGTGGTCCATGTACACAATGGAATATTACTTCAATAAAAAATATAAATTAAATTTTAAAAACAAACAAAAGTAAGGAGACATCAACATTTGTGGGTTTATCCGGGCACATTCCACTCTAATTTATAACCGAGAAACACCACTGGCCAGAAGGTCTGTTTCTCTAGTTACCAGAGTGGGGAATGTAGAATGGCTGCCGCCCTCTGGCCGTTACCTGCAAAAGCAGCTTTAAAGCCTGTGCTAATGGTCACTTCATATGAACACGTACTGCAGGGCTGTAAATGAAACCTGCCCTCAAAATGTCTTGAGGGAGGTAATGGCCAAAACATTTCAAAATGTGACACATACTTTAAGAAAACACTTTGAAGAACTAAGCTGTAATCACAGTTTGAAAAATAAAAAGGACATGCCTTAAAGCTCAATTTCAACGGAGTATGAGACACATGCAAATTCAACCACAAAGAGGTATCAGCCCACACCAGTCAGAATAACCATCAGCAAGACAACTACAAACTATAAATGCTGAAGGTGTTATGGAGAAATGCATACCCTCAACTTTAAGTGGGGCTTAACCTGGAAAGAGCCACTAATGAGAACTGAATGGTGGTGCCTTTAAAAGGTAAACACTGAGCTACCATATGATACAGCAGGCCCACTCCTTAGCCTATAACATAAGAAGATAGAACTGGAAAGGCACAGGCAAGCAAATGTGCATTGCAGCAGTATTACAATAGCCAAGTCATGGAGACAACCAAAAAGCCCATCAAGAGGTGAGTGGACAAAGAAGAACTGGTACATGTACAGATGGAATATTAGCCAGGGAAAAAAATGAAACAATGCCATTTGCAGCACCATGTATGATTCTTGAGGTAATCAGGCAAATTGTACTAAGTCAGAAAGCAAAAGACACATATCCTATAATATCACTTATAGGTATTGGCTAAAAATTGATACCAATGACGATATTTCCACAGAGAAATGCAATCACAGATTCATTAAACAAACTTATGGTTCACCAAATGGAAAGGTGTGAGGATTGGATACATTAGGATATTGGGGTTAACATAGATATAGAAACACATGTGAAATATATAATCACCAAAGACCTACGGAATACCAAGAGAAAATTACTCAACATTGTGTCATAACCTACATGGGAAAAGGATCCAAAGAAGAATAGATATATGTATATGTTTAAAAGAACCACATCTTGCACACCTAGAAGAAACAAAACATTTTAATCAAATTTGCTGTGATAAAAAAATAAAAATTAAATTAAAAAAAGAACAAGAAGTAATGAGACATAAACTTAAGGGGCTTTTTGCTGGCATATTGCATTCTAATTTACAACCAGAGCATGACTTCCATTAAGGCTCTGTCATCACTAATAATGCAGCTTTATAATTAATGTTGAAGGTAGCTTAAAAGAAGTCTACTAATTATTGATAGTAACAAGAAAACAAACAAAAGTAAAAATCTCACTGAAAAAACTATACATAGAGTAAGGATAGTAGCTCAAACACTTATTAAACTTCTGTAAAGAATAAAAGACAACAATAGTATGTTTTTTTAAAAAGAGAGGGCCCAAATAAATCTGAAGTGAAAGAGATGATTTTACAACAGACACCACAGAAATACAAAGTATCCTAAGATACACACAGGGTAACTCAGGGCTCAGACTGGACAGAGCCCACTCTCCATTCCCCTGTTCATGACTTACAGGAGCCTCAGGAACTGAGGAGGGGGTCCCTGAGGAGAGGCACAAGATAGAATATGTTAGGCATTAACATGACTGCATTCATTTTAAACGTGCCTGAACAAGATTCACACGAGATGATTTTGTCCTGTATGTACATCGGCACCTCTAGTCGGAATTGCAGATCTTTGGCTTCACCACCTCTACTGACAGCATTAGCTTCACCTGCTGTGGACCATCTCCTATAGGATTTCTACAACCACAAAGCATCGAAGCTTCACAGGACCCAGACTCTGTGCGACTCCACTCAGAGTCTCAACTCCACTCAGAGACTCAGAGTCTCAACAGAGACTCCACTCTTGGAGGGCACACACAAAGTAGTGTGCACAACAGCACCCAGGGGAAGGAGCAGTTACCTCATAGGAGAATGACCAGACCTACCTGCTAGTTTTAGAGGGTCTCCTGCAGAGGCAGGGTGTGGCTGTGGCTGTGGCTTACCATGAGGACAACGACACTGGCAGCAGAAGTTCTGGGAAATACTCCTTGGCGTGAGCCCTCCCAGAGTCCGCCATTAGCCCCACCAAGAGCAAGGTAGGCCCAGTGCTGGGTCGCCTCAGGCCAAACAACCAACAGGGAGGGAACCCAGCCCCATGCATCAGCAGACAAGCGGATTAAACTTTTTATTAAAGTTTTATTTAATCCACAGACAAGTGGCTTAAAGCTCTGCCCACCAGAGCAACACCCAGCTCTACCCACCACCAGTCCCTCCCATCAGGAAGCTTGCACAAGCCTCTAAGATACACTCATCCACCAGAGAGCAGACAGCAGAAGCAAAAAGAATTACAATTCTGCAGTCTGTGGAAGGAAAACCACATTCACAGAAAGATAGATAAAATGAAAAAGCAGAGGACTTTATAACAGATGAAGGAAAAAGATAAAACCCCAGAAAAAAAACGAAATGAGGTGGAGATAAGGAACCTTCCAGAAAAAGAATTCAGAATAATGATAGTGAAGACGATCCAAGACCTTGGAAAAAGAATGGAGACAATGATCGAGAAGATGCAAGAAATGCTTAACAAAGACCTAGAAGAATTAAGGAACAAACACCTAGAAGAATTAAAGAACAAATAAACAGAGATGAACAATATAATAACTGAAATGAAAAATACACTAGAAGGAATCAGTAGCAGAGTAACTGTGGCAGAAGAATGGATAAGTGACCTGGAAGACAGAAAGGTGGAAATCACTGCCATGGAACAGAATAAAGAAAAAGAATGACAATAAATGAAGACACCCTAAGAGTCCTCTGGGACAACATTAAACGCAACAACATTCGCATTATAGGGGTCCCAGAAGGAGAAGAGAGAGAGGAAGGACCCAAGAATGTATTTGAAGAGATTATAGTTGAAAACTTCCCTATCATGGGAAAGAAATAGCCACCCAAGTCCAGGAAGCGCAGAGAGTCCCAGGCAGGATAAACCAAAGGAGAAAAATGCCGAGACACATAGTAATCAAACTGACAAAAATTAAAGACAAAGAAAAATTATTGAAAACAACAAGGGAAAAATGACAAATAACATACAAGGGAACTCCCATAAGGTTGACAGCTGATTTCTCAGCAGAAAATCTACAAGCCAGAAGAGAGTGGCATGATAAACTTAAAGTGATGAAAAGGAAGAACCTACAACCAAGAGTACTGCACCCAGCAAGGATCTCATTCAGATTCGACAGAGAAATCAAAAGCTTTACAGACAAGCAAAAGCTAAGAGAATTCAGCACCACGAAACCAGCTCTACAACAAATGCTAAAGGAACTTCTCTCAGTGGGAAACACAAGAGAAGAAAAGGACCCACCAAGACAAACCCATAACAATTAAGAAAATAGTAATAGGAACATACATATCAATAATTACCTTAAATGTGAATGGACTAAATGCTACAACCAAAAGACACAGGCTCGCTGAATGGATACAAAAATAAGACCCATATATATGCAGTCTACAAGAGACCCATTTCAGACCTAGGGACACATACAGACTGAAAGTGAGGCAATGGAAAAATATATTCTATGCAAATGAAAATCAAAAGAAAGCTGGAGAAGAAGATGGCAGAAGAGTAAGATGCGGAGATCACCTTCCTTCCCACAGATACATTAGAAATACATCTACACGTGGAACTGTTCCTACAGAACACCCACTGAACGCTGGCAGAAAACATCAGACCTCGCAAAAGGCAAGAAACTCCCCACGTACTTGGGTAGGACAAAAGAAAAAAGGAATAACAGAGACAAAAGAATAGGGATGGGGCCTGCACCAGTGGGAGGGAGTCATGAAGGAGGAAAGGTTTCCACGCACTAGGAAGCCCCTTCGCGGGCAGAGACTGCGGGTGGCGGAGGGGGGAAGCTTCGGAGGCATGGAGGAGAGTGCAGCCACAGGGGTGCGGAGGGCAAAGCGGAGAGACTCCCGCACAGAAGATCGGTGCCGACCAGCACTCACCAGCCCGAGAGGCTTGTCTGCTCACCCGCCGGGGGCGGGCGGGGCTGGGAGCTGAGGCTCGGGCTTCGGTTGGATCGCAGGGAGAGGACTGGGGTTGGCGGCGTGAACACAGCCTGAAGGGGGCTAGTGCACCACAGCTAGCCAGGAGGGAGTCTGGGAAAAATCTGCAGCTGCCGAAGAGGCAAGAGACTTTTTCTTCCCTCTTTGTTTCCTGGTGCGTGAGGAAATTCAGAGGGGATTCAGAGTGCAGCTTAAAGGAGCTCCAGAGACGGGCGCGAGCCGCGGCTATCAGCGCGGACCCCAGAGACGGGCATGAGACGCTAAGGCTGCTGCTACAGCCACCAAGAAGCCTGTGTGCAAGCACAGGTTACTCTCCACACCACCCCTCCCGGGAGCCGGTGCAGCCTGCCACGGCTAGGCTCCCGTGATCCGGGAACAACTTCCCCGGGAAAATGCATGGCGCGTCTCAGGCTGGTGCAATGTCACACCGGCCTCTGCCGCCGCAGGCTCACCCCGCATCTGTATCCCTCCCTTCCCCCGGCCTGAGTGAGCCAGAGCCCCCGAAGCAGCTGCTCCTTTAACCCCGTTCTGTCTGGGCGGGGAACAGACGCCCTCAGGCGACCTACACGCAAAGGTGGGTCCAAATCCAAAGCTGAACCCCGGGAGCTGTGCGAACAAAGAAGAGAAAGGGAAATCTCTCCCAGCAGCCTCAGAAGCAGCGGATTAAAACTCCACAAACAACTTGATGTGCCTGCATCTGTTGAATACCTGAATAAACAACGAATCATCCCAAATTCAGGAGGTGGACTTTGGGAACAGGATATATTAATTTTTCCCCTTTTCCTTTTTTTGTGAGTGTATATGTATATGCTTCTGGGTGAGATTTTGTCTGTATAGCTTTGCTTCATAATAGCTTTATTTTACTTCACTATATTTTATCCTCTTTCTTTCTTTCTTTCTTTCTTTCTTTCTTTCTTTCTTTCTTTCTTTCTTTCTTTCTTTCTTTCTTTCCTTTCTTTCTTTCTTTCTTTCTTTCTTTCTTTCTTTCTTCCTTCCTTCCTTCCTTCCTTCCTTCCTTCCTTCCTTCCTTCCTTCCTTCCTTCCTTCCTTCCTTCCTTCCTTCCTTCCTTCCTTCCTTTCTTTCTTTCTTTCTTTCTTTCTTTCTTTCTTTCTTTCTTTCTTTCTTTCTTTCTTTCTATTTTTTCTCCCTTTTACTCTGAGCCGTGTGGATGAAAGGCTCTTGGTGCTCCAGCCAGGCATCAGGGCTGTGCCTCTGAGGTGGGAGAGCCAACTTCAGGACACTGGTCCACAAGAGACCTCCCAGCTCCACGTAATACCAAACGGCGAAAATCTCTCAGAGATCTCAATCTCAACATCAAGACCCAGCTTCACTCAACAACCAGCAAGCTACAGTGCTGGACACCCTATGCCAAACAACTAGCAAGACAGGAACACAGCCCCATCCATTAGCAGAGAGGCTGCCTAAAATCATAATAAGGCCACAGACACCCCAAAATACACCACCAGACGTGGACGTGCCCACCAGAAAGACAAGATCCAGCCTCATCCACCAGAGCTCAGGCACTAGTTCCCTCCACCAGGAAGCCTACACAACCCACTGAACCAACCATAGCCACTGGGGACAGATACCAAAAACAACGGGAACTACAAACCTGCAGCCTGTGAATAGGAGACCCCAAACACAGTAAGATAAGCAAAATGAGACGACAGAAAAACACACAGCAGATGAAGGAGCAGGGTCAAACACACCAGACCTAACAAATGAAGAGGAAATAGGTAGTCTACCTGAAAAAGAATTCAGAATAATGATAGTAAGGATGTCCAAAATCTTGGAAATAGAATAGACAAAATGCAAGAAACATTTAACAAGGACGTAGAAGAACTAAAGAGGTACCAAGCAATGATGAAAAACACAATAAATGAAATTAAAAATACTCTAGATGGGATCAATAGCAGAATAACTGAGGCAGAAGAACGGATAAGTGACCTGGAAGATAAAATGGTGGAAATAACTACTACAGAGCAGGATAAAGAAAAAAGAATGAAAAGAACCGAGGACAGTCTCAGAGACCTCTGGGACAACATAAACGCACCAACATTCAAATTATAGGGGTCCCAGAAGAAGAAGAGAAAAAGAAAGGGACTGAGAAAATATTTGAAGAGATTATAGTTGAAAACTTGCCTAATATGGGAAAGGAAATAGTTAATCAAGTCCTGGAAGCACAGAGAGTCCCATACAGGATAAACCCTAGGAGAAACACGCCAAGACACATATTAATCAAACTGTCAAAAATTAAATATAAGGAAAACATATTAAAGGCAGCAAGGGAAAAAAAAAACAAATAACACATAAGGGAATCCCCATAAGGTTAACATCTGATCTTTCAGCAGAAACTCTGCAAGCCAGAAGGCAGTGGCAGGATATACTTAAAGTGATGAAGGAGAAAAACCTACAACCAAGATTAACCTACCCAGCAAGGATCTCATTCAGATTCGATGGAGAAATTAAAACCTTTACAGACAAGCAAAAGCTGAGAGAGTTCAGCACCACCAAACCAGCTTTACAACAAATGCTAAAGGAACTTCTCTAGGCAAGAAACATAAGAGAAGGAAAACACCTACAATAACAAACCCAAAACATTTAAGAAAATGGGAATAGGAACATACATATCGATAATTACCTTAAACGTGTGGTGGCCCCCAAGCTGTAAGCTTATTCAGCTTTCTGCTTTCAGGAGAACTGCTTGTCTCTTTCTTGGTATGCACTCCTGACGCTGCGGTATTGAGCTTAATAAAGGAAAATGGCTTGTGGCCAGTTTCGTTCCAGGTGCCTGCTCTGGATCTAAGAGCCCCTGGTTGTTCCCCAGAAGAAGGACGTGCTGCCCTGAGGGGGAAGTCTGTATCTCCAAAGAACGGCCCATAAGGCATGCTGACGCATAGATAGTGGCACATAGATAGTGGCGCATAGATAGTGGCGCATAGATAGTGGCGCATAGATAGTGGCCACAGAATTATGTGGAAATACAAGGTTTACTGATGTATTGTCTGATATTCGTTCCCTACTAAACCTATATATACATTCATGCTCTTTGAATAAACTTGCCTTGCAACCATCAGTTGTCTTGGCCCTTCTGACCCCATACTGGTGCTTTTCAGTTCCTTACCCCTCACCGCCAGGAACTTCTAGCTTTCTGCAGCCGGTCTGCGGCAAGTGGCGCCCGAACAGGGACCTGAGTGCGTGAGGCATTTCGGAAGATTTCAAGTAAGTAGAACTCTCGAGTGAGATAGTGTGGCCACAAGAAGTAATTTCGTTTTTAGGACGGTAACTCGAGAAAGAGTCAGAAGTAAAATAATATGGGACAAAAGGGCTCTAAGGAGCGTGATTTATTTGCTCAGGTTTTGCTTTCAATGTTAAAAGCCCGTGGAACTAAGGTAACTACCTCACAACTTCTGGAATTTTTGCAATTAGTATATGACGCTTGTCCTTGGTTCCCTGAAGGAGGATCAGTGGATTTAGCAATTTGGACTCGTGTAGGAGATGAATTATCTAAATATCATGAAGCTCATGGACCATCTTCTGTTTCAGTTTCCATTTTTAGCTTGTGGAATTTAATAAGAGATTGTTTTAATCCAATTTATGATTCAGTTCCAAAATTAACAGCTAAATCTGTAGAACATATTGCTGCAGTAGCTACTGCTCCTCCGTTGCCACCAAGGATAAAGAGTGTTAATTCACTTGATGATGATGACTTTTCTTTTGATTTAGCCGGTGAAGAAGCCAAATATGAGGCTGAAAAATATCCTGATGAAAATATTCTTCGGCGGTTACAGCAATTACATGTCTCTGTGCCTATCCCTCCTAAGCTTAGTCCTTTACAACAAGCAGTACGGGGAGCTCTTAATAGAGGGGAGGATCCTTTATTCTGCTGCCCGGTGGTGGAACGACCCAATCCTCAAAATCCACAGCAAAATAATCGGGAATATCAGCCTCTCTCCTTTAAGGTTTTGAAAGATTTAAAAGCAGCCTGTGCACAATACGGGCCTATAGCCCCTTTCACTATTACTATGTTGGATACTATTGCAACAGAAGCATTGCCTCCAGCAGACTGGAAATCTATTGCTCGTGCTTGTCTCACTGGTGGTGACTATTTACTTTGGAAATCAGAATATTATGAAAAGGCTGCTGAACAAGCTGAAAGAAATACTGCACGTAATGTGCTAGTAAATTATGAGATGTTGATTGGGGAAGGACGACATCAGTTATTACAGGATCAATTAGCTTTCCCTTTTGTGGCTTATGCTCAGATCAATCATATAGCTCTACATGCATGGAAACATTTACCTGCCTCCACTAGGACTGAAGACCTTGCTAAAATAAGACAAGGGGCAGATGAACCTTATGCTGATTTTGTGGCTAGATTATTACAGGCTGTTAATAGAATTATTTCTGATGGTCCTTCTGGAGCAATTATCGTCAAACAATTGGCTTTCGAAAATGCTAATAATATTTGTCAAGCAGCTATACGTCTATGGAAAAGGAAAGGAAATTTAGAGGATTATATTCGAGTTTGTTCTGATATTGGATCATCTTACTTACAGGGAGCAGCTATAGCTGCAGCCCTAACTAAGGCAGGATTTGGGCCAAATGCTAAAAGTAAAAACTGTTTTAAATGTGGGAAGCCAGGTCATTTTGCAAAAAATTGTACTGTTGATACTCCTAATATGCCTATCGTAAATTCTGTGCCTCAAGGTAAATCTCCTCCTCCCACAATTTGTCCCCGATGCCAAAGAGGACGGCATTGGGCTAAAGAATGTCGATCAGTGACTCATAAAGATGGAACTCCCTTGTCGGGAAACTTCCGGAGGGGCCTGCTCCGGCCCCATCAAACAATTGGAGCAATGTCAATAATCCCCCCACAACCTTCTCCACCCCCTCCAGCTCAGACCTTTGTTCCTCAGGGAATGGAATCTCCTCCCTTCAAAGGGCCACGTCAAATAGTGCAGGACTGGACCCCTGTGCCTCCACCCAATTCTTATTAACCTCAGATATGGGACCCCAAGCCCTTCCTATGGGAACTTTTGGGCCTTTACCCCAGGGAATGGTTGGTATAATCCTTGGAAGAAGTAGTATCTCTATGAAAGGCTTAACTATTATTCCTGGGGTGATTGATGCTGATTATGAAGGGGAATTAAAGGTTATGGTTCAAACATCAAAAGGATCTTTTCTTATCACGCCCGGTATGTGAATAGCTCAGCTTCTATTAATTCCATACATACCAGAAGGAAAAATTTTACAACATAACAAAAGAGGAACTGGGGCTTTCGGTTCCTCTGATGCAGTTTACTGGATTCAACAAATTGGTAGGGAAAGACCACAATTGGTATTAAAAATAAATGGAAAGCCTTTTTCTGGGTTATCAGATACTGGTGCTGATGTTTCTGTTATTTCGTTTATACATTGGCCAAAAAATTGGCCCGTGCACCAAACCATTACACAGTTGCAAGGTATTGGCCAATCTAATTCTCCACAACAAAGTTCGCAATACCTACATTGGCAGGATGCTGAAGGTAATCAAGGAATATTCAAACCCTACGTATTGCCCGGATTGCCAGTTAACCTTTGGGGAAGAGATATATTACAACAAATGGGAATCCTATTGCTTAGTCCCAACCCTACTGTAACTAATATATTGTTAAATCAAGGGTATGATCCTAGGAATGGTTTGGGAAAAAATCAACAGGGAAATAAATTACCCTTACAGACTGATAATAAACGGGATAAAACAGGCTTGGGTTTTTTCTAGGGGCCTTGGATTCTCCTCCACCACATGCTGACCCTATAACTTGGATTTCTGATAATCCTGTCTGGGTGGACCAATGGCCCCTTTCTAAGGAGAAATTAATGGCGGCCCATAATATAATTAATGAACAGCTTGCTTTGGGCAGACTAGAAAAGTCTAATAGCCCTTGGAATACTCCTATATTTGTTATAAAGAAAAAATCGGGAAAATATCGTTTATTGCAAGATTTACGTGCTGTTAATCAAACTATGGTAATTATGGGAGCTCTGCAACCAGGTTTGCCTTCTCCTGCAGCCATACCTAAAAATTATATGATTATTATTATTGATCTTAAGGATTGCTTTTTTACTATTCCTCTATTTCCGGCTGATAAGTTGCGATTTGCTTTTAGCTTACCCTCTTTAAATTTTATAGAACCTGTGCAACGTTATCAATGGAAAATGCTGCCTCAGGGTATGGCTAATAGTCCTACTTTATGTCAACAGTTTGTAGCTCAAGTTATTGCTCCTGTTCGTAAACAGTTCCCTCAGATATATTTTATTCATTATATGGATGACTTATTACTTGCTTATTCTGATAAACATATTTTACTTAAGGCTTATAATTCCCTTCAAAGTCATTTGTCACGATCAGGACTAGTCATTGCTGCTGACAAAGTACAGATGAACCCACCTTTCTCATATCTTGGTAAGTATATCACAAATTATAATATTACACCTCAGAAGATAGAGATACGGACTGACGTTCTTAAAACTTTAAATGATTTTCAAAAGTTATTAGGAGATATTAATTGGCTGCGACCGTCTTTAAAATTAACTACGGGTCAGTTACAGCCTCTTTTTAATATCCTAAAGGGAAGTCCTGATCCTTCTTCCTCTCGTATTTTAACTTCTGAAGCTCAACAAGCACTCAAGCTTGTAAACAAAGCAATACAATCTGCTCAGCTAACTAGAATTGAGCCTTCTTTACCTATACTATTAATAATCTGTGCTACGTCACATACCCCTACCGCCTTATTATGGCAAGAAACAGGAATTCTTGAATGGATTCATATGAAAAATATGCCTAATAAAGTCATTACACCTTCTTATGAGTTAATAGCAACCCTTGTTCAATTGGGTCGTAGAAGAAATATTCAGTTGGTAGGATATGAACCAAATTCTATTATTATACCTTATACTACTTATCAATATTCTTGGCAATTATTTGTCTCTGATTTTTGGGCTCTTGCTTTTGCTGGGTATTCAGGAATTATTGATAATCATTATCCTTCTAATAAGCTCCTTCATTTTACTACTCAACATCTATTTATTTTTCCTAAAACTATCTGTTCAACTCCTTTTCTCAATGCCCCAAATGTTTTTACTGATGGTTCTGCCAATGGCATCGCTATTGTTATTTCTGATGACTTACTTCATAAAGAACAAACAGATCATACCTCTGCCCAACGAGTTGAATTACATGCGATTTCCTTGGCTTTTCAAATCTTTTCACATTGTTCTTTTAATCTCTATACGGATAGCCATTATTTGGTTACTATTTTGCGTAACATAGAAACTGCTATAATTGGCAATACTGTTGATTCTCAATTGTTTCAGACTTTCTTTCAACTACAAAAGATTATTCGTCAGCATGACTTTCCTGTAGCCATATTACATATTCGAGCCCATTCAGGTCTCCCTGGCCCATTGTCTTTGGGAAATCAATTGGCTGACGAAAATACAAAGATTATAGCCTTAAGTTTATCTCAACCTCAGGATCTTGCTACTCAATCACATAATTTACATCATCAATCTGCTGCTATGCTTCAAAAACAATTCTCTATTTCGAGAGAAACAGCCCGATACATTGTTAAGTCCTGCTCTAAATGTTTACCCCACCTTCCTGTTCCACAATTTGGAGTCAATCCTCGGGGTTTACTCCCTCATCATCTTTGGCAAATGGATGTTACTCATATTCCCTCTTTTGGTAAATTACAATTTGTTCATGTAACTGTTGATACTTATTCTAATTTTATATGTGCTACGCCTTTGGCTGGGGAATCTACTAAATATGTAATTACTCATTTCTTTCATTGTTTTGCATCTATGGGAATTCCTAAAGCTTTAAAAACAGATAATGCTCCAGGATATACGAGTAAAGCTTTTGCCAATTTTTGTGCAACTTTCCATATTTCACATAAAACAGGCATTCCCTACAATCCTCAGGGTCAAGGTATTGTAGAACGTGCCAACCAACAATTAAAAATTACATTACAAAAAATAAAAAAGGGGGAATATGATAGATCTCCTCAGATTATGCTTAATCATGCTTTATTTATCTTAAATTTTTTAACTTTAGATGCATTTAGTCACACGCCTTATGAATGATTGTTTACAGGTCTTTCTGGAACCCCTCCTGAAAAAGCGCTTGTTAAATGGAAAGATCCCATGACTAACGTTTGGCATGGACCAGACCCTGTTTCAGTATGGGGCCGAGGCCATGTTTGTGTTTTTCCTAGGGAGGCAGACTCTCCTCGGTGGCTCCCGGAGCGCGTGGTTTGACATTATCATGCCATCACCAATAAACACCCTGACTCGAAGAATGCGTCGCCTGAGGCTCTTGCAATCGACCACAGCACACCCCAACCGGTTCCCCCAGCGGACGAGAAGAATGCGGTGACGGAGTAGGAGACAACTTGTCAGGGAGGCGAGGGGAGATCGAAATCAAATTACTTGGTATCAATTGCAATGTTTAGTATTTCAAGCACGTAGGATTATGGAGGAGAGTGCTCACCCTCGCTCTCCTCTTACCTTTTTTTTTAGCCATGATAGCTGTATTGGCAGCCCCACCTATAGAGGCTAAATCTTATTGGGCTTATGTACCCGATCCTCCTTTATTACAACCTGTTACATGGTCTGAAGCTGACCTTCCAATTTTCTATAATGATTCTACTTTTGGAAGAGTGCTAGGAAATTTGCCTATTACTAATACTTCTGTTAATTACTCTAATTGGTTTAATACTCCCCCTGTTTGTTTAAGTCCTATGAGTACCAATTCTGGTTGTGTTAAGGCTGTTGCTTTAGAACATGCTATTTCTTACCAAACCACTGTAAATTCTCAATTTTTTACTCATTTACGTAAAAATTATAAAGCTGTGGGATCTAATATTTGTCTTCCTTGCAAACAGACTGTTCCTAGACGAGAAGATTTATCCACCTTTGTATTTTGGTATAAGGATAACGTTCCCATTCACATGAATGCTAGAGTAACTAAGCTTGCTTCTAATACTTCGTTGGATCATTCTCTATGCATATATCGCTTGAGGATTGAAGATACTGGACATTATTTGTGTATTGAAACTACCATAGGTAATCAAGGGACGTTATTAGCTGGACATCAAATTACGGTCGTAAAGACTGTCACAGGACTACAATTTCCTGCTTTTATGGCTTCTGAATTCCCGCAGTCTGATTTTCCTGTTTGTAATAATACATGGACTAAAGCCTCTGTCTGGTGTACTTTAGATTATGATAATGGCACCATACTAGTTTCTTCTGTCCCCGTTAATAATAACAGCCTTGTTTTTTACAAGCAATGGGAATTCTGGAAACTTGCCTTATCCTTTTCTTATAGACCAGTGATTACTTGCGTCGCTCCTCCTTATGCTTTATTGATTGGAGATTTAATTGTAGAAAACACTATGAATCCTATAGGTTATAATATTACTTGTGTTAATTGTATCTTTAGTAGTTGTGTTTTGCCCGTTAAAGGATCTACATCTGTTATGATTATGAAGCAACCTTCTTATATAATGTTACCTGTTAATTTGTCTGAACCATGGTATCATAACACTGGCATGCAAGCCTGGCTGGAATTGACTGAAGCATTAAAACGACCAAAGAGATTTATAGGTGTTTTAATATGTGCAATCCTAGCCTTAGCAGCTTTAACTGCTACTGCGGCCACTGCTGGGATTGCTCTTTCACAAACTATTCACCAGGCTCATTATGTTAATCAGTTATCTAAAAATACTAGTGTAGCATTAGCCCTACAATGTCATATTGATACCCAACTAAAAACGGAAGTAGACGAATTAAAAAATGTTTTAATAGGAATAGGGGATCAAGTTATGGCTTTAAAATTAAAAATGTGTTTGATTTGTCATGCCAAATATACCTGGATTTGTGTAACTCAACATTTATATAATGATTCACAATGGGATTGGGAAAAAGTAAAAATGCATATATTAAGTGTATGGACTGATGGACACATTAGCCTTGATATTCAAAAGTTAAATGCCGAAATACAAGCTATTCAAGAGGCCCACCTGGACGAAGATGGACCCCAGAATTTGATTCAAGGATTATTAGATCAACTACAAGGGCTAAATCCGATACAATGGATTCATGGAGGGCTCTCAGGCCTGATATCAATTGGTGTACTACTTTTATTGGTGATCGGTTTATTACCTTGTGTTGTTAGATTTGTAATGGGGCGCTTCGCTGTCTTGCGTCAGGATGTTCATGGCTTAAAACTACATTATATAGCTTTAAAAAATACTAAAAAAGGGGGAAATGTGGTGGCCCCCAAGCTGTAAGCTTATTCAGCTTTCTGCTTTCCGGAGAACTGCTTGTCTCTTTCTTGGTATGCACTCCTGACGCTGTGGTATTGAGATTAAAAAAGGAAAATGGCTTGCGGCCAGTTTCGTTCCAGGTGCCTGCTCTGGATCTAAGAGCCCCTGGTTGTTCCCCAGAAGAAGGACGTGCTGCCCTGAGGGGGAAGTCTGTATCTCCAAAGAACGGCCCATAAGGCATGCTGACGCATAGATAGTGGCACATAGATAGTGGCGCATAGATAGTGGCGCATAGATAGTGGCCACAGAATTATGTGGAAATACAAGGTTTACTGATGTATTGTCTGATATTCGTTCCCTACTAAACCTATATATACATTCATGCTCTTTGAATAAACTTGCCTTGCAACCATCAGTTGTCTTGGCCCTTCTGACCCCATACTGGTGCTTTTCAGTTCCTTACCCCTCACCGCCAGGAACTTCTAGCTTTCTGCAGCCGGTCTGCGGCATAAATGTAAATGGATTAAATGCTCCCACCAAAAGACACAGGCTGGCTGAATGGATACAAAAACAAGACCCATATATATGCTGTCTACAAGAGACCCACTTCAGACCTAGAGACACATACAGACTGAAAGTGAGGGGATGGAAAAAGATATTCCATGCAAATGGAAATTAAAAGAAAGCTGGAGTAGCAATTCTCATATCAGACAAAATAGACTTTAAAATAAAGACTATTACAAGAGACAAAGAAGGACACTATATAATGATCAAGGGATCGATCCAAGAGGAAGGTATAACAATTGTAAATATTTATGCCCCCAACATAGGAGCACCTCAATACATAAGGCAAATACTAACAGCCATAAAAGGGGAAATCGACAGCAACACAGTCATAGTAGGGGACTTTAACACCCCACTTTCACCAATGGACAGATCATCCAAAATGAAAATAAATAAGGAAACACAAGCTTTAAATGATACATTAAACAATATGGACTTAATTGATATTTATAGGACATTCCACCCAAAAACAACAGAATACACATTTTTCTCAAGTGCTCATGGAACATTCTCCAGGATAGAGCATATCTTGGGTCACAAATCAAGCCTTGGTAAATTTAAGAAAATTGAAATCGTATCAAGTATCTTTTCCGACCACAACGCTATGAGACTAGATATCAATTACAGGAAAAGATCTGTAAAAAATACAAACACATGGAGGCTACACAATACATTACTTAATAACGAAGTGATTACTGAAGAAATCAAAGGGGAAATCAAAAAAATACCTAGAAACAAATGACAATGGAGATACGACGACCCAAAACCTATGGGACGCAGCAAAAGCAGTGCTAAGAGGGAAGTTTATAGCAATACAAGCCTACCTCAAGAAACAGGAAACATCTCGAATAAACAACCTAACCTTGCAGCTAAAGCAATTAGAGAAAGAAGAACAAAAAAACCCCAAAGCCAGCAGAAGGAAAGAAATTATAAAGATCAGGTCAGAAAGAAATGAAAAAGAAATGAAGGAAACAATAGCAAAAATCAATGAAACTAAAAGCTGGTTCTTTGAGAAGATAAACAAAATTGATAAACCATTAGCCAGACTCATCAAGAGAAAAAGGGAGAAGACTCAGATCAATAGAATTAGAAATGAAAAAGGAGAAGTAACCACTGACACTGCAGAAATACAAAAGATCATGAGAGATTACTACAAGCAACTCTATGCCAATAAAATGGACAACCTGGAAGAAATGGACAGATTCTTAGAAATGCACAAACTGCCGAGACTGAACCAGGAAGAAATAGAAAATATGAACAGACCAATCACAAGCACTGAAATTGAAACTGTGATTAAAAACCTTCCAACAAACAAAAGCCCAGGACCAGATGGCTTCACAGGTGAATTCTATCAAACATTTGGAGAAGAGCTAACACCTATCCTTCTCAAACTCTTCCAAAATATTGCAGAGGGAGGAACACTCCCAAACTCATTCTACGAGGCCACCATCACCCTGATACCAAAACCAGACAAAGATGTCACAAAGAAAGAAAACTACAGGCCAATATCACTGATGAACATAGATGCAAAAATCCTCAACAAAATACTAGCAAACAGAATCCAACAGCACATTAAAAGGATCATACACCATGATCAAGTGGGGTTTATCCCAGGAATGCAAGGATTCTTCAATATACGCAAATCAATCAATGTGATACATCATATTAACAAATTGAAGGAGAAAAACCATATGATCATCTCAATAGATGCAGAGAAAGCTTTCGACAAAATTCAACACCCATTTATGATAAAAGCCCTGCAGAAAGTAGGCATAGAGGGAACTTTCCTCAACATAATAAAGGCCATATATGACAAACCCACAGCCAACATTGTCCTCAATGGTGAAAAACTGAAACCATTTCCACTAAGATCAGGAACAAGACAAGGTTGCCCACTCTCACCACTATTATTCAACATAGTTTTGGAAGTGTTAGCCACAGCAATCAGAGAAGACAAAGAAATAAAAGGAATGCAAATCGGAAAAGAAGAAGTAAAGCTGTCACTATTTGCAGATGACATGATACTATACATAGAGAATCCTAAAGATGCTACCAGAAAACGCCTAGAGCTAATCAATGAATTTGGTAAAGTAGCAGGATACAAAATTAATGCACGGAAATCTCTTGCATTCCTATACACTAATGACGAAAAATCTGAAAGTGAAATTAAGAAAACACTCCCACTTACCACTGCAACAAAAAGAATAAAATATCTAGGAATAAACCTACCTAAGGAGACAAAAGACCTGTATGCGGAAAATTATAAGACACTGATGAAAGAAATTAAAGATGATACAAATAGATGGAGAGATATACCATGTTCCTGGATTGGAAGAATCAACATTGTGAAAATGACTCTACTACCCAAAGCAATCTACAGATTCAATGCAATCCCTATCAAACTACCACTGGCATTTTTCACAGAACTGGAACAAAAAATTTCACAATTTGTATGGAAACACAAAAGACCCCGAATAGCCAAAGCAATCCTGAGAACGAAAAATGGAGCTGGGGGAATCAGGCTCCCTGACTTCAGACTATATTACAAAGCTTCAGTAATCAAGACAGTTTGGTACTGGCACAAAAACAGAAATATAGATCAATGGAACAGGAGAGAAAGCCCAGAGATAAACCCACACACATATGGTCACCTTATCTTTGATAAAGGAGGCAAGCATATACAGTGGAGAAAAGACAGCCTCTTCAATAAGTGGTGCTGGGAAAATTGGACAGGTACATGTAAAAGTATGAAATTAGAACACTCCCTGACACCATACACAAAAATAAACTCAAAATGGATTAAAGACCTAAGTGTAAGGGCAGACACTATCAAACTCTTAGAGGAAAACATAGGCAGAACACTCTATGACATACATCACAGCAAGATTCTTTTTGACCCAGCTCCCAGAGAAATGGAAATAAGAACACAAATAAACAAATGGGACCTAATGAAACTTAAAAGCTTTTGCACAGCAAAGGAAACCATAAACAAGACCAAAAGACAACCATCAGAATGGGAGAAAATATTTGCAAATGAAGCAACTGACAAAGGATTAATCTCCAAGATTTACAAGCAGCTCATGCAGCTCAATAACAAAAAAACGAACAACCCAATCCAAAAATGGGCCGAAGACCTAAATAGACATTTCTCCAAAGAAGATATACAGATGGCCTACAGACACATGAAAGAATGCTCAACATCATTAATCATTAGAGAAATGCAAATCAAAACTACAATGAGATATCATCTCACACCGGTCAGAATGGCCATCATCAAAAAATCTAGAAACAATAAATGCTGGAGAGGGTGTGGAGGAAAGGGAACACTCTTGCATTGTTGGTGGGAATGTAAATTGATACAGCCACTATGGAGAACAGTATGGAGGTTCCTTAAAAAACTACAAATAGAACTACCATATGACCCAGCAATCCCACTACTGGGCATATACCCTGAGAAAACCATAGGTCAAAAAGAGTCATGTACCAAAATGTTCATTGCAGCTCTATTTACGATAGCCAGGACATGGAAGCAACCTAAATGTCCATCGACAGATGAATGGATAAAGAAGATGTGGCACATATATACAATGGAATATTACTCAGCCATAAAAAGAAATGAAATGGAGGTATTTGTAATGAGGTGGATGGAGTTAGAGTCTGTCATACAGAGTGAAGTAAGTCAGAAAGAGAGAAACAAATACAGTATGCTAACACATATATACGGAATCTAAGGGAAAAAAAAAAAAGGCCATGAAGAACCTAGTGGCAAGACGGGAATAAAGACACAGACCTACTAGAGAATGGACTTGAGGATATGGGGAGGGGGTGGGGTGAGATGTGACAGGGTAAGAGAGTGTCATGGACATATATACACTACCAAATGTAAAATAGATAACTAGTGGGAAGCAGCCGCATAGCACAGGGAGATCAGCTCGGTGCTTTGTGACCACCTAGAGGGGTGGGATGGGGAGGGTGGGAGGGAGGGAGATGCAAGAGGGAAGAGAAATGGGAACATATTGTATATGTATAACTGATTCACTTTGTTATAAAGCAGAAGCTAACACACCATTGTAAGGCAATTATACTTCAATAAAGATGTTAATTAAAAAAAAAAACAACTCCTAAATAAGAAGTCTTCAGATGTTAAAAAAAAAAAGAAGTCTTCAATAAGAAGATAATGTAATAGCAAAAATGGGGAAAATATACCAAAAGATATTTCAAAAAAGAGAGTACAGAATGTTGAGTAAACATATCAAAAGATGCTTGGCTTCTTAGTAGTCAATCAAATGCAAAAAAGTGATACCTGGAATTATCACTCACCAACCAGAAAGTTTAAATGAAAATGACAGGTATTATCAAGTTTGACAAGAATGTGTATAATCCTTGAATCTCATTCACTGCTGCTGAGGATGAAAAATCATACAAATGTTTTGAAAATGTTTAGAAATATCTAAAAAGATAAACACATGAAAGCTATGACTCAAAAATTTTACTACTACATGTATACTGAACAATAATTTACACACACACCAACAAAGCTCAAGTTCTAGAATTTATATACCAGTGCTATTCTCAATAGACACAAACTGAAAATCACTCATATTGTAATACATATTGGAATAAATTAATTAATAGTTAAATATTTACACTATGGAATCCTATGCAACAGTGGCAATGCATGATCACAACAACAGGCAACCATATAGGCATATTCACAAACAACATAAAATAAAAAAGCCCAATCTAAAAGTGATTTTACTGTGCCATAACATTTATATAAAATACAAAATACAGGTAAAGTGATCTTTTTGTTAGATACCAGAACAATATTAAACCTTAAGGGGAGTCACTAGAATGGGACCAGGGGGCCTCTGAGTATCTGGTAATTTTCTGTGTCTTTATCTAGAAGCTATGTATAGAGTGTATTCAGATTCTGAATTTTCTGAAACTTGTCATTTCCTTACAAACCATGTATGTTTTTAGCTGTTTTTTATACATAACAAAAAGTAAAAAAGATAGACTAGGGGAGGTAATTATATTAGCACTTTAATATCCATGCCTTTCAAGGTGGAAGTGAAAGGTATTAAATACTTGACATTGTGATTACTTCTTAAAAGTAAGGTGAAAATTTGAGATTAATAAATAAGACATACTTCTTCATATATAATCCTCAAAGAGGAGGGGTAGAAAGGAGTATTATTTTTTTTTATTTAATACAGAATCGTTAAGATAGAAAATAATGAAAACAGACTAGGTTTAAAAAAGAGCACACTGGACTTCCCTGGTGGCACATTGGGTAAGAATTTGCCTGCCAATGCAGGGGACAGGGGTTCAATCCCTGGACAGGGGTTCAATAAAACACTTACAAGCTGACGATCTCACATGCCGCAGAGCAACTAAGCCCGTGTGCCACAACTACTGAGCCTGTGCTCTAGAGCCTGCAAGCAACAACTATTGAGCCTGCATGACACAACTACTGAAGCCCATGCACCTAGAGCCCATACTCCACAACAAGAGAAACCACTGCAAGGAGAAGCCCGTGCACCACAACAATGAGTAACCCCTGCTTGACACAACTAGAGAAACCCTGTGCAGCAACGAAGACCCAATGCAACCAAAAATAAATAAAATTAAATCTTTTGACTTCTGAGATAACTCACTCATGCGGCTGTAGGTAAGAGGCCTCAGCTCCTTGCCACATGGATCTCTCCTTAGGGCTGCTTGAGTGTCCTCATGACATGGCAGCTGGCTTACCCCAGGATGAGTGATCTAGCAGAAACCAAAGCAGAAGCTGCAAAGTCTTTTATAACTTTGGAAGCTGCACTTTGTCATTTCTGCAATTTCTTATTGGTTAAACAGTCAGCCCTTTTCAAGTGCAAGGAGCCACACAGGTACATGAAGCCTGGGAGATAATTAGGGGATAATTGGAGGCTGGCTACCAAAGTGGCTGACTAGCCAAAGACTGAATTTTGTTTTCTTCACTTCTGGAGAGAAAATGGTCAGGGAATCTCATTGGTGGTCTTTGAGATGTACCAAAGCTACCTCTTGCCCTCACCCCCAGCCTCGTGGCTGACAGGGTCTTGGTGCTCCGGCCGTGGGTCAAGCCTGTGCCTCTGAGGTGGGAGAGCCGAGTTCAGGACATTGGTGTACCAGAGACCTCCAGCACCTTGTAATATCAAACGGCGAAAGCTCTCCCAGAGATATCTGTCTCAACGTTAAGACCCAGCTCCACTCAGAGACCAGCAGGATCCAGTGCTGGACATCCCATGCCAAACAACTAGCAAGACAGGAATGCAGGCCCACCCATTAGCAGAGAGGCTGCCTAAAATCATAATAAGGTCACAGACACCCCCAAACACACCACTGGATGTGGACCTGTCCACCAGAAAGAAAAGATCCAGACACACCCACCAGAACACAGGCACCAGTCCCCTCCACCAGAAAGCCTACACAACCCACTGAACCCACCTTAGCCACTGGGGGCAGACACCAAAAACAACGGGAACTACGAATCTGCAGCCTGCGAAAAGGAGACCCCAAACACAGTCCCCAAAGCCAAATGAGAAGACAGAGAAACACACAGCAGATGAAGGAGCAAGGTAAAAACCCACCAGACAAAACAAATGTAGAGGAAATAGGCAGTCTACCTGAAAAAGAATTCAGAGTAATGATGGTAAAGATGATCCCAAATCTTGGAACTGGAATGGAGAATAGACAAGACACGTTTAACGAGGACCTAGAAGAACTAAAGAGCAAACAAACAATGATGAACAACACAATAAATGGAATTAAAAATTCTCTAGAAGGAAACAATAGCAGAATAACTGAGGCAGAAGAATGGATAAATGACCTGGACGATAAAATAGTGGAAATGACTACTGCAGAGCAGAATGAAGAAAAAAGAATGAAAAGAATTGAGGACAATCTGAGACACCTCTGGGACAACATTAAATGCACCAACATTTGAATATTGGGGTCCCAGAAGTAGAAGAGAAACAGAAAGAGACAGAGAAAATATTTGAAAAGATTATAGTTGAAAACTTCCCTAATATGGGAAAGGAAATCGTTAATCAGGTCCAGGAAGAGCAGAGAGTCCCATACAAGATAAACCCAAGGAGAAACATGCCAAAACATATACTAATCAAACTATCAAAAATTAAATACAAGGAAAAAATATTAAAAGCAGCAAGGGACAAACAACAAATAACATACAAGGGAATCCCCATAAGGTTAACAGCTGATCTTTCAGCAGAAACTCTGAAAGCCAGACGGGACTGGCAGGACATATTTAAAGTGATGAAAGGGGAAGAGCTACAACCAAGATTACTCGACCCAGCAAGGATCTCATTCAGATTCGACAGAGAAATTAAAACCTTTACAGACAAGCAAAAGCTAAGAGAATTCAGCACCACCAAACCAGCTTTACAACAAATGCTACAGGAACTTCTCTAGGCAGGAAACACAAGGGAAGGAAAAGACCTACAATAACAAACCGAAAACAATTAAGAAACTGGTAATAAGAACATACATATCAATAATTACCTTAAGTGTAAATGGATTAAATGCTCCAACCAAAAGACACAGACTGGATGAATGGATCCGAAAACACGACCGGTATATATGCTGTCTACAAGAGACCCACTTCAGACCTAGGGACACATACAGACTGAAAGTTAGGGGATGGAATAAGATATTCCATGCAAATGGAAATCAAAAGAAAGCTAGAGTAGCAATTCTCATATCAGACAAAAAAGACTTTAAAATAAAGACTATTACAGGAGACAAAGAAGGACACTACATAATGATCAAGGGATCAATCCAAGAAGAAGATATAACAATTGTACATATTTATGCACCCAACATAGGAGCACCTCAATACATAAGGCAAATGCTAACAGCCATAAAAGGGGAAATCGACAGTAACACAATCATAGTAGGGGACCTTAGCACCCCTCTTTCATCAATGAACACATCATCCAAAATGAAAATAAATAAGGAAACACAAGCTTTAAATGATACATTAAACAAGATGGACTTAATTGATATTTATAGGACATTCCATCCAAGAACAACAGAATACACTTTTTCTCAAGTGCTCGTGGAACATTCTCCAGGATAGATCATATCTTGGGTCACAAATCAAGCCTTGGTGAATTTAAGAAAATTGAAATCATATCAAGTATCTTTTCCGACAACAACGCTATCAGACTAGATATCAATTACAGGAAAAAATCTGTAAAAAAAAAAAAATACAAACATATGGACGCTAAACAATACACTACTTAATAACCAAGACTTCACTGAAGAAATCAAGGAAGAAATTAAAAAATACCTAGAAACAAATGACAATGAAAACATGAAGGCCCAAAACGTATGGGATGCAGCAAAAGCAGTTCTAAGAGGGAAGTTTATAGCAACACAATCCTACCTCAAGAAACAAGAAACATCTCAAATAAACAAGCTAACCTAACACATAAAGCAATTAGAGAAAGAAAGAAAAAAAAAAAAACCCAAAGTCAGCAGAGGAAAGAAATCATAAAGATCAGATCAGAAATAAATGAAAAAGAAATGAAGGAAACAACAGCAAAGATCAAAAAAACTAAAAGCTGGTTCTTTGAGAAGATAAAGAAAATTGATAAACCATTAGCCAGACTCATCAAGAAAAAAAGGGAGAAGACTCAAATCAATAGAATTAGAAATGAAAAAGGAGAAGTAACAACTAACACTGCAGAAATACAAAGGATCATGAGAGATTACTGCAAGCAACTCTATGCCAATAAAATGGACAACCTGGAAGAAATGGACAAATTCTTAGAAAAGCACAACATTCCAAGACTGAACCAGGAAGAAATAGAAACTATAAACAAACCAATTCCAAGCACTGAAATTGAGACTGTGATTAAAAATCTTCCAACAAACAAAAGCCCAAGACCAGATGGCTTCACAGGCAAATTCTATCAAACATTTAGAGAAGAGTTAACACCTATCCTTCTCAAACTTCCAAAATATAGCAGAGGGAGGAACTCTCCCAAACTTATTCTATGAGACCACCATCTCCCTGATACCAAAAGCAGACAAAGATGTCACAAAGAAAGAAAACTACAGGCCAATATCACTGATGAACATAGATGCAAAAATCCACAGCAAAATACTAGCAAACAGAATCCAACAGCGCATTAAAAGGATCATACACGATGATCAAGGGGGGTTTATCCCAGGGATGCAAGGATTCTTCAATACATGCAAATCAATGTGATACACCATATTAAAAAACTGAAGGATAAAAACCATATGGTCATCTCAATAGATGCAGAAAATGCTTTTGACAATATTAAACACCCATGTATGATAAAAACCCTCCAGAAAGTAGACATAGAGGGAACTTTCCTCAACATAATAAAGGCCATATATGACAAACCCACAGCCAACATCGTTTTCAAGGGTGAAAAAGTGAAACCATTTCCACCAAGATCAGGAACAAGACAAGGTGGCCCACTCTCACCACTATTATTCAACACACTTTTGGAATTTTTAGCTACAGCAATCAGAGAAGAAAAAGAAATCAAAAGGAATCCGAATCAGAAAAACAGAAGTTAAGCTCTCACTGTTTGCAGATGACATGATACTATACATAGAGAATCCTAAAGATGCTACCGGAAACCTACTAGAGTTAATCAATGAATCTGGTAAGGTTGCAGGATACAAAATTTATGTACAGATATCTCTTTCATTCCCATACACTAAAGATGAAAAATCTGAAAGACAAATTAAGGAAACACTTCCATTTACCACTACAACAAAAAGAATAAAATACCTAGGAATAAACCTACCTAAGGAGACTAAAGACGTTTACTCAACAAACTATAAGACACTGATGAAAGAAATCAACGATGACACAAACAGATAGAGAGTTATACCATGTTCTTGGATTGGAAGAATCAACATTGTGAAAATGACTATACTACCCAAAGCAATCTACAGATTCAATGCAATCCCTATCAAACTACCACTGGCATTTTTCACAGAACTAGAACAAAAAATTTCACAATTTGTAAGGAAACACAAAAGACCCCGAACAGCCAAAGCAATCTTGAAAACAAAAACAGAGCTGGAGGAATCAGGCTCCCTGACTTCAGACAATACTACAAAGCTACAGTAGTCAAGACAGTATGGTACTGGCACAAAAACAGAAATATAGATCAATGGAACAGGAGAGAAAGCCCAGAGATAAACCCATACACATATGGTCACCTTATTTTTGATAAAGGAGGCAAGAATATACAATTGAGAAATCACAGCCTCTTCAATAAGTGGTGCTGGGAAAACTGGACAACTACAGGTAAAAGAATGAAATTAGAAGACTCCCTAACACCATACACAAAAATAAACTCAAAATGGATTAAAGACCTAAATGTAAGGCCAGACACTATCAAACTCTTAGAGGAAAACATAGGTAGAACACTCAATGACATCAATCACAGCAAGATCCTTTTTGACCCATCTCCTAGAGAAATAGAAATAAAAACAAAAATAAACAAATGAAACCTAAGGAGACTTAAAAGCTTTTGCACAGCAAAGGAAAACGTAAACAAGACGAAAAGACAACCCTCAGAATGGGAGAAAATATTTGCCAACGAAGCAACTGACAAAGGATTAATCTCCAAACTTTACAAGCAGCCCATGCAGATCAATATCAAAAATACAGACAACCCAATCCATAAATGGGCAGAAGACCTAAATAGACATTTCTCCAAAGAAGATATACAGACTGCCAACAAACAGATGAAAGAATGCTCAACATCACTGATCATTAGAGAAATGCAAATCAAAATTACAATGGGGTATCACCACACACAGGTAAGAATGGCCATCATCAAAATATCTACAAACAATAAATGCTGCAGAGGTGTGGAGAAAAGGGAACCCTCTTGCACCGTTGGTGGGAGTGTAAATTGATACAGCCACTATCGAGAACAGTATGGAGGTTCCTTAAAAAACTAAAAATAGAACTACCATATGACACAGCATTCCCACTACTGGGCATATACCTGGAGAAAACCATAATTCAAAAAGAGTCATGTTCCACAATGTTCACTGCAGCTCTATTTGCAATAGCCAGGACATGGAAGCAACCTAAGTGTCCATCAACTGATGAATGGATAAAGAAGATGTTGCACATCTTCAATATAAAATGGAATATTACTCAGCCATAAAAAGAAATGAAATTGAGTTGTTTGTAGTGAGGTGGATGGACCTAGAGTCTGTCATACGGAGTGAAGTAAGTCAGAAAGACAAAAACAAATACTGTGTGCTAACACATATATATGGAATTCTAAAAGAAAAAGAAAAAAAATGGTTGGGAAGAAACTAGGGGCAGGACAGGAATAGAGACGCAGACACAGAGAATGGACCTGGGGACATGGGGAGGGGGAAGGATAAGCTGGGACGAAGTGAGAGAGTGGCATGGACTTATATATACTACCAAATGTAAAATAGATAGCTAGTAGGAAACAGCTGCATAGCACAGGGAGATCAGCTCAGTGCTCTCTGACCACTTAGAGGGGTGGGATAGGGAGGGTGGGAGGGAGACACAAGAGGGAGGAGATATGGGGATATATGTATATGTGTAGCTGATTCACTTTGTTACAAAGCAGAAACTAACACACCATTGTAAAGCAATTATAGTCCAATAGAGATGTTAAAATAAATAAATAAATAAATACATACATAAATACATAAATAAATAAATAATTTATGCCCCCTCTCAATTAAATCTTTTCTAAAAATAAATAAATAAAAAAGAGCACTCAATAACATGGTAACTCTAAACCTAACTATTTTCAGTACTATAGTAAATTTAAATGGATTAATATCTCCTATTAAAGTGTATTTTTTTAATATTATGTGCAACTAAATTTTTTTCACAATATACAGGTAAAATAAAAGAATTACATTAGAAAGGAGAGAACATTCCATGTATTTAAAAACAATAAAACAATAAGCATATAATATGCATCTTAGGTAAAGTAGTCTTTAAGTTCAGAACAATTTGTCATTATTATAATTAGTATTATTATCCCAATTTCTTAAAAATATTTCAATACTTTTTCTATTTGAAAAAATATTTTAATATTTTTTTCTTCACTCTTTTGTGGTCTAATACATGGTAAGTATTTAGGTGCTAACATAACCTAAAAACATATGTAGTTTTTTTACAGCCGAACAAAACTGAATCAAGAAGAAACAGATAACTTGAACATACTGAACACTAAAAGCAGAATAGAATCTGTAAATTAAAAAAACTCCCTACCAACAAAAGTCCAGGATCAGATGGTTTCACAGGCAAATTCTACCAAATATACAAAGCAGAACTTACACTGATTCTTCTCAAACTCTTCAAAAAGATTGAAGAGTAAGGAATACTTCCAAAGACATTCTGTGAAGCCACCATCACCCTGATATCAAAAACAGATGGGGGGCACTTCCCTGAGTGGCACAGTGGTTAAGAATCTGTCTGCCAATGCAGGGGACATAGGTTCGAGCCCTGGTCTGGGAAGATCCCACATGCTGTGGAGCAACTACGCTTGTGTGCCACAACTACTGAGCCTGCGTTCTACAGCCCATGAGCCACAACTACAGAGCCTGATAGCCACAACTGCTGAAGCCCACACACCTAGAGCCCATGCTCTGCAACAAAAGAAGCCACCGCAATGAACAGCCTGCACACCACAACAAAGAGTAGCCCCCGCTTGCCGCAACTAGAGAGAGCCCGTGCACAGCAACAAACACCCAATGCATCCAAAAATCAAGAAAGAAAGAAATCTACTAAAAACAAACAAACAAACAAACAAAAAAACAGATGGGGACTTTTCTGGTGGTCCAGCAGCTAAGATTTCGCCTTCCAGTGCAGGGGGTGCAGGTTCGATCCCTGGTGGTGGAGCTAAGATCCCACATGCCTCACAAACAAGAAACCAAAACATAAAACAGAAACAATATTGGAACAAATTCAATAAAGACTTAAAAAAAAAACCACAGAGAAAGACACTACCAAAAAAGAAAATTGCAGGCCAATATCTTTGATAAATATAGATGCAAAAATTCTCAACTGAATATTAGAAAACCGAATCTGACAACACATAAGAGGATCATACACCATGACCAAATTTGATTCACCCCATTGTCACAAAGTTGTTTCAACATATGCAAATCAATCAACATGATACACCCCATCAACAAAGGAAAAACACAGAACAAACGATCATCTCAATAGATGCCGAAAAAGCATTCGAAAAACTTCAACATCCATTCATGATAAAAACACTTACCAAAGTGGGTATAGAGGAAACATATCTCAACATAATAAAAGCTATTTATGACAAACCCACGGCCAATACAATACTCAATGTTCATAATCTGAAAGCCTTCCCGCTAAAATCTGGAACAAGGCAAGGTTGCCCACTCTCACCTCTTCTCTTCAACATAGTATTGGAAGTCCTAGCCACAACAATCAGACAAGAAAAAGAAATAAAATCTAACCACATTGGAAGAGAAGAGGTAAAGTTGTCATTATATGCAGATGACATGATAATATATATAAAGGAAACCCTAAAAATTCCACACAAAAACTACTAGAACTGATAAACACATTCAACAAAGTAGCAGGATACAACATTAACATACATAAATTGGTTGCATTTCTTGATTTTTCTTTCTTTCTTTGATTTTTAAATTTATTTTGGCTGCATTGGGTCTTCATTGCTGTGCACGGGCTTTCTCTAGTTGTGGCCAGTGGGGGCTAGTCTTCGTTGTGGTGCGCAGGCTTCTCATTGCAGTGGCTTCTCTTGTTGTGGAACATGGGCTCTAGCACGCGGGCTTAAGTAGTTGTGGCACACGGGCTCAGTAGTTGTGGCTCACGGACTCTAGAGTGCAGGCTAAGTAGTTGTGGAGCACAGGTTTAGTTGCTCCATGGCATGTGGGATCTTCCTGCACCAGGGCTCAAACCCGTGTCCCCTGTATTGGAAAGCAGATTCTCAACCACGGAGCCACCAGGGAAGTCCCTGGTTGCATTTCTTTACACTAACAATGAAATATCAGAAAGGAAATGTAAACAAGCAATCCTTTTTTAAATGGCATCAAAAAAAATAAAATACTTAGGAATAAACCTCACCAAGGAGGTGAAAGACTTATATGCTGAGAACTACAAAACATTAGTAAAGGAAACTGAAGATGATTCAAAGAAATGGAAGGACATCCCACGCTCTTGGATGGGAAGAATTAATACTGTTAAAATGGCTATACTACCCAAAGCAATCTACAGATTTAATGTGATCCCTATCAAATTACCCATGACATTTTCCCCAGAACTAGAACAAATAATCCTAAAATGTATCTAGAACCATAAAAAGTCAGAACTGTCAACACAGTCCTGAGGAAAAAGAAAAAAGCAGGAGGCATAACCCTCCTAAACTTCAGACAATACTACAAAGTTACAGTAATCAAAACCGCATGGTATTGGCACAGAAAGAGATATATGGTTCAATGGAATGGAATAGAGAGCCCAGAAATAAACCCACACACCTATGGTCAATTAACCTTCGACAGAGGAGGCAAGAATATACAATGGGGAAAAGATAGTCTCTTCAGCAAGTGGTGTTTTGAAAGTTGGGACAGCTGTATGCAAATCAGTGAAGTCAGAACATAGCCTCACACCATACACAAAAATAAACTCAAAATGGCTTATATGCTTAAATATAAGATAGGACACCTTAAAACTCCTAGAAGAGAACATAAGCAAAACATTCTCTGACATAAATCATACCAAAGTTTTCCTAGGTAGTTCTCCCTAGGCAGTACAAATACAGTAAGTCACCTACATACGAACCTTCAAGTTGCAAACTTTCAAAGATGCAAACGTCCATTTGCATGTCCAATCATGTAAGTTAGTTCACGTGTCTGGCATACATTGTCATGTGCGTGCATCCTCTATAAGTGGTTGTGCTTTTGTGTACTTTACAGTACTGTATAGAGTACAGTAGTACAGTACCTTTATTTCAAGCCCAAGATGTCTGGAAGCGAGCGTAAAAGCAGCAGTGATGTAGCTGGTACTGTTAAGAAGCGCCAAGCGATAATGATGGAAACAAAGGTGAAAGTAATTGAGAGAGTGGAGCAAGGCAAAAAGATGTTAGACATCGCTCATTCTTATAACATGAATCATTCAATCATTGGCACGAATCTAAAGAACAAGGACAAGATCATGGAACATGTGAAGTCTGCTTTGCCGACGATGTTGACAAAATATCGAAGAAGCATGGAAAAGTGACGGAGGAGATGGAGAAACTTCTCAGTGTGCGGATGCAGGATCAACATCAGCGCTGAGTCCTGCTCAGCTTAATGCTGATTCAAGAGAAAGCTAACAGCCTTTATGAAGACTTGAAGAAGAAACACAGCAAAGAATCAGAGGGCACATCTTTTAATGCCAGCCATGGCTGGTTTCATCGGTTCAAGGCTAGAGCCAACCTTCACAATGTAAAAGTAAGTGGAGAGGCAGCAAGTGCAGATAGGGTAGCTGTCCAGGAACTTCCGGAAACACTTTGAGAAATTATTGATGATGGTGTGTATTTACCCAACCAGGTTTTTAATGTGGATGAGACACAACTGTACTGGAAGAGGATGCCAGACCGAAGTTACATCAGTAAGGAGGAAAAGTTGATGCCGGGCTGTAAAGCAGCAAAGGATAGGCTAACTGTTGTTTGGTGGCAATGCTTCCGGTGAATTGAAGCTGAAGCCTCGCTTAGTTTATCATTCAGAGAACCCAAGAACCCTTAAAAACATAGCCAAGTGTTCTCTTCCTGTTGTGTGGAAGCGTAACCCCAAATCCTGGATTACACAGGCCACGTTCCAGGACTGGTTTTGCCACCACTTTATCCCAGATGTAGAGAAATATTGCTTGGAGAAGGACGTTCCAGCAAAACATTCTTTTGCTGCTCGACAATGCTCTGGGCCACCCCCCCCCCCCATTCATGGATGACTTTCATCCCAACGTCAAAGTACTGCATCTGTCTCCAAATACTACGTTGCTCATCCAACCTATGGACCAGGGAGCTATAGCAACTTTCAAGAAATATTATTTATGTCACACTTTTTGTCAGGCAGTAAAGGTAAGTGACAAATCAGGAACAACCTAGGGACAACTTTGGAAGGACTATAACATCTACAAGACCATAAAATCATTGACTTTGCATGGTGTGAGGGTACCTTTGCCCACAGTTTGTTCATGATTTTTGTGGATTCGAGAAGGTAGATCAGAAGTCCGAAGAGGTCTTCAGCAATGTAGTGATCCTCAGTGAGAAGCTGGAGCTAGATCTGCAAGAGGACGATTTCACTGAACTCCTTGCTGTGCAACATGAGGAGCTTACTGATGGAACTGGAGGTCCAGAGAAAGGATGAAGAGGGACAGGAGGAAGAAGAAGTAACTGAAGACCTGAAGACATTCACAACACAGAAAATGGCAAGGGAAGCTTCTTTATTTGAGGAAGCACTGTTAGTTTTTGAGGCACAGGACCCGAACCTAGAATGGTACCCAAAGGTGGCAGCAGCCATTCAGAATGCAATCCAGTGCTACCTTGTCATCTATGATGAGAAAAAAAGAGCTACTACCCAGACATCAATGGATCATTTTTTCAAGAGGGTAGATAGAATTAAATCCAGCAAGGAACCAGAACCTGTGTCATCAACGTCAGGTATGAGTGAAATTGCAGCTTGCCCTCTGTCTCCTACTGCTGATAATCCTTCACCTCTACCATCTCCCACCTCCTCTCCCTCCTCCAATCAGTAATTCTTCTCGCCTGTTCCCTCGATGCCAGCCCGAGTATCCCAGCTGTTGTACTGTATTACTGTACTTTTCAAGTTACTGTACTGTAAGATTAAAAATGTTTTCTTTGTTTTTGTGTTTGTTTTTTATGTATTGTTTGTGTGAAAAGTATTATAAACCTATTACGGTACAATACCATATAGCCGACTGTGTAAGTTGGGTACCTAGGCTAACTTTGTTGGACTTACAAACAAATTGGACTTACATTCGCACTCTTGGAACAGAACTTGTTCATATGTAGGGGACTTACTGTAAAAGCAAAAAAGAAACAGGAACTAATCAAACTTATAAGCTTTTGCACAGCAAAGGAAACCATAATCAAAATGAAAATACAACCTATGGACTGGGAGAAAATATTAGCAAATGATGAGACTGACAAGGGCTTAATTTCCAAACTATACAAACGGCTCATACAACTCAATAACAAAATAACAAATAACTCAATGGAAAAATGGGTAGAAGACCTAAACAAACATCTCTCCAAAGAAGACATACAGATAGCCAATAGGCACATGAAAAGATGCTCATCATCACTAATTATTAGAGAAATGCAAATCCAAATTACAATGAGGTATCACTTCACACTGATCAGAATGGCCATCATTAAAAAAATCTACAATTAACAAATGCTGGAGGGGGTATGGAGGAAAGGGAACCCTTCTACACTGTCGGTGGCCATGTAAGTTGGTGCAGCCACTATGGAAAACAGTATGGAGGTTCCTCACAAAAACTATAAAGAGAGTTGCCATATGATCTAGCAATCCCACTTGTGGACATATATCTAGACAAAACTATAATTCAAAAAGATACATGAAACCCTATGTTCATAGCAGCACTATTTATAATAGCCAAGACATGGAAACAAACTAAATGTTCATTGAAAAATGAATGTATAAAGAAGGTGTGCTATACGTATACAATAGATATTACTCAGACATAACAAAGAATGAAATAATGTCATTTGCAGCAACATGGATGGACCTAGAGATAATGATACTAAGTGAAGTAAGTCAGAAAGAGAAAGACAAATACCATATAATATCACTTACATGTGGAATCGAAAACAGGACACAAATGAACATGTCAGCGAAACAGAAAAAAACACACAGATATAGAAAACAGTTGTGGTTGCCAAGGAGAGAGTGAAGGAAAGATTGGGAGTTTTGGAATAGCAGAAGCAAACTATTCTACATAGGATGGGCAAATCACAAAGACCTACCGTATAGCAGAGGAAACTATATTCAATATCCTGTGATAAACCATAATGGAAAAGAATATATATATATTCTTATATATATACACATATATATATACACACACATATATGTATACACATATATATATACACACACACATATATATATATATATACACACACACACATATATATATATATCTGAATCACTTTGTTGCACAGCAGAAATTAATACAACAATGTATAAAGGCTGCAGAGGGTGTGGAGAAAAGGGAACACTCCTGCACTGTTGGTGGGAATGTAAACTGATATAGCCACTATGGAGAACAGTATGGAGATTCTTCAAAAGCTAAAAATAGAACTACCATATGACCCAGCAATCCCACTACTGGGCATATACCTGGAAAAAACCATAATTCAAAAAGGTACATGTACCACAATGTTCACTGTAGCACTATTTACAATAGCCAGGACATAGAAGCAACCTAAATGTCCATCGACAGATGAATATATAAAGAAGATGTGGCACATATATACAGTGCAGTATTACTCAGCCATAAAAAGGAACAAAATTGAGTTATTTGTAGTGAGGTGGTTGGACCTAGAGTCTGTCATACAGAGTGAAGTAAGTCAGAAAGAGAAAAACAAATACCGTATGCTAACACATATATATGGAATCTAGAAAAATGGTACTGAGGAACCTAGTGACAGGGCAGGAATAAAGACACAGATGTAGAGAACGGACTTAAGGACACAGGGGGGGAAGGGGAGACAGGGACGTAGTGAGAGAGTAGCACTGACATATATACACTACCAAATATAAAATGGCTAGCGGTAAGCTGCCGCATAGCACAGGGAGATCAGCTCGGTGCTTTATGTCCCCCAGAGGGGTGGGATAGGGAGTGTGGGAGGGAGGCTCAAGAGGGGGAGATTTGGGGAATATATGTATACATATAGCTGATTCACTTTGTTGTAAAGCAGAAAGTAATACAGTGTTATAAAGCAATTATACTCCAATAAACATATATTTAAAAAACCCCACAACATTGTAAATCAACTACACTTGAAAATATTTCTTAAGTGCAAAAGATTTTTTGAATGTAAGTTTTATTGTGTGTGTGTACCACAGGTTCAATATATTTGAATTATGTCAAATTGATTACATTGTTTTTCAAAATAAAGAATTTTTGATATTTTACATCAGCTTCATAATATAAATGCAGAAAAACTATATTATTTTTTTCTAAAGTTCAGAAATAGCCATTTCGCTCATTCGGTATACTATAAACCACTAACTATTAAAAAGGGATTCGTGACCTCTTCCTTCCAAAGAAATATTTCTCCACTCACACAAGTTTAATAGAATGTTCCGCCATGAAATGACTTCCCACCTTAGAGACACGAGATTTGCATCCTGAAATCTCTTTCTTGCAAAAATGTCCAATTAGCATCCTAGCATTACAGAAAAGAAATGCTTTTTTCCAGATCTCATATTCCATACAACTTTAATCAAGACATCATGTATGTTTTTTTTTCACACACACAGACTGTATTTTATTTTTACAAGAGATAAATCAACTGACACCAAGCATTGTAAATGGATGACCACAACAAAAGCAACAATGATTGCAATTACCAAACACGAAACACACTCATACTATGTCATAATATTGACATTCAGTCCAGTAATCCTCCACTGTAACAGCTCCTTTACTTTGCAGTGAAAGACATCATGTATTTTTAAATTATCAGCACTCACCTGAGGTCTTTAAAAATCAACAAAAACATAATTTTGTGTTCTCTTTCATTTATTCTGGTTCTAAGTGGTCATTTCTAAAGGAAAGTATTTAAGTATGTCAACGTCATCTTATAAAATCATATTTCAAATGACTACCATCTCTCCAAAGATGAAATATGAGGAACTCATAATTAGGCTCTCCAAAGTTTTACTCTCTGAATCTGTATGACCCTTCTGCTGAACTCCACACTGTTCATTATTCTCTGAGAATATTCTTTTTCTTGTATGGCCATCTCACATGCTCTTTCATTTCATGAAGTTTTGTCCTACAATTTTATGCCTAGTTTATTTCTGAGAATACGCATTATTTCAGATTGATATTTATAGACACAAAGACTTCTCTATAATTCCCTGAGAGTTTCAAGAACTCCTTCTTCTTCTTCTTCTTTTTTAATACCTAGATTCTGAAGCTCTCCACAAAGCATTACTAAAATTGCATTTACATAAGTATCTACACATTAATCACACATGAATGCATTCACGATTGTATTATGATTTATTGCTAATTTTGTAGCATAAACGTAGCTGTCTTATTTACCACCCTCTTGGAAATCAGTTTAATATTTGCACTTAGGACTTGAAAGAGAATAGATAAATAAAAACCTGAAGAATATGCAAATACTATTTATATATTTCTCATAAAATTAGGTGATTATCTAACCTTTACCCAGAAAAAAGAAGAGCCCAGATACTCTGCAGGCATGATCCTCGAGAATGTGTGGTCTTCCAGCAGGAAAACATGCAGTAATCCGTGTGGCAGAGTTTACCTGTGACCAACCGGGGTTAGTGACCTATGCATTCCTTACATGCAACATATCAGGAGTGGAAAAAGGGAATTTGTCCGTTGTGGCAATAGTATAATGAAGATTTGTAGCAGGTCATGCTCATATATTCAACACAGGTACAATCAAAATTTCGCTCAATTCTGGTAGATCTAAGTCTGTATCTGTTACCTTGTCTTTAACGAGGAAATGTCAGAACTGAGTTACCAAAAAAAAAAAAAGTGTTTTGTTTGTTTGTTTGTTTTAATTACAGTCACGGTGAGTAAGACATAGCTCAGAACAGCTAATGTGACTTAGTGATTCTCTCATCAGGAAATACAGTTTCTACTTCCTTGTTTATTCTCCACATCCTGTAGTAAGTAAAGTTTCAATGAAAGATAAATCTACAGCGTGAAAAGAAAAGAAAACTTACATGTGTTGATAAGGTCATTTTGACAGGTTTTACCACGTATGTCAGTGTTTCTGGGGATGGACACAAGCCAGAGCTCCCTACTCTGACATTTTCACTGATGTCATTCCCCTTGATCCTCAATTTGAAAGTGGATAAAAATGTTTTCTATGCTTTCTTCTTTAAGAAATTAAATAAAGAATGCTTTCTAGACATGATCCTCTAATGATTTTCAGTCAGTGGTCATCAACAGAGGAAAAGCACAGAATCTCATCCCCACAGAAGGGTGACATTCAGTCGGGTAAGAAAATTCTCCCCAAAATCAGAGCTTCATCTTTAACATGCAATCAGAGGCTTTCACAGGTTCTTCATCACTCTGCACTCGGCCCTACCATATGGGATTGGCTCTGAGGATCGCACATCAGATGGCTGACAAACATGTCATAGTACACTGATCTGGTACCAGATCCTGCCTCTCTTAATGATCTCCCGCAGGGACATTGGAATATTCTAGGATATTTCCTGGAGCCCTCTACTCTATACAGGTACACTTCCAAGTAGAAGCAGAAGCTTGGATTCTCACTGGGACCCCTGCTCTGTCCAACCAACCTCTCTAGAAATATGATGTTCTAATCTCTGCTGATTGGAATATTTCAAGGTCTCTCCCTGTGCTAATTTAGTAAAGGTAAAAGAGAAACAAGAAAGAGCAAACTATGCAGGGAGCAATGTATAAGGCTCCTTTACTTAATGTATTTATCTGATATACCCAAATACTGAGAAATATAGATTCATTTCATAATGTTCAAGAAAAGAGGAGGAGGAACCTCCATGCCAACAGCATATATAAAATGGAATCAATATTGCATAAGCTCGAGCTTAAGCTTAGCTACGAGGTACTAACCCTGCTCATAAAGAAGCAATAGTTCTCCATCATTTGAAGCACACTGAGGACTCAGACAGCTGGACACTGAAGGTGTAGCCTCCTCACTCGAATTCTGTACCTGCATCACAGAGCAGTGAAATATTCCCAAAGAATTATTAAGGATGAGGGGGGGAGGCGAAATAAAAAAGGTGAATCCATAGTCTGTCCTACCGTCTGTTCTGTTGGACATTACCACCATCTTGGCCCAATATGACCTTCCCACTTTTCTCTGGGCCTCCCTACTTTGCACCTCCATCCTCTCATTATATCTTACCTACACTTGGAAACGACTCTCGTTTTTCCACTTATCTTTATCAACAAGTAATCCAAATAGCAACTGTGTATATAACTCCTTAGAAACCTCAGGTCTGACTCAGTAATACATGACCTTTGAAGTCCAAAGTTTTCCTAATTCCCTTTATTATTTTTTTTCTAATTTCCATGTACTTACACTCTCAGGACCTCCACTGTTCTCAGGTTCGTCTTCCTTGCAAAATCTGTCAACCTAGACATAGATTTAAGTACCACCCTCTAATGATCTCCTAGGGAATCCAGTTTTTAAAAAAGCCTCAGCAAGCCTTATGGACTTTATTAAAGACTCTTTAAGATAACCCATGGGAGATAGCAGTACACCCATAGATATCTATTTAATACACCCTCAAAGTAATTTTTTTTTCTTTTTTAGAAAGTCTCTTCTGGCCAATGAAGACTCTCAGCTCTTCTTCTTCAACATATGCAGTGTCTCACCCTTCTGATTACTCTCTGCTCTATCCCAGGTCCCCTCCCTTTCCTGATATTGCATTCTTTCCCAATTTTGTATGTTGGTAAAATCAAATAACATAAAATATAACATGTTAATTATTATAAAGTGCACCGTTCAGTGATATTAAATACATTCATATTATTGGGCGATCAACATCGCCATTTATCTTTCTACTTCTTTTCTACGTTTTAAAACTGTAACTCTATAGCCTTTAAACATAACTTTCCTTTTTGTTCCATAACCACCTGAAAAGCATCATTACCCTCCCAATTTCTATGGTTTTGACTACACTAAGTACCCCATATAATTGAAATAAGTAGTTGTATTGTTATGACTCACTAAAAGTCAGAAAAATGGCATTTTGGGTAGCTAAATTTCCTCAAGATTCATCCATGTTGTAGCATATTCCTAGATCTTTTCCTTCTTAACACTGAATAATATTGTATTATATGGGTATACCACACTTTGCTTATCCAGGAACTAGTGGATGAACACTTAGGTTGCTTTCATATTTTAACTACTGTGATTATTACTGCTCTAAACACTGGAGTACAAATATTTCTTTAAGACCCTGATTTCAATTCCTTTGGGTATACCTCATAGTAAAATTCCTGGATCATATAGTAATTCTATTTTTCAATATCTGAAAAATTGCCATACTGTTTTGCAAAGCAGCTGCATCATTCTACATTCCCACTAACATAACACAATGGTTCCAACTCCCTCACATCCTCACCAATGCTTGTTTTCTGCTTGTGTACGTGTGTGTGTGCTTGTGTGTGTATGCATGCACACAAATGTATAAACATGCATTTAGTGATATGGAGCATCTATTCAAGTGCTCAGTCACTTGTACATCTTTTTGAAGAACCGTCTATTCAAGTCTTTTATCCATTTTTGAATCAGGGTGTTTGTTTTTTGTTGAGTTGTAGGAGTTCTCTGTATATTCTGAATAGAAATCTCTTGTCAGATAGATGGCTTTCAAATATTTTCTCCCATCTTTTGGGTTGCCATTTTATTCTGTTCACATTTTTTTGATACACATTTTTTTTAAAGTTATGTACTGCAAATTGTTTATTTTTTTTGTTAGCTGTACCTCTGTTGTTCCTTCATTTCATATTGAGGAAAACACTGCCAAATCCAATGTCATGAAGGAAGCTCTTGTCCTGTGTCTTCTTCTAAGACTTTTTATTAGGTCTTATATTAATTTCTTGATACGTTTTCATTAATTTTTGCATATGATGTTAGGTAAGGGTCCATCTTCCTTCTTTTGCATGTTGACAAGAAGACTTCTCAGCACCATTTGTTGAAAATACTATCCTTTCTACTTTGAAAAGTCTTGGCAACTTGTCAAAAATCATTTGGCCATATATTAGGGTTTATTTATGGGTGTTCTATTCTATTCTATTGGTCTTGAATAAGGGAGAAAATAGTATAACCTATCCAGCTTGATGAAGAACATAAAGAAAGACCAGGACTGAGAATTAGGAGGACAATATAAAACAGCAGAGAGTAAAAGACAGTGTTAGAGAAGATCTTGTATTTGCGAGTTCATGGAAATACGATCATGCTACAACCACTAAACGCCTGACTTTGAACAATACGGTAAATGTGCTAGCAAGAAACATAACACTTACCCATCTCTGGGAAATATAGTATGGGCATAAAGATAAACTACACACAAATATATTAAAAAGGGAAGGGTTTTCATGGTGTGAGAATGTTGTGGGATTTGAAATACAATTTACTTCTGTTCTACCATTGTCTCTAAAATTTTTCAAAGTGTATATACAAGCAATTCCAATTCTGGTAATGTGCTTGACAGGTTTATATATGAACTTCAGCAGACCAGTAAATGTACATTCATAGTAGGACTGTTCCCTAAACCAAAAAACAAAACACAAAAACTGGAAAGACTAGAGTTCACTTTGTCAACATACATACAGATGCAGTGATGGCTAATGGTCCAAAAACAGAAGGTGAGCATGGGTGCAAGAGGTTAATCCCCAGGCTGGGGTGGGGTGCAGAGTTTGAGGGTAACACAGGTAGAAAAGGCTTTTGTCCTATCCTTGATTTTTGAGGTATGGAAATTCACAGGTCACTACCTTCATTTCAAACTGAATGAATGCACTATTCAATTTTTTAAAACAGGCGAAGTAAACATGAGTGATAATAAATTTCAAACTGTCGCTAATCAAATAAGATACTAAGAAAAATTAAATAATATGATTTAAGAATGAAGTGGAGAGATTGTCCAAGATGGTAGGATTCAAAGACCCAGAGCTTGATGCCTCCCATGGCCACACCAAAATCACAACTCTTTACAGAACAGCAATTGATGAAAAAGGCCGGGACCTACCATAAAAGATGTTTTACAGCTAAAGATATAAGGAAGGTACCTCGACAAGACAGGAAGGAAGGGCAAAATCTCAATAGAGTCAAGACCCATACCACCAGGTGGGTGGCCCACAAATGGGAGAATAATTACAATTTCAGAGGTGCTCCCAGGTAGCAAGGGGTATGAAGCCAACATCAGGCTCCCAAGCCCAGGGATCCTGTGTTGGAAAGAAGAGTTCCTAGAAAGTTGGGCTTTGAAGACCAGTAGTGCTTATTTTCCAGACAGCCAGAGGGTGGTGGGAAATAGAGATTCCACTCTTAAAGGATGCTCACAAAATCCCACATGATCCGAGAATCAGAACAGAAGCAGTCATTTGAAAGGATCCCGGGTCACACCTACCTCCTGATCTTGGAGAGTCTCCCAGAGAGGCAAGAGGCAACTACAGCACAGCCTCAGGGACAGAGACACTGGCAGCAGCCATTCGGGGGAGCTCCTTCTACCTCGTGGACGCTGGTACCAGCAAGCATAATTTCAGAATCCTCCCTCTAGCTTATCAGCCTCAGGACCGAGCCCCACCCATTTCCACCAGACTATAGACACCGGTACTAGGATGCTGCAGGCCAAGCAACTAACTGAGCAGGGGCATAGCCCCATCCACCAGCAAACAGGCTGCCTTCAGATCCTCTCAGTGCACAGCTGCCCCTGGACAGGGGCCCAGCCACCAAAAGCCCCAGGACCAGCCTCCACACCTCAGTGGACAGGCACCAGCCCCAGAGTCCCTGGCCCCTCTGACAAGTGAGCCTGCTCTGGCCTTGGAGTCAGCCTCACCGTCGGCAGATGATTACGGCACAGGGACTGGATGGAGCTTGGACCTACCCAACAGCAAACCTGCTCTAGCAGCGGGATCAGCCTCATACACCAACAGGCACACACCAGCTCCAGGAATACCACAGCCCAGCAGCCTGTGTGACCAGAACACTCACTTGCAGGCCAGAAGCAGCCACGGACTCAGCTGGGTCCTGACCCTGCCCATCAGAATGCCAACACAAGATTAGGGATACCCCCGACCCTGCAGAGAGCTGTGTCAGGAACCGTGATCCAACACCAACTCTGTGGCTCCTGGGCCCTGCAGCCAGAGCGCAGAACCTGTCTCTTCCTCCCAGTAGCCAGCATAGCCCCAGGACCAGTGACTGGGCACTAGCCCTGATATCACGTGGACTGCAGTTCTACCCATAAGTGAACCAGCACCAGTTTTGGTGTCCCCCAGAGTTGTGCAGCCAGCTGCCTTATGATTTAGTCTCACCAAGCAGCACAGACAGCCTCCATACAAGGCAGAGCCTGGCAAACAAGCAGTCTGGGGGCAGCCAAGCCTACCAGACTACCCACAGTAGTCAGCCCACCACAGCAGAAGAGCCCAAGCAGCCCACATAGGGGGTACACCTAGAATATATAGCTCTAGTGACCAGGGGAGAAGGGGCTGCTGGGACCCATAGGACATCTCCTACAAAAGGCCACTTCCCCAAGGTCAGGAAATGTAACGAACCTACTGCACACATAGCAATAAAAACAGGAAGTTAAGAAAAATGAGGTGACACAGAAACACGATCCAAATGAAGGACCAAGATAAGAATTCAGAAGAAGATCTAAGTGAAGTGGAGATAGCCAATCTCCTCAACAAAGGGTTCAAGGTAATGACTGTAAAGATGATCAAAGAACTCAGGAGAAGAATGGACGACCAGAGCAAGAAGTTAGAATGTTTTTAAAAAGAGTTAGACCATTAAAGAACAACAAAACAGAGATGAGGAATACAATAACTGAAATGAAAAATACATTAAAGGAAACTACTGTAGACTAAATGATACAGAGGAATGAATCAGAAAACTGAAGGACAGAGTAGTGGCAATCACTGAAGATGAACGGTAAAACAATAGATTAAAATGAAATGAGGAAAGTTGAACAGACTTGCCAAACAACATCAAGTGTACTAATATTTGCATTATACTGGTCCCAGAAGCAAAAAGGAAAGAGAGAGCAGTGTAGAACATACCTGAAGACATAAGAGCTGAAAACTTCTGTAACCTGGGAAAGAAAACAGACATCCAAGTCCGGTAAACACAGTAAGGCCAAAACAGGATCAACCCAAGGACCACACCAAGACTCATTGTAATTAAAATGGCAAAAAAACTAAAGATAAAATGACACTATTAAAAGGAGCAAAGGAAAAGCAACAAGTTACAAACATGGGAACTTGCATAAAGTTATCAGCTGACTTTTCAGGATAACCTCTGCATGCCAGAAGGGAGTGGCATGGTATATTTAAAGTCATGAAAGGGAAAAGCCTATAACCAAAAATACTCTACCCAGCAAGGCTCTCCTTCAGATTTGATGGTGAGATCTAAAGTTTTACAGAGAAGCAAAACTAAAAGAGCTCAGCATCGCCAAACCAGCTTTATGAGAAATCTTAAAGGGGCTTTTCTAAGTGAAAAAGAAAAGGCCACGACTGAAACATAAAAATTAGGAAAGGAAACTTACTAAAGGAAAAACCTCATTGGTTAAGGCAAACATTCAACAAAGGTAGTAAATCAACCATGGACACAGCTAATAGGAAGGATGAAAGAAAACAGCAATAAAATCATCTATATTCACAATAAGAAGTTAAGGGACACACAAAACAAGTAGATGTAAAATATAAGGTCAAATTCAGTAACTGTGGGGGAGCAGAGCAACAATGCAGGGTGGTTAGTGTCCATGTGAAATTAAGAGCTCAGCAACTTAAATAATCACACACACACACACACACACACACACACATACACACACAAAACTGAAAGAAATCCAAACATAATATTAAAGATAGTCCTCCCATCACAGATGAAGGGAATAAAAGGGGAAAAAAGGAACACTGAAGAAATTAAAGAGGGATTCTGAAAATACCCAAGACAAATGAAAATGAACACACAATGATCCAAAATCTATGGGACACAGCCAACGCAGTTCACAGGGGGAAGTTATAGTGATACAAGCTTATTCTTAGGAAACAAGAAAAATATCAAATAAACAACCTAACATTACACCTGACGGACTTAGAAAAAGAAGGAAAAACAAAACTCAAAGCTGTCAGAAAGAAAAATTAAGAAAACTATACCATAGGCAATCACATCAAAAAGAATAAGATACCTAGTAATAAACACACCTAAGCAGGTAAAAGACATGTGCTCAGAAATCTATCAGCCATTGGTGAAAGAAGTTCAAGGCAACACAAAAAGATGGAAAAATATAGCATGTGCATGGACTGGAAGAATTAATACTGTTAAAATAACCATACTACCAAAGACAATCTACAGATTTAATGCAATCCCTATCAGAATACCAAAGCATTTGCACAGAACTTGAAAAAGTAATTTTAAAATTTGTATAGAAACACAAAGACCCCAAATAGCCAAACAATCTTGAGAAAGAACAGAGCTGGAGGCATCACGCACCTTGACTTCAGACTATACTGCAAAGCGACAGTAATCAAAGAGAATCGTACCGGAGCAAAAACAGACACAAAGATCACTGGAATAGAATAGAGACCCCAGAAATAAGCCCACACACTTATATTTAATTGATTTATGGCAAAGCAGGCAATATGGAGAAAAAACTGTCTCTTCAATAGGTGGTACTGGGAAAACTGGTCAGCTACATGGAAAAGAATAAAATTAGATTATTTTAGCACACCATATATAAAATAAACGCAAAACTGAATAAAGACCTAAATGTAGGACCAGAAACCATAAAGCCCCTAGAGGAAAATATAGAACATTCTTCAACATAAATGATAGCAACAGTTTTAGGTTCAGTCTACTAAGGCAAATGAGACAAAAGCAAAAATAAACAAATGGGACTTCACTAAACTTAAAAGATTTTGCACAGCAAAGGAAACTAAAGACAAAATGAAAAGACAACCTGCTGAAGGAGAGACAATATTTGCACATGATAAGAGGTTAACACCAAAAAGATGACCAAGCAAGGGTTCATATCTAAACTACAGAAACAGCACATACAACTCAATATCAAAAAAACACCCAAAATCTCTTTTTAAAAAAATGAGAAGACCTAAATAGACATTTTTCCAAGGAAAAAATACATATAGACAGCCAGAACTCACAAAGATGCTAAACATAGCTAATCGGCAGTAAAATGCAAATCAAAACTATGAGATATATCACCTCAGTCTTGTCAGAATGGCTGTCATCAAAAAGATCACAAATAACAAAGGTTAGTGAGGATGTGGAGAAAGGGAAACTCTTGTACACTCTTGATGTGAATGTGAAGTAGTGCAGCTACTGTGGAAAGCAGAATGGAGGTTCCACAAAAAACTAAAAATAGAACTACCATAATATCCAGCAATTTCACTGTTGGGTGTATCAGAAGAAAACAAAAACACTATTTCAAAAAACTAACTGCACACCAATGTTCATAAGAGTGTTATTTGCCATAGCCAAGATATAGAGTCAAACTAAGTGTTCATCAATAGGTTAGTGGATAGAAAAGATTTTTTATGATGACTTCAGCAAAAAATGAAATGTTGCCATTTGCAAGAACATGGATGGACTTGGAGGGTATTATGCTTAGTAAAATAAGCCGCAGAGAAAACAAGCATGGTATGTTATCATTTACACGTGGCATCTAAAAAACAGAATACAACAACAACAACAAGAAAAAAGACTCACAGACTAAAGAACAGACTAGTGGTTACCAGCAGGGAGAGATAGGGTGGAGGAGCAAAATAGTGGTGGGAGATTTTGAGGTACAATCCACTATGTATAAAGTCAATAATCTACAGTGATGTACTGTATAGCATGGGGAATATAGCCACTCTTTTATAATAACTATAAATGGAGAAGGACCTAAACATTTATGAATCACTATGTTGTACCTCTGAAACTAATATAATAATGTAAATTAACTATAGATCAATAAAATATAAAGTAAGAAACAATAAAGGGGAGACACAGATTATTGGATAGAAATCAATTAAATAAACACAAGTTTTGGAAATCAAGGAATTAAAAAACAACATGTAAGACACAACATTGGCATTTAAAGTGTACAATCTATTCATTTAGAAGAAATCATTTAAGTGGTAAAAAATGGTACCCATTCTCACAATTTTGTATATCTAGGATAAATTATTATCTACAAAAATACGTTACAAATATTCACTCAAAAAGAAAGAGAAAATTTGGATTAACCCATTTTAGTATACAAATTTAATATCAAAGTCTCTAGGTAAAATTGATTTGAATAAGTTCTGTTAGCCACTTCTAGTTTCTTTGTGATGTAAAATCTTTTAAAGCATAAAAATCAGCCTTCCTACATTATTCCATTAGACATACATAGAAGTTAAAAGAAATGAGAAGACAGAACAATCAACCAGGAAGGTGAATTTACTGAGAAACAGTCATTCGTTCTCCCTCCTCCTTTTCTTTTCCTCCTTTTCCAGGTCTCTTTCGGTTCCAATCAAGAGAAGTCTTGAGAGTTCTGAGAATATTTCTTTGAGGGCTTCAAATCACCGTAGCTACATCCTCTGCCACAACTACACACACGGGAACAAAAATAAACCTCTGCTATCTACTCATGTAGGAGGGATTCATGCAAAATAAACTCCTACATGGAGACCAACAGGTGAGTTTTCTACCTGTTCTTTATAATGTCCTTCCATTATAGTAAATCCCACACATTATGAGGCAGAAGCGGTTATGTGAGCTTTTCCTTGAAGTCAAAAAACTTGCATTCATTTCAAGTATCTGGTGATCATAGGGTACAGCTAGGGAAGGTGCCATCCCCCTTGTGGGGGGGCGGGAGGGGTGGCAGTGAATGGGCTCCCGCAACCATGCACCTCCTGATGTACAGATTCTGGAGTAACAAAGGGCGGTCACACCGCAGTCGACCTGTCAGGCTGTCGGGCCAATGGGCAACCCGACCAGCCTGGAAGTGCCCCAACAGTTGCTGAAGGCAAAACTCTGTCCCCCCTGTGAAGCCAGGCAATTTGGGCCAGAGAGTCAGAGGAGACCGGTAATCAACTCCTCCTCTCTGCTCACCTCCTTAGGGTTACAGCAACCCCATCTCCAAACCCAAATCTGACCCTGGAGTGCCAAACTGGGAGTGGCAGGTGGGCTCTGCCGGTTCTTCAGCGCCCTCTGGAGGTTGTCTGCTCTAATGGCAACTCTCAGCCCTTCCTCCTCCTCCTTCCCTAGTCCTGGGGGCTGCCTTGGCCTCCTGCAGCTGCTGGCCTGATTTCATTCTTCTTTTTTCTCCAATTACAATGAAGTGTCTTACAGAGGTTTGGAATCTCTTGAAGAAGGAAGATCTTTTAGTCAATACACCTTAACCATGAGAAGTTGGTTTCAAGAATGAACCTGAAATACTGTATTTTTCTCCTGTTGATTCCAAGGAGAGACAGCTCAAGTTTTCTAAATCATAAGAAAAACCAAGGTAAATATGATATTCTGAGCCAGAGATGAAAAAGCAGTTTTTAGCACCCCCTCCTCATGTCATATGACCGGGATTTAAATCAATCAACTGCCACTGGTTTTTAAATCACATGACCCAACTTTAAATCAATCAGCTGCTTCCGTGTAACTCACGTGACTTGGCTTTGAATAGTAAGAAATGCAGAGGTATGAAAATGATGTTCTGAACAACAAATGGAAAAAACAACATTTTAGAAAGTTTTTTTCTTTTCAAATGGACCATTCGTTGCATACAGAATAAAGGATTCCCTTGTGGATTTCTTGAACTGTAAACACATACAATGTCTCCGTTGGCTTGATTGACTTAGTTTTTTGGGGTTTGTTTTTGTTGTTGTTAACATCTTTATTAGAGTATAATTGCTTTACCATGTTGTGTTAGCTTCTGCTGTATAACAAAGTGAATCAGCTATTCGTATACATATATCCCCATATCCCCTCCCTCTTGTGTCTCCCTCCCACCCTCCCTATCCCACCCCTCTAGGTGGTCACAAAGCACTGAGCTGATCTCCCTGTGCTATATGCAGCTGCTTCCCACTAGCTATCTACTTCACCTTTGGTAGTGTACATATGTCCATGCCACTCTCTCACTTCATCCCAGCTTACCCTTCCCCCTCCCTGTGTCCTCAAGTCCGTTCTCTACATCTGCGTCTTTATTCCTCTGCAGCGACTCCTGCTAGGGACGGATACTTCCTTTTATGCTCAGGGAAATCCCCTAGTTTGAATATGATTTGAGTTTGATCCTGTGAAACCATCAGAACTTCCCACCAGAGACAAATGAGGAGATTCTGGCCTTTATTAGTATGCACGATGAACACGGGTGTCCTGGCTGTACTTGCCAACCCTCCTATTTTACCCACCTATTTTTATCCACCTTCCTCCCTGTGAGTACCTTTGACCAACCCTGAGCTCAGACTCCTGACCTACTACACTGACTTTGTCAGTCTTTCTTTAAAAATGGACAGGTAATAAAATGAATTTAACCTAGAAGCAGCAGCTCAGTAAGGGAAATAAAATCATCAGAAGTTATCTAATCACAGCCACAGCCATCCAGGACTCTGTCTTATCTGCTGGGTCATAAGAATGGGACCTTCCTAAACTTGAAGGGCATCCAATCAAATAAGTAAAGGTGTTGCTCACCTCTGGCTCTTGGAGGGATTGCTAGGCAGTCTACCCAGTGTATACTAACTGCAAAACACTGTCATGGTTGTGAAACACCTATGTTCCAGGAAAGCTTTTTGGGGTGCATGGGGAAGGTTTCCTTGTGACATCAAGCAAAAAATAAATCACCAAGCTCTTTGAGCACAGGGGTTCTTAAGAGGGCAGTAGAAGGAAGGAATGGGGAGAAAAGACGATCTCCTCTGAAGTGAAGGTCGTTTTTCCAAAAGAGTAGGATTTAGTCTCAGTTTAAGGAGAACGCTTTTAAATAGCTGGGACAGCTCCAAACTTCAGTTTAGGGAATGAGTGCTTCAAAAGAACAGTGCTTTACAAGTCCTGGCAAGGCAGCAAGAGGATGAAGAGTTGGTTTTGCATCGTTTTGAACACAGGAGTAAAGAAGCAGAGGCATCTCTGACCTAAAGGCCCTGAGATCCTATGGCATCAATGGGTCAGTTGCAGGGGCAGGGGGTGTGGGGGGCGATATTTCTCTCTCAACGTCTCCCAGGGCAGCCACCCCTCCCGACCCCACCCCACCCCCACTCCCTGCACCCTCCCTCCCTCCACTGTTGGGTCCCCAGGGACAGCACTTCTCAAGCTGGAGCCCTCAGGCACCATCTCTGCAGTCTGGATTCTTCCTGGAGCCTGGCAAGTTCTGGGACAGGAAGGCGGGTCTGCAAGGCCGCTCCGGTGCAGTCGGACCTGGAGGCCTGGAGGGGAACTGGAGCCCTGAAGCCCACCCACGTCCTTGAAGCCGAGGGAGGAACACATCCTCGTAACAGTACTTCTCAGGGGTCAGCGTGCTCCCCACCCGACGGTGATCCATACTCACTTGAGGCAGCAAGGATTGCCTCTAACTGGCCCCCTCGATTCTGCCTTAAGGGTCCTCGCACATGTGTGATAGGGCAGGCCCCGGATCTCTTTAGTCAGTTGACGCCAGTGCTGCCGGCATCCCTCCAGTCCCATCCCCCAGCCCCTCCCTCTGGGACTGTATCTAATAGAAGAAAGAGCACAGAGGAATTGGCTGAATCAAGGGACCTGGGAGCCTGGGTATGAGTTTGAAGACCGAGAACCTAAGGCGCAATTACATATTATTGGAAACTCTTGTGGAGTGTGTGTGTGTGTGTGGGGGGGGGAGGTTAGGAGGCTGAGAGGCTGAGTCGACCTGCTGAGTCCAGCCCCAGGACACCACACAGCCCCGTCCCCCTTTCCCTGCCATCAGACAAGGGGTGCCGCAACTCCAGCTGGGACTCTGCACGTCCCCCTCCCTGATTCTCCAGAAGAGCAGGTGACCCCCCTCTGAGGGCAGGGGCAAGACAATGGACCAAGTCCCCCTGCACTAAGGGGCGACTGGAAGCTCTTCCTGAACAGCAGTGCTGGCTTGGAGCGAACCCGTGCACCGCCAAAGTTGGTCTCGTCCTGAAGCTGAGGGACGCAGGCTTTAAGTCAGCTGCCTTGGCTTTAAATCAATCAGTCCCCCCTTTAAGTCAGGTGACCCGACTCGAAATCACTGTGTGCCCCTCAAGCCTGCAACTTCAAAAGTTGGGAACTTCACTTTGATCCCAGCACCTCACACAGCTGAATGCACACTGTAGTCACCCCCAAGCCTGGCTTAGAGGCAGGATATAAGGTAAGGGGATGGGCTGCACACGTGGTGAGGAGGGTGCACTTCATGTACCAGAAGGGTCCAGGTACTCTGGGTACAGCAAGCAGTGCACGATACAGCAGCTCCCTGGCCAAGCTGGTGATGCACAGGGGGAGCAGGCACACCCAGGCACGCAGAGGTTCCAGGCCGGGAGCTGGGGCACAGCCAGCCGGGAGGGTGTGAAAGCCGAGGATCTGAGCCTTCTTGAGAAAGGCAGACACAGAGGATGGATGAGAAACAAAGACCAGATGAAACATGGATTTGAAAAGCACACCCTGCTCTTGAAATTGGGGTGGGGGGCACCCCAGATTTTAGTCTTCTTACTCCCCAGTACCTAGTGCTTTGGCATTTGCCCAGTTACTTATAAAATGTGATGGATAATACCTAACCCATAGAATACTGCATTTGTAGTGGTTTTGCATGTTTATGTTTCTATAGTGGAATACTCTTTTCTACAAGAAAAATGTACACTATCTGAAATAAGTTAAAACCCCTCCTTAAAATGTACTATATCGGGAGTGGAGAAAAGGGAACACTCTTGCACTGCTGGCGGGAATGTAAATTGATACAGCCAGTATGGAGGTTCCTTAAAAAACTAAAAAGAGAACTACCATGCGACCCAGCAATCCCACTACTGGGCATATACCCTGAGAAAACCATAATTCAAAAAGAGTCATGTACCAAAATGTTCATTGCAGCTCTATTTACAATAGCCAGGACATGGAAGCAACCTAAGTGTCCATCATGGGATGAATGGATAAAGAAGATGTGGCACATAAATACAATGGAATATTAGTCAGTCATAAAAGGAAACAAAATTGAGATATTTGTAGTGAGGTGGATGGACCTAGAGTCTGTCATACAGAGTGAAGGAAGTCAGAAAGAGAAAAACAAATACCGTATGCTAACACATATATATGGAATCTAAAAAAAAAAATTAAAAAATTAAAAAAGGTCATGAAGAACTTAGGGGTAAGACGGGAATAAAGACACAGACCAACTAGAGAATGGACTTGAGGATATGGGGAGGATGAAGGGTAAGCTGTGACAAAGTGAGAGAGTGGCATGGACATATATACACTACCAAACGTAAAATGGATAGCTAGTGGGAAGCAGCCACATAGCACAGGGAGATCAGCTCGGTGGTTTGTGATCACCTAGAGGGTTGGGATAGGGAGGGTGGGTGGGAGGGATGGAGATGGAAGAGGGAAGAGATATGGGAACATATGTATATGTATAACTGATTCACTTTGTTATATAGCAGAAACTAACACACCATTGTAGAGCAATTATACTCCAATAAAGTTGTTAAAAAAAAAAAAAGTACTATATCGGACTTCCCTGGTGGCGCAGTGCTTAAGAATCTGCCTGCCAAGACAGGGGACATGGGTTCGAGCCCTGGTCAGGGAAGATCCCAAATGCCGCGGAGCAGCTAAGCCCATGCGCCACAACTACTGAGCCTGCAGGCCACAACTACTGAAGCACGTGCGCCTAGAGCCCGTGCTCCACGACAAGCGCAGCAAGAGAAGCCACCGCAATGAGAAGCCTGCGCACCGCAACAAAGAGTAGCCCCGGCTCACCGCAACTAGAGAAAGCCCGCTCATAGCAACGAAGACCCAACGCAGCCAAAAATAAATAAATAAATAAAAATAATTTTTTTTTAAAAACGTACTATATCCTTCTGTACAGCTTCTCTGGGAAGAACAGAGAGATGGCGTGGGAGAGTGAGAAAGACCAATATTTAGTGCACATCTCTCATGCAGTTGCTCCGCTGGCTCAGATAGATTTATCCCCACTTTACAAAGGAGGAAATAATCTCAGAGAGCTTTAGTAATTTTCCCAAAGCCAAACAGCTATTGAGTGGCAGAACCAAGATCTGAACCAAGTCTGTTACCTTCAAAGCCTAAGTCCTCATCACAACAAAACTCAATTAATATTTACATTTATCGAATTACATTGCAACCTGGGGAGTTCTTGGCACAATCCTGAATAAGAGTGAGAAAGAAAGAAATAGCATTGTTCCTACAGTCAACCAAAATTTTTGAAGCAGCTGCTAGATGCCTGGCCCTTTTTGGGGTTCAGCAGTGATCAAGACAGGAAGAGTCCTGCTTTCATGAACCATGTAGTGGGGAGGAGAGACGGGTGCAACTTGGGTGAGGGATTTCACCTTGCTGGGTCTCTCTTTTCTCATCTGTAAAATGGGATGAATGTTCCTCATTTTCTGGGATTGTCCAGCCCTCACATTCTCTGATTCCATAAGAAGCATTTGTTTTCCTGTTTCTTTAAAATTCATTCAGGCCGTGAGCTGTGATGAATGTTGTTAGCTGCTCCCCAAATCACTCTATTCCCACCCTTTTCCTGTGATCAGGTCTTTCCCAAAACATGACTCACAATCAATCAAGTCACAGAACATAAGGGGCACCCAGCAGAAAAATTCCAACCCTTGCTTCCCAGGAGCTCTGCGGTCTACCTGCCCGGTAAACTTAGCTCACCTGGCACAAGGTGGCCATCCCTGGTTTCACATCAACATGATCTCAGGCACAAACCTCCTTGTTTTTCCATTTTGTCTTTAAGTTACTTGTTGAAACAACTGCACAAATAGGACAAAGATATAAAATCAGGCATCTTCTGCCCCCAGTGCCTACTAATAAATGGTTTTCTGCCACTTTAATGATAAAGATAGAACATTTCAACATTCTGCTGCCCTTATTATTTGTCACTTTTGTTGATATTTCTATTGAATACATCTTTCAATATTTTAACAATGGAACATTTATTTAGGTTGTTCCAGACCCAGCCTTTAGTGGTAAAGGTTTTGTTGTTATATTTCTATTATGATTCCTTTAAAAATCATTATCCTATTTAAATGGATTAAGTCAATTCTATAGGCATTTATCTTGTGATATTGATGAAATTGATACATAGAGGGCAGTAGTACAAGTTGATTGGACTTGAGAACCTCTATTAGCACAGTTAAGTATAAATATTATGTATATGTAAACCAAAGTACATGCCGAGTGAGATTCTCCGACTATTTTTCACTGTCTGGCCCTCAAGCCTGTGAGAAATGGAATATTTCTTGCCATATCAGTAAACAAAGGAAGTCACAGTCATCAGCACTTGCAGCCCTCCAATGTGAGCCGGCGGGCCCTGAGGCACTCAGGATATGCAAATACAGAATGCAGGCCCCAGAGAGCTGAGGTGCATATCAAAGGAAGGATTTCAGCGAGCCCAGACTCTTGCATCTTCCCGTACAAAGAAAAGCGCCGCATTCCTCACCTTGGGAGAGCTGGTTTTCCTTAGTTAACAATCACCTTTTGATGTTCCCCATTACCCGCGCCAGTCCCCTGCCCTGTCCCCTCCCCCCGGTACTTTAGCTCGGGGAGGAAGGAGCGCAGAGGGACTCGGCTGAATAAGGGGCCTGCGCGCCTCGGGAGGAGTTTTCGGCCGCTTTCCCCGCAGTCGGCAGGAGGGGCGCTGACGCTGCAGCCGGACCCTGTGCCTCCCTTGCCCTGTTTCCCCTCAGGACGCTCAGGCCGACCCCCTCCCCACGCCCACCAGGCCCCGCGAGCCACGCAGAGGGCAGGGGCGAGAGGAGGGACCGAAGTTCCCCGGGACCAGACGCTGGGGGCCGCTCTTTCTGCACAGCAGCGGCGGGTGGCAGTGAACCCCTGCCCCTCAGAAGCTGGTCATGCGCTGCCGCCCGGGCACCGGACCAGGTGGAGGGTCGGCGCCCACTTACCCGGCCCGCCGTCCCCGCGACCGTCACGGCTTCGGCCGCCGGGGCCCCTCCAGAGCCGGCAGCCTCAGTGAGGTCGCCCTCCCCTCAGGCTCCGGGGCAGTTCCGTGACGGCGGAGGGAAGAGACCCCGAGCCGGGAGTTCCAGCTCTGCGGAAACGCGGGCTCCGTTCTGGGCGCGGTGGGTGGGACCGCTCTGCCCCGAGGCCTTCCGGGAGGGAGCGGGGCGGCGGGGGAGGGAGCCGCCAGGAGCGCAGGGCCCCGTCGGGGGTCCTGGAGGGGCGGCCTGGCCTGGGGGCCACGCCCACTGTGGCCACAGCCCAGGCCTTTTTCCTGGAATCCTACACAAAAATGTTAGAAAGATACACGGTCTATAGTAAATTTTCACAAATGATTGTCGCTGCTGTGCTTACTATCCTATTAAAGGTCTAAAATCCAGAAAACACTTTAAGTTCAAAATTAAATATGAATTTTTACCTTTCTAATTATGTCTCTGCTATTCACAATTGTGGTTAATGGATCAGAGACTGTGGCATCACTAGTTAAAAATGAGCTTGTTAAAAACATAGAACTCAGGCCCACCGGACCTACTGAATCACAATCTGCACTTTTACAATCTCCCCAGTGTACTTGTGTACCCATGAATAGTTGAAAGGTACATTTCTACCTCGACATGTTTTTTCTGTCTGAGAAATACACACATTTTATCCAGTTTGATATAAATAAAACACTCAAAAATGCATATGCCTGTGTTGAAACCATCATTTTATCATTTCTTTTCCAGATAAGTATAGTCTCTATACTGGTTTTGTGGATCACATGCCATACTCTTTTCTTGTAGTTAGAAATCAGGTAGAGAAAGTTACTTTGTTAAAAATATATATATATATATACACACATGTATATATGTATATGTATATATATGTATATATATATATATTAGTGGATAATTGGAGACACTCTTCTAAATTAAAACCAGTTCTCTTAATTTGCTGTTTTCTTCTTGGGTCACATTATGAACTCTTCCCGTGGCCACATGGCATGTGTACTTTTAATTTCAGGGACTGCTGACATTCCAGGCCATGGCCATAGATCTCTCTCAAGAGGAGTGAGAATGTCTGGACCAAGATCAATGGGAATTGTACAGGGATGTGATGTTAGAGATGTATAGGAACCTGCTCTCCTTGGGTGAGGATACCTTCCTTCCAGAATTCCTTATCCAACCACAGGGTTTAGAGTCCTTCATTTGTAGAATGTCTCCTGGAATCTTCTGCTTCCTACAATAGGGTTTCAGATTGCAACGTTTCAGGAAAGATTGGGAGTTTGTGGGTATAATTTATCTTATTCTTTTAAAATTGCAGCCTCCCTTTTAATATACTTTGTAACTGCTTGGGATCTGTCTATATGAACTGTGTACTACATGCTTCTGTTATAGTCCTTACAATATTTTATTGTCTTATTTTCTGTAACAATTTTCCATAGATTCTTTGGGCTTAAGGTATATTAAAAGGGAGACTGTGATTCTGGGACTTCCCTGGTGATGCAGTGGTTAAGAATTCACCTGCCAATGCAGGGGACACAGGTTCGATCCCCGGTCCAGGAAGATCCCATGTGCCACGGAGCAACTAAGCCAGTGGGCCACAACTACTGAGCCTGTGCACCACAACTACTGAATCCGGTGCACCTTGAGCCCGTGCGCCATTTATTTTTTGCAGAATAAAACCACCTCTGAGTGATTAAAATTTAGACCAGCTAGTCAAAACACTTTATCACCTGTTCTTCTAAAACACTGATCAACGGAACGAGTTTTACTAGGGATAACAGTGTAATTGTATTCTGGAGTTCATATCGGCAATATGGTTTATGACCTTGATGCTGGATCACGACATTTCAATGGTATAATTGCTATTAATTGTCTGTTTGTTCAACGATTAAAGTCTCACGTGATCTGAGTTCAGACGAGTCATCCTGGTTGGTTTCTGTCTATTGCAGATTTCTTCCAGTATGAAAGGACAAGAGCAATACGGCTTACTTTACAAAATGTCTTCAAACTAAACGATGATATAATCTACATTCAACTAATTTATACATACCCTACTGTAGAACAGGGCTTGTTACGGTGGCAGAGCCCAGTAATTATGTAAAACTGAAACCTTTATCTGCACTGGTTCAAGTCCTCTTCCTAAGAATATGTTTATAATCAACATTCTTTCACAAATTGCCCAATTTCATTCACCATAGCATTCCTCATATTAACTAAATGGAAAATTCTAGGCTATGTACAAATCCAGAAAGGGCCCAAAATCATCAGCCCCCATGGGTTATTACAACTCATTGCTGAGGCATTCAAATTACTTATTAAAGAACCACTATGTCCATCAACATCATCAATTTATATATTATGGCCCCAATGCTTGCGTTAACCCTGGCTCTCACAGCATGAATTCCTCTTCCCATACCTTATCCACTAATTAATATAAATGTAGGCATATTATTTATATTAGCCATATCACACCTAGCCATTTATTCCATCCTCAGATCCGGATGAACTTCACATTCAAAATACTCACTCACTGGAGCTCTAGGGACAGTAGCACAGACAATCTCATATGAAGTAAGATAGCAGCTATTCTATTCTCAGTCTTACTGATAAATGGACCATTTACACTTTCAACAGTAATTATTACACAAGAACACCTATGACTAATTTTCTCCTGACCCCTACCCAGAATTTGATTATCTCCGCAGTAGCAGAAATCCAATGAAGCCCCACTTGATTTAACAGAAGTAAAATCAAAACCTGTATATGTCTTCAATGTAGAAAATGTAGCAGGCCCATTCACCCTGTCCTTCCTAGAGAATATGTCAATTTCCTTATAATAAACATTTCCACAACAATCTATTTTTAGGAGCATTCGACAATCCCTAGGCGCCAGAATTATAGATTCCTTCATCTTGTGAATATAGTTTTTTTTTAAAAATAATTTTTATAGTTTTACTACCTTTAAACAAAATGTACTCCGTTGCTGTGGAATATTCCTTCATAGGAGCGTGCATGGTTCATTTCTGCATCCGCCTGTGATGACCTTCAGGTTCTTTCAGGTTTGGGTCCTGTGGCTGCGAGTCCATGTCCGTGTATCCTGGTGCAGGGCTGGTGGGTTTGTGTTCAACTGGGAGGAGCACTGTGGGTCTGTGTGCACGGACTTCGCTATCTGAGGCCCGATTGTTTCAGAAGTGGTTGCATCCCCCCGCTGCGTACCAGGCTTTCCATTGCTCCACATCCTGCTGATATTTGATACTATGTCTTTCATGTCTGCCATTCTGGTAGATGTATGCACAGTATTTTTCTTATGGTTTTAATCCGTCGGTTGTTAGTGAAGTTGTGCATCTTGTGGTATTCATGGACTATTTCCTGTTATTTTTTAAAAAGTTTTAAAAATTGTGGTCAAATACACATAACATAAAATTTACTATCTTAACCATTTTTAAGTGCACATTTCAGGGTCAAGAAATGATTCTCACTCTTGTGCAAATCTGTCCTCCATCGTCTTCCAGTACTTTTTCATCTTTCAAAATTGAAACAGTCCCCATTAAACACTCACCCCCCCCCACTGTCCCTCCCTCAGCCCCCGGCACTCAACATCCTACATTATGTCTCTATGTTTCCGACTGCTATAGGGACCTTGTATGAGTGGATCAAGCACTGTTTGTTTTTTTGTGTCTAGCTTACATCACTGAGCATAATGCCCTCAAGGTTCATCCCTGCTGCAGCCTGTGTCAGAATTGCCTTCCTTTTTAGGCTGAATAGCATTCCCTTGTATTGATGGGCCGTGTTTTTCTTTTCCATTCATCCATTAGTGGACACATGTAACATCTACATTCATTTCTCCTGTCATAATATTTGTGGAATAACGTCAGAAAGTCCTATGAATCAAAAGTCATTTGCCATTAACTTTTTTCTTAAACTTTTTATTGTGAAAAACATCAAAGCTAAGAAAAGGGAAAAATACATGTCAGCTTCACTTGTGTTCAGGAAATAATGCTTTACGGATTCACTTTATTCCCTGTGTGTGTGCTATGCGTGTGCATGTGCCTGTTTGCATACATGTGCTGTGCATGTGCATAGGTATGTGCAGTTGCACGCGTTAGTGTGTGCATGGGCATATGCGTGCATGTATGTTCATATGCTAGTGTGTGAATATATTTGTGCTGTGAACGTGCATATGTTTGTGTGTGTGCTGTGCCTGCCTGTGCGCACACCTGTGTGTTTGCTGGAACCACTTGAAAGTTGGTTGCAGACTGAGTTGGGCCCCAGATATGTCCGCATGCACCTGCTCTAACAATCCTGCGTAGCCACGTAAAGGTCACAGATCTCAGGGATTTAAATGGATGGAGCAGGATATCCTGACACAGAGTCTGTCTTCCAATGACTCACTGTCTCAGTAACATCCTTCACACCTTCTTTAAGCCCCATTCAGGGTCCAGTTTAGACCCCCATTATATTCAGTCACCTGCCCCAGATCCTTTAAAGCTACAGTGTCACCGTTGGTGAACCCGGCCAAGGCTGGGGGTGCCCCTCCCAGGCCCTGCACTTGGCTCCTGTGTTCCCATCTCTCAGCCAGGCCCCGACTTGGTTGGGCCGCCACCTCTTTCCACACAGGGTGCCATCGCCCAGTCAAGGGGGTTCATTCTCCCCAAACAGAGCATCAGGAGTGGGGGGGTGACAGTCCCCACTGGGTCTCCTTCATGTGAGACCCTGTGCTGTTGAAAGAGCAGGCACCCTGCCCTCGGGGGTGGGGGACTGGGGGGCGACATGCGGCCCACGATGGGCAGGCGGGTCTCCGGGTGGGGCGAGGCAGTGTGCAAGGAGTTCCGCGGTGGGTTCTCCTCTCCAACGGCTTCTGTGCCCCTACCTCTCCCCGTGCCTCCCCTCGAAGACAGCGCGGTGCCCGGGACGGGAGCCATGGGAGCCGTCAGCCACCGACCCCTCTACACACACACGCACACGCACACGCACCCGCACAAGCACACGCTGCAGGGAAGCAGGACCTGAGTGCAGGGCTCTCAGCGGCCCTGAGAGCCCCGCCCGGAATCGGCCAGCCGAATGGACAGACCGGATCTCCCGGCCCGGACCATGCAGGACTCTCCTGCCTGGGCTTCCAGTGTGGCCGCCTCCTTCTGGAAGCCTGGGAGGCTGGAATCAGGCCACTTCTTGTCTGTCCTGGCAGCAGACTGGGCTGCACTCTAAGAAGTTCGTGGCTTACCTGTGGATCCTGACCATCAGGTGGCCAGAGAAATTGGGAACATTTCTGTTTTGCCTGTTGAAATGTTTAATGACAAAGATTTTGTTCAGTTTCCTGATGTGGGTGTCCAAAGATGAGAGACCCATGTTTGTGATCTGTACCTCCTATGAGATCAGCCCTAAGCTAGTTTAAACATGATCAAGTTCTGTCTACATGGTAGATTTAGACCTCTGCATGTCCTGTCTACTGATTATGTTTAGAGCTGACCATGTGTTGTCTATAATAAGAAGATTTAGACCTGACCATGTTCTGTGTACGCTAGGACTATGGGGACCTGGGTAGAGACCCGGCCTGGCCTCAGTACTGGGAAGCTCCTTGCCTGCATCTGAATGTCAGTGCTTAGATGTCTGGGGTCTGGAGCTGAGGTGGGCTTGTCTACGTAACAGCCTCTCTTCTGAGTGTGGTGACCTGGTCCTCCCAAGGGTCAGTGCTATGGTCGGGGCCTTAGTCTTAATCCCTGCAAGGTTCACCTTCCCTGGGGCTCGTGGAGAATCCTCAAGAGGGCTATCTGGCAATAATTCCAATTTACCAGCCCGTGCATGGTGCATAGGAAGGCAGGTTTAGCTGGTGAATTGATTGCAGGGCACGCAGATCGGGCAAAAGGCCGATGGGTAACAGCTGAGGCTGCTGCTGAGCTCTCCTTCCAGTCTACCGTCCCTACTCAGCAGAGTCCAGAGCTTCCCCTCGGCTTTCAGCCCTGCTGTCCTGTGAGTTTTCTCAACATGTAAGTGAGAGGAGAAAGGACTGAGCCTGCCAGCACCAAGGTCGTGTGTTCAACTCTAGCATGCAAGCTTTAAAAACAGTTAAAATCACACAGATTTGCACAACAGTGCAAATTACTTCATGACCCTGAAATGTGCACTTAAAAATGGTTAAGATAGTAAATTTTATGTTATGTGTATTTGACCACAATTTTTAAAACTTTTTAAAAAATAACAGGAAATAGTCCATGAATACCACAAGATGCACAACTTCACTAACAACCGACGGATTAAAACCATAAGAAAAATACTGTGCATACATCTACCAGAATGGCAGACATGAAAGACATAGTATCAAATATCAGCAGGATGTGGAGCAATGGAAAGCCTGGTACGCAGCGGGGGGATGCAACCACTTCTGAAACAATCGGGCCTCAGATAGCGAAGTCCGTGCACACAGACCCACAGTGCTCCTCCCAGTTGAACACAAACCCACCAGCCCTGCACCAGGATACACGGACATGGACTCGCAGCCACAGGACCCAAACCTGAAAGAACCTGAAGGTCATCACAGGCGGATGCAGAAATGAACCATGCACGCTCCTATGAAGGAATATTCCACAGCAACGGAGTACATTTTGTTTAAAGGTAGTAAAACTATAAAAATTATTTTTAAAAAAAAACTATATTCACAAGATGAAGGAATCTATAATTCTGGCGCCTAGGGATTGTCGAATGCTCCTAAAAATAGATTGTTGTGGAAATGTTTATTATAAGGAAATTGACATATTCTCTAGGAAGGACAGGGTGAATGGGCCTGCTACATTTTCTACATTGAAGACATATACAGGTTTTGATTTTACTTCTGTTAAATCAAGTGGGGCTTCATTGGATTTCTGCTACTGCGGAGATAATCAAATTCTGGGTAGGGGTCAGGAGAAAATTAGTCATAGGTGTTCTTGTGTAATAATTACTGTTGAAAGTGTAAATGGTCCATTTATCAGTAAGACTGAGAATAGAATAGCTGCTATCTTACTTCATATGAGATTGTCTGTGCTACTGTCCCTAGAGCTCCAGTGAGTGAGTATTTTGAATGTGAAGTTCATCCGGATCTGAGGATGGAATAAATGGCTAGGTGTGATATGGCTAATATAAATAATATGCCTACATTTATATTAATTAGTGGATAAGGTATGGGAAGAGGAATTCATGCTGTGAGAGCCAGGGTTAACGCAAGCATTGGGGCCATAATATATAAATTGATGATGTTGATGGACATAGTGGTTCTTTAATAAGTAATTTGAATGCCTCAGCAATGAGTTGTAATAACCCATGGGGGCTGATGATTTTGGGCCCTTTCTGGATTTGTACATAGCCTAGAATTTTCCATTTAGTTAATATGAGGAATGCTATGGTGAATGAAATTGGGCAATTTGTGAAAGAATGTTGATTATAAACATATTCTTAGGAAGAGGACTTGAACCAGTGCAGATAAAGGTTTCAGTTTTACATAATTACTGGGCTCTGCCACCGTAACAAGCCCTGTTCTACAGTAGGGTATGTATAAATTAGTTGAATGTAGATTATATCATCGTTTAGTTTGAAGACATTTTGTAAAGTAAGCCGTATTGCTCTTGTCCTTTCATACTGGAAGAAATCTGCAATAGACAGAAACCAACCAGGATGACTCGTCTGAACTCAGATCACGTGAGACTTTAATCGTTGAACAAACAGACAATTAATAGCAATTATACCATTGAAATGTCGTGATCCAGCATCAAGGTCATAAACCATATTGCCGATATGAACTCCAGAATACAATTACACTGTTATCCCTAGTAAAACTCGTTCCGTTGATCAGTGTTTTAGAAGAACAGGTGATAAAGTGTTTTGACTAGCTGGTCTAAATTTTAATCACTCAGAGGTGGTTTTATTCTGCAAAAAATAAATGGCGCACGGGCTCAAGGTGCACCGGATTCAGTAGTTGTGGTGCACAGGCTCAGTAGTTGTGGCCCACTGGCTTAGTTGCTCCGTGGCACATGGGATCTTCCTGGACCGGGGATCGAACCTGTGTCCCCTGCATTGGCAGGTGAATTCTTAACCACTGCATCACCAGGGAAGTCCCAGAATCACAGTCTCCCTTTTAATATACCTTAAGCCCAAAGAATCTATGGAAAATTGTTACAGAAAATAAGACAATAAAATATTGTAAGGACTATAACAGAAGCATGTAGTACACAGTTCATATAGACAGATCCCAAGCAGTTACAAAGTATATTAAAAGGGAGGCTGCAATTTTAAAAGAATAAGATAAATTATACCCACAAACTCCCAATCTTTCCTGAAACGTTGCAATCTGAAACCCTATTGTAGGAAGCAGAAGATTCCAGGAGACATTCTACAAATGAAGGACTCTAAACCCTGTGGTTGGATAAGGAATTCTGGAAGGAAGGTATCCTCACCCAAGGAGAGCAGGTTCCTATACATCTCTAACATCACATCCCTGTACAATTCCCATTGATCTTGGTCCAGACATTCTCACTCCTCTTGAGAGAGATCTATGGCCATGGCCTGGAATGTCAGCAGTCCCTGAAATTAAAAGTACACATGCCATGTGGCCACGGGAAGAGTTCATAATGTGACCCAAGAAGAAAACAGCAAATTAAGAGAACTGGTTTTAATTTAGAAGAGTGTCTCCAATTATCCACTAATATATATATATATACATATATATACATATACATATATACATGTGTGTATATATATATATATATTTTTAACAAAGTAACTTTCTCTACCTGATTTCTAACTACAAGAAAAGAGTATGGCATGTGATCCACAAAACCAGTATAGAGACTATACTTATCTGGAAAAGAAATGATAAAATGATGGTTTCAACACAGGCATATGCATTTTTGAGTGTTTTATTTATATCAAACTGGATAAAATGTGTGTATTTCTCAGACAGAAAAAACATGTCGAGGTAGAAATGTACCTTTCAACTATTCATGGGTACACAAGTACACTGGGGAGATTGTAAAAGTGCAGATTGTGATTCAGTAGGTCCGGTGGGCCTGAGTTCTATGTTTTTAACAAGCTCATTTTTAACTAGTGATGCCACAGTCTCTGATCCATTAACCACAATTGTGAATAGCAGAGACATAATTAGAAAGGTAAAAATTCATATTTAATTTTGAACTTAAAGTGTTTTCTGGATTTTAGACCTTTAATAGGATAGTAAGCACAGCAGCGACAATCATTTGTGAAAATTTACTATAGACCGTGTATCTTTCTAACATTTTTGTGTAGGATTCCAGGAAAAAGGCCTGGGCTGTGGCCACAGTGGGCGTGGCCCCCAGGCCAGGCCGCCCCTCCAGGACCCCCGACGGGGCCCTGCGCTCCTGGCGGCTCCCTCCCCCGCCGCCCCGCTCCCTCCCGGAAGGCCTCGGGGCAGAGCGGTCCCACCCACCGCGCCCAGAACGGAGCCCGCGTTTCCGCAGAGCTGGAACTCCCGGCTCGGGGTCTCTTCCCTCCGCCGTCACGGAACTGCCCCGGAGCCTGAGGGGAGGGCGACCTCACTGAGGCTGCCGGCTCTGGAGGGGCCCCGGCGGCCGAAGCCGTGACGGTCGCGGGGACGGCGGGCCGGGTAAGTGGGCGCCGACCCTCCACCTGGTCCGGTGCCCGGGCGGCAGCGCATGACCAGCTTCTGAGGGGCAGGGGTTCACTGCCACCCGCCGCTGCTGTGCAGAAAGAGCGGCCCCCAGCGTCTGGTCCCGGGGAACTTCGGTCCCTCCTCTCGCCCCTGCCCTCTGCGTGGCTCGCGGGGCCTGGTGGGCGTGGGGAGGGGGTCGGCCTGAGCGTCCTGAGGGGAAACAGGGCAAGGGAGGCACAGGGTCCGGCTGCAGCGTCAGCGCCCCTCCTGCCGACTGCGGGGAAAGCGGCCGAAAACTCCTCCCGAGGCGCGCAGGCCCCTTATTCAGCCGAGTCCCTCTGCGCTCCTTCCTCCCCGAGCTAAAGTACCGGGGGGAGGGGACAGGGCAGGGGACTGGCGCGGGTAATGGGGAACATCAAAAGGTGATTGTTAACTAAGGAAAACCAGCTCTCCCAAGGTGAGGAATGCGGCGCTTTTCTTTGTACGGGAAGATGCAAGAGTCTGGGCTCGCTGAAATCCTTCCTTTGATATGCACCTCAGCTCTCTGGGGCCTGCATTCTGTATTTGCATATCCTGAGTGCCTCAGGGCCCGCCGGCTCACATTGGAGGGCTGCAAGTGCTGATGACTGTGACTTCCTTTGTTTACTGATATGGCAAGAAATATTCCATTTCTCACAGGCTTGAGGGCCAGACAGTGAAAAATAGTCGGAGAATCTCACTCGGCATGTACTTTGGTTTACATATACATAATATTTATACTTAACTGTGCTAATAGAGGTTCTCAAGTCCAATCAACTTGTACTACTGCCCTCTATGTATCAATTTCATCAATATCACAAGATAAATGCCTATAGAATTGACTTAATCCATTTAAATAGGATAATGATTTTTAAAGGAATCATAATAGAAATATAACAACAAAACCTTTACCACTAAAGGCTGGGTCTGGAACAACCTAAATAAATGTTCCATTGTTAAAATATTGAAAGATGTATTCAATAGAAATATCAACAAAAGTGACAAATAATAAGGGCAGCAGAATGTTGAAATGTTCTATCTTTATCATTAAAGTGGCAGAAAACCATTTATTAGTAGGCACTGGGGGCAGAAGATGCCTGATTTTATATCTTTGTCCTATTTGTGCAGTTGTTTCAACAAGTAACTTAAAGACAAAATGGAAAAACAAGGAGGTTTGTGCCTGAGATCATGTTGATGTGAAACCAGGGATGGCCACCTTGTGCCAGGTGAGCTAAGTTTACCGGGCAGGTAGACCGCAGAGCTCCTGGGAAGCAAGGGTTGGAATTTTTCTGCTGGGTGCCCCTTATGTTCTGTGACTTGATTGATTGTGAGTCATGTTTTGGGAAAGACCTGATCACAGGAAAAAGGTGGGAATAGAGTGATTTGGGGAGCAGCTAACAACATTCATCACAGCTCACGGCCTGAATGAATTTTAAAGAAACAGGAAAACAAATGCTTCTTATGGAATCAGAGAATGTGAGGGCTGGACAATCCCAGAAAATGAGGAACATTCATCCCATTTTACAGATGAGAAAAGAGAGACCCAGCAAGGTGAAATCCCTCACCCAAGTTGCACCCGTCTCTCCTCCCCACTACATGGTTCATGAAAGCAGGACTCTTCCTGTCTTGATCACTGCTGAACCCCAAAAAGGGCCAGGCATCTAGCAGCTGCTTCAAAAATTTTGGTTGACTGTAGGAACAATGCTATTTCTTTCTTTCTCACTCTTATTCAGGATTGTGCCAAGAACTCCCCAGGTTGCAATGTAATTCGATAAATGTAAATATTAATTGAGTTTTGTTGTGATGAGGACTTAGGCTTTGAAGGTAACAGACTTGGTTCAGATCTTGGTTCTGCCACTCAATAGCTGTTTGGCTTTGGGAAAATTACTAAAGCTCTCTGAGATTATTTCCTCCTTTGTAAAGTGGGGATAAATCTATCTGAGCCAGCGGAGCAACTGCATGAGAGATGTGCACTAAATATTGGTCTTTCTCACTCTCCCACGCCATCTCTCTGTTCTTCCCAGAGAAGCTGTACAGAAGGATATAGTACGTTTTTAAAAAAAAATTATTTTTATTTATTTATTTATTTTTGGCTGCGTTGGGTCTTCGTTGCTATGAGCGGGCTTTCTCTAGTTGCGGTGAGCCGGGGCTACTCTTTGTTGCGGTGCGCAGGCTTCTCATTGCGGTGGCTTCTCTTGCTGCGCTTGTCGTGGAGCACGGGCTCTAGGCGCACGTGCTTCAGTAGTTGTGGCCTGCAGGCTCAGTAGTTGTGGCGCATGGGCTTAGCTGCTCCGCGGCATTTGGGATCTTCCCTGACCAGGGCTCGAACCCATGTCCCCTGTCTTGGCAGGCAGATTCTTAAGCACTGCGCCACCAGGGAAGTCCGATATAGTACTTTTTTTTTTTTTAACAACTTTATTGGAGTATAATTGCTCTACAATGGTGTGTTAGTTTCTGCTATATAACAAAGTGAATCAGTTATACATATACATATGTTCCCATATCTCTTCCCTCTTCCATCTCCATCCCTCCCACCCACCCTCCCTATCCCAACCCTCTAGGTGATCACAAACCACCGAGCTGATCTCCCTGTGCTATGTGGCTGCTTCCCACTAGCTATCCATTTTACGTTTGGTAGTGTATATATGTCCATGCCACTCTCTCACTTTGTCACAGCTTACCCTTCATCCTCCCCATATCCTCAAGTCCATTCTCTAGTTGGTCTGTGTCTTTATTCCCGTCTTACCCCTAAGTTCTTCATGACCTTTTTTAATTTTTTAATTTTTTTTTTTAGATTCCATATATATGTGTTAGCATACGGTATTTGTTTTTCTCTTTCTGACTTCCTTCACTCTGTATGACAGACTCTAGGTCCATCCACCTCACTACAAATATCTCAATTTTGTTTCCTTTTATGACTGACTAATATTCCATTGTATTTATGTGCCACATCTTCTTTATCCATTCATCCCATGATGGACACTTAGGTTGCTTCCATGTCCTGGCTATTGTAAATAGAGCTGCAATGAACATTTTGGTACATGACTCTTTTTGAATTATGGTTTTCTCAGGGTATATGCCCAGTAGTGGGATTGCTGGGTCGCATGGTAGTTCTCTTTTTAGTTTTTTAAGGAACCTCCATACTGGCTGTATCAATTTACATTCCCGCCAGCAGTGCAAGAGTGTTCCCTTTTCTCCACTCCCGATATAGTACATTTTAAGGAGGGGTTTTAACTTATTTCAGATAGTGTACATTTTTCTTGTAGAAAAGAGTATTCCACTATAGAAACATAAACATGCAAAACCACTACAAATGCAGTATTCTATGGGTTAGGTATTATCCATCACATTTTATAAGTAACTGGGCAAATGCCAAAGCACTAGGTACTGGGGAGTAAGAAGACTAAAATCTGGGGTGCCCCCCACCCCAATTTCAAGAGCAGGGTGTGCTTTTCAAATCCATGTTTCATCTGGTCTTTGTTTCTCATCCATCCTCTGTGTCTGCCTTTCTCAAGAAGGCTCAGATCCTCGGCTTTCACACCCTCCCGGCTGGCTGTGCCCCAGCTCCCGGCCTGGAACCTCTGCGTGCCTGGGTGTGCCTGCTCCCCCTGTGCATCACCAGCTTGGCCAGGGAGCTGCTGTATCGTGCACTGCTTGCTGTACCCAGAGTACCTGGACCCTTCTGGTACATGAAGTGCACCCTCCTCACCACGTGTGCAGCCCATCCCCTTACCTTATATCCTGCCTCTAAGCCAGGCTTGGGGGTGACTACAGTGTGCATTCAGCTGTGTGAGGTGCTGGGATCAAAGTGAAGTTCCCAACTTTTGAAGTTGCAGGCTTGAGGGGCACACAGTGATTTCGAGTCGGGTCACCTGACTTAAAGGGGGGACTGATTGATTTAAAGCCAAGGCAGCTGACTTAAAGCCTGCGTCCCTCAGCTTCAGGACGAGACCAACTTTGGCGGTGCACGGGTTCGCTCCAAGCCAGCACTGCTGTTCAGGAAGAGCTTCCAGTCGCCCCTTAGTGCAGGGGGACTTGGTCCATTGTCTTGCCCCTGCCCTCAGAGGGGGGTCACCTGCTCTTCTGGAGAATCAGGGAGGGGGACGTGCAGAGTCCCAGCTGGAGTTGCGGCACCCCTTGTCTGATGGCAGGGAAAGGGGGACGGGGCTGTGTGGTGTCCTGGGGCTGGACTCAGCAGGTCGACTCAGCCTCTCAGCCTCCTAACCTCCCCCCCCCACACACACACACACACTCCACAAGAGTTTCCAATAATATGTAATTGCGCCTTAGGTTCTCGGTCTTCAAACTCATACCCAGGCTCCCAGGTCCCTTGATTCAGCCAATTCCTCTGTGCTCTTTCTTCTATTAGATACAGTCCCAGAGGGAGGGGCTGGGGGATGGGACTGGAGGGATGCCGGCAGCACTGGCGTCAACTGACTAAAGAGATCCGGGGCCTGCCCTATCACACATGTGCGAGGACCCTTAAGGCAGAATCGAGGGGGCCAGTTAGAGGCAATCCTTGCTGCCTCAAGTGAGTATGGATCACCGTCGGGTGGGGAGCACGCTGACCCCTGAGAAGTACTGTTACGAGGATGTGTTCCTCCCTCGGCTTCAAGGACGTGGGTGGGCTTCAGGGCTCCAGTTCCCCTCCAGGCCTCCAGGTCCGACTGCACCGGAGCGGCCTTGCAGACCCGCCTTCCTGTCCCAGAACTTGCCAGGCTCCAGGAAGAATCCAGACTGCAGAGATGGTGCCTGAGGGCTCCAGCTTGAGAAGTGCTGTCCCTGGGGACCCAACAGTGGAGGGAGGGAGGGTGCAGGGAGTGGGGGTGGGGTGGGGTCGGGAGGGGTGGCTGCCCTGGGAGACGTTGAGAGAGAAATATCGCCCCCCACACCCCCTGCCCCTGCAACTGACCCATTGATGCCATAGGATCTCAGGGCCTTTAGGTCAGAGATGCCTCTGCTTCTTTACTCCTGTGTTCAAAACGATGCAAAACCAACTCTTCATCCTCTTGCTGCCTTGCCAGGACTTGTAAAGCACTGTTCTTTTGAAGCACTCATTCCCTAAACTGAAGTTTGGAGCTGTCCCAGCTATTTAAAAGCGTTCTCCTTAAACTGAGACTAAATCCTACTCTTTTGGAAAAACGACCTTCACTTCAGAGGAGATCGTCTTTTCTCCCCATTCCTTCCTTCTACTGCCCTCTTAAGAACCCCTGTGCTCAAAGAGCTTGGTGATTTATTTTTTGCTTGATGTCACAAGGAAACCTTCCCCATGCACCCCAAAAAGCTTTCCTGGAACATAGGTGTTTCACAACCATGACAGTGTTTTGCAGTTAGTATACACTGGGTAGACTGCCTAGCAATCCCTCCAAGAGCCAGAGGTGAGCAACACCTTTACTTATTTGATTGGATGCCCTTCAAGTTTAGGAAGGTCCCATTCTTATGACCCAGCAGATAAGACAGAGTCCTGGATGGCTGTGGCTGTGATTAGATAACTTCTGATGATTTTATTTCCCTTACTGAGCTGCTGCTTCTAGGTTAAATTCATTTTATTACCTGTCCATTTTTAAAGAAAGACTGACAAAGTCAGTGTAGTAGGTCAGGAGTCTGAGCTCAGGGTTGGTCAAAGGTACTCACAGGGAGGAAGGTGGATAAAAATAGGTGGGTAAAATAGGAGGGTTGGCAAGTACAGCCAGGACACCCGTGTTCATCGTGCATACTAATAAAGGCCAGAATCTCCTCATTTGTCTCTGGTGGGAAGTTCTGATGGTTTCACAGGATCAAACTCAAATCATATTCAAACTAGGGGATTTCCCTGAGCATAAAAGGAAGTATCCGTCCCTAGCAGGAGTCGCTGCAGAGGAATAAAGACGCAGATGTAGAGAACGGACTTGAGGACACAGGGAGGGGGAAGGGTAAGCTGGGATGAAGTGAGAGAGTGGCATGGACATATGTACACTACCAAAGGTGAAGTAGATAGCTAGTGGGAAGCAGCTGCATATAGCACAGGGAGATCAGCTCAGTGCTTTGTGACCACCTAGAGGGGTGGGATAGGGAGGGTGGGAGGGAGACACAAGAGGGAGGGGATATGGGGATATATGTATACGAATAGCTGATTCACTTTGTTATACAGCAGAAGCTAACACAACATGGTAAAGCAATTATACTCTAATAAAGATGTTAACAACAACAAAAACAAACCCCAAAAAACTAAGTCAATCAAGCCAACGGAGACATTGTATGTGTTTACAGTTCAAGAAATCCACAAGGGAATCCTTTATTCTGTATGCAACGAATGGTCCATTTGAAAAGAAAAAAACTTTCTAAAATGTTGTTTTTTCCATTTGTTGTTCAGAACATCATTTTCATACCTCTGCATTTCTTACTATTCAAAGCCAAGTCACGTGAGTTACACGGAAGCAGCTGATTGATTTAAAGTTGGGTCATGTGATTTAAAAACCAGTGGCAGTTGATTGATTTAAATCCCGGTCATATGACATGAGGAGGGGGTGCTAAAAACTGCTTTTTCATCTCTGGCTCAGAATATCATATTTACCTTGGTTTTTCTTATGATTTAGAAAACTTGAGCTGTCTCTCCTTGGAATCAACAGGAGAAAAATACAGTATTTCAGGTTCATTCTTGAAACCAACTTCTCATGGTTAAGGTGTATTGACTAAAAGATCTTCCTTCTTCAAGAGATTCCAAACCTCTGTAAGACACTTCATTGTAATTGGAGAAAAAAGAAGAATGAAATCAGGCCAGCAGCTGCAGGAGGCCAAGGCAGCCCCCAGGACTAGGGAAGGAGGAGGAGGAAGGGCTGAGAGTTGCCATTAGAGCAGACAACCTCCAGAGGGCGCTGAAGAACCGGCAGAGCCCACCTGCCACTCCCAGTTTGGCACTCCAGGGTCAGATTTGGGTTTGGAGATGGGGTTGCTGTAACCCTAAGGAGGTGAGCAGAGAGGAGGAGTTGATTACCGGTCTCCTCTGACTCTCTGGCCCAAATTGCCTGGCTTCACAGGGGGGACAGAGTTTTGCCTTCAGCAACTGTTGGGGCACTTCCAGGCTGGTCGGGTTGCCCATTGGCCCGACAGCCTGACAGGTCGACTGCGGTGTGACCGCCCTTTGTTACTCCAGAATCTGTACATCAGGAGGTGCATGGTTGCGGGAGCCCATTCACTGCCACCCCTCCCGCCCCCCCACAAGGGGGATGGCACCTTCCCTAGCTGTACCCTATGATCACCAGATACTTGAAATGAATGCAAGTTTTTTGACTTCAAGGAAAAGCTCACATAACCGCTTCTGCCTCATAATGTGTGGGATTTACTATAATGGAAGGACATTATAAAGAACAGGTAGAAAACTCACCTGTTGGTCTCCATGTAGGAGTTTATTTTGCATGAATCCCTCCTACATGAGTAGATAGCAGAGGTTTATTTTTGTTCCCGTGTGTGTAGTTGTGGCAGAGGATGTAGCTACGGTGATTTGAAGCCCTCAAAGAAATATTCTCAGAACTCTCAAGACTTCTCTTGATTGGAACCGAAAGAGACCTGGAAAAGGAGGAAAAGAAAAGGAGGAGGGAGAACGAATGACTGTTTCTCAGTAAATTCACCTTCCTGGTTGATTGTTCTGTCTTCTCATTTCTTTTAACTTCTATGTATGTCTAATGGAATAATGTAGGAAGGCTGATTTTTATGCTTTAAAAGATTTTACATCACAAAGAAACTAGAAGTGGCTAACAGAACTTATTCAAATCAATTTTACCTAGAGACTTTGATATTAAATTTGTATACTAAAATGGGTTAATCCAAATTTTCTCTTTCTTTTTGAGTGAATATTTGTAACGTATTTTTGTAGATAATAATTTATCCTAGATATACAAAATTGTGAGAATGGGTACCATTTTTTACCACTTAAATGATTTCTTCTAAATGAATAGATTGTACACTTTAAATGCCAATGTTGTGTCTTACATGTTGTTTTTTAATTCCTTGATTTCCAAAACTTGTGTTTATTTAATTGATTTCTATCCAATAATCTGTGTCTCCCCTTTATTGTTTCTTACTTTATATTTTATTGATCTATAGTTAATTTACATTATTATATTAGTTTCAGAGGTACAACATAGTGATTCATAAATGTTTAGGTCCTTCTCCATTTATAGTTATTATAAAAGAGTGGCTATATTCCCCATGCTATACAGTACATCACTGTAGATTATTGACTTTATACATAGTGGATTGTACCTCAAAATCTCCCACCACTATTTTGCTCCTCCACCCTATCTCTCCCTGCTGGTAACCACTAGTCTGTTCTTTAGTCTGTGAGTCTTTTTTCTTGTTGTTGTTGTTGTATTCTGTTTTTTAGATGCCACGTGTAAATGATAACATACCATGCTTGTTTTCTCTGCGGCTTATTTTACTAAGCATAATACCCTCCAAGTCCATCCATGTTCTTGCAAATGGCAACATTTCATTTTTTGCTGAAGTCATCATAAAAAATCTTTTCTATCCACTAACCTATTGATGAACACTTAGTTTGACTCTATATCTTGGCTATGGCAAATAACACTCTTATGAACATTGGTGTGCAGTTAGTTTTTTGAAATAGTGTTTTTGTTTTCTTCTGATACACCCAACAGTGAAATTGCTGGATATTATGGTAGTTCTATTTTTAGTTTTTTGTGGAACCTCCATTCTGCTTTCCACAGTAGCTGCACTACTTCACATTCACATCAAGAGTGTACAAGAGTTTCCCTTTCTCCACATCCTCACTAACCTTTGTTATTTGTGATCTTTTTGATGACAGCCATTCTGACAAGACTGAGGTGATATATCTCATAGTTTTGATTTGCATTTTACTGCCGATTAGCTATGTTTAGCATCTTTGTGAGTTCTGGCTGTCTATATGTATTTTTTCCTTGGAAAAATGTCTATTTAGGTCTTCTCATTTTTTTAAAAAGAGATTTTGGGTGTTTTTTTGATATTGAGTTGTATGTGCTGTTTCTGTAGTTTAGATATGAACCCTTGCTTGGTCATCTTTTTGGTGTTAACCTCTTATCATGTGCAAATATTGTCTCTCCTTCAGCAGGTTGTCTTTTCATTTTGTCTTTAGTTTCCTTTGCTGTGCAAAATCTTTTAAGTTTAGTGAAGTCCCATTTGTTTATTTTTGCTTTTGTCTCATTTGCCTTAGTAGACTGAACCTAAAACTGTTGCTATCATTTATGTTGAAGAATGTTCTATATTTTCCTCTAGGGGCTTTATGGTTTCTGGTCCTACATTTAGGTCTTTATTCAGTTTTGCGTTTATTTTATATATGGTGTGCTAAAATAATCTAATTTTATTCTTTTCCATGTAGCTGACCAGTTTTCCCAGTACCACCTATTGAAGAGACAGTTTTTTCTCCATATTGCCTGCTTTGCCATAAATCAATTAAATATAAGTGTGTGGGCTTATTTCTGGGGTCTCTATTCTATTCCAGTGATCTTTGTGTCTGTTTTTGCTCCGGTACGATTCTCTTTGATTACTGTCGCTTTGCAGTATAGTCTGAAGTCAAGGTGCGTGATGCCTCCAGCTCTGTTCTTTCTCAAGATTGTTTGGCTATTTGGGGTCTTTGTGTTTCTATACAAATTTTAAAATTACTTTTTCAAGTTCTGTGCAAATGCTTTGGTATTCTGATAGGGATTGCATTAAATCTGTAGATTGTCTTTGGTAGTATGGTTATTTTAACAGTATTAATTCTTCCAGTCCATGCACATGCTATATTTTTCCATCTTTTTGTGTTGCCTTGAACTTCTTTCACCAATGGCTGATAGATTTCTGAGCACATGTCTTTTACCTGCTTAGGTGTGTTTATTACTAGGTATCTTATTCTTTTTGATGTGATTGCCTATGGTATAGTTTTCTTAATTTTTCTTTCTGACAGCTTTGAGTTTTGTTTTTCCTTCTTTTTCTAAGTCCGTCAGGTGTAATGTTAGGTTGTTTATTTGATATTTTTCTTGTTTCCTAAGAATAAGCTTGTATCACTATAACTTCCCCCTGTGAACTGCGTTGGCTGTGTCCCATAGATTTTGGATCATTGTGTGTTCATTTTCATTTGTCTTGGGTATTTTCAGAATCCCTCTTTAATTTCTTCAGTGTTCCTTTTTTCCCCTTTTATTCCCTTCATCTGTGATGGGAGGACTATCTTTAATATTATGTTTGGATTTCTTTCAGTTTTGTGTGTGTATGTGTGTGTGTGTGTGTGTGTGTGTGTGTGATTATTTAAGTTGCTGAGCTCTTAATTTCACATGGACACTAACCACCCTGCATTGTTGCTCTGCTCCCCCACAGTTACTGAATTTGACCTTATATTTTACATCTACTTGTTTTGTGTGTCCCTTAACTTCTTATTGTGAATATAGATGATTTTATTGCTGTTTTCTTTCATCCTTCCTATTAGCTGTGTCCATGGTTGATTTACTACCTTTGTTGAATGTTTGCCTTAACCAATGAGGTTTTTCCTTTAGTAAGTTTCCTTTCCTAATTTTTATGTTTCAGTCGTGGCCTTTTCTTTTTCACTTAGAAAAGCCCCTTTAAGATTTCTCATAAAGCTGGTTTGGCGATGCTGAGCTCTTTTAGTTTTGCTTCTCTGTAAAACTTTAGATCTCACCATCAAATCTGAAGGAGAGCCTTGCTGGGTAGAGTATTTTTGGTTATAGGCTTTTCCCTTTCATGACTTTAAATATACCATGCCACTCCCTTCTGGCATGCAGAGGTTATCCTGAAAAGTCAGCTGATAACTTTATGCAAGTTCCCATGTTTGTAACTTGTTGCTTTTCCTTTGCTCCTTTTAATAGTGTCATTTTATCTTTAGTTTTTTTGCCATTTTAATTACAATGAGTCTTGGTGTGGTCCTTGGGTTGATCCTGTTTTGGCCTTACTGTGTTTACCGGACTTGGATGTCTGTTTTCTTTCCCAGGTTACAGAAGTTTTCAGCTCTTATGTCTTCAGGTATGTTCTACACTGCTCTCTCTTTCCTTTTTGCTTCTGGGACCAGTATAATGCAAATATTAGTACACTTGATGTTGTTTGGCAAGTCTGTTCAACTTTCCTCATTTCATTTTAATCTATTGTTTTACCGTTCATCTTCAGTGATTGCCACTACTCTGTCCTTCAGTTTTCTGATTCATTCCTCTGTATCATTTAGTCTACAGTAGTTTCCTTTAATGTATTTTTCATTTCAGTTATTGTATTCCTCATCTCTGTTTTGTTGTTCTTTAATGGTCTAACTCTTTTTAAAAACATTCTAACTTCTTGCTCTGGTCGTCCATTCTTCTCCTGAGTTCTTTGATCATCTTTACAGTCATTACCTTGAACCCTTTGTTGAGGAGATTGGCTATCTCCACTTCACTTAGATCTTCTTCTGAATTCTTATCTTGGTCCTTCATTTGGATCGTGTTTCTGTGTCACCTCATTTTTCTTAACTTCCTGTTTTTATTGCTATGTGTGCAGTAGGTTCGTTACATTTCCTGACCTTGGGGAAGTGGCCTTTTGTAGGAGATGTCCTATGGGTCCCAGCAGCCCCTTCTCCCCTGGTCACTAGAGCTATATATTCTAGGTGTACCCCCTATGTGGGCTGCTTGGGCTCTTCTGCTGTGGTGGGCTGACTACTGTGGGTAGTCTGGTAGGCTTGGCTGCCCCCAGACTGCTTGTTTGCCAGGCTCTGCCTTGTATGGAGGCTGTCTGTGCTGCTTGGTGAGACTAAATCATAAGGCAGCTGGCTGCACAACTCTGGGGGACACCAAAACTGGTGCTGGTTCACTTATGGGTAGAACTGCAGTCCACGTGATATCAGGGCTAGTGCCCAGTCACTGGTCCTGGGGCTATGCTGGCTACTGGGAGGAAGAGACAGGTTCTGCGCTCTGGCTGCAGGGCCCAGGAGCCACAGAGTTGGTGTTGGATCACGGTTCCTGACACAGCTCTCTGCAGGGTCGGGGGTATCCCTAATCTTGTGTTGGCATTCTGATGGGCAGGGTCAGGACCCAGCTGAGTCCGTGGCTGCTTCTGGCCTGCAAGTGAGTGTTCTGGTCACACAGGCTGCTGGGCTGTGGTATTCCTGGAGCTGGTGTGTGCCTGTTGGTGTATGAGGCTGATCCCGCTGCTAGAGCAGGTTTGCTGTTGGGTAGGTCCAAGCTCCATCCAGTCCCTGTGCCGTAATCATCTGCCGACGGTGAGGCTGACTCCAAGGCCAGAGCAGGCTCACTTGTCAGAGGGGCCAGGGACTCTGGGGCTGGTGCCTGTCCACTGAGGTGTGGAGGCTGGTCCTGGGGCTTTTGGTGGCTGGGCCCCTGTCCAGGGGCAGCTGTGCACTGAGAGGATCTGAAGGCAGCCTGTTTGCTGGTGGATGGGGCTATGCCCCTGCTCAGTTAGTTGCTTGGCCTGCAGCATCCTAGTACCGGTGTCTATAGTCTGGTGGAAATGGGTGGGGCTCGGTCCTGAGGCTGATAAGCTAGAGGGAGGATTCTGAAATTATGCTTGCTGGTACCAGCGTCCACGAGGTAGAAGGAGCTCCCCCGAATGGCTGCTGCCAGTGTCTCTGTCCCTGAGGCTGTGCTGTAGTTGCCTCTTGCCTCTCTGGGAGACTCTCCAAGATCAGGAGGTAGGTGTGACCCGGGATCCTTTCAAATGACTGCTTCTGTTCTGATTCTCGGATCATGTGGGATTTTGTGAGCATCCTTTAAGAGTGGAATCTCTATTTCCCACCACCCTCTGGCTGTCTGGAAAATAAGCACTACTGGTCTTCAAAGCCCAACTTTCTAGGAACTCTTCTTTCCAACACAGGATCCCTGGGCTTGGGAGCCTGATGTTGGCTTCATACCCCTTGCTACCTGGGAGCACCTCTGAAATTGTAATTATTCTCCCATTTGTGGGCCACCCACCTGGTGGTATGGGTCTTGACTCTATTGAGATTTTGCCCTTCCTTCCTGTCTTGTCGAGGTACCTTCCTTATATCTTTAGCTGTAAAACATCTTTTATGGTAGGTCCCGGCCTTTTTCATCAATTGCTGTTCTGTAAAGAGTTGTGATTTTGGTGTGGCCATGGGAGGCATCAAGCTCTGGGTCTTTGAATCCTACCATCTTGGACAATCTCTCCACTTCATTCTTAAATCATATTATTTAATTTTTCTTAGTATCTTATTTGATTAGCGACAGTTTGAAATTTATTATCACTCATGTTTACTTCGCCTGTTTTAAAAAATTGAATAGTGCATTCATTCAGTTTGAAATGAAGGTAGTGACCTGTGAATTTCCATACCTCAAAAATCAAGGATAGGACAAAAGCCTTTTCTACCTGTGTTACCCTCAAACTCTGCACCCCACCCCAGCCTGGGGATTAACCTCTTGCACCCATGCTCACCTTCTGTTTTTGGACCATTAGCCATCACTGCATCTGTATGTATGTTGACAAAGTGAACTCTAGTCTTTCCAGTTTTTGTGTTTTGTTTTTTGGTTTAGGGAACAGTCCTACTATGAATGTACATTTACTGGTCTGCTGAAGTTCATATATAAACCTGTCAAGCACATTACCAGAATTGGAATTGCTTGTATATACACTTTGAAAAATTTTAGAGACAATGGTAGAACAGAAGTAAATTGTATTTCAAATCCCACAACATTCTCACACCATGAAAACCCTTCCCTTTTTAATATATTTGTGTGTAGTTTATCTTTATGCCCATACTATATTTCCCAGAGATGGGTAAGTGTTATGTTTCTTGCTAGCACATTTACCGTATTGTTCAAAGTCAGGCGTTTAGTGGTTGTAGCATGATCGTATTTCCATGAACTCGCAAATACAAGATCTTCTCTAACACTGTCTTTTACTCTCTGCTGTTTTATATTGTCCTCCTAATTCTCAGTCCTGGTCTTTCTTTATGTTCTTCATCAAGCTGGATAGGTTATACTATTTTCTCCCTTATTCAAGACCAATAGAATAGAATAGAACACCCATAAATAAACCCTAATATATGGCCAAATGATTTTTGACAAGTTGCCAAGACTTTTCAAAGTAGAAAGGATAGTATTTTCAACAAATGGTGCTGAGAAGTCTTCTTGTCAACATGCAAAAGAAGGAAGATGGACCCTTACCTAACATCATATGCAAAAATTAATGAAAACGTATCAAGAAATTAATATAAGACCTAATAAAAAGTCTTAGAAGAAGACACAGGACAAGAGCTTCCTTCATGACATTGGATTTGGCAGTGTTTTCCTCAATATGAAATGAAGGAACAACAGAGGTACAGCTAACAAAAAAAATAAACAATTTGCAGTACATAACTTTAAAAAAAATGTGTATCAAAAAAATGTGAACAGAATAAAATGGCAACCCAAAAGATGGGAGAAAATATTTGAAAGCCATCTATCTGACAAGAGATTTCTATTCAGAATATACAGAGAACTCCTACAACTCAACAAAAAACAAACACCCTGATTCAAAAATGGATAAAAGACTTGAATAGACGGTTCTTCAAAAAGATGTACAAGTGACTGAGCACTTGAATAGATGCTCCATATCACTAAATGCATGTTTATACATTTGTGTGCATGCATACACACACAAGCACACACACACGTACACAAGCAGAAAACAAGCATTGGTGAGGATGTGAGGGAGTTGGAACCATTGTGTTATGTTAGTGGGAATGTAGAATGATGCAGCTGCTTTGCAAAACAGTATGGCAATTTTTCAGATATTGAAAAATAGAATTACTATATGATCCAGGAATTTTACTATGAGGTATACCCAAAGGAATTGAAATCAGGGTCTTAAAGAAATATTTGTACTCCAGTGTTTAGAGCAGTAATAATCACAGTAGTTAAAATATGAAAGCAACCTAAGTGTTCATCCACTAGTTCCTGGATAAGCAAAGTGTGGTATACCCATATAATACAATATTATTCAGTGTTAAGAAGGAAAAGATCTAGGAATATGCTACAACATGGATGAATCTTGAGGAAATTTAGCTACCCAAAATGCCATTTTTCTGACTTTTAGTGAGTCATAACAATACAACTACTTATTTCAATTATATGGGGTACTTAGTGTAGTCAAAACCATAGAAATTGGGAGGGTAATGATGCTTTTCAGGTGGTTATGGAACAAAAAGGAAAGTTATGTTTAAAGGCTATAGAGTTACAGTTTTAAAACGTAGAAAAGAAGTAGAAAGATAAATGGCGATGTTGATCGCCCAATAATATGAATGTATTTAATATCACTGAACGGTGCACTTTATAATAATTAACATGTTATATTTTATGTTATTTGATTTTACCAACATACAAAATTGGGAAAGAATGCAATATCAGGAAAGGGAGGGGACCTGGGATAGAGCAGAGAGTAATCAGAAGGGTGAGACACTGCATATGTTGAAGAAGAAGAGCTGAGAGTCTTCATTGGCCAGAAGAGACTTTCTAAAAAAGAAAAAAAAATTACTTTGAGGGTGTATTAAATAGATATCTATGGGTGTACTGCTATCTCCCATGGGTTATCTTAAAGAGTCTTTAATAAAGTCCATAAGGCTTGCTGAGGCTTTTTTAAAAACTGGATTCCCTAGGAGATCATTAGAGGGTGGTACTTAAATCTATGTCTAGGTTGACAGATTTTGCAAGGAAGACGAACCTGAGAACAGTGGAGGTCCTGAGAGTGTAAGTACATGGAAATTAGAAAAAAAATAATAAAGGGAATTAGGAAAACTTTGGACTTCAAAGGTCATGTATTACTGAGTCAGACCTGAGGTTTCTAAGGAGTTATATACACAGTTGCTATTTGGATTACTTGTTGATAAAGATAAGTGGAAAAACGAGAGTCGTTTCCAAGTGTAGGTAAGATATAATGAGAGGATGGAGGTGCAAAGTAGGGAGGCCCAGAGAAAAGTGGGAAGGTCATATTGGGCCAAGATGGTGGTAATGTCCAACAGAACAGACGGTAGGACAGACTATGGATTCACCTTTTTTATTTCGCCTCCCCCCCTCATCCTTAATAATTCTTTGGGAATATTTCACTGCTCTGTGATGCAGGTACAGAATTCGAGTGAGGAGGCTACACCTTCAGTGTCCAGCTGTCTGAGTCCTCAGTGTGCTTCAAATGATGGAGAACTATTGCTTCTTTATGAGCAGGGTTAGTACCTCGTAGCTAAGCTTAAGCTCGAGCTTATGCAATATTGATTCCATTTTATATATGCTGTTGGCATGGAGGTTCCTCCTCCTCTTTTCTTGAACATTATGAAATGAATCTATATTTCTCAGTATTTGGGTATATCAGATAAATACATTAAGTAAAGGAGCCTTATACATTGCTCCCTGCATAGTTTGCTCTTTCTTGTTTCTCTTTTACCTTTACTAAATTAGCACAGGGAGAGACCTTGAAATATTCCAATCAGCAGAGATTAGAACATCATATTTCTAGAGAGGTTGGTTGGACAGAGCAGGGGTCCCAGTGAGAATCCAAGCTTCTGCTTCTACTTGGAAGTGTACCTGTATAGAGTAGAGGGCTCCAGGAAATATCCTAGAATATTCCAATGTCCCTGCGGGAGATCATTAAGAGAGGCAGGATCTGGTACCAGATCAGTGTACTATGACATGTTTGTCAGCCATCTGATGTGCGATCCTCAGAGCCAATCCCATATGGTAGGGCCGAGTGCAGAGTGATGAAGAACCTGTGAAAGCCTCTGATTGCATGTTAAAGATGAAGCTCTGATTTTGGGGAGAATTTTCTTACCCGACTGAATGTCACCCTTCTGTGGGGATGAGATTCTGTGCTTTTCCTCTGTTGATGACCACTGACTGAAAATCATTAGAGGATCATGTCTAGAAAGCATTCTTTATTTAATTTCTTAAAGAAGAAAGCATAGAAAACATTTTTATCCACTTTCAAATTGAGGATCAAGGGGAATGACATCAGTGAAAATGTCAGAGTAGGGAGCTCTGGCTTGTGTCCATCCCCAGAAACACTGACATACGTGGTAAAACCTGTCAAAATGACCTTATCAACACATGTAAGTTTTCTTTTCTTTTCACGCTGTAGATTTATCTTTCATTGAAACTTTACTTACTACAGGATGTGGAGAATAAACAAGGAAGTAGAAACTGTATTTCCTGATGAGAGAATCACTAAGTCACATTAGCTGTTCTGAGCTATGTCTTACTCACCGTGACTGTAATTAAAACAAACAAACAAACAAAACACTTTTTTTTTTTTTGGTAACTCAGTTCTGACATTTCCTCGTTAAAGACAAGGTAACAGATACAGACTTAGATCTACCAGAATTGAGCGAAATTTTGATTGTACCTGTGTTGAATATATGAGCATGACCTGCTACAAATCTTCATTATACTATTGCCACAACGGACAAATTCCCTTTTTCCACTCCTGATATGTTGCATGTAAGGAATGCATAGGTCACTAACCCCGGTTGGTCACAGGTAAACTCTGCCACACGGATTACTGCATGTTTTCCTGCTGGAAGACCACACATTCTCGAGGATCATGCCTGCAGAGTATCTGGGCTCTTCTTTTTTCTGGGTAAAGGTTAGATAATCACCTAATTTTATGAGAAATATATAAATAGTATTTGCATATTCTTCAGGTTTTTATTTATCTATTCTCTTTCAAGTCCTAAGTGCAAATATTAAACTGATTTCCAAGAGGGTGGTAAATAAGACAGCTACGTTTATGCTACAAAATTAGCAATAAATCATAATACAATCGTGAATGCATTCATGTGTGATTAATGTGTAGATACTTATGTAAATGCAATTTTAGTAATGCTTTGTGGAGAGCTTCAGAATCTAGGTATTAAAAAAGAAGAAGAAGAAGAAGGAGTTCTTGAAACTCTCAGGGAATTATAGAGAAGTCTTTGTGTCTATAAATATCAATCTGAAATAATGCGTATTCTCAGAAATAAACTAGGCATAAAATTGTAGGACAAAACTTCATGAAATGAAAGAGCATGTGAGATGGCCATACAAGAAAAAGAATATTCTCAGAGAATAATGAACAGTGTGGAGTTCAGCAGAAGGGTCATACAGATTCAGAGAGTAAAACTTTGGAGAGCCTAATTATGAGTTCCTCATATTTCATCTTTGGAGAGATGGTAGTCATTTGAAATATGATTTTATAAGATGACGTTGACATACTTAAATACTTTCCTTTAGAAATGACCACTTAGAACCAGAATAAATGAAAGAGAACACAAAATTATGTTTTTGTTGATTTTTAAAGACCTCAGGTGAGTGCTGATAATTTAAAAATACATGATGTCTTTCACTGCAAAGTAAAGGAGCTGTTACAGTGGAGGATTACTGGACTGAATGTCAATATTATGACATAGTATGAGTGTGTTTCGTGTTTGGTAATTGCAATCATTGTTGCTTTTGTTGTGGTCATCCATTTACAATGCTTGGTGTCAGTTGATTTATCTCTTGTAAAAATAAAATACAGTCTGTGTGTGTGAAAAAAAAACATACATGATGTCTTGATTAAAGTTGTATGGAATATGAGATCTGGAAAAAAGCATTTCTTTTCTGTAATGCTAGGATGCTAATTGGACATTTTTGCAAGAAAGAGATTTCAGGATGCAAATCTCGTGTCTCTAAGGTGGGAAGTCATTTCATGGCGGAACATTCTATTAAACTTGTGTGAGTGGAGAAATATTTCTTTGGAAGGAAGAGGTCACGAATCCCTTTTTAATAGTTAGTGGTTTATAGTATACCGAATGAGCGAAATGGCTATTTCTGAACTTTAGAAAAAAATAATATAGTTTTTCTGCATTTATATTATGAAGCTGATGTAAAATATCAAAAATTCTTTATTTTGAAAAACAATGTAATCAATTTGACATAATTCAAATATATTGAACCTGTGGTACACACACACAATAAAACTTACATTCAAAAAATCTTTTGCACTTAAGAAATATTTTCAAGTGTAGTTGATTTACAATGTTGTGAGGTTTTTTTAATATATGTTTATTGGAGTATAATTGCTTTATAACACTGTATTACTTTCTGCTTTACAACAAAGTGAATCAGCTATATGTATACATATATTCCCCAAATCTCCCCCTCTTGAGCCTCCCTCCCACACTCCCTATCCCACCCCTCTGGGGGACATAAAGCACCGAGCTGATCTCCCTGTGCTATGCGGCAGCTTACCGCTAGCCATTTTATATTTGGTAGTGTATATATGTCAGTGCTACTCTCTCACTACGTCCCTGTCTCCCCTTCCCCCCCTGTGTCCTTAAGTCCGTTCTCTACATCTGTGTCTTTATTCCTGCCCTGTCACTAGGTTCCTCAGTACCATTTTTCTAGATTCCATATATATGTGTTAGCATACGGTATTTGTTTTTCTCTTTCTGACTTACTTCACTCTGTATGACAGACTCTAGGTCCAACCACCTCACTACAAATAACTCAATTTTGTTCCTTTTTATGGCTGAGTAATACTGCACTGTATATATGTGCCACATCTTCTTTATATATTCATCTGTCGATGGACATTTAGGTTGCTTCTATGTCCTGGCTATTGTAAATAGTGCTACAGTGAACATTGTGGTACATGTACCTTTTTGAATTATGGTTTTTTCCAGGTATATGCCCAGTAGTGGGATTGCTGGGTCATATGGTAGTTCTATTTTTAGCTTTTGAAGAATCTCCATACTGTTCTCCATAGTGGCTATATCAGTTTACATTCCCACCAACAGTGCAGGAGTGTTCCCTTTTCTCCACACCCTCTGCAGCCTTTATACATTGTTGTATTAATTTCTGCTGTGCAACAAAGTGATTCAGATATATATATATATGTGTGTGTGTGTATATATATATATATATGTGTGTGTGTATATATATATGTGTATACATATATGTGTGTGTATATATATATGTGTATATATATAAGAATATATATATATTCTTTTCCATTATGGTTTATCACAGGATATTGAATATAGTTTCCTCTGCTATACGGTAGGTCTTTGTGATTTGCCCATCCTATGTAGAATAGTTTGCTTCTGCTATTCCAAAACTCCCAATCTTTCCTTCACTCTCTCCTTGGCAACCACAACTGTTTTCTATATCTGTGTGTTTTTTTCTGTTTCGCTGACATGTTCATTTGTGTCCTGTTTTCGATTCCACATGTAAGTGATATTATATGGTATTTGTCTTTCTCTTTCTGACTTACTTCACTTAGTATCATTATCTCTAGGTCCATCCATGTTGCTGCAAATGACATTATTTCATTCTTTGTTATGTCTGAGTAATATCTATTGTATACGTATAGCACACCTTCTTTATACATTCATTTTTCAATGAACATTTAGTTTGTTTCCATGTCTTGGCTATTATAAATAGTGCTGCTATGAACATAGGGTTTCATGTATCTTTTTGAATTATAGTTTTGTCTAGATATATGTCCACAAGTGGGATTGCTAGATCATATGGCAACTCTCTTTATAGTTTTTGTGAGGAACCTCCATACTGTTTTCCATAGTGGCTGCACCAACTTACATGGCCACCGACAGTGTAGAAGGGTTCCCTTTCCTCCATACCCCCTCCAGCATTTGTTAATTGTAGATTTTTTTAATGATGGCCATTCTGATCAGTGTGAAGTGATACCTCATTGTAATTTGGATTTGCATTTCTCTAATAATTAGTGATGATGAGCATCTTTTCATGTGCCTATTGGCTATCTGTATGTCTTCTTTGGAGAGATGTTTGTTTAGGTCTTCTACCCATTTTTCCATTGAGTTATTTGTTATTTTGTTATTGAGTTGTATGAGCCGTTTGTATAGTTTGGAAATTAAGCCCTTGTCAGTCTCATCATTTGCTAATATTTTCTCCCAGTCCATAGGTTGTATTTTCATTTTGATTATGGTTTCCTTTGCTGTGCAAAAGCTTATAAGTTTGATTAGTTCCTGTTTCTTTTTTGCTTTTACAGTAAGTCCCCTACATATGAACAAGTTCTGTTCCAAGAGTGCGAATGTAAGTCCAATTTGTTTGTAAGTCCAACAAAGTTAGCCTAGGTACCCAACTTACACAGTCGGCTATATGGTATTGTACCGTAATAGGTTTATAATACTTTTCACACAAACAATACATAAAAAACAAACACAAAAACAAAGAAAACATTTTTAATCTTACAGTACAGTAACTTGAAAAGTACAGTAATACAGTACAACAGCTGGGATACTCGGGCTGGCATCGAGGGAACAGGCGAGAAGAATTACTGATTGGAGGAGGGAGAGGAGGTGGGAGATGGTAGAGGTGAAGGATTATCAGCAGTAGGAGACAGAGGGCAAGCTGCAATTTCACTCATACCTGACGTTGATGACACAGGTTCTGGTTCCTTGCTGGATTTAATTCTATCTACCCTCTTGAAAAAATGATCCATTGATGTCTGGGTAGTAGCTCTTTTTTTCTCATCATAGATGACAAGGTAGCACTGGATTGCATTCTGAATGGCTGCTGCCACCTTTGGGTACCATTCTAGGTTCGGGTCCTGTGCCTCAAAAACTAACAGTGCTTCCTCAAATAAAGAAGCTTCCCTTGCCATTTTCTGTGTTGTGAATGTCTTCAGGTCTTCAGTTACTTCTTCTTCCTCCTGTCCCTCTTCATCCTTTCTCTGGACCTCCAGTTCCATCAGTAAGCTCCTCATGTTGCACAGCAAGGAGTTCAGTGAAATCGTCCTCTTGCAGATCTAGCTCCAGCTTCTCACTGAGGATCACTACATTGCTGAAGACCTCTTCGGACTTCTGATCTACCTTCTCGAATCCACAAAAATCATGAACAAACTGTGGGCAAAGGTACCCTCACACCATGCAAAGTCAATGATTTTATGGTCTTGTAGATGTTATAGTCCTTCCAAAGTTGTCCCTAGGTTGTTCCTGATTTGTCACTTACCTTTACTGCCTGACAAAAAGTGTGACATAAATAATATTTCTTGAAAGTTGCTATAGCTCCCTGGTCCATAGGTTGGATGAGCAACGTAGTATTTGGAGACAGATGCAGTACTTTGACGTTGGGATGAAAGTCATCCATGAATGGGGGGGGGGGGTGGCCCAGAGCATTGTCGAGCAGCAAAAGAATGTTTTGCTGGAACGTCCTTCTCCAAGCAATATTTCTCTACATCTGGGATAAAGTGGTGGCAAAACCAGTCCTGGAACGTGGCCTGTGTAATCCAGGATTTGGGGTTACGCTTCCACACAACAGGAAGAGAACACTTGGCTATGTTTTTAAGGGTTCTTGGGTTCTCTGAATGATAAACTAAGCGAGGCTTCAGCTTCAATTCACCGGAAGCATTGCCACCAAACAACAGTTAGCCTATCCTTTGCTGCTTTACAGCCCGGCATCAACTTTTCCTCCTTACTGATGTAACTTCGGTCTGGCATCCTCTTCCAGTACAGTTGTGTCTCATCCACATTAAAAACCTGGTTGGGTAAATACACACCATCATCAATAATTTCTCAAAGTGTTTCCGGAAGTTCCTGGACAGCTACCCTATCTGCACTTGCTGCCTCTCCACTTACTTTTACATTGTGAAGGTTGGCTCTAGCCTTGAACCGATGAAACCAGCCATGGCTGGCATTAAAAGATGTGCCCTCTGATTCTTTGCTGTGTTTCTTCTTCAAGTCTTCATAAAGGCTGTTAGCTTTCTCTTGAATCAGCATTAAGCTGAGCAGGACTCAGCGCTGATGTTGATCCTGCATCCGCACACTGAGAAGTTTCTCCATCTCCTCCGTCACTTTTCCATGCTTCTTCGATATTTTGTCAACATCGTCGGCAAAGCAGACTTCACATGTTCCATGATCTTGTCCTTGTTCTTTAGATTCGTGCCAATGATTGAATGATTCATGTTATAAGAATGAGCGATGTCTAACATCTTTTTGCCTTGCTCCACTCTCTCAATTACTTTCACCTTTGTTTCCATCATTATCGCTTGGCGCTTCTTAACAGTACCAGCTACATCACTGCTGCTTTTACGCTCGCTTCCAGACATCTTGGGCTTGAAATAAAGGTACTGTACTACTGTACTCTATACAGTACTGTAAAGTACACAAAAGCACAACCACTTATAGAGGATGCACGCACATGACAATGTATGCCAGACACGTGAACTAACTTACATGATTGGACATGCAAATGGACGTTTGCATCTTTGAAAGTTTGCAACTTGAAGGTTCGTATGTAGGTGACTTACTGTATTTGTACTGCCTAGGGAGAACTACCTAGGAAAACTTTGGTATGATTTATGTCAGAGAATGTTTTGCTTATGTTCTCTTCTAGGAGTTTTAAGGTGTCCTATCTTATATTTAAGCATATAAGCCATTTTGAGTTTATTTTTGTGTATGGTGTGAGGCTATGTTCTGACTTCACTGATTTGCATACAGCTGTCCCAACTTTCAAAACACCACTTGCTGAAGAGACTATCTTTTCCCCATTGTATATTCTTGCCTCCTCTGTCGAAGGTTAATTGACCATAGGTGTGTGGGTTTATTTCTGGGCTCTCTATTCCATTCCATTGAACCATATATCTCTTTCTGTGCCAATACCATGCGGTTTTGATTACTGTAACTTTGTAGTATTGTCTGAAGTTTAGGAGGGTTATGCCTCCTGCTTTTTTCTTTTTCCTCAGGACTGTGTTGACAGTTCTGACTTTTTATGGTTCTAGATACATTTTAGGATTATTTGTTCTAGTTCTGGGGAAAATGTCATGGGTAATTTGATAGGGATCACATTAAATCTGTAGATTGCTTTGGGTAGTATAGCCATTTTAACAGTATTAATTCTTCCCATCCAAGAGCGTGGGATGTCCTTCCATTTCTTTGAATCATCTTCAGTTTCCTTTACTAATGTTTTGTAGTTCTCAGCATATAAGTCTTTCACCTCCTTGGTGAGGTTTATTCCTAAGTATTTTATTTTTTTTGATGCCATTTAAAAAAGGATTGCTTGTTTACATTTCCTTTCTGATATTTCATTGTTAGTGTAAAGAAATGCAACCAGGGACTTCCCTGGTGGCTCCGTGGTTGAGAATCTGCTTTCCAATACAGGGGACACGGGTTTGAGCCCTGGTGCAGGAAGATCCCACATGCCATGGAGCAACTAAACCTGTGCTCCACAACTACTTAGCCTGCACTCTAGAGTCCGTGAGCCACAACTACTGAGCCCGTGTGCCACAACTACTTAAGCCCGCGTGCTAGAGCCCATGTTCCACAACAAGAGAAGCCACTGCAATGAGAAGCCTGCGCACCACAACGAAGACTAGCCCCCACTGGCCACAACTAGAGAAAGCCCGTGCACAGCAATGAAGACCCAATGCAGCCAAAATAAATTTAAAAATCAAAGAAAGAAAGAAAAATCAAGAAATGCAACCAATTTATGTATGTTAATGTTGTATCCTGCTACTTTGTTGAATGTGTTTATCAGTTCTAGTAGTTTTTGTGTGGAATTTTTAGGGTTTCCTTTATATATATTATCATGTCATCTGCATATAATGACAACTTTACCTCTTCTCTTCCAATGTGGTTAGATTTTATTTCTTTTTCTTGTCTGATTGTTGTGGCTAGGACTTCCAATACTATGTTGAAGAGAAGAGGTGAGAGTGGGCAACCTTGCCTTGTTCCAGATTTTAGCGGGAAGGCTTTCAGATTATGAACATTGAGTATTGTATTGGCCGTGGGTTTGTCATAAATAGCTTTTATTATGTTGAGATATGTTTCCTCTATACCCACTTTGGTAAGTGTTTTTATCATGAATGGATGTTGAAGTTTTTCGAATGCTTTTTCGGCATCTATTGAGATGATCGTTTGTTCTGTGTTTTTCCTTTGTTGATGGGGTGTATCATGTTGATTGATTTGCATATGTTGAAACAACTTTGTGACAATGGGGTGAATCAAATTTGGTCATGGTGTATGATCCTCTTATGTGTTGTCAGATTCGGTTTTCTAATATTCAGTTGAGAATTTTTGCATCTATATTTATCAAAGATATTGGCCTGCAATTTTCTTTTTTGGTAGTGTCTTTCTCTGTGTTTTTTTTTTTAAGTCTTTATTGAATTTGTTCCAATATTGTTTCTGTTTTATGTTTTGGTTTCTTGTTTGTGAGGCATGTGGGATCTTAGCTCCACCACCAGGGATCGAACCTGCACCCCCTGCACTGGAAGGCGAAATCTTAGCTGCTGGACCACCAGAAAAGTCCCCATCTGTTTTTTTGTTTGTTTGTTTGTTTGTTTTTAGTAGATTTCTTTCTTTCTTGATTTTTGGATGCATTGGGTGTTTGTTGCTGTGCACGGGCTCTCTCTAGTTGCGGCAAGCGGGGGCTACTCTTTGTTGTGGTGTGCAGGCTGTTCATTGCGGTGGCTTCTTTTGTTGCAGAGCATGGGCTCTAGGTGTGTGGGCTTCAGCAGTTGTGGCTATCAGGCTCTGTAGTTGTGGCTCATGGGCTGTAGAACGCAGGCTCAGTAGTTGTGGCACACAAGCGTAGTTGCTCCACAGCATGTGGGATCTTCCCAGACCAGGGCTCGAACCTATGTCCCCTGCATTGGCAGACAGATTCTTAACCACTGTGCCACTCAGGGAAGTGCCCCCCATCTGTTTTTGATATCAGGGTGATGGTGGCTTCACAGAATGTCTTTGGAAGTATTCCTTACTCTTCAATCTTTTTGAAGAGTTTGAGAAGAATCAGTGTAAGTTCTGCTTTGTATATTTGGTAGAATTTGCCTGTGAAACCATCTGATCCTGGACTTTTGTTGGTAGGGAGTTTTTTTAATTTACAGATTCTATTCTGCTTTTAGTGTTCAGTATGTTCAAGTTATCTGTTTCTTCTTGATTCAGTTTTGTTCGGCTGTAAAAAAACTACATATGTTTTTAGGTTATGTTAGCACCTAAATACTTACCATGTATTAGACCACAAAAGAGTGAAGAAAAAAATATTAAAATATTTTTTCAAATAGAAAAAGTATTGAAATATTTTTAAGAAATTGGGATAATAATACTAATTATAATAATGACAAATTGTTCTGAACTTAAAGACTACTTTACCTAAGATGCATATTATATGCTTATTGTTTTATTGTTTTTAAATACATGGAATGTTCTCTCCTTTCTAATGTAATTCTTTTATTTTACCTGTATATTGTGAAAAAAATTTAGTTGCACATAATATTAAAAAAATACACTTTAATAGGAGATATTAATCCATTTAAATTTACTATAGTACTGAAAATAGTTAGGTTTAGAGTTACCATGTTATTGAGTGCTCTTTTTTATTTATTTATTTTTAGAAAAGATTTAATTGAGAGGGGGCATAAATTATTTATTTATTTATGTATTTATGTATGTATTTATTTATTTATTTATTTTAACATCTCTATTGGACTATAATTGCTTTACAATGGTGTGTTAGTTTCTGCTTTGTAACAAAGTGAATCAGCTACACATATACATATATCCCCATATCTCCTCCCTCTTGCGTCTCCCTCCCACCCTCCCTATCCCACCCCTCTAAGTGGTCAGAGAGCACTGAGCTGATCTCCCTGTGCTATGCAGCTGTTTCCTACTAGCTATCTATTTTACATTTGGTAGTATATATAAGTCCATGCCACTCTCTCACTTCGTCCCAGCTTATCCTTCCCCCTCCCCATGTCCCCAGGTCCATTCTCTGTGTCTGCGTCTCTATTCCTGTCCTGCCCCTAGTTTCTTCCCAACCATTTTTTTTCTTTTTCTTTTAGAATTCCATATATATGTGTTAGCACACAGTATTTGTTTTTGTCTTTCTGACTTACTTCACTCCGTATGACAGACTCTAGGTCCATCCACCTCACTACAAACAACTCAATTTCATTTCTTTTTATGGCTGAGTAATATTCCATTTTATATTGAAGATGTGCAACATCTTCTTTATCCATTCATCAGTTGATGGACACTTAGGTTGCTTCCATGTCCTGGCTATTGCAAATAGAGCTGCAGTGAACATTGTGGAACATGACTCTTTTTGAATTATGGTTTTCTCCAGGTATATGCCCAGTAGTGGGAATGCTGTGTCATATGGTAGTTCTATTTTTAGTTTTTTAAGGAACCTCCATACTGTTCTCGATAGTGGCTGTATCAATTTACACTCCCACCAACGGTGCAAGAGGGTTCCCTTTTCTCCACACCTCTGCAGCATTTATTGTTTGTAGATATTTTGATGATGGCCATTCTTACCTGTGTGTGGTGATACCCCATTGTAATTTTGATTTGCATTTCTCTAATGATCAGTGATGTTGAGCATTCTTTCATCTGTTTGTTGGCAGTCTGTATATCTTCTTTGGAGAAATGTCTATTTAGGTCTTCTGCCCATTTATGGATTGGGTTGTCTGTATTTTTGATATTGATCTGCATGGGCTGCTTGTAAAGTTTGGAGATTAATCCTTTGTCAGTTGCTTCGTTGGCAAATATTTTCTCCCATTCTGAGGGTTGTCTTTTCGTCTTGTTTACGTTTTCCTTTGCTGTGCAAAAGCTTTTAAGTCTCCTTAGGTTTCATTTGTTTATTTTTGTTTTTATTTCTATTTCTCTAGGAGATGGGTCAAAAAGGATCTTGCTGTGATTGATGTCATTGAGTGTTCTACCTATGTTTTCCTCTAAGAGTTTGATAGTGTCTGGCCTTACATTTAGGTCTTTAATCCATTTTGAGTTTATTTTTGTGTATGGTGTTAGGGAGTCTTCTAATTTCATTCTTTTACCTGTAGTTGTCCAGTTTTCCCAGCACCACTTATTGAAGAGGCTGTGATTTCTCAATTGTATATTCTTGCCTCCTTTATCAAAAATAAGGTGACCATATGTGTATGGGTTTATCTCTGGGCTTTCTCTCCTGTTCCATTGATCTATATTTCTGTTTTTGTGCCAGTACCATACTGTCTTGACTACTGTAGCTTTGTAGTATTGTCTGAAGTCAGGGAGCCTGATTCCTCCAGCTCTGTTTTTGTTTTCAAGATTGCTTTGGCTGTTCGGGGTCTTTTGTGTTTCCTTACAAATTGTGAAATTTTTTGTTCTAGTTCTGTGAAAAATGCCAGTGGTAGTTTGATAGGGATTGCATTGAATCTGTAGATTGCTTTGGGTAGTATAGTCATTTTCACAATGTTGATTCTTCCAATCCAAGAACATGGTATAACTCTCTATCTGTTTGTGTCATCGTTGATTTCTTTCATCAGTGTCTTATAGTTTGTTGAGTAAACGTCTTTAGTCTCCTTAGGTAGGTTTATTCCTAGGTATTTTATTCTTTTTGTTGTAGTGGTAAATGGAAGTGTTTCCTTAATTTGTCTTTCAGATTTTTCATCTTTAGTGTATGGGAATGAAAGAGATATCTGTACATTAATTTTGTATCCTGCAACCTTACCAGATTCATTGATTAACTCTAGTAGGTTTCCGGTAGCATCTTTAGGATTCTCTATGTATAGTATCATGTCATCTGCAAACAGTGAGAGCTTAACTTCTGTTTTTCTGATTCGGATTCCTTTTGATTTCTTTTTCTTCTCTGATTGCTGTAGCTAAAAATTCCAAAAGTGTGTTGAATAATAGTGGTGAGAGTGGGCCACCTTGTCTTGTTCCTGATCTTGGTGGAAATGGTTTCACTTTTTCACCCTTGAAAACGATGTTGGCTGTGGGTTTGTCATATATGGCCTTTATTATGTTGAGGAAAGTTCCCTCTATGTCTACTTTCTGGAGGGTTTTTATCATACATGGGTGTTTAATATTGTCAAAAGCATTTTCTGCATCTATTGAGATGACCATATGGTTTTTATCCTTCAGTTTTTTAATATGGTGTATCACATTGATTTGCATGTATTGAAGAATCCTTGCATCCCTGGGATAAACCCCCCTTGATCATCGTGTATGATCCTTTTAATGCGCTGTTGGATTCTGTTTGCTAGTATTTTGCTGTGGATTTTTGCATCTATGTTCATCAGTGATATTGGCCTGTAGTTTTCTTTCTTTGTGACATCTTTGTCTGCTTTTGGTATCAGGGAGATGGTGGTCTCATAGAATAAGTTTGGGAGAGTTCCTCCCTCTGCTATATTTTGGAAGTTTGAGAAGGATAGGTGTTAACTCTTCTCTAAATGTTTGATAGAATTTGCCTGTGAAGCCATCTGGTCTTGGGCTTTTGTTTGTTGGAAGATTTTTAATCACAGTCTCAATTTCAGTGCTTGGAATTGGTTTGTTTATAGTTTCTATTTCTTCCTGGTTCAGTCTTGGAATGTTGTGCTTTTCTAAGAATTTGTCCATTTCTTCCAGGTTGTCCATTTTATTGGCATAGAGTTGCTTGCAGTAATCTCTCATGATCCTTTGTATTTCTGCAGTGTTAGTTGTTACTTCTCCTTTTTCATTTCTAATTCTATTGATTTGAGTCTTCTCCCTTTTTTTCTTGATGAGTCTGGCTAATGGTTTATCAATTTTCTTTATCTTCTCAAAGAACCAGCTTTTAGTTTTTTTGATCTTTGCTGTTGTTTCCTTCATTTCTTTTTCATTTATTTCTGATCTGATCTTTATGATTTCTTTCCTCTGCTGACTTTGGGTTTTTTTTTTTTTCTTTCTTTCTCTAATTGCTTTATGTGTTAGGTTAGCTTGTTTATTTGAGATGTTTCTTGTTTCTTGAGGTAGGATTGTGTTGCTATAAACTTCCCTCTTAGAACTGCTTTTGCTGCATCCCATACGTTTTGGGCCTTCATGTTTTCATTGTCATTTGTTTCTAGGTATTTTTTAATTTCTTCCTTGATTTCTTCAGTGAAGTCTTGGTTATTAAGTAGTGTATTGTTTAGCGTCCATATGTTTGTATTTTTTTTTTTTTTACAGATTTTTTCCTGTAATTGATATCTAGTCTGATAGCGTTGTTGTCGGAAAAGATACTTGATATGATTTCAATTTTCTTAAATTCACCAAGGCTTGATTTGTGACCCAAGATATGATCTATCCTGGAGAATGTTCCACGAGCACTTGAGAAAAAGTGTATTCTGTTGTTCTTGGATGGAATGTCCTATAAATATCAATTAAGTCCATCTTGTTTAATGTATCATTTAAAGCTTGTGTTTCCTTATTTATTTTCATTTTGGATGATGTGTTCATTGATGAAAGAGGGGTGCTAAGGTCCCCTACTATGATTGTGTTACTGTCGATTTCCCCTTTTATGGCTGTTAGCATTTGCCTTATGTATTGAGGTGCTCCTATGTTGGGTGCATAAATATGTACAATTGTTATATCTTCTTCTTGGATTGATCCCTTGATCATTATGTAGTGTCCTTCTTTGTCTCCTGTAATAGTCTTTATTTTAAAGTCTTTTTTGTCTGATATGAGAATTGCTACTCTAGCTTTCTTTTGATTTCCATTTGCATGGAATATCTTATTCCATCCCCTAACTTTCAGTCTGTATGTGTCCCTAGGTCTGAAGTGGGTCTCTTGTAGACAGCATATATACCGGTCGTGTTTTCGGATCCATTCATCCAGTCTGTGTCTTTTGGTTGGAGCATTTAATCCATTTACACTTAAGGTAATTATTGATATGTATGTTCTTATTACCAGTTTCTTAATTGTTTTCGGTTTGTTATTGTAGGTCTTTTCCTTCCCTTGTGTTTCCTGCCTAGAGAAGTTCCTGTAGCATTTGTTGTAAAGCTGGTTTGGTGGTGCTGAATTCTCTTAGCTTTTGCTTGTCTGTAAAGGTTTTAATTTCTCTGTCGAATCTGAATGAGATCCTTGCTGGGTCGAGTAATCTTGGTTGTAGCTCTTCCCCTTTCATCACTTTAAATATGTCCTGCCAGTCCCGTCTGGCTTTCAGAGTTTCTGCTGAAAGATCAGCTGTTAACCTTATGGGGATTCCCTTGTATGTTATTTGTTGTTTGTCCCTTGCTGCTTTTAATATTTTTTCCTTGTATTTAATTTTTGATAGTTTGATTAGTATATGTTTTGGCATGTTTCTCCTTGGGTTTATCTTGTATGGGACTCTCTGCTCTTCCTGGACCTGATTAACGATTTCCTTTCCCATATTAGGGAAGTTTTCAACTATAATCTTTTCAAATATTTTCTCTGTCTCTTTCTGTTTCTCTTCTACTTCTGGGACCCCAATATTCAAATGTTGGTGCATTTAATGTTGTCCCAGAGGTGTCTCAGATTGTCCTCAATTCTTTTCATTCTTTTTTCTTCATTCTGCTCTGCAGTAGTCATTTCCACTATTTTATCGTCCAGGTCATTTATCCATTCTTCTGCCTCAGTTATTCTGCTATTGTTTCCTTCTAGAGAATTTTTAATTCCATTTATTGTGTTGTTCATCATTGTTTGTTTGCTCTTTAGTTCTTCTAGGTCCTCGTTAAACGTGTCTTGTCTATTCTCCATTCCAGTTCCAAGATTTGGGATCATCTTTACCATCATTACTCTGAATTCTTTTTCAGGTAGACTGCCTATTTCCTCTACATTTGTTTTGTCTGGTGGGTTTTTACCTTGCTCCTTCATCTGCTGTGTGTTTCTCTGTCTTCTCATTTGGCTTTGGGGACTGTGTTTGGGGTCTCCTTTTCGCAGGCTGCAGATTCGTAGTTCCCGTTGTTTTTGGTGTCTGCCCCCAGTGGCTAAGGTGGGTTCAGTGGGTTGTGTAGGCTTTCTGGTGGAGGGGACTGGTGCCTGTGTTCTGGTGGGTGTGTCTGGATCTTTTCTTTCTGGTGGACAGGTCCACATCCAGTGGTGTGTTTGGGGGTGTCTGTGACCTTATTATGATTTTAGGCAGCCTCTCTGCTAATGGGTGGGCCTGCATTCCTGTCTTGCTAGTTGTTTGGCATGGGATGTCCAGCACTGGATCCTGCTGGTCTCTGAGTGGAGCTGGGTCTTAACGTTGAGACAGATATCTCTGGGAGAGCTTTCGCCGTTTGATATTACAAGGTGCTGGAGGTCTCTGGTACACCAATGTCCTGAACTCGGCTCTCCCACCTCAGAGGCACAGGCTTGACCCACGGCCGGAGCACCAAGACCCTGTCAGCCACGAGGCTGGGGGTGAGGGCAAGAGGTAGCTTTGGTACATCTCAAAGACCACCAATGAGATTCCCTGACCATTTTCTCTCCAGAAGTGAAGAAAACAAAATTCAGTCTTTGGCTAGTCAGCCACTTTGGTAGCCAGCCTCCAATTATCCCCTAATTATCTCCCAGGCTTCATGTACCTGTGTGGCTCCTTGCACTTGAAAAGGGCTGACTGTTTAACCAATAAGAAATTGCAGAAATGACAAAGTGCAGCTTCCAAAGTTATAAAAGACTTTGCAGCTTCTGCTTTGGTTTCTGCTAGATCACTCATCCTGGGGTAAGCCAGCTGCCATGTCATGAGGACACTCAAGCAGCCCTAAGGAGAGATCCATGTGGCAAGGAGCTGAGGCCTCTTACCTACAGCCGCATGAGTGAGTTATCTCAGAAGTCAAAAGATTTAATTTTATTTATTTTTGGTTGCATTGGGTCTTCGTTGCTGCACAGGGTTTCTCTAGTTGTGTCAAGCAGGGGTTACTCATTGTTGTGGTGCACGGGCTTCTCCTTGCAGTGGTTTCTCTTGTTGTGGAGTATGGGCTCTAGGTGCATGGGCTTCAGTAGTTGTGTCATGCAGGCTCAATAGTTGTTGCTTGCAGGCTCTAGAGCACAGGCTCAGTAGTTGTGGCACACGGGCTTAGTTGCTCTGCGGCATGTGAGATCGTCAGCTTGTAAGTGTTTTATTGAACCCCTGTCCAGGGATTGAACCCCTGTCCCCTGCATTGGCAGGCAAATTCTTACCCAATGTGCCACCAGGGAAGTCCAGTGTGCTCTTTTTTAAACCTAGTCTGTTTTCATTATTTTCTATCTTAACGATTCTGTATTAAATAAAAAAAAATAATACTCCTTTCTACCCCTCCTCTTTGAGGATTATATATGAAGAAGTATGTCTTATTTATTAATCTCAAATTTTCACCTTACTTTTAAGAAGTAATCACAATGTCAAGTATTTAATACCTTTCACTTCCACCTTGAAAGGCATGGATATTAAAGTGCTAATATAATTACCTCCCCTAGTCTATCTTTTTTACTTTTTGTTATGTATAAAAAACAGCTAAAAACATACATGGTTTGTAAGGAAATGACAAGTTTCAGAAAATTCAGAATCTGAATACACTCTATACATAGCTTCTAGATAAAGACACAGAAAATTACCAGATACTCAGAGGCCCCCTGGTCCCATTCTAGTGACTCCCCTTAAGGTTTAATATTGTTCTGGTATCTAACAAAAAGATCACTTTACCTGTATTTTGTATTTTATATAAATGTTATGGCACAGTAAAATCACTTTTAGATTGGGCTTTTTTATTTTATGTTGTTTGTGAATATGCCTATATGGTTGCCTGTTGTTGTGATCATGCATTGCCACTGTTGCATAGGATTCCATAGTGTAAATATTTAACTATTAATTAATTTATTCCAATATGTATTACAATATGAGTGATTTTCAGTTTGTGTCTATTGAGAATAGCACTGGTATATAAATTCTAGAACTTGAGCTTTGTTGGTGTGTGTGTAAATTATTGTTCAGTATACATGTAGTAGTAAAATTTTTGAGTCATAGCTTTCATGTGTTTATCTTTTTAGATATTTCTAAACATTTTCAAAACATTTGTATGATTTTTCATCCTCAGCAGCAGTGAATGAGATTCAAGGATTATACACATTCTTGTCAAACTTGATAATACCTGTCATTTTCATTTAAACTTTCTGGTTGGTGAGTGATAATTCCAGGTATCACTTTTTTGCATTTGATTGACTACTAAGAAGCCAAGCATCTTTTGATATGTTTACTCAACATTCTGTACTCTCTTTTTTGAAATATCTTTTGGTATATTTTCCCCATTTTTGCTATTACATTATCTTCTTATTGAAGACTTCTTTTTTTTTTTAACATCTGAAGACTTCTTATTTAGGAGTTGTTTTTTTTTTTAATTAACATCTTTATTGAAGTATAATTGCCTTACAATGGTGTGTTAGCTTCTGCTTTATAACAAAGTGAATCAGTTATACATATACAATATGTTCCCATTTCTCTTCCCTCTTGCATCTCCCTCCCTCCCACCCTCCCCATCCCACCCCTCTAGGTGGTCACAAAGCACCGAGCTGATCTCCCTGTGCTATGCGGCTGCTTCCCACTAGTTATCTATTTTACATTTGGTAGTGTATATATGTCCATGACACTCTCTTACCCTGTCACATCTCACCCCACCCCCTCCCCATATCCTCAAGTCCATTCTCTAGTAGGTCTGTGTCTTTATTCCCGTCTTGCCACTAGGTTCTTCATGGCCTTTTTTTTTTTTCCCTTAGATTCCGTATATATGTGTTAGCATACTGTATTTGTTTCTCTCTTTCTGACTTACTTCACTCTGTATGACAGACTCTAACTCCATCCACCTCATTACAAATACCTCCATTTCATTTCTTTTTATGGCTGAGTAATATTCCATTGTATATATGTGCCACATCTTCTTTATCCATTCATCTGTCGATGGACATTTAGGTTGCTTCCATGTCCTGGCTATCGTAAATAGAGCTGCAATGAACATTTTGGTACATGACTCTTTTTGACCTATGGTTTTCTCAGGGTATATGCCCAGTAGTGGGATTGCTGGGTCATATGGTAGTTCTATTTGTAGTTTTTTAAGGAACCTCCATACTGTTCTCCATAGTGGCTGTATCAATTTACATTCCCACCAACAATGCAAGAGTGTTCCCTTTCCTCCACACCCTCTCCAGCATTTATTGTTTCTAGATTTTTTGATGATGGCCATTCTGACCGGTGTGAGATGATATCTCATTGTAGTTTTGATTTGCATTTCTCTAATGATTAATGATGTTGAGCATTCTTTCATGTGTCTGTAGGCCATCTGTATATCTTCTTTGGAGAAATGTCTATTTAGGTCTTCGGCCCATTTTTGGATTGGGTTGTTCGTTTTTTTGTTATTGAGCTGCATGAGCTGCTTGTAAATCTTGGAGATTAATCCTTTGTCAGTTGCTTCATTTGCAAATATTTTCTCCCATTCTGATGGTTGTCTTTTGGTCTTGTTTATGGTTTCCTTTGCTGTGCAAAAGCTTTTAAGTTTCATTAGGTCCCATTTGTTTATTTGTGTTCTTATTTCCATTTCTCTGGGAGCTGGGTCAAAAAGAATCTTGCTGTGATGTATGTCATAGAGTGTTCTGCCTATGTTTTCCTCTAAGAGTTTGATAGTGTCTGCCCTTACACTTAGGTCTTTAATCCATTTTGAGTTTATTTTTGTGTATGGTGTCAGGGAGTGTTCTAATTTCATACTTTTACATGTACCTGTCCAATTTTCCCAGCACCACTTATTGAAGAGGCTGTCTTTTCTCCACTGTATATGCTTGCCTCCTTTATCAAAGATAAGGTGACCATATGTGTGTGGGTTTATCTCTGGGCTTTCTCTCCTGTTCCATTGATCTATATTTCTGTTTTTGTGCCAGTACCAAACTGTCTTGATTACTGAAGCTTTGTAATATAGTCTGAAGTCAGGGAGCCTGATTCCCCCAGCTCCATTTTTCGTTCTCAGGATTGCTTTGGCTATTCGGGGTCTTTTGTGTTTCCATACAAATTGTGAAATTTTTTGTTCCAGTTCTGTGAAAAATGCCAGTGGTAGTTTGATAGGGATTGCATTGAATCTGTAGATTGCTTTGGGTAGTAGAGTCATTTTCACAATGTTGATTCTTCCAATCCAGGAACATGGTATATCTCTCCATCTATTTGTATCATCTTTAATTTCTTTCATCAGTGTCTTATAATTTTCCGCATACAGGTCTTTTGTCTCCTTAGGTAGGTTTATTCCTAGATATTTTATTCTTTTTGTTGCAGTGGTAAGTGGGAGTGTTTTCTTAATTTCACTTTCAGATTTTTCGTCATTAGTGTATAGGAATGCAAGAGATTTCCGTGCATTAATTTTGTATCCTGCTACTTTACCAAATTCATTGATTAGCTCTAGGCGTTTTCTGGTAGCATCTTTAGGATTCTCTATGTATAGTATCATGTCATCTGCAAATAGTGACAGCTTTACTTCTTCTTTTCCGATTTGCATTCCTTTTATTTCTTTGTCTTCTCTGATTGCTGTGGCTAACACTTCCAAAACTATGTTGAATAATAGTGGTGAGAGTGGGCAACCTTGTCTTGTTCCTGATCTTAGTGGAAATGGTTTCAGTTTTTCACCATTGAGGACAATGTTGGCTGTGGGTTTGTCATATATGGCCTTTATTATGTTGAGGAAAGTTCCCTCTATGCCTACTTTCTGCAGGGCTTTTATCATAAATGGGTGTTGAATTTTGTCGAAAGCTTTCTCTGCATCTATTGAGATGATCATATGGTTTTTCTCCTTCAATTTGTTAATATGATGTATCACATTGATTGATTTGCGTATATTGAAGAATCCTTGCATTCCTGGGATAAACCCCACTTGATCATGGTGTATGATCCTTTTAATGTGCTGTTGGATTCTGTTTGCTAGTATTTTGTTGAGGATTTTTGCATCTATGTTCATCAGTGATATTGGCCTGTAGTTTTCTTTCTTTGTGACATCTTTGTCTGGTTTTGGTATCAGGGTGATGGTGGCCTCGTAGAATGAGTTTGGGAGTGTTCCTCCCTCTGCAATATTTTGGAAGAGTTTGAGAAGGATAGGTGTTAGCTCTTCTCCAAATGTTTGATAGAATTCACCTGTGAAGCCATCTGGTCCTGGGCTTTTGTTTGTTGGAAGGTTTTTAATCACAGTTTCAATTTCAGTGCTTGTGATTGGTCTGTTCATATTTTCTATTTCTTCCTGGTTCAGTCTCGGCAGTTTGTGCATTTCTAAGAATCTGTCCATTTCTTCCAGGTTGTCCATTTTATTGGCATAGAGTTGCTTGTAGTAATCTCTCATGATCTTTTGTATTTCTGCAGTGTCAGTGGTTACTTCTCCTTTTTCATTTCTAATTCTATTGATCTGAGTCTTCTCCCTTTTTCTCTTGATGAGTCTGGCTAATGGTTTATCAATTTTGTTTATCTTCTCAAAGAACCAGCTTTTAGTTTCATTGATTTTTGCTATTGTTTCCTTCATTTCTTTTTCATTTCTTTCTGACCTGATCTTTATAATTTCTTTCCTTCTGCTGGCTTTGGGGTTTTTTTGTTCTTCTTTCTCTAATTGCTTTAGCTGCAAGGTTAGGTTGTTTATTCGAGATGTTTCCTGTTTCTTGAGGTAGGCTTGTATTGCTATAAACTTCCCTCTTAGCACTGCTTTTGCTGCGTCCCATAGGTTTTGGGTCGTCGTATCTCCATTGTCATTTGTTTCTAGGTATTTTTTTGATTTCCCCTTTGATTTCTTCAGTAATCACTTCGTTATTAAGTAATGTATTGTGTAGCCTCCATGTGTTTGTATTTTTTACAGATCTTTTCCTGTAATTGATATCTAGTCTCATAGCGTTGTGGTCGGAAAAGATACTTGATACGATTTCAATTTTCTTAAATTTACCAAGGCTTGATTTGTGACCCAAGATATGCTCTATCCTGGAGAATGTTCCATGAGCACTTGAGAAAAAATGTGTATTCTGTTGTTTTTGGGTGGAATGTCCTATAAATATCAATTAAGTCCATATTGTTTAATGTATCATTTAAAGCTTGTGTTTCCTTATTTATTTTCATTTTGGATGATCTGTCCATTGGTGAAAGTGGGGTGTTAAAGTCCCCTACTATGACTGTGTTGCTGTCGATTTCCCCTTTTATGGCTGTTAGTATTTGCCTTATGTATTGAGGTGCTCCTATGTTGGGGGCATAAATATTTACAATTGTTATACCTTCCTCTTGGATCGATCCCTTGATCATTATATAGTGTCCTTCTTTGTCTCTTGTAATAGTCTTTATTTTAAAGTCTATTTTGTCTGATATGAGAATTGCTACTCCAGCTTTCTTTTAATTTCCATTTGCATGGAATATCTTTTTCCATCCCCTCACTTTCAGTCTGTATGTGTCTCTAGGTCTGAAGTGGGTCTCTTGTAGACAGCATATATATGGGTCTTGCTTTTGTATCCATTCAGCCAGCCTGTGTCTTTTGGTGGGAGCATTTAATCCATTTACATTCAAGGTAATTATCGATATGTATGTTCCTATTCCCATTTTCTTAAATGTTTTGGGTTTGTTATTGTAGGTGTTTTCCTTCTCTTGTGTTTCTTGCCTAGAGAAGTTCCTTTAGCATTTGTTGTAAAGCTGGTTTGGTGGTGCTGAACTCTCTCAGCTTTTGCTTGTCTGTAAAGGTTTTAATTTCTCCATCGAATGTGAATGAGATCCTTGCTGGGTAGTGTAATCTTAGTTGTAGGTTTTTCTCCTTCATCACTTTAAGTATATCCTGCCACTCCCTTCTGGCTTGCAGAGTTTCTGCTGAAAGATCAGATGTTAACCTTATGGGGATTCACTTATGTGTTATTTGTTTTTTTTTTCCCTTGCTGCCTTTAATATGTTTTCCTTATATTTAATTTTTGACAGTTTGATTAATATGTGTCTTGGCATGTTTCTCCTAGGGTTTATCCTGTGTGGGACTCTCTGTGCTTCCAGGACTTGATTAACTATTTCCTTTCCCATTTTAGGGAAGTTTTCAACTATAATCTCTTCAAATATTTTCTCAGTCCCTTTCTTTTTCTCTTCTTCTTCTGGGACCCCTATAATTCGAATGTTGGTGCATTTAATGTTGTCCCAGAAGTCTCTGAGAATGTCCTCGGTTCTTTTCATTCTTTTTTCTTTATCCTGCTCTGTAGTAGTTATTTCCACCATTTTATCTTCCAGGTCACTTATCCTTTCTTCTGCCTCAGTTATTCTGCTATTGATCCCATCCAAAGTATTTTTAATTTCATTTATTGTGTTTTTCATCATTGCTTGGTTCCTCTTTAGTTCTTCTACATCCTTGTTAAATGTTTCTTGCATTTTGTCTATTCTATTTCCAAGATTTTGTATCATCCTTACTATCATTATTCTGAATTCTTTTTCAAGTAGACTACCTATTTCCTCTTCATTTGTTAAGTCTAGTGTGTTTTGACCCTGCTCTTTCATCTGCTGTGTGTTTTTCTGTCGTCTCATTTTGCTTATCTTACTGTGTTTGGGGTCTTCTTTTCACAGGCTGCAGGTTTGTAGTTCCCGTTGTTTTTGGTATCTGTCCCCAGTGCCTATGGTTGGTTCAGTGGGTTGTGTAGGCTTCCTGGTGGAGGGAACTAGTGCCTGAGCTCTGGTGGATGAGGCTGGATCTTGTCTTTCTGGTGGGCACGTCCACGTCTGGTGGTGTATTTTGGGGTGTCTGTGGCCTTATTATGATTTTAGGCAGCCTCTCTGCTAATGGATGGGGCTGTGTTCCTGTCTTGCTAGTTGTTTGGCATAGGGTGTCCAGCACTGTAGCTTGCTGGTCGTTGAGTGAAGCTGGGTCTTGATGTTGAGATGGAGATCTCTGAGAGATTTTTGCCATTTGGTATTACATGGAGCTGGGAGGTCTCTTGTGGACCAGTGTCCTGAAGTTGGCTCTCCCACCTCAGAGGCATGGCCCTGATGCCTGGCTGGAGCACCAAGAGCCTTTCGTCCACACGGCTCAGAGTAAAAGGGAGAAAAAATAGAAAGAAAGAAAGAAAGAGGCTATAATATAGTGAAGTAAAATAAAGCTATTGTAAAGCAAAGCTATACAGACAAAATCTCACCCAGAAGCATATACATATACACTCACAAAAAAAAGGAAAAGGGGAAAAATTAATATATCCTGCTCCCAAAGTCCACCTCCCGAATTTGGGATGATTCGTTGTCTATTCAGGTATTCAACAGATGCAGGCACATCAAGTTGTTTGTGGAGTTTTAATCCGCTGCTTCTGAGGCTGCTGGGAGAGATTTCCCCTTCTCTTCCCTGTTCGCACAGCTCCTGGGGGTCAGCTTTGGATTTGGACCCGCCTCTGCGTGCAGGTCGCCTGAAGTCGTCTATTCCCCGCCCAGACAGGACGGGGTTAAAGGAGCAGCTGCTTCGGGGGCTCTGGCTCACCCAGGCCGCGGGGAGGGAGGGGTACAGAGGAGGCGGGGCGAGCCTGCAGCATCAGAGGCCGGCGTGACGTTGCAGCAGCCTGAGGTGCGCCGTGTGTTCTCCCGGGGAAGTTGTCCCCGGATCACGGGAGCCTTGCGGTGGCGGGCTGCACAGGCTCCCGGGAGGGGCGGTGTGGAGAGTGACCTGTGCTCACACACAGGCTTTTTGGAGGCGGCAGCAGCAGCCCCAGCGTCTCATGCCCATCTCTGGGGTCCGCGCTGATCGCCGCGGCTCGCGCCCTTCTCTGGGGTTGGTTTAGGCGGCGCTCTGAATCCCCTCTCCTTGCGCGCAGCGAAACAAAGAGGCAAGAAAAAGTCTCTTGCCTCTTCAGCAGCTGCAGACCTTTTCCCGGACTCCCTCCCGGCTAGCTGTGCTGCACTAACCCCTTCAGGCTGTGTTCACGCCGCCAACCCCAGTCCTCTTCCTGCGATCCGACTGAAACCGAGCCTCAGTTCCCAGCCCCGCCCGCCCCGGCGGGGGAGCAGACAAGCCTCTCAGGCTGGTGAGCGCTGCTTGGCGCCGAGCCTCTGTGCGGGAGTCTCTCCGTTTTTTCCTCTGCGCCCCTGTTGCTGTGGGGTCCGCGCTGATAGCCGCGGCTCGCGCCCGTCACTGAAGTTTGTTTAGGCGGCGCTCTGAATCCCCTCTCCTTGTGCGCCGCGAAACAAAGAGGGAAGAAAAAGTCTCTTGCCTCTTCGGCAGCTGCAGACTTTTTCCCGGTCTCCCTCCCAGCCAGCTGCGGTGCGCTAACCCCTTCAGGCTGTGTTCACGCTGCCAGCCCCAGTCCTCTCCCTGCGATCCGACCGAAGCCCGAGCCTCAGCTCCCAGCCCCGCCCGCCCCGGCGGGGGAGCAGACAAGCCTCTCGGGCTGGTGAGTGCTAGTCGGCACTGGTCCTCCGTGCGGGAATCTCTCCGCTTTGCCCTCCGCACCCCTGTGGCTGCGCTCTCCTCCGTGGCTCCGAAGCTTCCCCCCTCTGCCACCCACAGTCCCTGCCCGCGAAGGGGCTTCCTAGTGCGTGGAAATCTTTCCTCCTTCACAGCTCCCTCCCACTGGTGCAGGTCCCGTCCCTATTCTTTTGTCTCTGTTATTTCTTTTTTCTTTTGCCCTACCGAAGTACGGGGGGAGTTTCTTGCCTTTTTGGAGGTTGGACGTTTTCTGCCAGTGTTCAGTGGGTGTTCTGTAGGAGCAGTTCCACGTGTAGATGTATTTCTACTGTATCTGTGGGAAGGAAGGTGATCTCCGCATCTTACTCTTCCGCCATCTTCTCTCGGGCTCCCCAGCAGTTTTTAATATATGCTTGATATGAGTTCTTCTCTCTGTCTCTCCTTCTCTTTCTTTAGATGAGTGTCAGTTTTTAATGTTAATAACCTCTAATTTGTCATTTTCCTCTTTATTTATTTAGTCTTATTTCTTTTTATTTATGTAGTCTTCTTATCTGTAGCAGAACACATTATTTATTCTAAACCACAAATATGTTTTCATTTCTTCAATAAATGCAATTATTAAGCTTTAAATTTAAGTTAACTTTGTAACCTAAATATGTTGTATCATAGTGAGTATTAATTTTTCTATGACAGCTGAAAGGTTACATTTATTCAGAAAATGTTGTATTCAGCTTGCTTTTCATTTGCTCCTACTTCTCATTGATTCACAGAGGTAAACATCACTTCATCCATGGATCTGACTTTTCTCTGATTTCTCGTGGTCATTCTCACTAATTCGTCTTGCCTCCTGAAATCTTTAGCAATCCCATTATCCCACAGAATCAAAAACCTTCCTTGGGACTTTTTCTTCAGAAGATTGATTATTCCCATGTTTTAAATGGGAGATTGCAATAAGTTAGGAGAAAATGCCACAAGGGCCTCCTTTTTTTTTCACATCTTGTATCAGCCTCTGCTTGCACTCTCTGTTCAAAGATTTTTGTACAACACATTGATGGAAGATGCCAGTTGTTTCTCTCCTTGGGGCAAAGGACAGATTAATTACCTGACAAATAAAATAAAGACAGTGTCTTGCTCTGTTCAAATGTTGGACAGGATTGCGTGCATCCTAATTTAAAAGTTTCAGGTGACTGAAGCTTAAGATTCCTAAGCTTTAATCCATACTTGCACCATGCACAGCACCCAACAGGACTGCTTTACATAACCCCATGAGACACTTGTGTGCAAGTGGAACAGATAAAAATATAAAACTGTTGCTGTCTTTTTGTGTCATAAAAATGATTTTTTGTCTCATTTATGTTTTTCTAAAATCCAAAAACGTGTCAGGCTAAAATATTGGCATTTCAAATATGGTAAAATCTAAGACTCTTCAAATTTCTTTCCAGTTTTGTTGATGATGGGATGCCGTCAGAGATATGACTTCATTAAACATAATAGGTAAGATTCCTTCATGGGCCTGATTGGGGAATACGAAAATAATCCCCAGAAAAATCTGGACATTTTCTAGTTCTCTAGTATTGGTTAAGATGGTAGAAAGGGCCCTTCATTGTCCTATATGTGAATGCAGATCAATTGCGAGAGGTGGGGATAAAACAAGCAGCCTAAATATCCTTTATGTTTGTTGTACTACTAGTAGAAAGAGGAAGGGTCAACATGTCACCATGATTGATATAGCAAATAAGCTGCTTGAAACTACACAGAAATGTACCTGCTTGTATTTTCTGTGCAGTTATCCTCTCTTTTGGTGTGCCCTGATACCTCCCTCAACTTACGTACCAATTCCGGTAGCATTAAGCAGAAATCCAAAGAAATCTATTCTTTGGAATTATGAGGAAGGGAAGAGTCGAAAATTTTATAGCATGCTCTATACAAGTATACACGTCACCATCCTTATCTATGTCATGCCATGCATGGAGGGTCAGTAGGTTCAGGGGATGCTGGAAGCACCAAGGTCTGTGGGGTTAATCACAGCTGCATTCATGGGCAGTAAAAGAGCAGGGCCTTATCTTGGTCACTTTCTCAATGTTAGTAGCTACAAAAAGAAGAGGACAGCAGACATCTTAGGGAGAAGAGCCAACATTAAATGAAATGTCCTAATTACTCTAGGCAACCTCTCATGGTGGCCTCCCATAGCTCCTCAAATCCCTACATACTTGCACAAGGGATAGTGTAATATTACTGGAGCGTGTGACTGCAGATTAACATTATTTTTGTTGAAAAAAATAAAAATAGATTCAAGTGATAGGGTTTGAAAAGGGTTCACAGTGTGAGGGAAACTATTGTAACAATGTGGACAGAACCCTTTGGATGGATTCATCATGTGTTTGTTTATGTTTTTGTTTTTTTATGCTGCTTCAGAATCTGTAGTAGAGATTGGTGTGTTCCATGATGCATTTCCGCTTCTTGTAAGTTTTAGATGGAATAACCCATTAGGAAGAAGTGCACGTAAGGAAGATTAGTGAGTCAAACTCCTCTGCCCTCTGTCAGCAGTGGGTGCAAAGGGATTTAGACCAAGTGCTTTCATCCTTTGGTGTGCAAAGTTTTCACTCTATGAATGTTTTGTTTGTTTGCAGGTCAGGAGCCTTGGTCTCAATATCCCTGTTTAAAAAGTGTTATCACATGTCTGCCAGAAAGAATTGCTGATGATACTGGAAAAACTTGAGAGTTATCCTTAACAATAAAGGGTTTTGTAGCAACACGGATGGACCTAGAGATTGTTATACTGAGTGAAGCAAGTCAGACACAGAAAGACAGATATCATATGATATTGCTTATATGACGAATCTAAAAAAGAAAAAAAAAGGTACAAATGAACTTATTTACACAACAGAAATAGAGTCATGGATATAGAAAACAAACGTATGGTTACCAGGGGATAAGTGGAGAAGGGATAAATTGGGAGACTGGGACTGACATATACACACTACTATATATAAAATAGGTAAGTATTGATAAGGACCTGCTTTATAGCACAGGGAACTCTACTCAATGGTCTGTACTGACGTTTATGGGAAAAGAATCTTAAAAAAGAAACAAGGGTTTTGGGGTTATATAATAAATATAAATGTGCAAACCTTTAACATGAACGGAAAAATCAGTTAACTCTGTGGTCCCTGTTATGGTGTAAACATTTTGTACCTCTAATTTAAAAATTTTGGAACCCAGCTCCCATGTTGATGGTATTAGGAGGTGGGGCTTTTGGGAGGTGATTAGGTCATGAGGCCAGAGACCTCAAACATGGCATTAGTGACCTAAAAAATGTAGCACACAGAAGATCTTATGCCCATTCCATGATTTCATTGCCGAGCGAGAAGACCAACATTATGAACCAGAAATTGGTCCCTCACCAGACACTAAGTCAGCTGGCAACTTGTTCTTTTTTAAAAAAAATTTTAAAAATTAATTAATTAATTTTTTGGCTGCGTTGGGTCTTTGTTGCGGTGCGCGGGCTTCTCATTGGGTGGCTTCTCTTGTTGCGGAGCACAGGCTCTAGGCGTGCGGGTTTCAGTAGTTGTGGCACACGGGCTCAGTAGTTGTGTCCTGTGGGCTCTAGAGCACAGGCCCAGTATTTGTGTTGCACGGGCTTAGTTGTTCCATGGCATGTGGGATCTTCCCGGACCAGGACTCAAACCCGTGTCCCCTTTATTGGTAGGCAGATTCTTAACCCCTGCACCACCAGGGAAGCCCCTGGTAACTTGTTCTTGAACTTTTCAGCCTCAGCAATTATGAGAAAACAAAAATATTCTGTTGTTTATAAAATACCAAGTCTCTTGTATTTTGCTTTAGCAGTCAAAGAGCTGGCTGAGGAGAAATATCTGTGAGCTTGAAGACATATCAAGAGAAACCTTTAAATCTCAAAAGAAAAGAGAAAATGGGCAGGAAAGGAATCAACAGAACAGAGTAATCAATAATTGTGGAACAATGAAAAATGCTGTGACCTATACGTAACGGGTATAGCAGGAGGAGAATAAAGATAACGAAGAACAGAAAATATTTTTTAAAAATGACTGAGAATCTTCCCAAATGAATGTCTGACACTAAATCCACAACATCCAAACTTAGAGGAACATATGAATAGTAAAGAAAACTGACCAATATCTCTCAGGAACATCAATGCAAAAATCCTCAACAAAATATTAACAAATCAAATCCAACAATATTTTGAGAGAATTTTATATCATGAATGAGAGGGAATAATCCCAGATATGCAAGGTTGGTTCAACATTCTAAAATCAAATAATTATATCCATCATATCAACACCCTAAAGACAATCATTAGCATATCAATACATTCAGAAGACCTTTGAAAAAATCTAACACCCATTCTTCATAAAAACTCTCAGTTAAAGAAATAGACTGGTGCTTTCTCAAGTTGATAACAAAGATCTACAGGAAACTTATATCTTACATCATGATTAATGGTCAAAAACATGAAGCTTTTCCACTAAGTTCAGGTAAAAACAAGGATGTCCCCTTTCATGACTCCTTTTCCATATTTTACTCCAAGTCCTTGCTAATGCAGTAAGGCACAAAAATAAATAAAACAAATACAGATTGGGTAGAAAAAAATGAAAGCAGCCTAAATAAAATATGGACCAATATACTTTATGGACACCTCACCAAAGAAAGTAGACACTATGCATATAAGTATACAGAAGAATAATCCAGATTACATGCTGCCATGAAAAAGCAATTTAAAAATACAATTACATACCACTATGTAACACTTAGAATGGCTAAAATGTGAACAATGACAAGAACAAATTCTGTAGGGGATGTGGAACAATAGAAAATGTCATTTGTTATTGGTGGAAATGAAAAATAATACAGCTACTTTGGTAGTCTGAGTGACACTTGCTATAATATTGAACATTCCCTTAGTGTACAATCCGGCAAGTGTTCTCATGGATATTTACTGAAAGTAGTTTAAAACATACTTCCAGTCGAAAACCTGCATATGAATATTTATAGCACCTAATTCAATATTGCCAAAATGTGAATGAAACTAAGGTGTCCTCCAATTGGTGAATGAAATGATATAGTATTAATATGTTCTGGGAATGGAATAATATTGGGCACTAAAAAAGTAAGCTATCAAGCCATAGAAATATATGGGAATTCTTTTTTTTTCTTTTGACATATAGGTGATTTTCTTTATTTTGTAATTTAAATTTTATTGGAGTATAGTTGATTTACAATGTTGTGTTCATTTCAGCTGCACAGTAAGTGATTCAGTTACACATATGCATATATTCATTCTTTTTCAGATTCTTTTCTGATAAGGGTACTCCCAGAATATTGAGTAGAGTTCCCTGTACTACACAGTAGGTCCTTGTTGCTTATCTATGTTATATATAGTAGTATTCGTATGTTTACCCCAAGTTCCTGATTTATCCCTACCCCCCGCCTTTCGCCTTTGGTAACCATAAGTTTGTTTTCCAAGTCTGTGAGTCTGCCTCTGTTTCGTAAGTTAGTTCATTTGTATCAATTTTTAGGTTCCACCTAGAAGTGATATCATACAATATTTGTCTTACTCTGTCTGACTTACTTCACTTAGTACAATCGTCTCTAGGTCCATCCATGTTACTGCAATTGGCATTATTTTCTTCTATTTTATGGCTGAGTCATATTCCATTATATATATGTATCACATATTCTTTACCTATATTCATATGTTGATGGACATTTTGGTTGCTTCCATGTCTTCGCTATTGTAAAGAGTGTTGCAGTGAACACTGGGGAAGATGTGTCTTTTCAATTTATGCTTTCCTCCAGATATGCACACAGGAGTGAACTTGCTGGATCATCTGGTAGCTCTATTTTATTTCATTTCATTTCAATTTCATTTTTTTGGAGTATAGTTGAGTTACAATGTTGTGTTACTATCTGCTGCACAGCAGAGTGAAGGAGTTTTACATATATCCAATCTTTTTTGGATTCCTTTCCCGTACAGGTCATTACAGAGTATTGAGTAAAGTTCCCTGGGCTATACAGTAGGCCCTTATTTGTTATCTCTTTTATATATAGTGGTGTGTATATGTCAATCCCAATTTCCAATTTATCCCTCCCGCCTCCTCTTGCTCTGGTAACCTCCATTCTGTGTTCCATAGTGGCTGTTACCAATTGGCATTGCCACCAATAGCGTAGTGTTGGTGGCACAGTGGTTAAGAATCTGCCTGCCAGTGCAGGGGACACAGGTTCGAGCCCTGGCCCGGGAAGATCCCACATGCCACAGAGCAACAAAGCCCGTGAGCCACAACTACTGAGTCTGCGCTCTAGAGCCCACGAGCCACAACTACTGAGCTCACGTGCCACAACTACTGAAACCTGTGTGCCTAGAGCCTGTGCTCCACAGCAAGAGAAGCCACCACAAAGAAAAGGCTGCGTACCCCAACGATGAGTAGCCCCCGCTTGCTGCAACTAGAGAAAAGCCGCGCGCAGCAAGGAAGACCCAACGCAGATTAAAAAAAATAATAATAAGTAGTAGGTTTCTGTTTTTCCCACACCATCTGAAGCATTTCGTGTTTGCAGACATTGTGATGATGGCTATTCTGAGTGGTTCCAGGTGATACTTCTTTGTACATCTGATTTGCATTTGTCTAACAGAAAGCAATGGTGAGCATCTTCATATGTGCTTTCTTTTTTTTTTTGAACAGTGTGAGTAAAATTTACCCCTTGAAAATGGTTATTGAAAGTTTGCATTGTTTTGAAGTCTATTTCGATTACCTACCCTAAGACGTTTTTTGAGGGCTGTTGTCATTTACAGCTCCCCAGGTATTGTGAATATGAAGTGCCTATAAGGTCCAGTTTTTAGAGTTGTTGTTATGGGAAACAGAAGGCGGCAGGATTTCTACTGTCCCTATCTGGTTACTGACAAAACCTTAGACGTAGGGAAAGTCCTGTTCCTGGGTTTTAAATTGCCTGGGTTTTAATTGAGTGGAATGTGCCTGACCAAACATGTAAGGGCTTCTGTCCCATTCCTTCTTCCCCCTTGCCCTTCATCCCCCGAACAAACACAAACCCCTGCAAAATCACCTGTTGAGGGTGCTGGCTTGCAGAGTGGGATGACCCTAATGAAGGAGTCTGGAGGTCGGAACCCAAACACCAGGATATGTTGAGAGCAGGTGATTTTCCAAGTGTCATCCAGACCAGAGAGTCCACCATCCTTTGGGTGTCAGAGGGTTGATTTAGTAGTATGAGGGCACACTTAGATCTGGAGATTGTGATCCCATGCAGAGGGGATCAGGTACTACAGGTTCAAGGGGGGCGAATTAGCTGGCGTATCCTCCCGAGGTCCTCAGGCCCACAACCGTCCAGCCTTGGGACCAAATTGGGTCTGTGTCCAGGGATGTGACACTAGCATGTTCACCGCGACTAAATGAATTTAGTGCTCATTTTTCTTTTCTGTAATTTAATTTTAAATTTATAATGGAGTATAGTTGATTTACCATGCTGTGTTCATTTTTGATGTACACCAACATGACTCATTTATACAGAGATGACTATATATTCGTTTTAGAATTATTTTCCCATTGAGGTTACTAAAGGGTGTTGAGAAGAGTTCCAAGTGCTCTACAGCAGGTCCATGTTGATTACAAGTTTTCTCTCTGTAAATATGTATATACTAACTCCAACCTCATGATTTATGCCTCCAACACACCTTTCCAGTTTGGTAACCATAAGTTTGTGTTCTAAGTCTGGGACTCTGTTTCTGTGTTGTAGGATAGTAGCTTTGTATCAATTTTTAGATTCCACTGATAAGTAATATCTTATGATATTTATCATTGTCTGATTTATGACACTTAGTATGAATGTATCTAGGTCCTTCCAAGTGGCTGCAAATGGCCTTATTTCATTCATTACATGGCTGAGTAATATTCCATTGTACATATGCACCATAATTTCCTTATCCATTCTTCCTCCCAAGGACTTTTATGTAGCTTCCAAGTAGAGGCTCTTGTAAACAGGGCTGCATAAAGGTTGGAGTGCCTGGGTCCCGTTAATTTATGTTTTTTCCAAGATACAGGCCCAGGAGTGGAAGCGCCATATGCTCTGAAGCTCTGTTTTTTAGATTTTTAAGGAATGACCACCCACTTCTCCAGAGTGGCTGTTAGCAATTTACATTCCCACCATCAGCTTGTCAGCGTTCCCTTTTCTCCATGCCCTGTCCTGCGTTTCAGGTTTTACACTTTGCGAGGTTGGCCATTCTGACTGGTGCGAAGTGATAGATCTTTGTAGTATTGATTTGCATTGCCCGCCTGTTTTGTTGGCCAAAAAGGGAGTAAGGGTTTTTCCTGAATATATTAAGGAATAACGCATACGGTTTGTTTGGCCAACTGCATGATTGGCGATGTTCAGCAGCTTTGCATGTGCTTTAATGGCGAGTGCAAACTACCTCTTGAAATCCCTTTCCTGCAATTCTGCCTTGCTTACAAGTCGTTTTCGAACACTTGGCTGAAGAAATGACTCCATTAGAGGTGTCAATTACAACCCTGCATGTCTGTGAATTGCAGTGCCCCTGAGCACCAGTTTTCAACTTGTTGTTTAGGGACGCAGCCACAAAGGGGCAGGATTTCTACAGACCTATTCCGGTTACTGGGGCACCTGAAGGATAGGGAAATTCTTCTTCCAGATTAGGAAACTAGAGTGGCATATGCCTGTCAAAACATCTAGGGCTTGTGTCTCAATCCATCCCCCCATTCCCCTTCGTCACCCGGAAAATTCCAAGCTGTGCAAAACCGGCTGTTGAGTGTGCTGCCTTCTAAAGTGGGGAGACTCTAAGGAAAGGAGCTGAGGGTGGAACCTGAATACCAGGAGACGTGGAGATGAGGTGACTTTTCCAAACTCTTCCCGATCAGAAGGTGTACAATCCTCCGGATGTGCCATGCATGTTTTAGTTGTAGGAAGGGTCCCCTGCACCTGGAGATATGGGACCCATGGAATGAGGATCAGACAGTATTACTCTAAAAGGGCTAAACTTGCTGTTCCATTCTCTCCAAGCTTCTCAGACCCACGAGTGTAGAGCGTTAGATCCCATCCAGCTGTGTGTCTAGATGTGGTCAGTCCAGGTTGCATCACAGCCCCTGAACAAATTTTGTAAGAATATCTCTCTATCTCAATGTCTTTTTTTTTTGTTTTTGTTATTTAACTTTATAATGGGATATAGCTGATTTTCAATACTGTGTTTCTTGCTGCTCTACATCTATCCACTTGACTCACATAAAGAGAGATATCAATAAATTCTTTTACAGATTCTTACCAGTCTTATATATTCTTTTCCAGTGACAAAAGTATGCTGAGTCCAGTTTTTTCAGCTATACAGTACGTCTTGTCGATTACTTATTTTGTTTATGGAACATTATCTGTGTGAACTGCAACCTCCTGGTTTATGCATCACCCGACCCCACCTTTCTCCTTTAGCAGCTATAAGTGTGTTTTCTAAATGTATAACTCTATTCTGTTTTGTAATTCAGTTTATGTGAAGCAATTTTTACATTCCCCCTATAAGTGATATCTTACGATAAGTTTCTTTTTCTGTGTGACTTATTTCACTAAGAATCATGATACCTAAATCCACTCATTATGCTGCTACTAGCCTTATGACATTGATTTCATGGCTGAGTGATATTCCAATGTACATAAGTACGACAACTTCTTTATCCATTTTTCACTTTCCTGGGATATTTAAGGTGTACCGAAGTCGAGGTTCTTGTAACCAGAGCAGCCCTAAAGTTTGGGGTGCCTGTGTATTGTTGATTTTTAGTTTTCCCAATTTATACGCCCATGAATGGAAGTGCCCTATGCTCTCTAGCTGTGTTTTTTAGATGTTTTAGGACACACCATACACTTCTCGAGAGTGGCTGTGGGCAATTTACATCCCACACAACAGGGTAACAAGGCTCCGTTTTGTCCATGGCCTGTCCTGCATTTCTGGTTTTTACAGTTTTATCAGCATGGCCCTTTTGACCGATGGGAAGTGAGAGTTCTTTGTAGTGCTGATTTGCATTACCCGCCTGCTTGGTTGGCCAAAAAGGGCGTATGCGTTTTTTCCTGAATATATTCAGGAAAAAAACGCATACGCCCTTTTTGACCAACAGCATCATTGTCAAAGTTTTGCCGCTTTTCATGTGCTTTAAAGGCGATTCGAATCTACCTCCTGAAATCTGTTTCCTGCAATTCTGCCTTGCTTTCAAATCCTCTTCGTTGCCTTCCCTCAGTATATTTTTGGACGATACTTCTCAATAATAACTCTGCAGGTTTGTGAATTGCAGTGCCCCTGAGCTCCATTTTTCAACTCGCTTTTTTGGGAGCTGGCCGCAAAACCGCAGGACTGCTTCAGGCTCTATTCTGGTTCCAGGGCCCAGGCTGAGCCTCTGCTTAATTCTTCTTCCTGATGGGAAATTAGAGTGACATGTGCCTGCCCCAACACCTAGAGCTGGTCTCTCATTGGTTCCCCCTTTCCCTTTCAGCCTGCGGACAAATCGCAAACTGTACGAAACCGGAGGTTAGAGGTGCTGATTATCCAGGTGGGGAGATTGTCAGTATAGCGGCTGGAATGGCGAGCCCGTCCACCAGGAGATGGAAAACGCGGTGCGTTTTAGAAACCTTTCCCGATCACACGGTGTACCATCCTCTGGCTTTCCCATGCATGTTTTCGCTGCAGGAAGAGTCCCTTAACCCTGGAGATTTGGGACCCATGGAATGGGTGTCGCGCAGTATTACTTTAAAGGGTCTGCATTTGCTCACCCAGGCTCACCACTCCTCTCATCCCCAAGGGTATCCGTCCTTATGTCTCATCCATCTGTGTGTCTAGATGTGGTCAATCCAGGGTGCATCACAGCCCCTGAACGAATTTTGTAAGAATGTCTCTCTCTTTCAGTGTCTCTGTTTTTTTTTTTTTGTAATTTATTTTTATAATGGGGTTTAGCTGGTTTTCACTGCTGTGTTTACGCCGATTTACACCCACATGTTTCACTTACAGAGAGATATCAATACATAGGTTTTAAGATTCTTACTAGTCAGATATATTCTTCTGCAGTGAATAGGGGGTGTTGAGTCCAGTTCATGAAGCAACAGGTAGGTCTTGTCTATTACAGAGTTGGTTCATGGAGCGGTATCTGGGCTAATTTCAAACCCGTGTTTTATGCATCTCCCCACCTCACCTTTCCCCTTAATCAGCCATAATGTTTTTGCTAACTGTGTGACTCTGTTCTGTTTTGCAATTCAGTTCATGTCTAGCGATTTTTACATTCCCTCTGTAAGTGATGTCTTATGATATGTTTCTTTTTCTGCGTGACTTACTTCACTTAGAATCATCGTACCTGAATCCACTCATTATGCTGCTACTAGCCTTATGACATTGATTTTATGACTCAGTGATATTCCATTGTACACAAGTACCACAACTTCTTTATCCATTTTTCTCGTTCCTGGGATATGTAAGGTGTACCGAAGTCGAGGTTCTTGTAAACAGAGCAGCCCTAAACTCTGAGGTGCCTGTGTCTTGTTGAATTTTAGTTTTCCCAATTTATTCGCCCTTGAGTGAAAGTGCCCTATGCTCTCCAGCTGTGTTTTTTAGCTGTTTTAGGACACAGCATACACTTCTCCGGAGTGGCTGCTGGCAATTTACATCCCGCCCATCAGCGTAACCAGGCTCCCTTTTCTCCATGGCCTGTCCTGCATTTCTGGTTTTTACAGTTTTATCAGCATGGCCCTTTTGACCGATGGGAAGTGAGACTTCTTTGGAGTGCTGATTTGCATTTCCTGCTTGCTGGGTTGGCCAAAAAGGGCGTATGTGTTTTTTCCTGAATATACTCAGGAAAAAACGCATACGCCCTTTTTGGTCAACAGCATCATTGTCAAAGTTTTGCCGCTTTTCATGTGCTTTAAAGGCGATTCGAATCTACCTCCTGAAACCTGTTTCCTGCAATTATGCCTTGCTTTCAAATCCTCTTCGTTGCCTTCCCTCAATATATTTGTGGACGAGAGTTATCATTTATAACTCTGCAGGTTTGTGAATTGCAGCGCCCCTGAGCTCCATTTTTCAACTCGCTTTTTTGGGAGCTGGCCGCAAAAGCACAGGATTGCTTCAGGCCCTATTCTGGTTCTGGGGGGCAGGCTGAGCCTGTGGCTAATGCTTCTTCCTGATGGGAAAATAGAATGACCTGTGCCTGTCCCAACACCTAGAGCTAGTCTCTCATTGGTTCCCCCTCTTCCCGTTCATCCTCAGGACAAATTGCAACCTGTACGGAAGAGGAGGTTAAAGGTGCTGATTCTCCAAGGAGGGAGATTGTTAGTAAAGCGGCTGGAATGGCGAACCCGAGCACAAGGAGATGAGAAATGAGGTGCGTTTTAGAAACCTTTCCTGATCACACGGTGTACCATCTTCTGGGTTTCTCATGCATGTTTTCGATGTAGGAAGATGTCTTGAACTTGGAGATTTGGGACCCATGGGATGGGTACCACGCAGTATTACTTTAAAGGGTCTGCGTTTCCTCGCCCAAGGTCACCAAACCTCTCAGCTCCAAGAGTGTACACCCTTATGTCTCATCCAGCTGTGGGTCTAGATATGGTCAATCCAGGTTGCATCTCAGCCCCTGAACGAATTTTGTAGGAATTTCTCTCTCTTTCACTGTCTTTGGTTCATGGGTTTTTAAAAGTAATTTGTTTTTATAATGGGGTTTAGCTGCTTTTCACTGCTGTGTTTATGCCGCTTTACACCCACTTGATTCACTTACACAGAGATATCAATACATAAGTTTTAAGATTCTTACTAGACACATATATTCTTGTGCGGTGAATAGGGGGTGTTGAGTCCAGTTCACTGAGCAAGGAGTAGGTCTTGTCTATTACATATTGGGTTTGTGGAACGGTATCTGAGCCAATTTGAAACCCTTGTTTTATGCATCACCCCACCTCCCCTTTCCCGTTCAGCAGGCATAGTGTGTTTTCTAAATGTGTGACTCTGTTCTGTTTTGTAATTGAGTTCAAGTGTATCGATTTTTACATTCCCTCTATAAGTTATATCTTATGATAAGTGTCCTTTTCTGTGTGACTTATTTCACTTAGAATCGTCTTACATCAATCCACTCATCATGTTGCTAATAGCCTTATGGCATTGATTTCATGGCTGAGTGATATTCCATTGTACATAAGGAGCATAACTTCTTTATTCATTTTTCTCTTTCCTGGAAAATTTAAGGTGTAACGAAGTGGAGGTTCTTGTCAACAGAGCAGCCCTAAACTTTGGGGTGCCTGTGCCTTGCTGATTTTTAGATTTCCCAATTTATACGCCCATGAGTGGGAGTGCCCTATGCTCTCTAAGGTGTGTTTTTTAGAAGTTCCAGGACACTACGTACAGTTCTCCAGGGTGGCTGTTGGCAATTTACATCCCGCCCATCAGCGTAGCAAGGCTTCCATTTCTCCATGGCCTATCCTGCATTTCTGGTTTTGACACTTTTTTCAGCATGGCCCTTTTGACCGATGGGAAGCGAGACTTCTTTGTAGCGCTGATTTGCCTTTCCAGGTTGCTTGGTTGGCCAAAAAGGGCGTATGCGTTTTTTCCTGAATATATTCAGGAAAAAATGCATACGCCCTTTTTGGCCAAGGGCAACATTGTCGACGTTTTGCCGCTTTTCATGTGCTTTAAAGGCGATTCTAATCTACCTCCTGAAATCTGTTTCCTGCAATTCTGCCTTGCTTTCAAATCCTCTTCGTTGCCTTCCCTCAATATATTTGTGGACGAGAGTTATCATTTATAACTCTGCAGGTTTTTGAATTGAAGTGCCCCTGAGCTCCATTTTTCAACTCGTTTTTTTGGGAGCTGGCCGCAAAAGCACAGGACTGCTTCAGGCCCTATTCTCGTTCCGGGGGGCAGGCTGAGCTGCCGCTAATGCTTCTTCCTGATGGGAAAATGGAGTGACCTGTGCCTGTCCCAAAACCTAGAGCTAGTCTCTCATTGGTTCCCCCTCTTCCCGTTCATCCTCAAGACAAATCGCAACCTGTACGGAACAGGAGGTTAAAGGTTCTGATTCTCCAAGGAGGGCGATTGCTAGTAAAGCGGCTGGAATGGCGAACCCGAGCCCAAGGAGATGAGAAATGAGGTGCGTTTTAGAAACCTTTCCCGATCACATGGTGTACCATCTTCTGGGTTTCTCATGCATGTTTTCGATGTAGGAAGATGCCCTTGAACCTGGAGATTTGGGACCCATGGGAGGGGTACCACGCAGTATTACTTTAAAGGGTCTGCGTTTGTTCACCCACCCTCACCAAAACTCTCAGCCCCAAGAGTGTCCACCCTTCTGTCTCATTCAGCTGTGGGTCTAGATATGGTCAATCCAGGTTGCATCACAGCCCCTGAAGGAATTTTGTAGGAATTTCTCTCTCTTTCACTGTCTTTGGTTCATGGGTTTTTAAAAGTAATTTATTTTTATAATGGGGTTTAGCTGCTTTTCACTGCTGTGTTTATGCCGCTTTACACCCACTTGACTCACTTACACAGAGATATCAATACATAGCTTTTAAGATTCTTACTAGTCAGATATATTCTTGTGCGGTGAATAGGGGGTGTGGAGTCCAGTTCACTGAGCAAGGAGTAGGTCTTGTCTATTACATATTGGGTTTATGGAACGGTATCTGAGCTAATTTGAAACCCTTGTTTTATGCATCACCCCACCTCACCTTTCCCGTTCAGCAGGCATAGTGTGTTTTCTAAATGTGTGACTCTGTTCTGTTTTGTAATTCAGTTCAAGTGTAGCGATTTTTACATTCCCTCTATAAGTGATATCTTATGATAAGTGTGTTTTTCTGTGTGACTTATTTCACTTAGAATCGTCGTACCTGAATCCACTCATCATGTTGCTACTAGCCTTATGGCATTGATTTCACGGCTGAGTGATATTCCATTGTACATAAGGAGCACAACTTCTTTATCCATTTTTCTCTTTCCTGGGATATTTAAGGTGTAACGAAGTGGAGGTTCTTGTCAACAGAGCAGCCCTAAACTTTGGGGTGCCTGTGTCTTTCTGATTTTTATTTTTCCCAATTTATACGCCCATGAGTGGAAGTGCCCTATGCTCTCTAAGCTGTGTGTTTTAGATGTTCCAGGACACACCGTACACTTCTGAAGAGTGGCTGTTGGCAATTTACATCCCGCCCATTAGCGTAGCAAGGCTCCCATTTCTCCAAGGTCTGTCCTGCATTTCTGGTTTTGACACTTTGTTCAGCATGGCCCTTTTGACTGATGGGAAGCGAGACTTCTTTGTAGCGCTGATTTGCCTTTCCAGGTTGCTTGGTTGTCCAAAAAGGGCGTATGCGTTTTTTCCTGAATATATTCAGGAAAAAACGCATACGCCCTTTTTGGCCAAGGGCAACATTGTCGACGTTTTGCCGCTTTTCATGTGCTTTAAAGGCGATTCTAATCTACCTCCTGAAATCTGTTTCCTGCAATTCTGCCTTGCTTTCAAATCCTCTTCGTTGCCTTCCCTCAATATATTTGTGGACGAGAGTTATCATTTATAACTCTGCAGGTTTGTGAATTGCAGTGCCCCTGAGCTCCATTTTTCAACTCGCTTTTTTGGGAGTTGGCCGCAAAACACAGGATTGCTTCAGGCCCTATTCTCGTTCCGGAGGGCAGGCTGAGCTTGTGGCTAATGCTTCTTCCTGATGGGAAAATAGAGTGACCTGTGCCTGTCCCAACACCTAGAGCTAGTCTCTTATTGGGTCCCCCTCTTCCCGTTCATCCTCAGGACAAATTTCAACCTGTATGGAACATGAGGTTAAAGGTGCTGATTCTACAAGGAGGAAGATTGCTAGTAAAGCGGCTGGAATGCCGAACCCGAGCCCAAGGAGATGAGAAATGAGGTGCGTTTTAGAAACCTTTCCCGATCACATGGTGTACCATCTTTTGGGTTTCTCATGCATGTTTTCGATGTAGGACGATGCCCTTGAACCTGGAGATTTGGGACCCATTTGATGGGTACCACGCAGTATTACTTTAAAGGGTCTGCGTTTGCTCACCCAACTTCACCAAACCTCTCAGCCCCAAGATGTCCACCCTTATGTCTCATCCAGCTCTGGGTCTAGATATGGTCAATCCAGGTTGCATCACAGCCCCTGAAGGAATTTTGTAGGAATTTATCTCTCTTTCACTGTATTTGCTTCATGGGTTTTTAAAAGTAATTTATTTTTATAATGGGGTTTAGCTGCTTTTCACTGCTGTGTTTATGCCGCTTTACACCCACTTGACTCACTTACACAGAGATATCAATACATAGGTTTTAAGATTCTTACTAGTCAGATATATTCTTGTGCGGTGAATAGGGGGTGTGGAGTCCAGTTCACTGAGCAAGGAGTAGGTCTTGTCTATTACATATTGGCTTTATGGAACGGTATCTGAGCCAATTTGAAACCCTTGTTTTATGCATCACCCCACCTCACCTTTCCCGTTCAGCAGCCATAGTGTGTTTTCTAAACGTGTGACTCTGTTTTGTTTCGTAATTCCGTTCAAGTGTAGCGATGTTTACATTCCCTCTATAAGTGATATTGTATGATAAGTGTCTATTTCTGTGTGTCTTATTTCACTTAGAATCGTCGTACCAAATCCACTCATCATGCCGCTACTAGCCTTAAGGCAGTGATTTCATGGCTGAGTGATATTCCATTGTACACAAGGAGCACAACTTCTTTATCCATATTTCGCTTTCCTGGGATATTTAAGGTGTAACGAAGTGGAGTTTCTTGTCAAGAGAGCAGCCCTAACCTTTGTGGTGCCTGTGTCTTGCTGATTTTTAGTTTTCCCAATTTATACGCCCATGAGTGGAAGTGCCCTATGCTCTCTAAGCTGTGTTTTTTAGATGTTCCAGGACACACCCTACACTTCTCCATGGTGGCTGTTGGCAATTTACATCCCGCCCATCAGCGTAGCAAGGCTCCCATTTCTCCATGGCTTGTCCTGCATTTCTGGTTTTGACACTTTTTTCAGCATGGCCCTTTTGACCGATGGGAAGCGAGACTTCTTTGTAGTGCTGATTTGCCTTTCCAGGTTGCTTGGTTGGCCAAAAAGGGCGTATGCGTTTTTTCCTGAATATATTCAGGAAAAAACGCATACGCCCTTTTTGGCCAAGGGCAACATTGTCCACGTTTTGCCGCTTTTCATGTGCTTTCAAGGGGATTCGAATCTACCTCCTGAAATCTGTTTCCTGCAATTCTGCCTTGCTTTCAAATCCTCTTCGTTGCCTTCTCTCAATATATTTGTGGACGAGAGTTATCATTTATAACTCTGCAGGTTTGTGAATTGCAGTGCCCCTGAGCTCCATTTTTCAACTCGCTCTTTTGGGACCTGGCCGCAAAAGCACAGGATTGCTTCAGGCCCTATTCTGGTTCCGGGGGGCAGGCTGAGCTTGTGGCTAATGCTTCTTCCTTATGGGAAAATAGAGTGACCTGTGCCTGTCCCAACACCTAGAGATAGTCTGTCATTGGTTCCCTCTCTTCCCGTTCATCCTCAGGACAAATTGCAACCTGTTCGGAACAGGAGGTTAAAGGTGCTGATTCTCTAAGGAGGGAGATTGCTAGTAATGCGGCTGGAATGGCGAACCCGAGCACAAGGAGATGAGAAATGAGGTGCGTTTTAGAAACCTTTCCCGATCATACGGGGTACCATCTTCTGGGTTTCTCATGCATGTTTTCGATGTAGGAAGATGCCCTTGAATCTGGAGATTTGGGACCCATGGAATGGGTACCACGCAGTATTACTTTAAAGGGACTGCGTTTGCTCACCCAGCCTCAGCAAATCTCTCAGCCCCAAGAGTGTCCACCCTTATGTCTCATCCAGCTCTGGGTCTAGATATGGTCAATCCAGGTTGCATCACAGCCCTTGAAAGAATTTTGTAGGAATTCCTCTCTCTTTCACTGTCTTTGGTTCATGGGTTTTTAAAAGTAATTTATTTTTATAATGGGGTTTAGCTGCTTTTCACTGCTGTGTTTATGCCGCTTTACACCCACTTGATTCACTTACACAGAGATATCAATACATAGGTTTTAAGATTCTTACTAGTCAGATATATTATTGTGCGGTGAATAGGGGGTTTTGAGTCCAGTTCATTGAGCAAGGAGTAGGTCTTGTCTATTACATATTGGGTTTATGGAACGGTATCTGAGATAATTTGAAACCCTTGTTTTATGCATCACACTACCTTGCCTTTTCCGTTCAGCAGGCATAGTGTGTTTTCTATATGTGTGACTCTGTTCTGTTTTGTAATTCAGTTCAAGTGTAGCGATTTTTACAATCCCTCTATAAGTGATATCTTATGATAAGTGTCTTTTTCTGTGTGACTTTTTTCACTTAGAATCGTCGTTCCTAAATCCACTCATCATGCTGCGACTAGCCTTATGGCATTGATTTCATGGCTGAGTGATATTCCATTGTACATAAGGAACACAACTTCTTTATCCATTTTTCTCTTTCCTGGGAAATTTAAGGTGAAACGAAGTGGAGGTGCTTGTCAACAGAGCAGCCCTATACTTTGGGGTGCCTGTGTCTTGCTGATTTTTAGTTTTCCCAATTTATACGCCCATGAGTGGAAGTGCCCTATGCTCTCTAAGCTGTGTTTTTTAGATGTTCCAGGACACACCGTACACTTCTCCAGAGTGGCTGTTGGCAATTTACATCCCGCCCATCAGCGTAGCAAGGCTCCCATTTCTCCATGGCCTGTCCTGCATTTCTGGTTTTGACACTTTGTTCAGCATGGCCCTTTTGACCGATGGGAAGCGAGACTTCTTTGTAGCGCTAATTTGCCTTTCCAGGTTGCTTGGTTGGCCAAATAGGTCGTATGCGTTCTTTCCTGAATATATTCAGGAAAAGTCGCATACGCCCTTTTTGGCCCAGGGCAACATTGTCGAAATTTTGCCTGTTTTCATGTGCTTTAAAGGCGATTCGAGTCTACCTCCTGAAATCTGTTTCCTTCAATTCTGCCTTGCTTTCAAATCCTCTTCGTTGTCTTCCTTCAATATATTTGTGGACGAGAGTTATCATTTATAACTTTGCAGGTTTGTGAATTGCAGTGCCCCTGAGCTCCATTTTTCAACTCGCTTTTTTGGGAGCTGGCCGCAAAAGCACAGGATTGCTTCAGGCCCTATTCTGGTTAAGGGGGGGCAGGCTGAGCTTGTGGGTAATGCTTCTTCCTGATGGGAAAATAGAGTGACCTGTGCCTGTCCCAACACCTAGAGCTAGTCTCTCATTGGTTCCCCCTCTTCCCGTTCATCCTCAGGACAAATTGCAACCTGTTCGGAACACGAGGTTAAAGGTGCTGATTCTCCAAGGAGGGAGATTGCTAGTAAAGCGGCTGGAATGGCGAACCCGAGCACAAGGAGATGAGAAATGAGGTGCGTTTTAGAAACCTTTCCCGATCACACGGTGTACCATCTTTTGGGTTTCTCATGCATGTTTTCGATGTAGGAAGATGCCCTTGAACCTGGAGATTTGGGACCCATGGGATGGGTACCACGCAGTATTACTTTAAAGGGTCTGCGTATGCTCAGCCAACCTCAGCAAACCTCTCAGGCACCAAGAGTGTCCACCCTTATATCTCATCCAGCTGTGGGTCTAGATATGGTCAATCCAGTTTGCATCACAGCCCCTGAAGGAATTTTGTAGGAATTTCTCTCTCTTTCACATTCACTGTCTTTGGTTCATGGGTTTTTAAATGTAATATATTTTTTAATGGGGTTTAGCTACTTTTCACTGCTGTGTTTATGCCACTTTACACTCACTTGACTCACTTACACAGAGATATCAATACATAAGTTTTAAGATTCTTACCAGACAGATATATTCTTGTGCGGTGAATAGGGGGTGTTGAGTCCAGTTCACTGAGCAAGGAGTAGGTCTTGTCTATTACATATTTGGTTTATGGAACGGTATCTGAGCTAATTTGAAACCGTTATTTTATGCATCACCCCACCCCACCTTTCCCGTTCAGCAGGCATAGTGTGTTTTCTAAATGTGTGACTCTGTTCTGTTTTGTAATTCAGTTCAAGTGTAGCGATTTTTACATTCCCTCTATAAGTTATATCTTATGATAAGTGTCTTTTTCTGTGTGACTTATTTCACTTAGAATCGTCGTACCTAAATCCACTCATCATGTTTCTACTACCTTATGGCATTGATTTCATGGCTGAGTGATATTCCATTGTACATAAGGAGCATAACTTCTTTATTCATTTTTCTCTTTCCTGGGAAATTTAAGGTGTAACGAAGTGGAAGTTCTTGTCAACAGAGCAGCCCTAAACTTTGGGGTGCCTGTGTCTTGCTGATTTTTAATTTTCCCAATTTATACGCCCATGAGTGGAAGTGCCCTATGCTCTCTAAGCTGTGATTTTTAGATGTTCCAGGACACACCGTACACTTCTCCAGGGTGGCTGTTGGCAATTTACATCCCGCCCATCAGCGTAGCAAGGCTCCCATTTCTCCATGGCCTGTCCTGCATTTCTGGTTTTGACACTTTTTTCAGCATGGCCCTTTTGACCGATGGGAAGCGAGAGTTCTTTGTAACGCTGATTTGCCTTTCCAGGTTGCTTGGTTGGCCAAAAAGGGCAACATTGTCGACGTTTTGCCGCTTTTCATGTGCTTTAAAGGCGATTCGAATCTACCTCCTGAAATCTGTTTCCTGCATTTCTGCCTTGCTTTCAAATCCTCTTCGTTGCCTTCCCTCAATATATTTGTGGACGACAGTTATCATTTATAACTCTGCAGGTTTGTGAATTGCAGTGCCCCTGAGCTCCATTTTTCAACTCGCTTTTTTGGGAGCTGGCCGCAAAAGCACAGGATTGCTTCAGGCCCTATTCTGGTTCCGGGGGGCAGGCTGAGCTTGTGGCTAATGCTTCTTCCTGATGGGAAAATAGAGTGACCTGTGCCTGTCCCAACACCTAGAGATAGTCTGTCATTGGTTCCCTCTCTTCCCGTTCATCCTCAGGAAAAATTGCAACCTGTTCGGAACAGGAGGTTAAAGATGCTGATTCTCTAAGGAGGGAGATTGCTAGTAATGCGGCTGGAATGGGGAACCCGAGCACAAGGAGATGAGAAATGAGGTGCGTTTTAGAAACCTTTCCCGATCACACGGGGTACCATCTTCTGGGTTTCTCATGCATGTTTTCGATGTAGGAAGATGCCCTTGAATCTGGAGATTTGGGACCCATGGAATGGGTACCACGCAGTATTACTTTAAAGGGACTGCATTTGCTCACCCAGCCTCAGCAAACCTCTCAGCCCCAAGAGTGTCCACCCTTGTGTCTCATCCAGCTCTGGGTCTAGATATGGTCAATCCAGGTTGCATCACAGCCCCTGAAGGAATTTTGTAGGAATTTATCTCTCTTTCACTGTATTTGGTTCATGGGTTTTTAAAAATAATTTATTTTTATAATGGGGTTTAGCTGCTTTTCACTGCTGTGTTTATGCCGCTTTACACCCACTTGACTCACTTACACAGAGATATCAATACATAGGTTTTAAGATTCTTACTAGTCAGATATATTCTTGTGCGGTGAATAGGGGGTGTGGAGTCCAGTTCACTGAGCAAGGAGTAGGTCTTGTCTATTACATATTGGCTTTATGGAACGGTATCTGAGCCAATTTGAAACCCTTGTTTTATGCATCACCCCACCTCACCTTTCCCGTTCAGCAGCCATAGTGTGTTTTCTAAACGTGTGACTCTGTTCTGTTTCGTAATTCCGTTCAAGTGTAGCAATGTTTACATTCCCTCTATAAGTGATATCTTATGATAAGTGTCTATTTCTGTGTGTCTTATTTCACTTAGAATCGTCGTACCTAAATCCGCTCATCATGCTGCTACTAGCCTTAAGGCATTGATTTCACGGCTGAGTGATATTCCATTGTACATAAGGAGCACAACTTCTTTATCCATATTTCTCTTTCCTGGGATATTTAAGGTGTAACGAAGTGGAGTTTCTTGTCAACAGAGCAGCCCTAAACTTTGTGGTGCCTGTGTCTTGCTGATTTTTAGTTTTCCCAATTTATACGCCCATGAGTGGAAGTGCCCTATGCTCTCTAAGCTGTGTTTTTTAGATGTTTCAGGACACACCCTACACTTCTCCATGGTGGCTGTTGGCAATTTACATCCCGCCCATCAGCGTACCAAGGCTCCCATTTCTCCATGGCTTGTCCTGCATTTCTGGTTTTGACACTTTTTTCAGCATGGCCCTTTTGACCGATGGGAAGCGAGACTTCTTTGTAGCGCTGATTTGCCTTTCCAGGTTGCTTGGTTGGCCAAAAAGGGCGTATGCGTTTTTTCCTGAATATATTCAGGAAAAAACGCATACGCCCTTTTTGGCCCAGGGCAACATTGTCGACATTTTGCCGCTTTTCATGTGCTTTAAAGGCGATTCTAATCTACCTCCTGAAATCTGTTTCCTGCAATTCTGCCTTGCTTTCAAATCCTCTTCGTTGCCTTCCCTCAATATATTTGTGGACGAGAGTTATCATTTATAACTCTGCAGGTTTGTGAATTGCAGTGCCCCTGAGCTCCATTTTTCAACTCGCTTTTTTGGGAGCTGGCCGCAAAAGCACAGGATTGCTTCAGGCCCTATTCTCGTTCCGGGGGGCAGGCTGAGCCTGTGGCTAATGCTTCTTCCTGATGGGAAAATAGAGTGACCTGTGCCTGTCCCAACACCTAGAGCTAGTCTCTCATTGGCTCCCCCTCTTCCCGTTCATCCTCAGGACAAATCGCAACCTGTACGGAACAGGAGGTTAAAGGTGCTGATTCTCCAAGGAGGGAGATTGCTAGTAAAGCGGCTGGAATGGCAAACCCGAGCCCAAGGAGATGACAAATGAGGTGCGTTTTAGAAACCTTTCCCGATCACACGGTGTACCATCTTCTGGGTTTCTCATGCATGTTTTCGATGTAGGAAGATGCCCTTGAACCTGGAGATTTGGGACCCATTGGATGGGTACCACGCAGTATTACTTTAAAGGGTCTGCGTTTGCTCACCCAACCTCACCAAAACTCTCAGCCCCAAGAGTGTCCACCCTTATGTCTCATCCAGCTCTGGGTCTAGATATGGTCAATCCAGGTTGCATCACAGCCCCTGAAGGAATTTTGTAGGAATTTATCTCTCTTTCACTGTCTTTGGTTCATGGGTTTTTAAAAGTAATTTATTTTTATAATGGGGTTTAGCTGCTTTTCACTGCTGTGTTTATGCCGCTTTACACCCACTTGACTCACTTACACAGAGATATCAATACATAGGTTTTAAGATTCTTACTAGTCAGATATATTCTTGTGCGGTGAATAGGGGGTGTGGAGTCCAGTTCACTGAGCAAGGAGTAGGTCTTGTCTATTACATATTGGCTTTATGGAACGGTATCTGAGCCAATTTGAAACCCTTGTTTTATGCATCACCCCACCTCACCTTTCCCGTTCAGCAGCCATAGTGTGTTTTCTAAACGTGTGACTCTGTTCTGTTTCGTAATTCCGTTCAAGTGTAGCGATGTTTACATTCCCTCTATAAGTGATATCTTATGATAAGTGTCTATTTCTGTGTGTCTTATTTCACTTAGAATCGTCGTACCTAAATCCACTCATCATGCTGCTACTAGCCTTAAGGCATTGATTTCACGGCTGAGTGATATTCCATTGTACATAAGGAGCACAACTTCTTTATCCATACTTCTCTTTCCTGGGATATTTAAGGTGTAACGAAGTGGAATTTCTTGTCAACAGAGCAGCCCTAAACTTTGTGTTGCCTGTGTCTTGCTGAATTTTAGTTTTCCCAATTTATACGCCCATGAGTGGAAGTGCCCTATGCTCTCTAAGCTGTTTTTTTTAGATGTTCCAGGACACACCCTACACTTTTCCATGGTGGCTGTTGGCAATTTACATCCCGCCCATCAGCGTAGCAAGGCTCCCATTTCTCCATGGCTTCTCCTGCATTTCTGGTTTTGACACTTTTTTCAGCATGGCCCTTTTGACCGATGGGAAGCGAGACTTCTTTGTAGCGCTGATTTGCCTTTCCAGGTTGCTTGGTTGGCCAAAAAGGGCGTATGCTTTTTTTCCTGAATATATTCAGGAAAAAAAGCATACGCCCTTTTTGGCCAAGGGCAACATTGTCGACATTTTGCCGCTTTTCATGTGCTTTAAAGGCGATTCTAATCTACCTCCTGAAATCTGTTTCCTGCAATTCTGCCTTGCTTTCAAATCCTCTTCGTTGCCTTCCCTCAATATATTTGTGGACGAGAGTTATCATTTATAACTCTGCAGGTTTGTGAATTGCAGTGCCCCTGAACTCCATTTTTCAACTCGCTTTTTTGGGAGCTGGCCGCAAAAGCACAGGATTGCTTCAGGCCCTATTCTCGTTCCGGGGGGCAGGCTGAGCCTGTGGCTAATGCTTCTTCCTGATGGGAAAATAGAGTGACCTGTGCCTGTCCCAACACCTAGAGCTAGTCTCTCATTGGTTCCCCCTCTTCCCGTTCATCCTCAGGACAAATCGCAACCTGTACGGAACAGTAGGTTAAAGGTGCTGATTCTCCAAGGAGGGAGATTGCTAGTCAAGCGGCTGGAATGGCAAACCCGAGCCCAAGGAGATGACAAGTGAGGTGCGTTTTAGAAACCTTTCCCGATCACACGGTGTACCATCTTCTGGGTTTCTCATGCATGTTTTCGATGTAGGAAGATGCCCTTGAACCTGGAGATTTGGGACCCATGGGATGGGTACCACGCAGTATTACTTTAAAGGGTCTGCGTTTGCTCACCCAACCTCACCAAACCTCTCAGCACCAAGAGTGTCCACCCTTATGCCTCATACAGGTGTGTGTCTAGATACGGTCAATCCAGTTTGCATCACACCCACTGAACGAATTTTGTAAGAATTTCTCTCTCTTTCACTGTCTTTGTTTCATGGGTTTTTAAAAGTAATTTATTTTCATAAGGGGTTTAGCTGCTTTTTACTGCTGTGTTTATGCCGCTTTACACCCACCTGACTCACTTACACAGAGATATCAATACATAGTTTTTAAGATTCTTACTAGTCAGATATATTCTTGTGTGGTGAATAGGGGGTGTTGATTCCAGTTCACTGAGAAAGGAGTAGGTCTTGTCTATTACATATTGGGTTTATGGAACGGTACCTGAGCTAATTTGAAACCCTTGTTTTATGCATCACCCCACCTCACCTTTCCCGTTCAGCAGCCATAGTGTGTTTTCTAAACGTGTGACTCTGTTCTGTTTCGTAATTCCGTTCAAGTGTAGCGATGTTTACATTCCCTCTATAAGTGATATCTTATGATAAGTGTCTATTTCTGTGTGTCTTATTTCACTTAGAATCGTCGTACCTAAATCCACTCATCATGCTGCTACTAGCCTTAAGGCATTGATTTCACGGCTGAGTGATATTCCATTGTACATAAGGAGCACAACTTCTTTATCCATATTTCTCTTTCCTGGGATATTTAAGGTGTAACGAAGTGGAGTTTCTTGTCAACAGAGCAGCCCTAAACTTTGTGGTGCCTGTGTCTTGCTGATTTTTAGTTTTCCCAATTTATACGCCCATGAGTGGAAGTGCCCTATGCTCTCTAAGCTGTGTTTTTTAGATGTTCCAGGACACACCCTACACTTCTCCATGGTGGCTGTTGGCAATTTACATCCCGCCCATCAGCGTACCAAGGCTCCCATTTCTCCATGGCTTGTCCTGCATTTCTGGTTTTGACACTTTTTTCAGCATGGCCCTTTTGACCGATGGGAAGCGAGACTTCTTTGTAGCGCTGATTTGCCTTTCCAGGTTGCTTGGTTGGCCAAAAAGGGCGTATGCGTTTTTTCCTGAATATATTCAGGAAAAAAAGCATACGCCCTTTTTGGCCAAGGGCAACATTGTCGACATTTTGCCGCTTTTCATGTGCTTTAAAGGCGATTCGAATCTACCTCCTGAAATCTGTTTCCTGCATTTCTGCCTTGCTTTCAAATCCTCTTCGTTGCCTTCCCTCAATATATTTGTGGACGACAGTTATCATTTATAACTCTGCAGGTTTGTGAATTGCAGTGCCCCTGAGCTCCATTTTTCAACTCGCTTTTTTGGGAGCTGGCCGCAAAAGCACAGGATTGCTTCAGGCCCTATTCTCGTTCCGGGGGGCAGGCTGAGCTTGTGGCTAATGCTTCTTCCTGATGGGAAAATAGAGTGACCTGTGCCTGTCCCAACACCTAGAGATAGTCTGTCATTGGTTCCCTCTCTTCCCGTTCATCCTCAGGACAAATTGCAACCTGTTCGGAACAGGAGGTTAAAGATGCTGATTCTCTAAGGAGGGAGATTGCTAGTAATGCGGCTGGAATGGGGAACCCGAGCACAAGGAGATGAGAAATGAGGTGCGTTTTAGAAACCTTTCCCGATCACACGGGGTACCATCTTCTGGGTTTCTCATGCATGTTTTCGATGTAGGAAGATGCCCTTGAATCTGGAGATTTGGGACCCATGGAATGGGTACCACGCAGTATTACTTTAAAGGGACTGCATTTGCTCACCCAGCCTCAGCAAACCTCTCAGCCCCAAGAGTGTCCACCCTTGTGTCTCATCCAGCTCTGGGTCTAGATATGGTCAATCCAGGTTGCATCACAGCCCCTGAAGGAATTTTGTAGGAATTTATCTCTCTTTCACTGTATTTGGTTCATGGGTTTTTAAAAGTAATTTATTTTTATAATGGGGTTTAGCTGCTTTTCACTGCTGTGTTTATGCCGCTTTACACCCACTTGACTCACTTACACAGAGATATCAATACATAGGTTTTAAGATTCTTACTAGTCAGATATATTCTTGTGCGGTGAATAGGGGGTGTGGAGTCCAGTTCACTGAGCAAGGAGTAGGTCTTGTCTATTACATATTGGCTTTATGGAACGGTATCTGAGCCAATTTGAAACCCTTGTTTTATGCATCACCCCACCTCACCTTTGCCGTTCAGCAGCCATAGTGTGTTTTCTAAACGTGTGACTCTGTTCTGTTTCGTAATTCCGTTCAAGTGTAGCGATGTTTACATTCCCTCTATAAGTGGTATCTTATGATAAGTGTCTATTTCTGTGTGTCTTATTTCACTTAGAATCGTCGTACCTAAATCCACTCATCATGCTGCTACTAGCCTTAAGGCATTGATTTCACGGCTGAGTGATATTCCATTGTACATAAGGAGCACAACTTCTTTATCCATACTTCTCTTTCCTGGGATATTTAAGGTGTAACGAAGTGGAGTTTCTTGTCAACAGAGCAGCCCTAAACTTTGTGTTGCCTGTGTCTTTGTGATTTTTAGTTTTCCCAATTTATACGCCCATGAGTGGACGTGCCCTATGCTCTCTAAGCTGTGTTTTTTAGATGTTCCAGGACACACCCTACACTTCTCCAGGGTGGCTGTTGGCAATTTACATCCCGCCCATCAGCGTAGCAAGGCTCCCATTTCTCCATGGCTTGTCCTGCATTTCTGGTTTTGACACTTTTTTCAGCATGGCCCTTTTGACCGATGGGAAGCGAGACTTCTTTGTAGCGCTGATTTGCCTTTCCAGGTTGCTTGGTTGGCCAAAAAGGGCGTATGCTTTTTTTCCTGAATATATTCAGGAAAAAAAGCATACGCCCTTTTTGGCCCAGGGCAACATTGTCGAAATTTTGCCTGTTTTCATGTGCTTTAAAGGCGATTCGAGTCTACCTCCTGAAATCTGTTTCCTGCAATTCTGCCTTGCTTTCAAATCCTCTTCGTTGTCTTCCTTCAATATATTTGTGGACGAGAGTTATCATTTATAACCTTGCAGGTTTGTGAATTGCAGTGCCCCTGAGCTCCATTTTTCAACTCGCTTTTTTGGGAGCTGGCCGCAAAAGCACAGGATTGCTTCAGGCCCTATTCTCGTTCCGGGGGGCAGGCTGAGCTTGTGGCTAATGCTTCTTCCTGATGGGAAAATAGAGTGACCTGTGCCTGTCCCAACACCTAGAGCTAGTCTCTCATTGGGTCCCCCTCTTCCCGTTCATCCTCAGGACAAATTGCAACCTGTACGGAACAGGAGGTTAAAGGTGCTGATTCTCCAAGGAGGGAGATTGCTAGTAAAGCGGCTGGAATGCCGAACCCGAGCCCAAGGAGATGAGAAATGAGGTGCGTTTTAGAAACCTTTCCCGATCACACGGTGTACCATCTTCTGGGTTTCTCATGCATGTTTTCGATGTAGGAAGATGCCCTTGAACCTGGAGATTTGGGACCCATGGGATGGGTACCACGCAGTATTACTTTAAAGGGTCTGCGTTTGCTCACCCAACCTCACCAAACCTCTCAGCACCAAGAGTGTCCACCCTTATGCCTCATACAGGTGTGTGTCTAGATACGGTCAATCCAGTTTGCATCACACCCACTGAACGAATTTTGTAAGAATTTCTCTCTCTTTCACTGTCTTTGTTTCATGGGTTTTTAAAAGTAATTTATTTTCATAAGGGGTTTAGCTGCTTTTTACTGCTGTGTTTATGCCGCTTTACACCCACCTGACTCACTTACACAGAGATATCAATACATAGTTTTTACGATTCTTACTATTCAGATATATTCTTGTGTGGTGAATAGGGGGTGTTGATTCCAGTTCACTGAGAAAGGAGTAGGTCTTGTCTATTACATATTGGGTTTATGGAACGGTACCTGAGCTAATTTGAAACCCTTGTTTTATGCATCACCCCACCTCACCTTTCCCGTTCAGCAGCCATAGTGTGTTTTCTAAACGTGTCACTCTGTTCTGTTTTGTAATTCAGTTCAAGTGTAGCGATGTTTACATTCCCTCTATAAGTGATATCTTATGATAAGTGTCTATTTCTGTGTGTCTTATTTCACTTAGAATCGTCGTACCTAAATCCACTCATCATGTTGCTAATAGCCTTATGGCATTGATTTCATGGCTGAGTGATATTCCATTGTACATAAGGAGCATAACTTCTTTATTCATTTTTCTCTTTCCTGGAAAATTTAAGGTGTAACGAAGTGGAGGTTCTTGTCAACAGAGCAGCCCTAAACTTTGGGGTGCCTGTGCCTTGCTAATTTTTAGATTTCCCAATTTATACGCCCATGAGTGGGAGTGCCCTATGCTCTCTAAGGTGTGTTTTTTAGAAGTTCCAGGACACTACGTACAGTTCTCCAGGGTGGCTGTTGGCAATTTACATCCCGCCCATCAGCGTAGCAAGGCTTCCATTTCTCCATGGCCTATCCTGCATTTCTGGTTTTGACACTTTTTTCAGCATGGCCCTTTTGACCGATGGGAAGCGAGACTTCTTTGTAGCGATGATTTGCCTTTCCAGGTTGCTTGGTTGGCCAAAAAGGGCGTATGCGTTTTTTCCTGAATATATTCAGGAAAAAATGCATACGCCCTTTTTGGCCAAGGGCAACATTGTCGACGTTTTGCCGCTTTTCATGTGCTTTAAAGGCGATTCTAATCTACCTCCTGAAATCTGTTTCCTGCAATTCTGCCTTGCTTTCAAATCCTCTTCGTTGCCTTCCCTCAATATATTTGTGGACGAGAGTTATCATTTATAACTCTGCAGGTTTTTGAATTGAAGTGCCCCTGAGCTCCATTTTTCAACTCGTTTTTTTGGGAGCTGGCCGCAAAAGCACAGGACTGCTTCAGGCCCTATTCTCATTCCGGGGGGCAGGCTGAGCTGCCGCTAATGCTTCTTCCTGATGGGAAAATGGAGTGACCTGTGCCTGTCCCAAAACCTAGAGCTAGTCTCTCATTGGTTCCCCCTCTTCCCGTTCATCCTCAAGACAAATCGCAACCTGTACGGAACAGGAGGTTAAAGGTTCTGATTCTCCAAGGAGGGCGATTGCTAGTAAAGCGGCTGGAATGGCGAACCCGAGCCCAAGGAGATGAGAAATGAGGTGCGTTTTAGAAACCTTTCCCGATCACATGGTGTACCATCTTCTGGGTTTCTCATGCATGTTTTCGATGTAGGAAGATGCCCTTGAACCTGGAGATTTGGGACCCATGGGAGGGGTACCACGCAGTATTACTTTAAAGGGTCTGCGTTTGTTCACCCACCCTCACCAAAACTCTCAGCCCCAAGAGTGTCCACCCTTCTGTCTCATTCAGCTGTGGGTCTAGATATGGTCAATCCAGGTTGCATCACAGCCCCTGAAGGAATTTTGTAGGAATTTCTCTCTCTTTCACTGTCTTTGGTTCATGGGTTTTTAAAAGTAATTTATTTTTATAATGGGGTTTAGCTGCTTTTCACTGCTGTGTTTATGCCGCTTTACACCCACTTGACTCACTTACACAGAGATATCAATACATAGCTTTTAAGATTCTTACTAGTCAGATATATTCTTGTGCGGTGAATAGGGGGTGTGGAGTCCAGTTCACTGAGCAAGAAGTAGGTCTTGTCTATTACATATTGGGTTTATGGAACGGTATCTGAGCTAATTTGAAACCCTTGTTTTATGCATCACCCCACCTCACCTTTCCCGTTCAGCAGGCATAGTGTGTTTTCTAAATGTGTGACTCTGTTCTGTTTTGTAATTCAGTTCAAGTGTAGCGATTTTTACATTCCCTCTATAAGTGATATCTTATGATAAGTGTGTTTTTCTGTGTGACTTATTTCACTTAGAATCGTCGTACCTGAATCCACTCATCATGTTGCTACTAGCCTTATGGCATTGATTTCACGGCTGAGTGATATTCCATTGTACATAAGGAGCACAACTTCTTTATCCATTTTTCTCTTTCCTGGGATATTTAAGGTGTAACGAAGTGGAGGTTCTTGTCAACAGAGCAGCCCTAAACTTTGGGGTGCCTGTGTCTTTCTGATTTTTATTTTTCCCAATTTATACGCCCATGAGTGGAAGTGCCCTATGCTCTCTAAGCTGTGTGTTTTAGATGTTCCAGGACACACCGTACACTTCTGAAGAGTGGCTGTTGGCAATTTACATCCCGCCCATTAGCGTAGCAAGGCTCCCATTTCTCCAAGGTCTGTCCTGCATTTCTGGTTTTGACACTTTGTTCAGCATGGCCCTTTTGACTGATGGGAAGCGAGACTTCTTTGTAGCGCTGATTTGCCTTTCCAGGTTGCTTGGTTGTCCAAAAAGGGCGTATGCGTTTTTTCCTGAATATATTCAGGAAAAAACGCATACGCCCTTTTTGGCCAAGGGCAACATTGTCGACGTTTTGCCGCTTTTCATGTGCTTTAAAGGCGATTCTAATCTACCTCCTGAAATCTGTTTCCTGCAATTCTGCCTTGCTTTCAAATCCTCTTCGTTGCCTTCCCTCAATATATTTGTGGACGAGAGTTATCATTTATAACTCTGCAGGTTTGTGAATTGCAGTGCCCCTGAGCTCCATTTTTCAACTCGCTTTTTTGGGAGTTGGCCGCAAAACACAGGATTGCTTCAGGCCCTATTCTCGTTCCGGAGGGCAGGCTGAGCTTGTGGCTAATGCTTCTTCCTGATGGGAAAATAGAGTGACCTGTGCCTGTCCCAACACCTAGAGCTAGTCTCTTATTGGGTCCCCCTCTTCCCGTTCATCCTCAGGACAAATTTCAACCTGTATGGAACATGAGGTTAAAGGTGCTGATTCTACAAGGAGGAAGATTGCTAGTAAAGCGGCTGGAATGCCGAACCCGAGCCCAAGGAGATGAGAAATGAGGTGCGTTTTAGAAACCTTTCCCGATCACATGGTGTACCATCTTCTGGGTTTCTCATGCATGTTTTCGATGTAGGACGATGCCCTTGAACCTGGAGATTTGGGACCCATTTGATGGGTACCACGCAGTATTACTTTAAAGGGTCTGCGTTTGCTCACCCAACTTCACCAAACCTCTCAGCCCCAAGATGTCCACCCTTATGTCTCATCCAGCTCTGGGTCTAGATATGGTCAATCCAGGTTGCATCACAGCCCCTGAAGGAATTTTGTAGGAATTTATCTCTCTTTCACTGTATTTGGTTCATGGGTTTTTAAAAATAATTTATTTTTATAATGGGGTTTAGCTGCTTTTCACTGCTGTGTTTATGCCGCTTTACACCCACTTGACTCACTTACACAGAGATATCAATACATAGGTTTTAAGATTCTTACTAGTCAGATATATTCTTGTGCGGTGAATAGGGGGTGTGGAGTCCAGTTCACTGAGCAAGGAGTAGGTCTTGTCTATTACATATTGGCTTTATGGAACGGTATCTGAGCCAATTTGAAACCCTTGTTTTATGCATCACCCCACCTCACCTTTCCCGTTCAGCAGCCATAGTGTGTTTTCTAAACGTGTGACTCTGTTTTGTTTCGTAATTCCCTTCAAGTGTAGCGATGTTTACATTCCCTCTATAAGTGATATTGTATGATAAGTGTCTATTTCTGTGTGTCTTATTTCACTTAGAATCGTCGTACCAAATCCACTCATCATGCCGCTACTAGCCTTAAGGCAGTGATTTCATGGCTGAGTGATATTCCATTGTACACAAGGAGCACAACTTCTTTATCCATATTTCGCTTTCCTGGGATATTTAAGGTGTAACGAAGTGGAGTTTCTTGTCAAGAGAGCAGCCCTAACCTTTGTGGTGCCTGTGTCTTGCTGATTTTTAGTTTTCCCAATTTATACGCCCATGAGTGGAAGTGCCCTATGCTCTCTAAGCTGTGTTTTTTAGATGTTCCAGGACACACCCTACACTTCTCCATGGTGGCTGTTGGCAATTTACATCCCGCCCATCAGCGTAGCAAGGCTCCCATTTCTCCATGGCTTGTCCTGCATTTCTGGTTTTGACACTTTTTTCAGCATGGCCCTTTTGACCGATGGGAAGCGAGACTTCTTTGTAGTGCTGATTTGCCTTTCCAGGTTGCTTGGTTGGCCAAAAAGGGCAACATTGTCCACGTTTTGCCGCCTTTCATGTGCTTTCAAGGCGATTCGAATCTACCTCCTGAAATCTGTTTCCTGCAATTCTGCCTTGCTTTCAAATCCTCTTCGTTGCCTTCTCTCAATATATTTGTGGACGAGAGTTATCATTTATAACTCTGCAGGTTTGTGAATTGCAGTGCCCCTGAGCTCCATTTTTCAACTCGCTCTTTTGGGACCTGGCCGCAAAAGCACAGGATTGCTTCAGGCCCTATTCTGGTTCCGGGGGGCAGGCTGAGCTTGTGGCTAATGCTTCTTCCTTATGGGAAAATAGAGTGACCTGTGCCTGTCCCAACACCTAGAGATAGTCTGTCATTGGTTCCCTCTCTTCCCGTTCATCCTCAGGACAAATTGCAACCTGTTCGGAACAGGAGGTTAAAGGTGCTGATTCTCTAAGGAGGGAGATTGCTAGTAATGCGGCTGGAATGGCGAACCCGAGCACAAGGAGATGAGAAATGAGGTGCGTTTTAGAAACCTTTCCCGATCATACGGGGTACCATCTTCTGGGTTTCTCATGCATGTTTTCGATGTAGGAAGATGCCCTTGAATCTGGAGATTTGGGACCCATGGAATGGGTACCACGCAGTATTACTTTAAAGGGACTGCGTTTGCTCACCCAGCCTCAGCAAATCTCTCAGCCCCAAGAGTGTCCACCCTTATGTCTCATCCAGCTCTGGGTCTAGATATGGTCAATCCAGGTTGCATCACAGCCCTTGAAAGAATTTTGTAGGAATTCCTCTCTCTTTCACTGTCTTTGGTTCATGGGTTTTTAAAAGTAATTTATTTTTATAATGGGGTTTAGCTGCTTTTCACTGCTGTGTTTATGCCGCTTTACACCCACTTGATTCACTTACACAGAGATATCAATACATAGGTTTTAAGATTCTTACTAGTCAGATATATTATTGTGCGGTGAATAGGGGGTTTTGAGTCCAGTTCATTGAGCAAGGAGTAGGTCTTGTCTATTACATATTGGGTTTATGGAACGGTATCTGAGATAATTTGAAACCCTTGTTTTATGCATCACACTACCTTGCCTTTTCCGTTCAGCAGGCATAGTGTGTTTTCTATATGTGTGACTCTGTTCTGTTTTGTAATTCAGTTCAAGTGTAGCGATTTTTACAATCCCTCTATAAGTGATATCTTATGATAAGTGTCTTTTTCTGTGTGACTTTTTTCACTTAGAATCGTCGTTCCTAAATCCACTCATCATGCTGCGACTAGCCTTATGGCATTGATTTCATGGCTGAGTGATATTCCATTGTACATAAGGAACACAACTTCTTTATCCATTTTTCTCTTTCCTGGGAAATTTAAGGTGAAACGAAGTGGAGGTGCTTGTCAACAGAGCAGCCCTATACTTTGGGGTGCCTGTGTCTTGCTGATTTTTAGTTTTCCCAATTTATACGCCCATGAGTGGAAGTGCCCTATGCTCTCTAAGCTGTGTTTTTTAGATGTTCCAGGACACACCGTACACTTCTCCAGAGTGGCTGTTGGCAATTTACATCCCGCCCATCAGCGTAGCAAGGCTCCCATTTCTCCATGGCCTGTCCTGCATTTCTGGTTTTGACACTTTGTTCAGCATGGCCCTTTTGACCGATGGGAAGCGAGACTTCTTTGTAGCGCTAATTTGCCTTTCCAGGTTGCTTGGTTGGCCAAATAGGTCGTATGCGTTCTTTCCTGAATATATTCAGGAAAAGTCGCATACGCCCTTTTTGGCCCAGGGCAACATTGTCGAAATTTTGCCTGTTTTCATGTGCTTTAAAGGCGATTCGAGTCTACCTCCTGAAATCTGTTTCCTTCAATTCTGCCTTGCTTTCAAATCCTCTTCGTTGTCTTCCTTCAATATATTTGTGGACGAGAGTTATCATTTATAACTTTGCAGGTTTGTGAATTGCAGTGCCCCTGAGCTCCATTTTTCAACTCGCTTTTTTGGGAGCTGGCCGCAAAAGCACAGGATTGCTTCAGGCCCTATTCTGGTTAAGGGGGGGCAGGCTGAGCTTGTGGGTAATGCTTCTTCCTGATGGGAAAATAGAGTGACCTGTGCCTGTCCCAACACCTAGAGCTAGTCTCTCATTGGTTCCCCCTCTTCCCGTTCATCCTCAGGACAAATTGCAACCTGTTCGGAACACGAGGTTAAAGGTGCTGATTCTCCAAGGAGGGAGATTGCTAGTAAAGCGGCTGGAATGGCGAACCCGAGCACAAGGAGATGAGAAATGAGGTGCGTTTTAGAAACCTTTCCCGATCACACGGTGTTCCATCTTTTGGGTTTCTCATGCATGTTTTCGATGTAGGAAGATGCCCTTGAACCTGGAGATTTGGGACCCATGGGATGGGTACCACGCAGTATTACTTTAAAGGGTCTGCGTATGCTCAGCCAACCTCAGCAAACCTCTCAGGCACCAAGAGTGTCCACCCTTATATCTCATCCAGCTGTGGGTCTAGATATGGTCAATCCAGTTTGCATCACAGCCCCTGAAGGAATTTTGTAGGAATTTCTCTCTCTTTCACATTCACTGTCTTTGGTTCATGGGTTTTTAAATGTAATATATTTTTTAATGGGGTTTAGCTACTTTTCACTGCTGTGTTTATGCCACTTTACACTCACTTGACTCACTTACACAGAGATATCAATACATAAGTTTTAAGATTCTTACCAGACAGATATATTCTTGTGCGGTGAATAGGGGGTGTTGAGTCCAGTTCACTGAGCAAGGAGTAGGTCTTGTCTATTACATATTTGGTTTATGGAACGGTATCTGAGCTAATTTGAAACCGTTATTTTATGCATCACCCCACCCCACCTTTCCCGTTCAGCAGGCATAGTGTGTTTTCTAAATGTGTGACTCTGTTCTGTTTTGTAATTCAGTTCAAGTGTAGCGATTTTTACATTCCCTCTATAAGTTATATCTTATGATAAGTGTCTTTTTCTGTGTGACTTATTTCACTTAGAATCGTCGTACCTAAATCCACTCATCATGTTTCTACTACCTTATGGCATTGATTTCATGGCTGAGTGATATTCCATTGTACATAAGGAGCATAACTTCTTTATTCATTTTTCTCTTTCCTGGGAAATTTAAGGTGTAACGAAGTGGAAGTTCTTGTCAACAGAGCAGCCCTAAACTTTGGGGTGCCTGTGTCTTGCTGATTTTTAATTTTCCCAATTTATACGCCCATGAGTGGAAGTGCCCTATGCTCTCTAAGCTGTGATTTTTAGATGTTCCAGGACACACCGTACACTTCTCCAGGGTGGCTGTTGGCAATTTACATCCCGCCCATCAGCGTAGCAAGGCTCCCATTTCTCCATGGCCTGTCCTGCATTTCTGGTTTTGACACTTTTTTCAGCATGGCCCTTTTGACCGATGGGAAGCGAGACTTCTTTGTAACGCTGATTTGCCTTTCCAGGTTGCTTGGTTGGCCAAAAAGGGCAACATTGTCGACGTTTTGCCGCTTTTCATGTGCTTTAAAGGCGATTCGAATCTACCTCCTGAAATCTGTTTCCTGCATTTCTGCCTTGCTTTCAAATCCTCTTCGTTGCCTTCCCTCAATATATTTGTGGACGACAGTTATCATTTATAACTCTGCAGGTTTGTGAATTGCAGTGCCCCTGAGCTCCATTTTTCAACTCGCTTTTTTGGGAGCTGGCCGCAAAAGCACAGGATTGCTTCAGGCCCTATTCTGGTTCCGGGGGGCAGGCTGAGCTTGTGGCTAATGCTTCTTCCTGATGGGAAAATAGAGTGACCTGTGCCTGTCCCAACACCTAGAGATAGTCTGTCATTGGTTCCCTCTCTTCCCGTTCATCCTCAGGAAAAATTGCAACCTGTTCGGAACAGGAGGTTAAAGATGCTGATTCTCTAAGGAGGGAGATTGCTAGTAATGCGGCTGGAATGGGGAACCCGAGCACAAGGAGATGAGAAATGAGGTGCGTTTTAGAAACCTTTCCCGATCACACGGGGTACCATCTTCTGGGTTTCTCATGCATGTTTTCGATGTAGGAAGATGCCCTTGAATCTGGAGATTTGGGACCCATGGAATGGGTACCACGCAGTATTACTTTAAAGGGACTGCATTTGCTCACCCAGCCTCAGCAAACCTCTCAGCCCCAAGAGTGTCCACCCTTGTGTCTCATCCAGCTCTGGGTCTAGATATGGTCAATCCAGGTTGCATCACAGCCCCTGAAGGAATTTTGTAGGAATTTATCTCTCTTTCACTGTATTTGGTTCATGGGTTTTTAAAAATAATTTATTTTTATAATGGGGTTTAGCTGCTTTTCACTGCTGTGTTTATGCCGCTTTACACTGCTGTGTTTATGCCGCTTTACACCCACTTGACTCACTTACACAGAGATATCAATACATAGGTTTTAAGATTCTTACTAGTCAGATATATTCTTGTGCGGTGAATAGGGGGTGTGGAGTCCAGTTCACTGAGCAAGGAGTAGGTCTTGTCTATTACATATTGGCTTTATGGAACGGTATCTGAGCCAATTTGAAACCCTTGTTTTATGCATCACCCCACCTCACCTTTCCCGTTCAGCAGCCATAGTGTGTTTTCTAAACGTGTGACTCTGTTCTGTTTCGTAATTCCGTTCAAGTGTAGCGATGTTTACATTCCCTCTATAAGTGATATCTTATGATAAGTGTCTATTTCTGTGTGTCTTATTTCACTTAGAATCGTCGTACCTAAATCCGCTCATCATGCTGCTACTAGCCTTAAGGCATTGATTTCACGGCTGAGTGATATTCCATTGTACATAAGGAGCACAACTTCTTTATCCATATTTCTCTTTCCTGGGATATTTAAGGTGTAACGAAGTGGAGTTTCTTGTCAACAGAGCAGCCCTAAACTTTGTGGTGCCTGTGTCTTGCTGATTTTTAGTTTTCCCAATTTATACGCCCATGAGTGGAAGTGCCCTATGCTCTCTAAGCTGTGTTTTTTAGATGTTTCAGGACACACCCTACACTTCTCCATGGTGGCTGTTGGCAATTTACATCCCGCCCATCAGCGTACCAAGGCTCCCATTTCTCCATGGCTTGTCCTGCATTTCTGGTTTTGACACTTTTTTCAGCATGGCCCTTTTGACCGATGGGAAGCGAGACTTCTTTGTAGCGCTGATTTGCCTTTCCAGGTTGCTTGGTTGGCCAAAAAGGGCGTATGCGTTTTTTCCTGAATATATTCAGGAAAAAACGCATACGCCCTTTTTGGCCCAGGGCAACATTGTCGACATTTTGCCGCTTTTCATGTGCTTTAAAGGCGATTCTAATCTACCTCCTGAAATCTGTTTCCTGCAATTCTGCCTTGCTTTCAAATCCTCTTCGTTGCCTTCCCTCAATATATTTGTGGACGAGAGTTATCATTTATAACTCTGCAGGTTTGTGAATTGCAGTGCCCCTGAGCTCCATTTTTCAACTCGCTTTTTTGGGAGCTGGCCGCAAAAGCACAGGATTGCTTCAGGCCCTATTCTCGTTCCGGGGGGCAGGCTGAGCCTGTGGCTAATGCTTCTTCCTGATGGGAAAATAGAGTGACCTGTGCCTGTCCCAACACCTAGAGCTAGTCTCTCATTGGCTCCCCCTCTTCCCGTTCATCCTCAGGACAAATCGCAACCTGTACGGAACAGGAGGTTAAAGGTGCTGATTCTCCAAGGAGGGAGATTGCTAGTAAAGCGGCTGGAATGGCAAACCCGAGCCCAAGGAGATGACAAATGAGGTGCGTTTTAGAAACCTTTCCCGATCACACGGTGTACCATCTTCTGGGTTTCTCATGCATGTTTTCGATGTAGGAAGATGCCCTTGAACCTGGAGATTTGGGACCCATTGGATGGGTACCACGCAGTATTACTTTAAAGGGTCTGCGTTTGCTCACCCAACCTCACCAAAACTCTCAGCCCCAAGAGTGTCCACCCTTATGTCTCATCCAGCTCTGGGTCTAGATATGGTCAATCCAGGTTGCATCACAGCCCCTGAAGGAATTTTGTAGGAATTTATCTCTCTTTCACTGTCTTTGGTTCATGGGTTTTTAAAAGTAATTTATTTTTATAATGGGGTTTAGCTGCTTTTCACTGCTGTGTTTATGCCGCTTTACACCCACTTGACTCACTTACACAGAGATATCAATACATAGGTTTTAAGATTCTTACTAGTCAGATATATTCTTGTGCGGTGAATAGGGGGTGTGGAGTCCAGTTCACTGAGCAAGGAGTAGGTCTTGTCTATTACATATTGGCTTTATGGAACGGTATCTGAGCCAATTTGAAACCCTTGTTTTATGCATCACCCCACCTCACCTTTCCCGTTCAGCAGCCATAGTGTGTTTTCTAAACGTGTGACTCTGTTCTGTTTCGTAATTCCGTTCAAGTGTAGCGATGTTTACATTCCCTCTATAAGTGATATCTTATGATAAGTGTCTATTTCTGTGTGTCTTATTTCACTTAGAATCGTCGTACCTAAATCCACTCATCATGCTGCTACTAGCCTTAAGGCATTGATTTCACGGCTGAGTGATATTCCATTGTACATAAGGAGCACAACTTCTTTATCCATACTTCTCTTTCCTGGGATATTTAAGGTGTAACGAAGTGGAATTTCTTGTCAACAGAGCAGCCCTAAACTTTGTGTTGCCTGTGTCTTGCTGAATTTTAGTTTTCCCAATTTATACGCCCATGAGTGGAAGTGCCCTATGCTCTCTAAGCTGTTTTTTTTAGATGTTCCAGGACACACCCTACACTTCTCCATGGTGGCTGTTGGCAATTTACATCCCGCCCATCAGCGTAGCAAGGCTCCCATTTCTCCATGGCTTCTCCTGCATTTCTGGTTTTGACACTTTTTTCAGCATGGCCCTTTTGACCGATGGGAAGCGAGACTTCTTTGTAGCGCTGATTTGCCTTTCCAGGTTGCTTGGTTGGCCAAAAAGGGCGTATGCTTTTTTTCCTGAATATATTCAGGAAAAAAAGCATACGCCCTTTTTGGCCAAGGGCAACATTGTCGACATTTTGCCGCTTTTCATGTGCTTTAAAGGCGATTCTAATCTACCTCCTGAAATCTGTTTCCTGCAATTCTGCCTTGCTTTCAAATCCTCTTCGTTGCCTTCCCTCAATATATTTGTGGACGAGAGTTATCATTTATAACTCTGCAGGTTTGTGAATTGCAGTGCCCCTGAACTCCATTTTTCAACTCGCTTTTTTGGGAGCTGGCCGCAAAAGCACAGGATTGCTTCAGGCCCTATTCTCGTTCCGGGGGGCAGGCTGAGCCTGTGGCTAATGCTTCTTCCTGATGGGAAAATAGAGTGACCTGTGCCTGTCCCAACACCTAGAGCTAGTCTCTAATTGGTTCCCCCTCTTCCCGTTCATCCTCAGGACAAATCGCAACCTGTACGGAACAGGAGGTTAAAGGTGCTGATTCTCCAAGGAGGGAGATTGCTAGTCAAGCGGCTGGAATGGCAAACCCGAGCCCAAGGAGATGACAAGTGAGGTGCGTTTTAGAAACCTTTCCCGATCACACGGTGTACCATCTTCTGGGTTTCTCATGCATGTTTTCGATGTAGGAAGATGCCCTTGAACCTGGAGATTTGGGACCCATGGGATGGGTACCACGCAGTATTACTTTAAAGGGTCTGCGTTTGCTCACCCAACCTCACCAAACCTCTCAGCACCAAGAGTGTCCACCCTTATGCCCCATACAGGTGTGTGTCTAGATACGGTCAATCCAGTTTGCATCACACCCACTGAACGAATTTTGTAAGAATTTCTCTCTCTTTCACTGTCTTTGTTTCATGGGTTTTTAAAAGTAATTTATTTTCATAAGGGGTTTAGCTGCTTTTTACTGCTGTGTTTATGCCGCTTTACACCCACCTGACTCACTTACACAGAGATATCAATACATAGTTTTTACGATTCTTACTAGTCAGATATATTCTTGTGTGGTGAATAGGGGGTGTTGATTCCAGTTCACTGAGAAAGGAGTAGGTCTTGTCTATTACATATTGGGTTTATGGAACGGTACCTGAGCTAATTTGAAACCCTTGTTTTATGCATCACCCCACCTCACCTTTCCCGTTCAGCAGCCATAGTGTGTTTTCTAAACGTGTGACTCTGTTCTGTTTCGTAATTCCGTTCAAGTGTAGCGATGTTTACATTCCCTCTATAAGTGATATCTTATGATAAGTGTCTATTTCTGTGTGTCTTATTTCACTTAGAATCGTCGTACCTAAATCCACTCATCATGCTGCTACTAGCCTTAAGGCATTGATTTCACGGCTGAGTGATATTCCATTGTACATAAGGAGCACAACTTCTTTATCCATATTTCTCTTTCCTGGGATATTTAAGGTGTAACGAAGTGGAGTTTCTTGTCAACAGAGCAGCCCTAAACTTTGTGGTGCCTGTGTCTTGCTGATTTTTAGTTTTCCCAATTTATACGCCCATGAGTGGAAGTGCCCTATGCTGTCTAAGCTGTGTTTTTTAGATGTTCCAGGACACACCCTACACTTCTCCATGGTGGCTGTTGGCAATTTACATCCCGCCCATCAGCGTACCAAGGCTCCCATTTCTCCATGGCTTGTCCTGCATTTCTGGTTTTGACACTTTTTTCAGCATGGCCCTTTTGACCGATGGGAAGCGAGACTTCTTTGTAGCGCTGATTTGCCTTTCCAGTTTGCTTGGTTGGCCAAAAAGGGCGTATGCGTTTTTTCCTGAATATATTCAGGAAAAAAAGCATACGCCCTTTTTGGCCAAGGGCAACATTGTCGACATTTTGCCGCTTTTCATGTGCTTTAAAGGCGATTCGAATCTACCTCCTGAAATCTGTTTCCTGCATTTCTGCCTTGCTTTCAAATCCTCTTCGTTGCCTTCCCTCAATATATTTGTGGACGACAGTTATCATTTATAACTCTGCAGGTTTGTGAATTGCAGTGCCCCTGAGCTCCATTTTTCAACTCGCTTTTTTGGGAGCTGGCCGCAAAAGCACAGGATTGCTTCAGGCCCTATTCTCGTTCCGGGGGGCAGGCTGAGCCTGTGGCTAATGCTTCTTCCTGATGGGAAAATAGAGTGACCTGTGCCTGTCCCAACACCTAGAGATAGTCTGTCATTGGTTCCCTCTCTTCCCGTTCATCCTCAGGACAAATTGCAACCTGTTCGGAACAGGAGGTTAAAGATGCTGATTCTCTAAGGAGGGAGATTGCTAGTAATGCGGCTGGAATGGGGAACCCGAGCACAAGGAGATGAGAAATGAGGTGCGTTTTAGAAACCTTTCCCGATCACACGGGGTACCATCTTCTGGGTTTCTCATGCATGTTTTCGATGTAGGAAGATGCCCTTGAATCTGGAGATTTGGGACCCATGGAATGGGTACCACGCAGTATTACTTTAAAGGGACTGCATTTGCTCACCCAGCCTCAGCAAACCTCTCAGCCCCAAGAGTGTCCACCCTTGTGTCTCATCCAGCTCTGGGTCTAGATATGGTCAATCCAGGTTGCATCACAGCCCCTGAAGGAATTTTGTAGGAATTTATCTCTCTTTCACTGTATTTGGTTCATGGGTTTTTAAAAGTAATTTATTTTTATAATGGGGTTTAGCTGCTTTTCACTGCTGTGTTTATGCCGCTTTACACCCACTTGACTCACTTACACAGAGATATCAATACATAGGTTTTAAGATTCTTACTAGTCAGATATATTCTTGTGCGGTGAATAGGGGGTGTGGAGTCCAGTTCACTGAGCAAGGAGTAGGTCTTGTCTATTACATATTGGCTTTATGGAACGGTATCTGAGCCAATTTGAAACCCTTGTTTTATGCATCACCCCACCTCACCTTTGCCGTTCAGCAGCCATAGTGTGTTTTCTAAACGTGTGACTCTGTTCTGTTTCGTAATTCCGTTCAAGTGTAGCGATGTTTACATTCCCTCTATAAGTGGTATCTTATGATAAGTGTCTATTTCTGTGTGTCTTATTTCACTTAGAATCGTCGTACCTAAATCCACTCATCATGCTGCTACTAGCCTTAAGGCATTGATTTCACGGCTGAGTGATATTCCATTGTACATAAGGAGCACAACTTCTTTATCCATACTTCTCTTTCCTGGGATATTTAAGGTGTAACGAAGTGGAGTTTCTTGTCAACAGAGCAGCCCTAAACTTTGTGGTGCCTGTGTCTTTGTGATTTTTAGTTTTCCCAATTTATACGCCCATGAGTGGACGTGCCCTATGCTCTCTAAGCTGTGTTTTTTAGATGTTCCAGGACACACCCTACACTTCTCCAGGGTGGCTGTTGGCAATTTACATCCCGCCCATCAGCGTAGCAAGGCTCCCATTTCTCCATGGCTTGTCCTGCATTTCTGGTTTTGACACTTTTTTCAGCATGGCCCTTTTGACCGATGGGAAGCGAGACTTCTTTGTAGCGCTGATTTGCCTTTCCAGGTTGCTTGGTTGGCCAAAAAGGGCGTATGCTTTTTTTCCTGAATATATTCAGGAAAAAAAGCATACGCCCTTTTTGGCCCAGGGCAACATTGTCGAAATTTTGCCTGTTTTCATGTGCTTTAAAGGCGATTCGAGTCTACCTCCTGAAATCTGTTTCCTGCAATTCTGCCTTGCTTTCAAATCCTCTTCGTTGTCTTCCTTCAATATATTTGTGGACGAGAGTTATCATTTATAACTTTGCAGGTTTGTGAATTGCAGTGCCCCTGAGCTCCATTTTTCAACTCGCTTTTTTGGGAGCTGGCCGCAAAAGCACAGGATTGCTTCAGGCCCTATTCTCGTTCCGGGGGGCAGGCTGAGCTTGTGGCTAATGCTTCTTCCTGATGGGAAAATAGAGTGACCTGTGCCTGTCCCAACACCTAGAGCTAGTCTCTCATTGGGTCCCCCTCTTCCCGTTCATCCTCAGGACAAATTGCAACCTGTACGGAACAGGAGGTTAAAGGTGCTGATTCTCCAAGGAGGGAGATTGCTAGTAAAGCGGCTGGAATGCCGAACCCGAGCCCAAGGAGATGAGAAATGAGGTGCGTTTTAGAAACCTTTCCCGATCACACGGTGTACCATCTTCTGGGTTTCTCATGCATGTTTTCGATGTAGGAAGATGCCCTTGAACCTGGAGATTTGGGACCCATGGGATGGGTACCACGCAGTATTACTTTAAAGGGTCTGCGTTTGCTCACCCAAGCTCACCAAACCTCTCAGCACCAAGAGTGTCCACCCTTATGCCTCATACAGGTGTGTGTCTAGATACGGTCAATCCAGTTTGCATCACACCCACTGAACGAATTTTGTAAGAATTTCTCTCTCTTTCACTGTCTTTGTTTCATGGGTTTTTAAAAGTAATTTATTTTCATAAGGGGTTTAGCTGCTTTTTACTGCTGTGTTTATGCCACTTTACACCCACCTGACTCACTTACACAGAGATATCAATACATAGTTTTTAAGATTCTTACTAGTCAGATATATTCTTGTGTGGTGAATAGGGGGTGTTGATTCCAGTTCACTGAGAAAGGAGTAGGTCTTGTCTATTACATATTGGGTTTATGGAACGGTACCTGAGCTAATTTGAAATCCTTGTTTTATGCATCACCCCACCTCACCTTTCCCGTTCAGCAGCCATAGTGTGTTTTCTAAACGTGTGACTCTGTTCTGTTTCGTAATTCCGTTCAAGTGTAGCGATGTTTACATTCCCTCTATAAGTGATATCTTATGATAAGTGTCTATTTCTGTGTGTCTTATTTCACTTAGAATCGTCGTACCTAAATCCACTCATCATGCTGCTACTAGCCTTAAGGCATTGATTTCACGGCTGAGTGATATTCCATTGTACATAAGGAGCACAACTTCTTTATCCATATTTCTCTTTCCTGGGATATTTAAGGTGTAACGAAGTGGAGTTTCTTGTCAACAGAGCAGCCCTAAACTTTGTGGTGCCTGTGTCTTGCTGATTTTTAGTTTTCCCAATTTATACGCCCATGAGTGGAAGTGCCCTATGCTCTCTAAGCTGTGTTTTTTAGATGTTCCAGGACACACCCTACACTTCTCCATGGTGGCTGTTGGCAATTTACATCCCGCCCATCAGCGTACCAAGGCTCCCATTTCTCCATGGCTTGTCCTGCATTTCTGGTTTTGACACTTTTTTCAGCATGGCCCTTTTGACCGATGGGAAGCGAGACTTCTTTGTAGCGCTGATTTGCCTTTCCAGGTTGCTTGGTTGGCCAAAAAGGGCGTATGCGTTTTTTCCTGAATATATTCAGGAAAAAAAGCATACGCCCTTTTTGGCCAAGGGCAACATTGTCGACATTTTGCCGCTTTTCATGTGCTTTAAAGGCGATTCGAATCTACCTCCTGAAATCTGTTTCCTGCATTTCTGCCTTGCTTTCAAATCCTCTTCGTTGCCTTCCCTCAATATATTTGTGGACGACAGTTATCATTTATAACTCTGCAGGTTTGTGAATTGCAGTGCCCCTGAGCTCCATTTTTCAACTCGCTTTTTTGGGAGCTGGCCGCAAAAGCACAGGATTGCTTCAGGCCCTATTCTCGTTCCGGGGGGCAGGCTGAGCCTGTGGCTAATGCTTCTTCCTGATGGGAAAATAGAGTGACCTGTGCCTGTCCCAACACCTAGAGATAGTCTGTCATTGGTTCCCTCTCTTCCCGTTCATCCTCAGGACAAATTGCAACCTGTTCGGAACAGGAGGTTAAAGATGCTGATTCTCTAAGGAGGGAGATTGCTAGTAATGCGGCTGGAATGGGGAACCCGAGCACAAGGAGATGAGAAATGAGGTGCGTTTTAGAAACCTTTCCCGATCACACGGGGTACCATCTTCTGGGTTTCTCATGCATGTTTTCGATGTAGGAAGATGCCCTTGAATCTGGAGATTTGGGACCCATGGAATGGGTACCACGCAGTATTACTTTAAAGGGACTGCATTTGCTCACCCAGCCTCAGCAAACCTCTCAGCCCCAAGAGTGTCCACCCTTGTGTCTCATCCAGCTCTGGGTCTAGATATGGTCAATCCAGGTTGCATCACAGCCCCTGAAGGAATTTTGTAGGAATTTATCTCTCTTTCACTGTATTTGGTTCATGGGTTTTTAAAAGTAATTTATTTTTATAATGGGGTTTAGCTGCTTTTCACTGCTGTGTTTATGCCGCTTTACACCCACTTGACTCACTTACACAGAGATATCAATACATAGGTTTTAAGATTCTTACTAGTCAGATATATTCTTGTGCGGTGAATAGGGGGTGTGGAGTCCAGTTCACTGAGCAAGGAGTAGGTCTTGTCTATTACATATTGGCTTTATGGAACGGTATCTGAGCCAATTTGAAACCCTTGTTTTATGCATCACCCCACCTCACCTTTCCCGTTCAGCAGCCATAGTGTGTTTTCTAAACGTGTGACTCTGTTCTGTTTCGTAATTCCGTTCAAGTGTAGCGATGTTTACATTCCCTCTATAAGTGATATCTTATGATAAGTGTCTATTTCTGTGTGTCTTATTTCACTTAGAATCGTCGTACCTAAATCCACTCATCATGCTGCTACTAGCCTTAAGGCATTGATTTCACGGCTGAGTGATATTCCATTGTACATAAGGAGCACAACTTCTTTATCCATATTTCTCTTTCCTGGGATATTTAAGGTGTAACGAAGTGGAGTTTCTTGTCAACAGAGCAGCCCTAAACTTTGTGGTGCCTGTGTCTTGCTGATTTTTAGTTTTCCCAATTTATACGCCCATGAGTGGAAGTGCCCTATGCTCTCTAAGCTGTGTTTTTTAGATGTTCCAGGACACACCCTACACTTCTCCATGGTGGCTGTTGGCAATTTACATCCCGCCCATCAGCGTACCAAGGCTCCCATTTCTCCATGGCTTGTCCTGCATTTCTGGTTTTGACACTTTTTTCAGCATGGCCCTTTTGACCGATGGGAAGCGAGACTTCTTTGTAGCGCTGATTTGCCTTTCCAGGTTGCTTGGTTGGCCAAAAAGGGCGTATGCGTTTTTTCCTGAATATATTCAGGAAAAAACGCATAAGCCCTTTTTGGCCAAGGGCAACATCATCGACATTTTGCCGCTTTTCATGTGCTTTAAAGGCGATTCTAATCTACCTCCTGAAATCTGTTTCCTGCAATTCTGCCTTGCTTTCAAATCCTCTTCGTTGCCTTCCCTCAATATATTTGTGGACGAGAGTTATCATTTATAACTCTGCAGGTTTGTGAATTGCAGTGCCCCTGAGCTCCATTTTTCAACTCGCTTTTTTGGGAGCTGGCCGCAAAAGCACAGGATTGCTTCAGGCCCTATTCTCGTTCCGGGGGGCAGGCTGAGCCTGTGGCTAATGCTTCTTCCTGATGGGAAAATAGAGTGACCTGTGCCTGTCCCAACACCTAGAGCTAGTCTCTCATTGGTTCCCCCTCTTCCCGTTCATCCTCAGGACAAATCGCAACCTGTACGGAACAGGAGGTTAAAGGTGCTGATTCTCCAAGGAGGGAGATTGCTAGTCAAGCGGCTGGAATGGCAAACCCGAGCCCAAGGAGATGACAAGTGAGGTGCGTTTTAGAAACCTTTCCCGATCACACGGTGTACCATCTTCTGGGTTTCTCATGCATGTTTTCGATGTAGGAAGATGCCCTTGAACCTGGAGATTTGGGACCCATGGGATGGGTACCACGCAGTATTACTTTAAAGGGTCTGCGTTTGCTCACCCAACCTCACCAAACCTCTCAGCACCAAGAGTGTCCACCCTTATGCCTCATACAGGTGTGGGTCTAGATACGGTCAATCCAGTTTGCATCACACCCACTGAACGAATTTTGTAAGAATTTCTCTCTCTTTCACTGTCTTTGTTTCATGGGTTTTTAAAAGTAATTTATTTTCATAAGGGGTTTAGCTGCTTTTTACTGCTGTGTTTATGCCGCTTTACACCCACTTGACTCACTTACACAGAGATATCAATACATAGTTTTTAAGATTCTTACTAGTCAGATATATTCTTGTGTGGTGAATAGGGGGTGTTGATTCCAGTTCACTGAGAAAGGAGTAGGTCTTGTCTATTACATATTGGGTTTATGGAACGGTACCTGAGCTAATTTGAAACCCTTGTTTTATTCATCACCCCACCTCACCTTTCCCGTTCAGCAGCCATAGTGTGTTTTCTAAACGTGTGACTCTGTTCTGTTTCGTAATTCCGTTCAAGTGTAGCGATGTTTACATTCCCTCTATAAGTGATATCTTATGATAAGTGTCTATTTCTGTGTGTCTTATTTCACTTAGAATCGTCGTACCTAAATCCACTCATCATGCTGCTACTAGCCTTAAGGCATTGATTTCACGGCTGAGTGATATTCCATTGTACATAAGGAGCACAACTTCTTTATCCATATTTCTCTTTCCTGGGATATTTAAGGTGTAACGAAGTGGAGTTTCTTGTCAACAGAGCAGCCCTAAACTTTGTGGTGCCTGTGTCTTGCTGATTTTTAGTTTTCCCAATTTATACGCCCATGAGTGGAAGTGCCCTATGCTCTCTAAGCTGTGTTTTTTAGATGTTCCAGGACACACCCTACACTTCTCCATGGTGGCTGTTGGCAATTTACATCCCGCCCATCAGCGTACCAAGGCTCCCATTTCTCCATGGCTTGTCCTGCATTTCTGGTTTTGACACTTTTTTCAGCATGGCCCTTTTGACCGATGGGAAGCGAGACTTCTTTGTAGCGCTGATTTGCCTTTCCAGGTTGCTTGGTTGGCCAAAAAGGGCGTATGCGTTTTTTCCTGAATATATTCAGGAAAAAAAGCATACGCCCTTTTTGGCCAAGGGCAACATTGTCGACATTTTGCCGCTTTTCATGTGCTTTAAAGGCGATTCGAATCTACCTCCTGAAATCTGTTTCCTGCATTTCTGCCTTGCTTTCAAATCCTCTTCGTTGCCTTCCCTCAATATATTTGTGGACGACAGTTATCATTTATAACTCTGCAGGTTTGTGAATTGCAGTGCCCCTGAGCTCCATTTTTCAACTCGCTTTTTTGGGAGCTGGCCGCAAAAGCACAGGATTGCTTCAGGCCCTATTCTCGTTCCGGGGGGCAGGCTGAGCCTGTGGCTAATGCTTCTTCCTGATGGGAAAATAGAGTGACCTGTGCCTGTCCCAACACCTAGAGATAGTCTGTCATTGGTTCCCTCTCTTCCCGTTCATCCTCAGGACAAATTGCAACCTGTTCGGAACAGGAGGTTAAAGATGCTGATTCTCTAAGGAGGGAGATTGCTAGTAATGCGGCTGGAATGGGGAACCCGAGCACAAGGAGATGAGAAATGAGGTGCGTTTTAGAAACCTTTCCCGATCACACGGGGTACCATCTTCTGGGTTTCTCATGCATGTTTTCGATGTAGGAAGATGCCCTTGAATCTGGAGATTTGGGACCCATGGAATGGGTACCACGCAGTATTACTTTAAAGGGACTGCATTTGCTCACCCAGCCTCAGCAAACCTCTCAGCCCCAAGAGTGTCCACCCTTGTGTCTCATCCAGCTCTGGGTCTAGATATGGTCAATCCAGGTTGCATCACAGCCCCTGAAGGAATTTTGTAGGAATTTATCTCTCTTTCACTGTATTTGGTTCATGGGTTTTTAAAAGTAATTTATTTTTATAATGGGGTTTAGCTGCTTTTCACTGCTGTGTTTATGCCGCTTTACACCCACTTGACTCACTTACACAGAGATATCAATACATAGGTTTTATGATTCTTACTAGTCAGATATATTCTTGTGCGGTGAATAGGGGGTGTGGAGTCCAGTTCACTGAGCAAGGAGTAGGTCTTGTCTATTACATATTGGCTTTATGGAACGGTATCTGAGCCAATTTGAAACCCTTGTTTTATGCATCACCCCACCTCACCTTTGCCGTTCAGCAGCCATAGTGTGTTTTCTAAACGTGTGACTCTGTTCTGTTTCGTAATTCCGTTCAAGTGTAGCGATGTTTACATTCCCTCTATAAGTGGTATCTTATGATAAGTGTCTATTTCTGTGTGTCTTATTTCACTTAGAATCGTCGTACCTAAATCCACTCATCATGCTGCTACTAGCCTTAAGGCATTGATTTCACGGCTGAGTGATATTCCATTGTACATAAGGAGCACAACTTCTTTATCCATACTTCTCTTTCCTGGGATATTTAAGGTGTAACGAAGTGGAGTTTCTTGTCAACAGAGCAGCCCTAAACTTTGTGTTGCCTGTGTCTTTGTGATTTTTAGTTTTCCCAATTTATACGCCCATGAGTGGACGTGCCCTATGCTCTCTAAGCTGTGTTTTTTAGATGTTCCAGGACACACCCTACACTTCTCCAGGGTGGCTGTTGGCAATTTACATCCCGCCCATCAGCGTAGCAAGGCTCCCATTTCTCCATGGCTTGTCCTGCATTTCTGGTTTTGACACTTTTTTCAGCATGGCCCTTTTGACCGATGGGAAGCGAGACTTCTTTGTAGCGCTGATTTGCCTTTCCAGGTTGCTTGGTTGGCCAAAAAGGGCGTATGCTTTTTTTCCTGAATATATTCAGGAAAAAAAGCATACGCCCTTTTTGGCCCAGGGCAACATTGTCGAAATTTTGCCTGTTTTCATGTGCTTTAAAGGCGATTCGAGTCTACCTCCTGAAATCTGTTTCCTGCAATTCTGCCTTGCTTTCAAATCCTCTTCGTTGTCTTCCTTCAATATATTTGTGGACGAGAGTTATCATTTATAACTTTGCAGGTTTGTGAATTGCAGTGCCCCTGAGCTCCATTTTTCAACTCGCTTTTTTGGGAGCTGGCCGCAAAAGCACAGGATTGCTTCAGGCCCTATTCTCGTTCCGGGGGGCAGGCTGAGCTTGTGGCTAATGCTTCTTCCTGATGGGAAAATAGAGTGACCTGTGCCTGTCCCAACACCTAGAGCTAGTCTCTCATTGGGTCCCCCTCTTCCCGTTCATCCTCAGGACAAATTGCAACCTGTACGGAACAGGAGGTTAAAGGTGCTGATTCTCCAAGGAGGGAGATTGCTAGTCAAGCGGCTGGAATGCCGAACCCGAGCCCAAGGAGATGAGAAATGAGGTGCGTTTTAGAAACCTTTCCCGATCACACGGTGTACCATCTTCTGGGTTTCTCATGCATGTTTTCGATGTAGGAAGATGCCCTTGAACCTGGAGATTTGGGACCCATGGGATGGGTACCACGCAGTATTACTTTAAAGGGTCTGCGTTTGCTCACCCAACCTCACCAAACCTCTCAGCACCAAGAGTGTCCACCCTTATGCCTCATACAGGTGTGTGTCTAGATACGGTCAATCCAGTTTGCATCACACCCACTGAACGAATTTTGTAAGAATTTCTCTCTCTTTCACTGTCTTTGTTTCATGGGTTTTTAAAAGTAATTTATTTTCATAAGGGGTTTAGCTGCTTTTTACTGCTGTGTTTATGCCACTTTACACCCACCTGACTCACTTACACAGAGATATCAATACATAGTTTTTAAGATTCTTACTAGTCAGATATATTCTTGTGTGGTGAATAGGGGGTGTTGATTCCAGTTCACTGAGAAAGGAGTAGGTCTTGTCTATTACATATTGGGTTTATGGAACGGTACCTGAGCTAATTTGAAATCCTTGTTTTATGCATCACCCCACCTCACCTTTCCCGTTCAGCAGCCATAGTGTGTTTTCTAAACGTGTGACTCTGTTCTGTTTCGTAATTCCGTTCAAGTGTAGCGATGTTTACATTCCCTCTATAAGTGATATCTTATGATAAGTGTCTATTTCTGTGTGTCTTATTTCACTTAGAATCGTCGTACCTAAATCCACTCATCATGCTGCTACTAGCCTTAAGGCATTGATTTCACGGCTGAGTGATATTCCATTGTACATAAGGAGCACAACTTCTTTATCCATATTTCTCTTTCCTGGGATATTTAAGGTGTAACGAAGTGGAGTTTCTTGTCAACAGAGCAGCCCTAAACTTTGTGGTGCCTGTGTCTTGCTGATTTTTAGTTTTCCCAATTTATACGCCCATGAGTGGAAGTGCCCTATGCTCTCTAAGCTGTGTTTTTTAGATGTTCCAGGACACACCCTACACTTCTCCATGGTGGCTGTTGGCAATTTACATCCCGCCCATCAGCGTACCAAGGCTCCCATTTCTCCATGGCTTGTCCTGCATTTCTGGTTTTGACACTTTTTTCAGCATGGCCCTTTTGACCGATGGGAAGCGAGACTTCTTTGTAGCGCTGATTTGCCTTTCCAGGTTGCTTGGTTGGCCAAAAAGGGCGTATGCGTTTTTTCCTGAATATATTCAGGAAAAAAAGCATACGCCCTTTTTGGCCAAGGGCAACATTGTCGACATTTTGCCGCTTTTCATGTGCTTTAAAGGCGATTCGAATCTACCTCCTGAAATCTGTTTCCTGCATTTCTGCCTTGCTTTCAAATCCTCTTCGTTGCCTTCCCTCAATATATTTGTGGACGACAGTTATCATTTATAACTCTGCAGGTTTGTGAATTGCAGTGCCCCTGAGCTCCATTTTTCAACTCGCTTTTTTGGGAGCTGGCCGCAAAAGCACAGGATTGCTTCAGGCCCTATTCTCGTTCCGGGGGGCAGGCTGAGCCTGTGGCTAATGCTTCTTCCTGATGGGAAAATAGAGTGACCTGTGCCTGTCCCAACACCTAGAGATAGTCTGTCATTGGTTCCCTCTCTTCCCGTTCATCCTCAGGACAAATTGCAACCTGTTCGGAACAGGAGGTTAAAGATGCTGATTCTCTAAGGAGGGAGATTGCTAGTAATGCGGCTGGAATGGGGAACCCGAGCACAAGGAGATGAGAAATGAGGTGCGTTTTAGAAACCTTTCCCGATCACACGGGGTACCATCTTCTGGGTTTCTCATGCATGTTTTCGATGTAGGAAGATGCCCTTGAATCTGGAGATTTGGGACCCATGGAATGGGTACCACGCAGTATTACTTTAAAGGGACTGCATTTGCTCACCCAGCCTCAGCAAACCTCTCAGCCCCAAGAGTGTCCACCCTTGTGTCTCATCCAGCTCTGGGTCTAGATATGGTCAATCCAGGTTGCATCACAGCCCCTGAAGGAATTTTGTAGGAATTTATCTCTCTTTCACTGTATTTGGTTCATGGGTTTTTAAAAGTAATTTATTTTTATAATGGGGTTTAGCTGCTTTTCACTGCTGTGTTTATGCCGCTTTACACCCACTTGACTCACTTACACAGAGATATCAATACATAGGTTTTAAGATTCTTACTAGTCAGATATATTCTTGTGCGGTGAATAGGGGGTGTGGAGTCCAGTTCACTGAGCAAGGAGTAGGTCTTGTCTATTACATATTGGCTTTATGGAACGGTATCTGAGCCAATTTGAAACCCTTGTTTTATGCATCACCCCACCTCACCTTTCCCGTTCAGCAGCCATAGTGTGTTTTCTAAACGTGTGACTCTGTTCTGTTTCGTAATTCCGTTCAAGTGTAGCGATGTTTACATTCCCTCTATAAGTGATATCTTATGATAAGTGTCTATTTCTGTGTGTCTTATTTCACTTAGAATCGTCGTACCTAAATCCACTCATCATGCTGCTACTAGCCTTAAGGCATTGATTTCACGGCTGAGTGATATTCCATTGTACATAAGGAGCACAACTTCTTTATCCATACTTCTCTTTCCTGGGATATTTAAGGTGTAACGAAGTGGAGTTTCTTGTCAACAGAGCAGCCCTAAACTTTGTGGTGCCTGTGTCTTGCTGATTTTTAGTTTTCCCAATTTATACGCCCATGAGTGGAAGTGCCCTATGCTCTCTAAGCTGTGTTTTTTAGATGTTCCAGGACACACCCTACACTTCTCCATGGTGGCTGTTGGCAATTTACATCCCGCCCATCAGCGTAGCAAGGCTCCCATTTCTCCATGGCTTGTCCTGCATTTCTGGTTTTGACACTTTTTTCAGCATGGCCCTTTTGACCGATGGGAAGCGAGACTTCTTTGTAGCGCTGATTTGCCTTTCCAGGTTGCTTGGTTGGCCAAAAAGGGCGTATGCTTTTTTTCCTGAATATATTCAGGAAAAAAAGCATACGCCCTTTTTGGCCCAGGGCAACATTGTCGAAATTTTGCCTGTTTTCATGTGCTTTAAAGGCGATTCGAGTCTACCTCCTGAAATCTGTTTCCTGCAATTCTGCCTTGCTTTCAAATCCTCTTCGTTGTCTTCCTTCAATATATTTGTGGACGAGAGTTATCATTTATAACTTTGCAGGTTTGTGAATTGCAGTGCCCCTGAGCTCCATTTTTCAACTCGCTTTTTTGGGAGCTGGCCGCAAAAGCACAGGATTGCTTCAGGCCCTATTCTCGTTCCGGGGGGCAGGCTGAGCTTGTGGCTAATGCTTCTTCCTGATGGGAAAATAGAGTGACCTGTGCCTGTCCCAACACCTAGAGCTAGTCTCTCATTGGGTCCCCCTCTTCCCGTTCATCCTCAGGACAAATTGCAACCTGTACGGAACAGGAGGTTAAAGGTGCTGATTCTCCAAGGAGGGAGATTGCTAGTAAAGCGGCTGGAATGCCGAACCCGAGCCCAAGGAGATGAGAAATGAGGTGCGTTTTAGAAACCTTTCCCGATCACACGGTGTACCATCTTCTGGGTTTCTCATGCATGTTTTCGATGTAGGAAGATGCCCTTGAACCTGGAGATTTGGGACCCATGGGATGGGTACCACGCAGTATTACTTTAAAGGGTCTGCGTTTGCTCACCCAACCTCACCAAACCTCTCAGCACCAAGAGTGTCCACCCTTATGCCTCATACAGGTGTGTGTCTAGATACGGTCAATCCAGTTTGATTCACACCCACTGAACGAATTTTGTAAGAATTTCTCTCTCTTTCACTGTCTTTGTTTCATGGGTTTTTAAAAGTAATTTATTTTCATAAGGGGTTTAGCTGCTTTTTACTGCTGTGTTTATGCCACTTTACACCCACCTGACTCACTTACACAGAGATATCAATACATAGTTTTTAAGATTCTTACTAGTCAGATATATTCTTGTGTGGTGAATAGGGGGTGTTGATTCCAGTTCACTGAGAAAGGAGTAGGTCTTGTCTATTACATATTGGGTTTATGGAACGGTACCTGAGCTAATTTGAAATCCTTGTTTTATGCATCACCCCACCTCACCTTTCCCGTTCAGCAGCCATAGTGTGTTTTCTAAACGTGTGACTCTGTTCTGTTTCGTAATTCCGTTCAAGTGTAGCGATGTTTACATTCCCTCTATAAGTGATATCTTATGATAAGTGTCTATTTCTGTGTGTCTTATTTCACTTAGAATCGTCGTACCTAAATCCACTCATCATGCTGCTACTAGCCTTAAGGCATTGATTTCACGGCTGAGTGATATTCCATTGTACATAAGGAGCACAACTTCTTTATCCATATTTCTCTTTCCTGGGATATTTAAGGTGTAACGAAGTGGAGTTTCTTGTCAACAGAGCAGCCCTAAACTTTGTGGTGCCTGTGTCTTGCTGATTTTTAGTTTTCCCAATTTATACGCCCATGAGTGGAAGTGCCCTATGCTCTCTAAGCTGTGTTTTTTAGATGTTCCAGGACACACCCTACACTTCTCCATGGTGGCTGTTGGCAATTTACATCCAGCCCATCAGCGTACCAAGGCTCCCATTTCTCCATGGCTTGTCCTGCATTTCTGGTTTTGACACTTTTTTCAGCATGGCCCTTTTGACCGATGGGAAGCGAGACTTCTTTGTAGCGCTGATTTGCCTTTCCAGGTTGCTTGGTTGGCCAAAAAGGGCGTATGCGTTTTTTCCTGAATATATTCAGGAAAAAAAGCATACGCCCTTTTTGGCCAAGGGCAACATTGTCGACATTTTGCCGCTTTTCATGTGCTTTAAAGGCGATTCGAATCTACCTCCTGAAATCTGTTTCCTGCATTTCTGCCTTGCTTTCAAATCCTCTTCGTTGCCTTCCCTCAATATATTTGTGGACGACAGTTATCATTTATAACTCTGCAGGTTTGTGAATTGCAGTGCCCCTGAGCTCCATTTTTCAACTCGCTTTTTTGGGAGCTGGCCGCAAAAGCACAGGATTGCTTCAGGCCCTATTCTCGTTCCGGGGGGCAGGCTGAGCCTGTGGCTAATGCTTCTTCCTGATGGGAAAATAGAGTGACCTGTGCCTGTCCCAACACCTAGAGATAGTCTGTCATTGGTTCCCTCTCTTCCCGTTCATCCTCAGGACAAATTGCAACCTGTTCGGAACAGGAGGTTAAAGATGCTGATTCTCTAAGGAGGGAGATTGCTAGTAATGCGGCTGGAATGGGGAACCCGAGCACAAGGAGATGAGAAATGAGGTGCGTTTTAGAAACCTTTCCCGATCACACGGGGTACCATCTTCTGGGTTTCTCATGCATGTTTTCGATGTAGGAAGATGCCCTTGAATCTGGAGATTTGGGACCCATGGAATGGGTACCACGCAGTATTACTTTAAAGGGACTGCATTTGCTCACCCAGCCTCAGCAAACCTCTCAGCCCCAAGAGTGTCCACCCTTGTGTCTCATCCAGCTCTGGGTCTAGATATGGTCAATCCAGGTTGCATCACAGCCCCTGAAGGAATTTTGTAGGAATTTATCTCTCTTTCACTGTATTTGGTTCATGGGTTTTTAAAAGTAATTTATTTTTATAATGGGGTTTAGCTGCTTTTCACTGCTGTGTTTATGCCGCTTTACACCCACTTGACTCACTTACACAGAGATATCAATACATAGGTTTTAAGATTCTTACTAGTCAGATATATTCTTGTGCGGTGAATAGGGGGTGTGGAGTCCAGTTCACTGAGCAAGGAGTAGGTCTTGTCTATTACATATTGGCTTTATGGAACGGTATCTGAGCCAATTTGAAACCCTTGTTTTATGCATCACCCCACCTCACCTTTCCCGTTCAGCAGCCATAGTGTGTTTTCTAAACGTGTGACTCTGTTCTGTTTCGTAATTCCGTTCAAGTGTAGCGATGTTTACATTCCCTCTATAAGTGATATCTTATGATAAGTGTCTATTTCTGTGTGTCTTATTTCACTTAGAATCGTCGTACCTAAATCCACTCATCATGCTGCTACTAGCCTTAAGGCATTGATTTCACGGCTGAGTGATATTCCATTGTACATAAGGAGCACAACTTCTTTATCCATACTTCTCTTTCCTGGGATATTTAAGGTGTAACGAAGTGGAGTTTCTTGTCAACAGAGCAGCCCTAAACTTTGTGGTGCCTGTGTCTTGCTGATTTTTAGTTTTCCCAATTTATACGCCCATGAGTGGAAGTGCCCTATGCTCTCTAAGCTGTGTTTTTTAGATGTTCCAGGACACACCCTACACTTCTCCATGGTGGCTGTTGGCAATTTACATCCCGCCCATCAGCGTACCAAGGCTCCCATTTCTCCATGGCTTGTCCTGCATTTCTGGTTTTGACACTTTTTTCAGCATGGCCCTTTTGACCGATGGGAAGCGAGACTTCTTTGTAGCGCTGATTTGCCTTTCCAGGTTGCTTGGTTGGCCAAAAAGGGCGTATGCGTTTTTTCCTGAATATATTCAGGAAAAAAAGCATACGCCCTTTTTGGCCAAGGGCAACATTGTCGACATTTTGCCGCTTTTCATGTGCTTTAAAGGCGATTCGAATCTACCTCCTGAAATCTGTTTCCTGCATTTCTGCCTTGCTTTCAAATCCTCTTCGTTGCCTTCCCTCAATATATTTGTGGACGACAGTTATCATTTATAACTCTGCAGGTTTGTGAATTGCAGTGCCCCTGAGCTCCATTTTTCAACTCGCTTTTTTGGGAGCTGGCCGCAAAAGCACAGGATTGCTTCAGGCCCTATTCTCGTTCCGGGGGGCAGGCTGAGCCTGTGGCTAATGCTTCTTCCTGATGGGAAAATAGAGTGACCTGTGCCTGTCCCAACACCTAGAGATAGTCTGTCATTGGTTCCCTCTCTTCCCGTTCATCCTCAGGACAAATTGCAACCTGTTCGGAACAGGAGGTTAAAGATGCTGATTCTCTAAGGAGGGAGATTGCTAGTAATGCGGCTGGAATGGGGAACCCGAGCACAAGGAGATGAGAAATGAGGTGCGTTTTAGAAACCTTTCCCGATCACACGGGGTACCATCTTCTGGGTTTCTCATGCATGTTTTCGATGTAGGAAGATGCCCTTGAATCTGGAGATTTGGGACCCATGGAATGGGTACCACGCAGTATTACTTTAAAGGGACTGCATTTGCTCACCCAGCCTCAGCAAACCTCTCAGCCCCAAGAGTGTCCACCCTTGTGTCTCATCCAGCTCTGGGTCTAGATATGGTCAATCCAGGTTGCATCACAGCCCCTGAAGGAATTTTGTAGGAATTTATCTCTCTTTCACTGTATTTGGTTCATGGGTTTTTAAAAGTAATTTATTTTTATAATGGGGTTTAGCTGCTTTTCACTGCTGTGTTTATGCCGCTTTACACCCACTTGACTCACTTACACAGAGATATCAATACATAGGTTTTAAGATTCTTACTAGTCAGATATATTCTTGTGCGGTGAATAGGGGGTGTGGAGTCCAGTTCACTGAGCAAGGAGTAGGTCTTGTCTATTACATATTGGCTTTATGGAACGGTATCTGAGCCAATTTGAAACCCTTGTTTTATGCATCACCCCACCTCACCTTTCCCGTTCAGCAGCCATAGTGTGTTTTCTAAACGTGTGACTCTGTTCTGTTTCGTAATTCCGTTCAAGTGTAGCGATGTTTACATTCCCTCTATAAGTGATATCTTATGATAAGTGTCTATTTCTGTGTGTCTTATTTCACTTAGAATCGTCGTACCTAAATCCACTCATCATGCTGCTACTAGCCTTAAGGCATTGATTTCACGGCTGAGTGATATTCCATTGTACATAAGGAGCACAACTTCTTTATCCATACTTCTCTTTCCTGGGATATTTAAGGTGTAACGAAGTGGAGTTTCTTGTCAACAGAGCAGCCCTAAACTTTGTGGTGCCTGTGTCTTGCTGATTTTTAGTTTTCCCAATTTATACGCCCATGAGTGGAAGTGCCCTATGCTCTCTAAGCTGTGTTTTTTAGATGTTCCAGGACACACCCTACACTTCTCCATGGTGGCTGTTGGCAATTTACATCCCGCCCATCAGCGTACCAAGGCTCCCATTTCTCCATGGCTTGTCCTGCATTTCTGGTTTTGACACTTTTTTCAGCATGGCCCTTTTGACCGATGGGAAGCGAGACTTCTTTGTAGCGCTGATTTGCCTTTCCAGGTTGCTTGGTTGGCCAAAAAGGGCGTATGCGTTTTTTCCTGAATATATTCAGGAAAAAAAGCATACGCCCTTTTTGGCCAAGGGCAACATCGTCGACATTTTGCCGCTTTTCATGTGCTTTAAAGGCGATTCGAATCTACCTCCTGAAATCTGTTTCCTGCATTTCTGCCTTGCTTTCAAATCCTCTTCGTTGTCTTCCCTCAATATATTTGTGGACGACAGTTATCATTTATAACTCTGCAGGTTTGTGAATTGCAGTGCCCCTGAGCTCCATTTTTCAACTCGCTTTTTTGGGAGCTGGCCGCAAAAGCACAGGATTGCTTCAGGCCCTATTCTCGTTCCGGGGGGCAGGCTGAGCCTGTGGCTAATGCTTCTTCCTGATGGGAAAATAGAGTGACCTGTGCCTGTCCCAACACCTAGAGCTAGTCTCTCATTGGTTCCCCCTCTTCCCGTTCATCCTCAGGACAAATCGCAACCTGTACGGAACAGGAGGTTAAAGGTGCTGATTCTCCAAGGAGGGAGATTGCTAGTCAAGCGGCTGGAATGGCAAACCCGAGCCCAAGGAGATGACAAGTGAGGTGCGTTTTAGAAACCTTTCCCGATCACACGGTGTACCATCTTCTGGGTTTCTCATGCATGTTTTCGATGTAGGAAGATGCCCTTGAAACTGGAGATTTGGGACCCATGGGATGGGTACCACGCAGTATTACTTTAAAGGGTCTGCGTTTGCTCACCCAACCTCACCAAAACTCTCAGCCCCAAGAGTGTCCACCCTTATGTCTCATCCAGCTCTGGGTCTAGATATGGTCAATCCAGGTTGCATCACAGCCCCTGAAGGAATTTTGTAGGAATTTATCTCTCTTTCACTGTATTTGGTTCATGGGTTTTTAAAAGTAATTTATTTTTATAATGGGGTTTAGCTGCTTTTCACTGCTGTGTTTATGCCGCTTTACACCCACTTGACTCACTTACACAGAGATATCAATACATAGGTTTTAAGATTCTTACTAGTCAGATATATTCTTGTGCGGTGAATAGGGGGTGTGGAGTCCAGTTCACTGAGCAAGGAGTAGGTCTTGTCTATTACATATTGGCTTTATGGAACGGTATCTGAGCCAATTTGAAACCCTTGTTTTATGCATCACCCCACCTCACCTTTCCCGTTCAGCAGCCATAGTGTGTTTTCTAAACGTGTGACTCTGTTCTGTTTCGTAATTCCGTTCAAGTGTAGCGATGTTTACATTCCCTCTATAAGTGATATCTTATGATAAGTGTCTATTTCTGTGTGTCTTATTTCACTTAGAATCGTCGTACCTAAATCCACTCATCATGCTGCTACTAGCCTTAAGGCATTGATTTCACGGCTGAGTGATATTCCATTGTACATAAGGAGCACAACTTCTTTATCCATACTTCTCTTTCCTGGGATATTTAAGGTGTAACGAAGTGGAGTTTCTTGTCAACAGAGCAGCCCTAAACTTTGTGTTGCCTGTGTCTTTCTGATTTTTAGTTTTCCCAATTTATACGCCCATGAGTGGAAGTGCCCTATGCTCTCTAAGCTGTTTTTTTTAGATGTTCCAGGACACACCCTACACTTCTCCAGGGTGGCTGTTGGCAATTTACATCCCGCCCATCAGCGTAGCAAGGCTCCCATTTCTCCATGGCTTGTCCTGCATTTCTGGTTTTGACACTTTTTTCAGCATGGCCCTTTTGACCGATGGGAAGCGAGACTTCTTTGTAGCGCTGATTTGCCTTTCCAGGTTGCTTGGTTGGCCAAAAAGGGCGTATGCTTTTTTTCCTGAATATATTCAGGAAAAAAAGCATACGCCCTTTTTGGCCCAGGGCAACATTGTCGAAATTTTGCCTGTTTTCATGTGCTTTAAAGGCGATTCGAGTCTACCTCCTGAAATCTGTTTCCTGCAATTCTGCCTTGCTTTCAAATCCTCTTCGTTGCCTTCCCTCAATATATTTGTGGACGAGAGTTATCATTTATAACTCTGCAGGTTTGTGAATTGCAGTGCCCCTGAGCTCCATTTTTCAACTCGCTTTTTTGGGAGCTGGCCGCAAAAGCACAGGATTGCTTCAGGCCCTATTCTCGTTCCGGGGGGCAGGCTGAGCCTGTGGCTAATGCTTCTTCCTGATGGGAAAATAGAGTGACCTGTGCCTGTCCCAACACCTAGAGCTAGTCTCTCATTGGTTCCCCCTCTTCCCGTTCATCCTCAGGACAAATCGCAACCTGTACGGAACAGGAGGTTAAAGGTGCTGATTCTCCAAGGAGGGAGATTGCTAGTCAAGCGGCTGGAATGGCAAACCCGAGCCCAAGGAGATGACAAGTGAGGTGCGTTTTAGAAACCTTTCCCGATCACACGGTGTACCATCTTCTGGGTTTCTCATGCATGTTTTCGATGTAGGAAGATGCCCTTGAACCTGGAGATTTGGGACCCATGGGATGGGTACCACGCAGTATTACTTTAAAGGGTCTGCGTTTGCTCACCCAACCTCACCAAACCTCTCAGCACCAAGAGTGTCCACCCTTATGCCTCATACAGGTGTGGGTCTAGATACGGTCAATCCAGTTTGCATCACACCCACTGAACGAATTTTGTAAGAATTTCTCTCTCTTTCACTGTCTTTGTTTCATGGGTTTTTAAAAGTAATTTATTTTCATAAGGGGTTTAGCTGCTTTTTACTGCTGTGTTTATGCCGCTTTACACCCACTTGACTCACTTACACAGAGATATCAATACATAGTTTTTAAGATTCTTACTAGTCAGATATATTCTTGTGTGGTGAATAGGGGGTGTTGATTCCAGTTCACTGAGAAAGGAGTAGGTCTTGTCTATTACATATTGGGTTTATGGAACGGTACCTGAGCTAATTTGAAACCCTTGTTTTATTCATCACCCCACCTCACCTTTCCCGTTCAGCAGCCATAGTGTGTTTTCTAAACGTGTGACTCTGTTCTGTTTCGTAATTCCGTTCAAGTGTAGCGATGTTTACATTCCCTCTATAAGTGATATCTTATGATAAGTGTCTATTTCTGTGTGTCTTATTTCACTTAGAATCGTCGTACCTAAATCCACTCATCATGCTGCTACTAGCCTTAAGGCATTGATTTCACGGCTGAGTGATATTCCATTGTACATAAGGAGCACAACTTCTTTATCCATATTTCTCTTTCCTGGGATATTTAAGGTGTAACGAAGTGGAGTTTCTTGTCAACAGAGCAGCCCTAAACTTTGTGGTGCCTGTGTCTTGCTGATTTTTAGTTTTCCCAATTTATACGCCCATGAGTGGAAGTGCCCTATGCTCTCTAAGCTGTGTTTTTTAGATGTTCCAGGACACACCCTACACTTCTCCATGGTGGCTGTTGGCAATTTACATCCAGCCCATCAGCGTACCAAGGCTCCCATTTCTCCATGGCTTGTCCTGCATTTCTGGTTTTGACACTTTTTTCAGCATGGCCCTTTTGACCGATGGGAAGCGAGACTTCTTTGTAGCGCTGATTTGCCTTTCCAGGTTGCTTGGTTGGCCAAAAAGGGCGTATGCGTTTTTTCCTGAATATATTCAGGAAAAAAAGCATACGCCCTTTTTGGCCAAGGGCAACATTGTCGACATTTTGCCGCTTTTCATGTGCTTTAAAGGCGATTCGAATCTACCTCCTGAAATCTGTTTCCTGCATTTCTGCCTTGCTTTCAAATCCTCTTCGTTGCCTTCCCTCAATATATTTGTGGACGACAGTTATCATTTATAACTCTGCAGGTTTGTGAATTGCAGTGCCCCTGAGCTCCATTTTTCAACTCGCTTTTTTGGGAGCTGGCCGCAAAAGCACAGGATTGCTTCAGGCCCTATTCTCGTTCCGGGGGGCAGGCTGAGCCTGTGGCTAATGCTTCTTCCTGATGGGAAAATAGAGTGACCTGTGCCTGTCCCAACACCTAGAGATAGTCTGTCATTGGTTCCCTCTCTTCCCGTTCATCCTCAGGACAAATTGCAACCTGTTCGGAACAGGAGGTTAAAGATGCTGATTCTCTAAGGAGGGAGATTGCTAGTAATGCGGCTGGAATGGGGAACCCGAGCACAAGGAGATGAGAAATGAGGTGCGTTTTAGAAACCTTTCCCGATCACACGGGGTACCATCTTCTGGGTTTCTCATGCATGTTTTCGATGTAGGAAGATGCCCTTGAATCTGGAGATTTGGGACCCATGGAATGGGTACCACGCAGTATTACTTTAAAGGGACTGCATTTGCTCACCCAGCCTCAGCAAACCTCTCAGCCCCAAGAGTGTCCACCCTTGTGTCTCATCCAGCTCTGGGTCTAGATATGGTCAATCCAGGTTGCATCACAGCCCCTGAAGGAATTTTGTAGGAATTTATCTCTCTTTCACTGTATTTGGTTCATGGGTTTTTAAAAGTAATTTATTTTTATAATGGGGTTTAGCTGCTTTTCACTGCTGTGTTTATGCCGCTTTACACCCACTTGACTCACTTACACAGAGATATCAATACATAGGTTTTAAGATTCTTACTAGTCAGATATATTCTTGTGCGGTGAATAGGGGGTGTGGAGTCCAGTTCACTGAGCAAGGAGTAGGTCTTGTCTATTACATATTGGCTTTATGGAACGGTATCTGAGCCAATTTGAAACCCTTGTTTTATGCATCACCCCACCTCACCTTTCCCGTTCAGCAGCCATAGTGTGTTTTCTAAACGTGTGACTCTGTTCTGTTTCGTAATTCCGTTCAAGTGTAGCGATGTTTACATTCCCTCTATAAGTGATATCTTATGATAAGTGTCTATTTCTGTGTGTCTTATTTCACTTAGAATCGTCGTACCTAAATCCACTCATCATGCTGCTACTAGCCTTAAGGCATTGATTTCACGGCTGAGTGATATTCCATTGTACATAAGGAGCACAACTTCTTTATCCATACTTCTCTTTCCTGGGATATTTAAGGTGTAACGAAGTGGAGTTTCTTGTCAACAGAGCAGCCCTAAACTTTGTGGTGCCTGTGTCTTGCTGATTTTTAGTTTTCCCAATTTATACGCCCATGAGTGGAAGTGCCCTATGCTCTCTAAGCTGTGTTTTTTAGATGTTCCAGGACACACCCTACACTTCTCCATGGTGGCTGTTGGCAATTTACATCCCGCCCATCAGCGTACCAAGGCTCCCATTTCTCCATGGCTTGTCCTGCATTTCTGGTTTTGACACTTTTTTCAGCATGGCCCTTTTGACCGATGGGAAGCGAGACTTCTTTGTAGCGCTGATTTGCCTTTCCAGGTTGCTTGGTTGGCCAAAAAGGGCGTATGCGTTTTTTCCTGAATATATTCAGGAAAAAAAGCATACGCCCTTTTTGGCCAAGGGCAACATTGTCGACATTTTGCCGCTTTTCATGTGCTTTAAAGGCGATTCGAATCTACCTCCTGAAATCTGTTTCCTGCATTTCTGCCTTGCTTTCAAATCCTCTTCGTTGCCTTCCCTCAATATATTTGTGGACGACAGTTATCATTTATAACTCTGCAGGTTTGTGAATTGCAGTGCCCCTGAGCTCCATTTTTCAACTCGCTTTTTTGGGAGCTGGCCGCAAAAGCACAGGATTGCTTCAGGCCCTATTCTCGTTCCGGGGGGCAGGCTGAGCCTGTGGCTAATGCTTCTTCCTGATGGGAAAATAGAGTGACCTGTGCCTGTCCCAACACCTAGAGATAGTCTGTCATTGGTTCCCTCTCTTCCCGTTCATCCTCAGGACAAATTGCAACCTGTTCGGAACAGGAGGTTAAAGATGCTGATTCTCTAAGGAGGGAGATTGCTAGTAATGCGGCTGGAATGGGGAACCCGAGCACAAGGAGATGAGAAATGAGGTGCGTTTTAGAAACCTTTCCCGATCACACGGGGTACCATCTTCTGGGTTTCTCATGCATGTTTTCGATGTAGGAAGATGCCCTTGAATCTGGAGATTTGGGACCCATGGAATGGGTACCACGCAGTATTACTTTAAAGGGACTGCATTTGCTCACCCAGCCTCAGCAAACCTCTCAGCCCCAAGAGTGTCCACCCTTGTGTCTCATCCAGCTCTGGGTCTAGATATGGTCAATCCAGGTTGCATCACAGCCCCTGAAGGAATTTTGTAGGAATTTATCTCTCTTTCACTGTATTTGGTTCATGGGTTTTTAAAAGTAATTTATTTTTATAATGGGGTTTAGCTGCTTTTCACTGCTGTGTTTATGCCGCTTTACACCCACTTGACTCACTTACACAGAGATATCAATACATAGGTTTTAAGATTCTTACTAGTCAGATATATTCTTGTGCGGTGAATAGGGGGTGTGGAGTCCAGTTCACTGAGCAAGGAGTAGGTCTTGTCTATTACATATTGGCTTTATGGAACGGTATCTGAGCCAATTTGAAACCCTTGTTTTATGCATCACCCCACCTCACCTTTCCCGTTCAGCAGCCATAGTGTGTTTTCTAAACGTGTGACTCTGTTCTGTTTCGTAATTCCGTTCAAGTGTAGCGATGTTTACATTCCCTCTATAAGTGATATCTTATGATAAGTGTCTATTTCTGTGTGTCTTATTTCACTTAGAATCGTCGTACCTAAATCCACTCATCATGCTGCTACTAGCCTTAAGGCATTGATTTCACGGCTGAGTGATATTCCATTGTACATAAGGAGCACAACTTCTTTATCCATACTTCTCTTTCCTGGGATATTTAAGGTGTAACGAAGTGGAGTTTCTTGTCAACAGAGCAGCCCTAAACTTTGTGTTGCCTGTGTCTTTCTGATTTTTAGTTTTCCCAATTTATACGCCCATGAGTGGAAGTGCCCTATGCTCTCTAAGCTGTGTTTTTTAGATGTTCCAGGACACACCCTACACTTCTCCATGGTGGCTGTTGGCAATTTACATCCCGCCCATCAGCGTACCAAGGCTCCCATTTCTCCATGGCTTGTCCTGCATTTCTGGTTTTGACACTTCTTTCAGCATGGCCCTTTTGACCGATGGGAAGCGAGACTTCTTTGTAGCGCTGATTTGCCTTTCCAGGTTGCTTGGTTGGCCAAAAAGGGCGTATGCGTTTTTTCCTGAATATATTCAGGAAAAAACGCATACGCCCTTTTTGGCCAAGGGCAACATCATCGACATTTTGCCGCTTTTCATGTGCTTTAAAGGCGATTCTAATCTACCTCCTGAAATCTGTTTCCTGCAATTCTGCCTTGCTTTCAAATCCTCTTCGTTGCCTTCCCTCAATATATTTGTGGACGACAGTTATCATTTATAACTCTGCAGGTTTGTGAATTGCAGTGCCCCTGAGCTCCATTTTTCAACTCGCTTTTTTGGGAGCTGGCCGCAAAAGCACAGGATTGCTTCAGGCCCTATTCTCGTTCCGGGGGGCAGGCTGAGCCTGTGGCTAATGCTTCTTCCTGATGGGAAAATAGAGTGACCTGTGCCTGTCCCAACACCTAGAGCTAGTCTCTCATTGGTTCCCCCTCTTCCCGTTCATCCTCAGGACAAATCGCAACCTGTACGGAACAGGAGGTTAAAGGTGCTGATTCTCCAAGGAGGGAGATTGCTAGTCAAGCGGCTGGAATGGCAAACCCGAGCCCAAGGAGATGACAAGTGAGGTGCGTTTTAGAAACCTTTCCCGATCACACGGTGTACCATCTTCTGGGTTTCTCATGCATGTTTTCGATGTAGGAAGATGCCCTTGAACCTGGAGATTTGGGACCCATGGGATGGGTACCACGCAGTATTACTTTAAAGGGTCTGCGTTTGCTCACCCAACCTCACCAAAACTCTCAGCCCCAAGAGTGTCCACCCTTATGTCTCATCCAGCTCTGGGTCTAGATATGGTCAATCCAGGTTGCATCACAGCCCCTGAAGGAATTTTGTAGGAATTTATCTCTCTTTCACTGTCTTTGGTTCATGGGTTTTTAAAAGTAATTTATTTTTATAATGGGGTTTAGCTGCTTTTCACTGCTGTGTTTATGCCGCTTTACACCCACTTGACTCACTTACACAGAGATATCAATACATAGGTTTTAAGATTCTTACTAGTCAGATATATTCTTGTGCGGTGAATAGGGGGTGTGGAGTCCAGTTCACTGAGCAAGGAGTAGGTCTTGTCTATTACATATTGGCTTTATGGAACGGTATCTGAGCCAATTTGAAACCCTTGTTTTATGCATCACCCCACCTCACCTTTGCCGTTCAGCAGCCATAGTGTGTTTTCTAAACGTGTGACTCTGTTCTGTTTCGTAATTCCGTTCAAGTGTAGCGATGTTTACATTCCCTCTATAAGTGATATCTTATGATAAGTGTCTATTTCTGTGTGTCTTATTTCACTTAGCATCGTCGTACCTAAATCCACTCATCATGCTGCTACTAGCCTTAAGGCATTGATTTCACGGCTGAGTGATATTCCATTGTACATAAGGAGCACAACTTCTTTATCCATACTTCTCTTTCCTGGGATATTTAAGGTGTAACGAAGTGGAGTTTCTTGTCAACAGAGCAGCCCTAAACTTTGTGGTGCCTGTGTCTTGCTGATTTTTAGTTTTCCCAATTTATACGCCCATGAGTGGAAGTGCCCTATGCTCTCTAAGCTGTGTTTTTTAGATGTTCCAGGACACACCCTACACTTCTCCATGGTGGCTGTTGGCAATTTACATCCCGCCCATCAGCGTAGCAAGGCTCCCATTTCTCCATGGCTTGTCCTGCATTTCTGGTTTTGACACTTTTTTCAGCATGGCCCTTTTGACCGATGGGAAGCGAGACTTCTTTGTAGCGCTGATTTGCCTTTCCAGGTTGCTTGGTTGGCCAAAAAGGGCGTATGCTTTTTTTCCTGAATATATTCAGGAAAAAAAGCATACGCCCTTTTTGGCCAAGGGCAACATTGTCGACATTTTGCCGCTTTTCATGTGCTTTAAAGGCGATTCTAATCTACCTCCAGAAATCTGTTTCCTGCAATTCTGCCTTGCTTTCAAATCCTCTTCGTTGCCTTCCCTCAATATATTTGTGGACGAGAGTTATCATTTATAACTCTGCAGGTTTGTGAATTGCAGTGCCCCTGAGCTCCATTTTTCAACTCGCTTTTTTGGGAGCTGGCCGCAAAAGCACAGGATTGCTTCAGGCCCTATTCTCGTTCCGGGGGGCAGGCTGAGCCTGTGGCTAATGCTTCTTCCTGATGGGAAAATTGAGTGACCTGTGCCTGTCCCAACACCTAGAGCTAGTCTCTCATTGGTTCCCCCTCTTCCCGTTCATCCTCAGGACAAATCGCAACCTGTACGGAACAGGAGGTTAAAGGTGCTGATTCTCCAAGGAGGGAGATTGCTAGTCAAGCGGCTGGAATGGCAAACCCGAGCCCAAGGAGATGACAAGTGAGGTGCGTTTTAGAAACCTTTCCCGATCACACGGTGTACCATCTTCTGGGTTTCTCATGCATGTTTTCGATGTAGGAAGATGCCCTTGAACCTGGAGATTTGGGACCCATGGGATGGGTACCACGCAGTATTACTTTAAAGGGTCTGCGTTTGCTCACCCAACCTCACCAAAACTCTCAGCCCCAAGAGTGTCCACCCTTACGTCTCATCCAGCTCTGGGTCTAGATATGGTCAATCCAGATTGCATCACAGCCCCTGAAGGAATTTTGTAGGAATTTATCTCTCTTTCACTGTATTTGGTTCATGGGTTTTTAAAAGTAATTTATTTTTATAATGGGGTTTAGCTGCTTTTCACTGCTGTGTTTATGCCGCTTTACACCCACTTGACTCACTTACACAGAGATATCAATACATAGGTTTTAAGATTCTTACTAGTCAGATATATTCTTGTGCGGTGAATAGGGGGTGTGGAGTCCAGTTCACTGAGCAAGGAGTAGGTCTTGTCTATTACATATTGGCTTTATGGAACGGTATCTGAGCCAATTTGAAACCCTTGTTTTATGCATCACCCCACCTCACCTTTCCCGTTCAGCAGCCATAGTGTGTTTTCTAAACGTGTGACTCTGTTCTGTTTCGTAATTCCGTTCAAGTGTAGCGATGTTTACATTCCCTCTATAAGTGATATCTTATGATAAGTGTCTATTTCTGTGTGTCTTATTTCACTTAGCATCGTCGTACCTAAATCCACTCATCATGCTGCTACTAGCCTTAAGGCATTGATTTCACGGCTGAGTGATATTCCATTGTACATAAGGAGCACAACTTCTTTATCCATACTTCTCTTTCCTGGGATATTTAAGGTGTAACGAAGTGGAGTTTCTTGTCAACAGAGCAGCCCTAAACTTTGTGGTGCCTGTGTCTTGCTGATTTTTAGTTTTCCCAATTTATACGCCCATGAGTGGAAGTGCCCTATGCTCTCTAAGCTGTGTTTTTTAGATGTTCCAGGACACACCCTACACTTCTCCATGGTGGCTGTTGGCAATTTACATCCCGCCCATCAGCGTAGCAAGGCTCCCATTTCTCCATGGCTTGTCCTGCATTTCTGGTTTTGACACTTTTTTCAGCATGGCCCTTTTGACCGATGGGAAGGGAGACTTCTTTGTAGCGCTGATTTGCCTTTCCAGGTTGCTTGGTTGGCCAAAAAGGGCGTATGCGTTTTTTCCTGAATATATTCAGGAAAAAACGCATACGCCCTTTTTGGCCAAGGGCAACATTGTCGACATTTTGCCGCTTTTCATGTGCTTTAAAGGCGATTCTAATCTACCTCCTGAAATCTGTTTCCTGCAATTCTGCCTTGCTTTCAAATCCTCTTCGTTGCCTTCCCTCAATATATTTGTGGACGAGAGTTATCATTTATAACTCTGCAGGTTTGTGAATTGCAGTGCCCCTGAGCTCCATTTTTCAACTCGCTTTTTTGGGAGCTGGCCGCAAAAGCACAGGATTGCTTCAGGCCCTATTCTCGTTCCGGGGGGCAGGCTGAGCCTGTGGCTAATGCTTCTTCCTGATGGGAAAATAGAGTGACCTGTGCCTGTCCCAACACCTAGAGCTAGTCTCTCATTGGTTCCCCCTCTTCCCGTTCATCCTCAGGACAAATCGCAACCTGTACGGAACAGGAGGTTAAAGGTGCTGATTCTCCAAGGAGGGAGATTGCTAGTCAAGCGGCTGGAATGGCAAACCCGAGCCCAAGGAGATGACAAGTGAGGTGCGTTTTAGAAACCTTTCCCGATCACACGGTGTACCATCTTCTGGGTTTCTCATGCATGTTTTCGATGTAGGAAGATGCCCTTGAACCTGGAGATTTGGGACCCATGGGATGGGTACCACGCAGTATTACTTTAAAGGGTCTGCGTTTGCTCACCCAACCTCACCAAAACTCTCAGCCCCAAGAGTGTCCACCCTTGTGTCTCATCCAGCTCTGGGTCTAGATATGGTCAATCCAGGTTGCATCACAGCCCCTGAAGGAATTTTGTAGGAATTTATCTCTCTTTCACTGTATTTGGTTCATGGGTTTTTAAAAGTAATTTATTTTTATAATGGGGTTTAGCTGCTTTTCACTGCTGTGTTTATGCCGCTTTACACCCACTTGACTCACTTACACAGAGATATCAATACATAGGTTTTAAGATTCTTACTAGTCAGATATATTCTTGTGCGGTGAATAGGGGGTGTGGAGTCCAGTTCACTGAGCAAGGAGTAGGTCTTGTCTATTACATATTGGCTTTATGGAACGGTATCTGAGCCAATTTGAAACCCTTGTTTTATGCATCACCCCACCTCACCTTTCCCGTTCAGCAGCCATAGTGTGTTTTCTAAACGTGTGACTCTGTTCTGTTTCGTAATTCCGTTCAAGTGTAGCGATGTTTACATTCCCTCTATAAGTGATATCTTATGATAAGTGTCTATTTCTGTGTGTCTTATTTCACTTAGAATCGTCGTACCTAAATCCACTCATCATGCTGCTACTAGCCTTAAGGCATTGATTTCACGGCTGAGTGATATTCCATTGTACATAAGGAGCACAACTTCTTTATCCATACTTCTCTTTCCTGGGATATTTAAGGTGTAACGAAGTGGAGTTTCTTGTCAACAGAGCAGCCCTAAACTTTGTGGTGCCTGTGTCTTGCTGATTTTTAGTTTTCCCAATTTATACGCCCATGAGTGGAAGTGCCCTATGCTCTCTAAGCTGTGTTTTTTAGATGTTCCAGGACACACCCTACACTTCTCCATGGTGGCTGTTGGCAATTTACATCCCGCCCATCAGCGTACCAAGGCTCCCATTTCTCCATGGCTTGTCCTGCATTTCTGGTTTTGACACTTTTTTCAGCATGGCCCTTTTGACCGATGGGAAGCGAGACTTCTTTGTAGCGCTGATTTGCCTTTCCAGGTTGCTTGGTTGGCCAAAAAGGGCGTATGCGTTTTTTCCTGAATATATTCAGGAAAAAAAGCATACGCCCTTTTTGGCCAAGGGCAACATCGTCGACATTTTGCCGCTTTTCATGTGCTTTAAAGGCGATTCGAATCTACCTCCTGAAATCTGTTTCCTGCATTTCTGCCTTGCTTTCAAATCCTCTTCGTTGTCTTCCCTCAATATATTTGTGGACGACAGTTATCATTTATAACTCTGCAGGTTTGTGAATTGCAGTGCCCCTGAGCTCCATTTTTCAACTCGCTTTTTTGGGAGCTGGCCGCAAAAGCACAGGATTGCTTCAGGCCCTATTCTCGTTCCGGGGGGCAGGCTGAGCCTGTGGCTAATGCTTCTTCCTGATGGGAAAATAGAGTGACCTGTGCCTGTCCCAACACCTAGAGCTAGTCTCTCATTGGTTCCCCCTCTTCCCGTTCATCCTCAGGACAAATCGCAACCTGTACGGAACAGGAGGTTAAAGGTGCTGATTCTCCAAGGAGGGAGATTGCTAGTCAAGCGGCTGGAATGGCAAACCCGAGCCCAAGGAGATGACAAGTGAGGTGCGTTTTAGAAACCTTTCCCGATCACACGGTGTACCATCTTCTGGGTTTCTCATGCATGTTTTCGATGTAGGAAGATGCCCTTGAAACTGGAGATTTGGGACCCATGGGATGGGTACCACGCAGTATTACTTTAAAGGGTCTGCGTTTGCTCACCCAACCTCACCAAAACTCTCAGCCCCAAGAGTGTCCACCCTTATGTCTCATCCAGCTCTGGGTCTAGATATGGTCAATCCAGGTTGCATCACAGCCCCTGAAGGAATTTTGTAGGAATTTATCTCTCTTTCACTGTCTTTGGTTCATGGGTTTTTAAAAGTAATTTATTTTTATAATGGGGTTTAGCTGCTTTTCACTGCTGTGTTTATGCCGCTTTACACCCACTTGACTCACTTACACAGAGATATCAATACATAGGTTTTAAGATTCTTACTAGTCAGATATATTCTTGTGCGGTGAATAGGGGGTGTGGAGTCCAGTTCACTGAGCAAGGAGTAGGTCTTGTCTATTACATATTGGCTTTATGGAACGGTATCTGAGCCAATTTGAAACCCTTGTTTTATGCATCACCCCACCTCACCTTTCCCGTTCAGCAGCCATAGTGTGTTTTCTAAACGTGTGACTCTGTTCTGTTTCGTAATTCCGTTCAAGTGTAGCGATGTTTACATTCCCTCTATAAGTGATATCTTATGATAAGTGTCTATTTCTGTGTGTCTTATTTCACTTAGAATCGTCGTACCTAAATCCACTCATCATGCTGCTACTAGCCTTAAGGCATTGATTTCACGGCTGAGTGATATTCCATTGTACATAAGGAGCACAACTTCTTTATCCATACTTCTCTTTCCTGGGATATTTAAGGTGTAACGAAGTGGAGTTTCTTGTCAACAGAGCAGCCCTAAACTTTGTGTTGCCTGTGTCTTTCTGATTTTTAGTTTTCCCAATTTATACGCCCATGAGTGGAAGTGCCCTATGCTCTCTAAGCTGTTTTTTTTAGATGTTCCAGGACACACCCTACACTTCTCCAGGGTGGCTGTTGGCAATTTACATCCCGCCCATCAGCGTAGCAAGGCTCCCATTTCTCCATGGCTTGTCCTGCATTTCTGGTTTTGACACTTTTTTCAGCATGGCCCTTTTGACCGATGGGAAGCGAGACTTCTTTGTAGCGCTGATTTGCCTTTCCAGGTTGCTTGGTTGGCCAAAAAGGGCGTATGCTTTTTTTCCTGAATATATTCAGGAAAAAAAGCATACGCCCTTTTTGGCCCAGGGCAACATTGTCGAAATTTTGCCTGTTTTCATGTGCTTTAAAGGCGATTCGAGTCTACCTCCTGAAATCTGTTTCCTGCAATTCTGCCTTGCTTTCAAATCCTCTTCGTTGCCTTCCCTCAATATATTTGTGGACGAGAGTTATCATTTATAACTCTGCAGGTTTGTGAATTGCAGTGCCCCTGAGCTCCATTTTTCAACTCGCTTTTTTGGGAGCTGGCCGCAAAAGCACAGGATTGCTTCAGGCCCTATTCTCGTTCCGGGGGGCAGGCTGAGCCTGTGGCTAATGCTTCTTCCTGATGGGAAAATAGAGTGACCTGTGCCTGTCCCAACACCTAGAGCTAGTCTCTCATTGGTTCCCCCTCTTCCCGTTCATCCTCAGGACAAATCGCAACCTGTACGGAACAGGAGGTTAAAGGTGCTGATTCTCCAAGGAGGGAGATTGCTAGTCAAGCGGCTGGAATGGCAAACCCGAGCCCAAGGAGATGACAAGTGAGGTGCGTTTTAGAAACCTTTCCCGATCACACGGTGTACCATCTTCTGGGTTTCTCATGCATGTTTTCGATGTAGGAAGATGCCCTTGAACCTGGAGATTTGGGACCCATGGGATGGGTACCACGCAGTATTACTTTAAAGGGTCTGCGTTTGCTCACCCAACCTCACCAAACCTCTCAGCACCAAGAGTGTCCACCCTTATGCCTCATACAGGTGTGGGTCTAGATACGGTCAATCCAGTTTGCATCACACCCACTGAACGAATTTTGTAAGAATTTCTCTCTCTTTCACTGTCTTTGTTTCATGGGTTTTTAAAAGTAATTTATTTTCATAAGGGGTTTAGCTGCTTTTTACTGCTGTGTTTATGCCGCTTTACACCCACTTGACTCACTTACACAGAGATATCAATACATAGTTTTTAAGATTCTTACTAGTCAGATATATTCTTGTGTGGTGAATAGGGGGTGTTGATTCCAGTTCACTGAGAAAGGAGTAGGTCTTGTCTATTACATATTGGGTTTATGGAACGGTACCTGAGCTAATTTGAAACCCTTGTTTTATTCATCACCCCACCTCACCTTTCCCGTTCAGCAGCCATAGTGTGTTTTCTAAACGTGTGACTCTGTTCTGTTTCGTAATTCCGTTCAAGTGTAGCGATGTTTACATTCCCTCTATAAGTGATATCTTATGATAAGTGTCTATTTCTGTGTGTCTTATTTCACTTAGAATCGTCGTACCTAAATCCACTCATCATGCTGCTACTAGCCTTAAGGCATTGATTTCACGGCTGAGTGATATTCCATTGTACATAAGGAGCACAACTTCTTTATCCATATTTCTCTTTCCTGGGATATTTAAGGTGTAACGAAGTGGAGTTTCTTGTCAACAGAGCAGCCCTAAACTTTGTGGTGCCTGTGTCTTGCTGATTTTTAGTTTTCCCAATTTATACGCCCATGAGTGGAAGTGCCCTATGCTCTCTAAGCTGTGTTTTTTAGATGTTCCAGGACACACCCTACACTTCTCCATGGTGGCTGTTGGCAATTTACATCCCGCCCATCAGCGTACCAAGGCTCCCATTTCTCCATGGCTTGTCCTGCATTTCTGGTTTTGACACTTCTTTCAGCATGGCCCTTTTGACCGATGGGAAGCGAGACTTCTTTGTAGCGCTGATTTGCCTTTCCAGGTTGCTTGGTTGGCCAAAAAGGGCGTATGCGTTTTTTCCTGAATATATTCAGGAAAAAACGCATACGCCCTTTTTGGCCAAGGGCAACATCATCGACATTTTGCCGCTTTTCATGTGCTTTAAAGGCGATTCTAATCTACCTCCTGAAATCTGTTTCCTGCAATTCTGCCTTGCTTTCAAATCCTCTTCGTTGCCTTCCCTCAATATATTTGTGGACGAGAGTTATCATTTATAACTCTGCAGGTTTGTGAATTGCAGTGCCCCTGAGCTCCATTTTTCAACTCGCTTTTTTGGGAGCTGGCCGCAAAAGCACAGGATTGCTTCAGGCCCTATTCTCGTTCCGGGGGGCAGGCTGAGCCTGTGGCTAATGCTTCTTCCTGATGGGAAAATAGAGTGACCTGTGCCTGTCCCAACACCTAGAGCTAGTCTCTCATTGGTTCCCCCTCTTCCCGTTCATCCTCAGGACAAATCGCAACCTGTACGGAACAGGAGGTTAAAGGTGCTGATTCTCCAAGGAGGGAGATTGCTAGTCAAGCGGCTGGAATGGCAAACCCGAGCCCAAGGAGATGACAAGTGAGGTGCGTTTTAGAAACCTTTCCCGATCACACGGTGTACCATCTTCTGGGTTTCTCATGCATGTTTTCGATGTAGGAAGATTCCCTTGAAACTGGAGATTTGGGACCCATGGGATGGGTACCACGCAGTATTACTTTAAAGGGTCTGCGTTTGCTCACCCAACCTCACGAAAACTCTCAGCCCCAAGAGTGTCCACCCTTATGTCTCATCCAGCTCTGGGTCTAGATATGGTCAATCCAGGTTGCATCACAGCCCCTGAAGGAATTTTGTAGGAATTTATCTCTCTTTCACTGTCTTTGGTTCATGGGTTTTTAAAAGTAATTTATTTTTATAATGGGGTTTAGCTGCTTTTCACTGCTGTGTTTATGCCGTTTTACACCCACTTGACTCACTTACACAGAGATATCAATACATAGGTTTTAAGATTCTTACTAGTCAGATATATTCTTGTGCGGTGAATAGGGGGTGTGGAGTCCAGTTCACTGAGCAAGGAGTAGGTCTTGTCTATTACATATTGGCTTTATGGAACGGTATCTGAGCCAATTTGAAACCCTTGTTTTATGCATCACCCCACCTCACCTTTCCCGTTCAGCAGCCATAGTGTGTTTTCTAAACGTGTGACTCTGTTCTGTTTCGTAATTCCGTTCAAGTGTAGCGATGTTTACATTCCCTCTATAAGTGATATCTTATGATAAGTGTCTATTTCTGTGTGTCTTATTTCACTTAGAATCGTCGTACCTAAATCCACTCATCATGCTGCTACTAGCCTTAAGGCATTGATTTCACGGCTGAGTGATATTCCATTGTACATAAGGAGCACAACTTCTTTATCCATACTTCTCTTTCCTGGGATATTTAAGGTGTAACGAAGTGGAGTTTCTTGTCAACAGAGCAGCCCTAAACTTTGTGTTGCCTGTGTCTTTCTGATTTTTAGTTTTCCCAATTTATACGCCCATGAGTGGAAGTGCCCTATGCTCTCTAAGCTGTGTTTTTTAGATGTTCCAGGACACACCCTACACTTCTCCATGGTGGCTGTTGGCAATTTACATCCCGCCCATCAGCGTACCAAGGCTCCCATTTCTCCATGGCTTGTCCTGCATTTCTGGTTTTGACACTTCTTTCAGCATGGCCCTTTTGACCGATGGGAAGCGAGACTTCTTTGTAGCGCTGATTTGCCTTTCCAGGTTGCTTGGTTGGCCAAAAAGGGCGTATGCGTTTTTTCCTGAATATATTCAGGAAAAAACGCATACGCCCTTTTTGGCCAAGGGCAACATCATCGACATTTTGCCGCTTTTCATGTGCTTTAAAGGCGATTCTAATCTACCTCCTGAAATCTGTTTCCTGCAATTCTGCCTTGCTTTCAAATCCTCTTCGTTGCCTTCCCTCAATATATTTGTGGACGACAGTTATCATTTATAACTCTGCAGGTTTGTGAATTGCAGTGCCCCTGAGCTCCATTTTTCAACTCGCTTTTTTGGGAGCTGGCCGCAAAAGCACAGGATTGCTTCAGGCCCTATTCTCGTTCCGGGGGGCAGGCTGAGCCTGTGGCTAATGCTTCTTCCTGATGGGAAAATAGAGTGACCTGTGCCTGTCCCAACACCTAGAGCTAGTCTCTCATTGGTTCCCCCTCTTCCCGTTCATCCTCAGGACAAATCGCAACCTGTACGGAACAGGAGGTTAAAGGTGCTGATTCTCCAAGGAGGGAGATTGCTAGTCAAGCGGCTGGAATGGCAAACCCGAGCCCAAGGAGATGACAAGTGAGGTGCGTTTTAGAAACCTTTCCCGATCACACGGTGTACCATCTTCTGGGTTTCTCATGCATGTTTTCGATGTAGGAAGATGCCCTTGAACCTGGAGATTTGGGACCCATGGGATGGGTACCACGCAGTATTACTTTAAAGGGTCTGCGTTTGCTCACCCAACCTCACCAAAACTCTCAGCCCCAAGAGTGTCCACCCTTATGTCTCATCCAGCTCTGGGTCTAGATATGGTCAATCCAGGTTGCATCACAGCCCCTGAAGGAATTTTGTAGGAATTTATCTCTCTTTCACTGTCTTTGGTTCATGGGTTTTTAAAAGTAATTTATTTTTATAATGGGGTTTAGCTGCTTTTCACTGCTGTGTTTATGCCGCTTTACACCCACTTGACTCACTTACACAGAGATATCAATACATAGGTTTTAAGATTCTTACTAGTCAGATATATTCTTGTGCGGTGAATAGGGGGTGTGGAGTCCAGTTCACTGAGCAAGGAGTAGGTCTTGTCTATTACATATTGGCTTTATGGAACGGTATCTGAGCCAATTTGAAACCCTTGTTTTATGCATCACCCCACCTCACCTTTGCCGTTCAGCAGCCATAGTGTGTTTTCTAAACGTGTGACTCTGTTCTGTTTCGTAATTCCGTTCAAGTGTAGCGATGTTTACATTCCCTCTATAAGTGATATCTTATGATAAGTGTCTATTTCTGTGTGTCTTATTTCACTTAGCATCGTCGTACCTAAATCCACTCATCATGCTGCTACTAGCCTTAAGGCATTGATTTCACGGCTGAGTGATATTCCATTGTACATAAGGAGCACAACTTCTTTATCCATACTTCTCTTTCCTGGGATATTTAAGGTGTAACGAAGTGGAGTTTCTTGTCAACAGAGCAGCCCTAAACTTTGTGGTGCCTGTGTCTTGCTGATTTTTAGTTTTCCCAATTTATACGCCCATGAGTGGAAGTGCCCTATGCTCTCTAAGCTGTGTTTTTTAGATGTTCCAGGACACACCCTACACTTCTCCATGGTGGCTGTTGGCAATTTACATCCCGCCCATCAGCGTAGCAAGGCTCCCATTTCTCCATGGCTTGTCCTGCATTTCTGGTTTTGACACTTTTTTCAGCATGGCCCTTTTGACCGATGGGAAGCGAGACTTCTTTGTAGCGCTGATTTGCCTTTCCAGGTTGCTTGGTTGGCCAAAAAGGGCGTATGCTTTTTTTCCTGAATATATTCAGGAAAAAAAGCATACGCCCTTTTTGGCCAAGGGCAACATTGTCGACATTTTGCCGCTTTTCATGTGCTTTAAAGGCGATTCTAATCTACCTCCAGAAATCTGTTTCCTGCAATTCTGCCTTGCTTTCAAATCCTCTTCGTTGCCTTCCCTCAATATATTTGTGGACGAGAGTTATCATTTATAACTCTGCAGGTTTGTGAATTGCAGTGCCCCTGAGCTCCATTTTTCAACTCGCTTTTTTGGGAGCTGGCCGCAAAAGCACAGGATTGCTTCAGGCCCTATTCTCGTTCCGGGGGGCAGGCTGAGCCTGTGGCTAATGCTTCTTCCTGATGGGAAAATTGAGTGACCTGTGCCTGTCCCAACACCTAGAGCTAGTCTCTCATTGGTTCCCCCTCTTCCCGTTCATCCTCAGGACAAATCGCAACCTGTACGGAACAGGAGGTTAAAGGTGCTGATTCTCCAAGGAGGGAGATTGCTAGTCAAGCGGCTGGAATGGCAAACCCGAGCCCAAGGAGATGACAAGTGAGGTGCGTTTTAGAAACCTTTCCCGATCACACGGTGTACCATCTTCTGGGTTTCTCATGCATGTTTTCGATGTAGGAAGATGCCCTTGAACCTGGAGATTTGGGACCCATGGGATGGGTACCACGCAGTATTACTTTAAAGGGTCTGCGTTTGCTCACCCAACCTCACCAAAACTCTCAGCCCCAAGAGTGTCCACCCTTACGTCTCATCCAGCTCTGGGTCTAGATATGGTCAATCCAGATTGCATCACAGCCCCTGAAGGAATTTTGTAGGAATTTATCTCTCTTTCACTGTATTTGGTTCATGGGTTTTTAAAAGTAATTTATTTTTATAATGGGGTTTAGCTGCTTTTCACTGCTGTGTTTATGCCGCTTTACACCCACTTGACTCACTTACACAGAGATATCAATACATAGGTTTTAAGATTCTTACTAGTCAGATATATTCTTGTGCGGTGAATAGGGGGTGTGGAGTCCAGTTCACTGAGCAAGGAGTAGGTCTTGTCTATTACATATTGGCTTTATGGAACGGTATCTGAGCCAATTTGAAACCCTTGTTTTATGCATCACCCCACCTCACCTTTCCCGTTCAGCAGCCATAGTGTGTTTTCTAAACGTGTGACTCTGTTCTGTTTCGTAATTCCGTTCAAGTGTAGCGATGTTTACATTCCCTCTATAAGTGATATCTTATGATAAGTGTCTATTTCTGTGTGTCTTATTTCACTTAGCATCGTCGTACCTAAATCCACTCATCATGCTGCTACTAGCCTTAAGGCATTGATTTCACGGCTGAGTGATATTCCATTGTACATAAGGAGCACAACTTCTTTATCCATACTTCTCTTTCCTGGGATATTTAAGGTGTAACGAAGTGGAGTTTCTTGTCAACAGAGCAGCCCTAAACTTTGTGGTGCCTGTGTCTTGCTGATTTTTAGTTTTCCCAATTTATACGCCCATGAGTGGAAGTGCCCTATGCTCTCTAAGCTGTGTTTTTTAGATGTTCCAGGACACACCCTACACTTCTCCATGGTGGCTGTTGGCAATTTACATCCCGCCCATCAGCGTAGCAAGGCTCCCATTTCTCCATGGCTTGTCCTGCATTTCTGGTTTTGACACTTTTTTCAGCATGGCCCTTTTGACCGATGGGAAGGGAGACTTCTTTGTAGCGCTGATTTGCCTTTCCAGGTTGCTTGGTTGGCCAAAAAGGGCGTATGCGTTTTTTCCTGAATATATTCAGGAAAAAACGCATACGCCCTTTTTGGCCAAGGGCAACATTGTCGACATTTTGCCGCTTTTCATGTGCTTTAAAGGCGATTCTAATCTACCTCCTGAAATCTGTTTCCTGCAATTCTGCCTTGCTTTCAAATCCTCTTCGTTGCCTTCCCTCAATATATTTGTGGACGAGAGTTATCATTTATAACTCTGCAGGTTTGTGAATTGCAGTGCCCCTGAGCTCCATTTTTCAACTCGCTTTTTTGGGAGCTGGCCGCAAAAGCACAGGATTGCTTCAGGCCCTATTCTCGTTCCGGGGGGCAGGCTGAGCCTGTGGCTAATGCTTCTTCCTGATGGGAAAATAGAGTGACCTGTGCCTGTCCCAACACCTAGAGCTAGTCTCTCATTGGTTCCCCCTCTTCCCGTTCATCCTCAGGACAAATCGCAACCTGTACGGAACAGGAGGTTAAAGGTGCTGATTCTCCAAGGAGGGAGATTGCTAGTCAAGCGGCTGGAATGGCAAACCCGAGCCCAAGGAGATGACAAGTGAGGTGCGTTTTAGAAACCTTTCCCGATCACACGGTGTACCATCTTCTGGGTTTCTCATGCATGTTTTCGATGTAGGAAGATGCCCTTGAACCTGGAGATTTGGGACCCATGGGATGGGTACCACGCAGTATTACTTTAAAGGGTCTGCGTTTGCTCACCCAACCTCACCAAAACTCTCAGCCCCAAGAGTGTCCACCCTTACGTCTCATCCAGCTCTGGGTCTAGATATGGTCAATCCAGATTGCATCACAGCCCCTGAAGGAATTTTGTAGGAATTTATCTCTCTTTCACTGTATTTGGTTCATGGGTTTTTAAAAGTAATTTATTTTTATAATGGGGTTTAGCTGCTTTTCACTGCTGTGTTTATGCCGCTTTACACCCACTTGACTCACTTACACAGAGATATCAATACATAGGTTTTAAGATTCTTACTAGTCAGATATATTCTTGTGCGGTGAATAGGGGGTGTGGAGTCCAGTTCACTGAGCAAGGAGTAGGTCTTGTCTATTACATATTGGCTTTATGGAACGGTATCTGAGCCAATTTGAAACCCTTGTTTTATGCATCACCCCACCTCACCTTTCCCGTTCAGCAGCCATAGTGTGTTTTCTAAACGTGTGACTCTGTTCTGTTTCGTAATTCCGTTCAAGTGTAGCGATGTTTACATTCCCTCTATAAGTGATATCTTATGATAAGTGTCTATTTCTGTGTGTCTTATTTCACTTAGCATCGTCGTACCTAAATCCACTCATCATGCTGCTACTAGCCTTAAGGCATTGATTTCACGGCTGAGTGATATTCCATTGTACATAAGGAGCACAACTTCTTTATCCATACTTCTCTTTCCTGGGATATTTAAGGTGTAACGAAGTGGAGTTTCTTGTCAACAGAGCAGCCCTAAACTTTGTGGTGCCTGTGTCTTGCTGATTTTTAGTTTTCCCAATTTATACGCCCATGAGTGGAAGTGCCCTATGCTCTCTAAGCTGTGTTTTTTAGATGTTCCAGGACACACCCTACACTTCTCCATGGTGGCTGTTGGCAATTTACATCCCGCCCATCAGCGTAGCAAGGCTCCCATTTCTCCATGGCTTGTCCTGCATTTCTGGTTTTGACACTTTTTTCAGCATGGCCCTTTTGACCGATGGGAAGGGAGACTTCTTTGTAGCGCTGATTTGCCTTTCCAGGTTGCTTGGTTGGCCAAAAAGGGCGTATGCGTTTTTTCCTGAATATATTCAGGAAAAAACGCATACGCCCTTTTTGGCCAAGGGCAACATTGTCGACATTTTGCCGCTTTTCATGTGCTTTAAAGGCGATTCTAATCTACCTCCTGAAATCTGTTTCCTGCAATTCTGCCTTGCTTTCAAATCCTCTTCGTTGCCTTCCCTCAATATATTTGTGGACGAGAGTTATCATTTATAACTCTGCAGGTTTGTGAATTGCAGTGCCCCTGAGCTCCATTTTTCAACTCGCTTTTTTGGGAGCTGGCCGCAAAAGCACAGGATTGCTTCAGGCCCTATTCTCGTTCCGGGGGGCAGGCTGAGCCTGTGGCTAATGCTTCTTCCTGATGGGAAAATAGAGTGACCTGTGCCTGTCCCAACACCTAGAGCTAGTCTCTCATTGGTTCCCCCTCTTCCCGTTCATCCTCAGGACAAATCGCAACCTGTACGGAACAGGAGGTTAAAGGTGCTGATTCTCCAAGGAGGGAGATTGCTAGTCAAGCGGCTGGAATGGCAAACCCGAGCCCAAGGAGATGACAAGTGAGGTGCGTTTTAGAAACCTTTCCCGATCACACGGTGTACCATCTTCTGGGTTTCTCATGCATGTTTTCGATGTAGGAAGATGCCCTTGAAACTGGAGATTTGGGACCCATGGGATGGGTACCACGCAGTATTACTTTAAAGGGTCTGCGTTTGCTCACCCAACCTCACCAAAACTCTCAGCCCCAAGAGTGTCCACCCTTATGTCTCATCCAGCTCTGGGTCTAGATATGGTCAATCCAGGTTGCATCACAGCCCCTGAAGGAATTTTGTAGGAATTTATCTCTCTTTCACTGTATTTGGTTCATGGGTTTTTAAAAGTAATTTATTTTTATAATGGGGTTTAGCTGCTTTTCACTGCTGTGTTTATGCCGCTTTACACCCACTTGACTCACTTACACAGAGATATCAATACATAGGTTTTAAGATTCTTACTAGTCAGATATATTCTTGTGCGGTGAATAGGGGGTGTGGAGTCCAGTTCACTGAGCAAGGAGTAGGTCTTGTCTATTACATATTGGCTTTATGGAACGGTATCTGAGCCAATTTGAAACCCTTGTTTTATGCATCACCCCACCTCACCTTTGCCGTTCAGCAGCCATAGTGTGTTTTCTAAACGTGTGACTCTGTTCTGTTTCGTAATTCCGTTCAAGTGTAGCGATGTTTACATTCCCTCTATAAGTGATATCTTATGATAAGTGTCTATTTCTGTGTGTCTTATTTCACTTAGCATCGTCGTACCTAAATCCACTCATCATGCTGCTACTAGCCTTAAGGCATTGATTTCACGGCTGAGTGATATTCCATTGTACATAAGGAGCACAACTTCTTTATCCATACTTCTCTTTCCTGGGATATTTAAGGTGTAACGAAGTGGAGTTTCTTGTCAACAGAGCAGCCCTAAACTTTGTGGTGCCTGTGTCTTGCTGATTTTTAGTTTTCCCAATTTATACGCCCATGAGTGGAAGTGCCCTATGCTCTCTAAGCTGTGTTTTTTAGATGTTCCAGGACACACCCTACACTTCTCCATGGTGGCTGTTGGCAGTTTACATCCCGCCCATCAGCGTAGCAAGGCTCCCATTTCTCCATGGCTTGTCCTGCATTTCTGGTTTTGACACTTTTTTCAGCATGGCCCTTTTGACCGATGGGAAGCGAGACTTCTTTGTAGCGCTGATTTGCCTTTCCAGGTTGCTTGGTTGGCCAAAAAGGGCGTATGCGTTTTTTCCTGAATATATTCAGGAAAAAAAGCATACGCCCTTTTTGGCCAAGGGCAACATCGTCGACATTTTGCCGCTTTTCATGTGCTTTAAAGGCGATTCGAATCTACCTCCTGAAATCTGTTTCCTGCATTTCTGCCTTGCTTTCAAATCCTCTTCGTTGTCTTCCCTCAATATATTTGTGGACGACAGTTATCATTTATAACTCTGCAGGTTTGTGAATTGCAGTGCCCCTGAGCTCCATTTTTCAACTCGCTTTTTTGGGAGCTGGCCGCAAAAGCACAGGATTGCTTCAGGCCCTATTCTCGTTCCGGGGGGCAGGCTGAGCCTGTGGCTAATGCTTCTTCCTGATGGGAAAATAGAGTGACCTGTGCCTGTCCCAACACCTAGAGCTAGTCTCTCATTGGTTCCCCCTCTTCCCGTTCATCCTCAGGACAAATCGCAACCTGTACGGAACAGGAGGTTAAAGGTGCTGATTCTCCAAGGAGGGAGATTGCTAGTCAAGCGGCTGGAATGGCAAACCCGAGCCCAAGGAGATGACAAGTGAGGTGCGTTTTAGAAACCTTTCCCGATCACACGGTGTACCATCTTCTGGGTTTCTCATGCATGTTTTCGATGTAGGAAGATGCCCTTGAAACTGGAGATTTGGGACCCATGGGATGGGTACCACGCAGTATTACTTTAAAGGGTCTGCGTTTGCTCACCCAACCTCACCAAAACTCTCAGCCCCAAGAGTGTCCACCCTTATGTCTCATCCAGCTCTGGGTCTAGATATGGTCAATCCAGGTTGCATCACAGCCCCTGAAGGAATTTTGTAGGAATTTATCTCTCTTTCACTGTATTTGGTTCATGGGTTTTTAAAAGTAATTTATTTTTATAATGGGGTTTAGCTGCTTTTCACTGCTGTGTTTATGCCGCTTTACACCCACTTGACTCACTTACACAGAGATATCAATACATAGGTTTTAAGATTCTTACTAGTCAGATATATTCTTGTGCGGTGAATAGGGGGTGTGGAGTCCAGTTCACTGAGCAAGGAGTAGGTCTTGTCTATTACATATTGGCTTTATGGAACGGTATCTGAGCCAATTTGAAACCCTTGTTTTATGCATCACCCCACCTCACCTTTCCCGTTCAGCAGCCATAGTGTGTTTTCTAAACGTGTGACTCTGTTCTGTTTCGTAATTCCGTTCAAGTGTAGCGATGTTTACATTCCCTCTATAAGTGATATCTTATGATAAGTGTCTATTTCTGTGTGTCTTATTTCACTTAGAATCGTCGTACCTAAATCCACTCATCATGCTGCTACTAGCCTTAAGGCATTGATTTCACGGCTGAGTGATATTCCATTGTACATAAGGAGCACAACTTCTTTATCCATACTTCTCTTTCCTGGGATATTTAAGGTGTAACGAAGTGGAGTTTCTTGTCAACAGAGCAGCCCTAAACTTTGTGTTGCCTGTGTCTTTCTGATTTTTAGTTTTCCCAATTTATACGCCCATGAGTGGAAGTGCCCTATGCTCTCTAAGCTGTTTTTTTTAGATGCTCCAGGACACACCCTACACTTCTCCAGGGTGGCTGTTGGCAATTTACATCCCGCCCATCAGCGTAGCAAGGCTCCCATTTCTCCATGGCTTGTCCTGCATTTCTGGTTTTGACACTTTTTTCAGCATGGCCCTTTTGACCGATGGGAAGCGAGACTTCTTTGTAGCGCTGATTTGCCTTTCCAGGTTGCTTGGTTGGCCAAAAAGGGCGTATGCTTTTTTTCCTGAATATATTCAGGAAAAAAAGCATACGCCCTTTTTGGCCCAGGGCAACATTGTCGAAATTTTGCCTGTTTTCATGTGCTTTAAAGGCGATTCGAGTCTACCTCCTGAAATCTGTTTCCTGCAATTCTGCCTTGCTTTCAAATCCTCTTCGTTGCCTTCCCTCAATATATTTGTGGACGAGAGTTATCATTTATAACTCTGCAGGTTTGTGAATTGCAGTGCCCCTGAGCTCCATTTTTCAACTCGCTTTTTTGGGAGCTGGCCGCAAAAGCACAGGATTGCTTCAGGCCCTATTCTCGTTCCGGGGGGCAGGCTGAGCCTGTGGCTAATGCTTCTTCCTGATGGGAAAATAGAGTGACCTGTGCCTGTCCCAACACCTAGAGCTAGTCTCTCATTGGTTCCCCCTCTTCCCGTTCATCCTCAGGACAAATCGCAACCTGTACGGAACAGGAGGTTAAAGGTGCTGATTCTCCAAGGAGGGAGATTGCTAGTCAAGCGGCTGGAATGGCAAACCCGAGCCCAAGGAGATGACAAGTGAGGTGCGTTTTAGAAACCTTTCCCGATCACACGGTGTACCATCTTCTGGGTTTCTCATGCATGTTTTCGATGTAGGAAGATGCCCTTGAACCTGGAGATTTGGGACCCATGGGATGGGTACCACGCAGTATTACTTTAAAGGGTCTGCGTTTGCTCACCCAACCTCACCAAACCTCTCAGCACCAAGAGTGTCCACCCTTATGCCTCATACAGGTGTGGGTCTAGATACGGTCAATCCAGTTTGCATCACACCCACTGAACGAATTTTGTAAGAATTTCTCTCTCTTTCACTGTCTTTGTTTCATGGGTTTTTAAAAGTAATTTATTTTCATAAGGGGTTTAGCTGCTTTTTACTGCTGTGTTTATGCCGCTTTACACCCACTTGACTCACTTACACAGAGATATCAATACATAGTTTTTAAGATTCTTACTAGTCAGATATATTCTTGTGTGGTGAATAGGGGGTGTTGATTCCAGTTCACTGAGAAAGGAGTAGGTCTTGTCTATTACATATTGGGTTTATGGAACGGTACCTGAGCTAATTTGAAACCCTTGTTTTATTCATCACCCCACCTCACCTTTCCCGTTCAGCAGCCATAGTGTGTTTTCTAAACGTGTGACTCTGTTCTGTTTCGTAATTCCGTTCAAGTGTAGCGATGTTTACATTCCCTCTATAAGTGATATCTTATGATAAGTGTCTATTTCTGTGTGTCTTATTTCACTTAGAATCGTCGTACCTAAATCCACTCATCATGCTGCTACTAGCCTTAAGGCATTGATTTCACGGCTGAGTGATATTCCATTGTACATAAGGAGCACAACTTCTTTATCCATATTTCTCTTTCCTGGGATATTTAAGGTGTAACGAAGTGGAGTTTCTTGTCAACAGAGCAGCCCTAAACTTTGTGGTGCCTGTGTCTTGCTGATTTTTAGTTTTCCCAATTTATACGCCCATGAGTGGAAGTGCCCTATGCTGTCTAAGCTGTGTTTTTTAGATGTTCCAGGACACACCCTACACTTCTCCATGGTGGCTGTTGGCAATTTACATCCCGCCCATCAGCGTACCAAGGCTCCCATTTCTCCATGGCTTGTCCTGCATTTCTGGTTTTGACACTTCTTTCAGCATGGCCCTTTTGACCGATGGGAAGCGAGACTTCTTTGTAGCGCTGATTTGCCTTTCCAGGTTGCTTGGTTGGCCAAAAAGGGCGTATGCGTTTTTTCCTGAATATATTCAGGAAAAAACGCATACGCCCTTTTTGGCCAAGGGCAACATCATCGACATTTTGCCGCTTTTCATGTGCTTTAAAGGCGATTCTAATCTACCTCCTGAAATCTGTTTCCTGCAATTCTGCCTTGCTTTCAAATCCTCTTCGTTGCCTTCCCTCAATATATTTGTGGACGAGAGTTATCATTTATAACTCTGCAGGTTTGTGAATTGCAGTGCCCCTGAGCTCCATTTTTCAACTCGCTTTTTTGGGAGCTGGCCGCAAAAGCACAGGATTGCTTCAGGCCCTATTCTCGTTCCGGGGGGCAGGCTGAGCCTGTGGCTAATGCTTCTTCCTGATGGGAAAATAGAGTGACCTGTGCCTGTCCCAACACCTAGAGCTAGTCTCTCATTGGTTCCCCCTCTTCCCGTTCATCCTCAGGACAAATCGCAACCTGTACGGAACAGGAGGTTAAAGGTGCTGATTCTCCAAGGAGGGAGATTGCTAGTAAAGCGGCTGGAATGGCAAACCCGAGCCCAAGGAGATGACAAGTGAGGTGCGTTTTAGAAACCTTTCCCGATCACACGGTGTACCATCTTCTGGGTTTCTCATGCATGTTTTCGATGTAGGAAGATTCCCTTGAAACTGGAGATTTGGGACCCATGGGATGGGTACCACGCAGTATTACTTTAAAGGGTCTGCGTTTGCTCACCCAACCTCACCAAAACTCTCAGCCCCAAGAGTGTCCACCCTTATGTCTCATCCAGCTCTGGGTCTAGATATGGTCAATCCAGGTTGCATCACAGCCCCTGAAGGAATTTTGTAGGAATTTATCTCTCTTTCACTGTCTTTGGTTCATGGGTTTTTAAAAGTAATTTATTTTTATAATGGGGTTTAGCTGCTTTTCACTGCTGTGTTTATGCCGTTTTACACCCACTTGACTCACTTACACAGAGATATCAATACATAGGTTTTAAGATTCTTACTAGTCAGATATATTCTTGTGCGGTGAATAGGGGGTGTGGAGTCCAGTTCACTGAGCAAGGAGTAGGTCTTGTCTATTACATATTGGCTTTATGGAACGGTATCTGAGCCAATTTGAAACCCTTGTTTTATGCATCACCCCACCTCACCTTTCCCGTTCAGCAGCCATAGTGTGTTTTCTAAACGTGTGACTCTGTTCTGTTTCGTAATTCCGTTCAAGTGTAGCGATGTTTACATTCCCTCTATAAGTGATATCTTATGATAAGTGTCTATTTCTGTGTGTCTTATTTCACTTAGAATCGTCGTACCTAAATCCACTCATCATGCTGCTACTAGCCTTAAGGCATTGATTTCACGGCTGAGTGATATTCCATTGTACATAAGGAGCACAACTTCTTTATCCATACTTCTCTTTCCTGGGATATTTAAGGTGTAACGAAGTGGAGTTTCTTGTCAACAGAGCAGCCCTAAACTTTGTGTTGCCTGTGTCTTTCTGATTTTTAGTTTTCCCAATTTATACGCCCATGAGTGGAAGTGCCCTATGCTCTCTAAGCTGTGTTTTTTAGATGTTCCAGGACACACCCTACACTTCTCCATGGTGGCTGTTGGCAATTTACATCCCGCCCATCAGCGTACCAAGGCTCCCATTTCTCCATGGCTTGTCCTGCATTTCTGGTTTTGACACTTCTTTCAGCATGGCCCTTTTGACCGATGGGAAGCGAGACTTCTTTGTAGCGCTGATTTGCCTTTCCAGGTTGCTTGGTTGGCCAAAAAGGGCGTATGCGTTTTTTCCTGAATATATTCAGGAAAAAACGCATACGCCCTTTTTGGCCAAGGGCAACATCATCGACATTTTGCCGCTTTTCATGTGCTTTAAAGGCGATTCTAATCTACCTCCTGAAATCTGTTTCCTGCAATTCTGCCTTGCTTTCAAATCCTCTTCGTTGCCTTCCCTCAATATATTTGTGGACGACAGTTATCATTTATAACTCTGCAGGTTTGTGAATTGCAGTGCCCCTGAGCTCCATTTTTCAACTCGCTTTTTTGGGAGCTGGCCGCAAAAGCACAGGATTGCTTCAGGCCCTATTCTCGTTCCGGGGGGCAGGCTGAGCCTGTGGCTAATGCTTCTTCCTGATGGGAAAATAGAGTGACCTGTGCCTGTCCCAACACCTAGAGCTAGTCTCTCATTGGTTCCCCCTCTTCCCGTTCATCCTCAGGACAAATCGCAACCTGTACGGAACAGGAGGTTAAAGGTGCTGATTCTCCAAGGAGGGAGATTGCTAGTCAAGCGGCTGGAATGGCAAACCCGAGCCCAAGGAGATGACAAGTGAGGTGCGTTTTAGAAACCTTTCCCGATCACACGGTGTACCATCTTCTGGGTTTCTCATGCATGTTTTCGATGTAGGAAGATGCCCTTGAACCTGGAGATTTGGGACCCATGGGATGGGTACCACGCAGTATTACTTTAAAGGGTCTGCGTTTGCTCACCCAACCTCACCAAAACTCTCAGCCCCAAGAGTGTCCACCCTTACGTCTCATCCAGCTCTGGGTCTAGATATGGTCAATCCAGATTGCATCACAGCCCCTGAAGGAATTTTGTAGGAATTTATCTCTCTTTCACTGTATTTGGTTCATGGGTTTTTAAAAGTAATTTATTTTTATAATGGGGTTTAGCTGCTTTTCACTGCTGTGTTTATGCCGCTTTACACCCACTTGACTCACTTACACAGAGATATCAATACATAGGTTTTAAGATTCTTACTAGTCAGATATATTCTTGTGCGGTGAATAGGGGGTGTGGAGTCCAGTTCACTGAGCAAGGAGTAGGTCTTGTGTATTACATATTGGCTTTATGGAACGGTATCTGAGCCAATTTGAAACCCTTGTTTTATGCATCACCCCACCTCACCTTTCCCGTTCAGCAGCCATAGTGTGTTTTCTAAACGTGTGACTCTGTTCTGTTTCGTAATTCCGTTCAAGTGTAGCGATGTTTACATTCCCTCTATAAGTGATATCTTATGATAAGTGTCTATTTCTGTGTGTCTTATTTCACTTAGCATCGTCGTACCTAAATCCACTCATCATGCTGCTACTAGCCTTAAGGCATTGATTTCACGGCTGAGTGATATTCCATTGTACATAAGGAGCACAACTTCTTTATCCATACTTCTCTTTCCTGGGATATTTAAGGTGTAACGAAGTGGAGTTTCTTGTCAACAGAGCAGCCCTAAACTTTGTGGTGCCTGTGTCTTGCTGATTTTTAGTTTTCCCAATTTATACGCCCATGAGTGGAAGTGCCCTATGCTCTCTAAGCTGTGTTTTTTAGATGTTCCAGGACACACCCTACACTTCTCCATGGTGGCTGTTGGCAATTTACATCCCGCCCATCAGCGTAGCAAGGCTCCCATTTCTCCATGGCTTGTCCTGCATTTCTGGTTTTGACACTTTTTTCAGCATGGCCCTTTTGACCGATGGGAAGGGAGACTTCTTTGTAGCGCTGATTTGCCTTTCCAGGTTGCTTGGTTGGCCAAAAAGGGCGTATGCGTTTTTTCCTGAATATATTCAGGAAAAAACGCATACGCCCTTTTTGGCCAAGGGCAACATTGTCGACATTTTGCCGCTTTTCATGTGCTTTAAAGGCGATTCTAATCTACCTCCTGAAATCTGTTTCCTGCAATTCTGCCTTGCTTTCAAATCCTCTTCGTTGCCTTCCCTCAATATATTTGTGGACGAGAGTTATCATTTATAACTCTGCAGGTTTGTGAATTGCAGTGCCCCTGAGCTCCATTTTTCAACTCGCTTTTTTGGGAGCTGGCCGCAAAAGCACAGGATTGCTTCAGGCCCTATTCTCGTTCCGGGGGGCAGGCTGAGCCTGTGGCTAATGCTTCTTCCTGATGGGAAAATAGAGTGACCTGTGCCTGTCCCAACACCTAGAGCTAGTCTCTCATTGGTTCCCCCTCTTCCCGTTCATCCTCAGGACAAATCGCAACCTGTACGGAACAGGAGGTTAAAGGTGCTGATTCTCCAAGGAGGGAGATTGCTAGTCAAGCGGCTGGAATGGCAAACCCGAGCCCAAGGAGATGACAAATGAGGTGCGTTTTAGAAACCTTTCCCGATCACACGGTGTACCATCTTCTGGGTTTCTCATGCATGTTTTCGATGTAGGAAGATGCCCTTGAACCTGGAGATTTGGGACCCATGGGATGGGTACCACGCAGTATTACTTTAAAGGGTCTGCGTTTGCTCACCCAACCTCACCAAACCTCTCAGCACCAAGAGTGTCCACCCTTATGCCTCATACAGGTGTGTGTCTAGATACGGTCAATCCAGTTTGCATCACACCCACTGAACGAATTTTGTAAGAATTTCTCTCTCTTTCACTGTCTTTGTTTCATGGGTTTTTAAAAGTAATTTATTTTTATAATGGGGTTTAGCTGCTTTTCACTGCTGTGTTTATGCCGCTTTACACCCACTTGACTCACTTACACAGAGATATCAATACATAGTTTTTAAGATTCTTACTAGTCAGATATATTCTTGTGCGGTGAATAGGGGGTGTGGAGTCCAGTTCACTGAGCAAGGAGTAGGTCTTGTCTATTACATATTGGCTTTATGGAACGGTATCTGAGCCAATTTGAAACCCTTGTTTTATGCATCACCCCACCTCACCTTTCCCGTTCAGCAGCCATAGTGTGTTTTCTAAACGTGTGACTCTGTTCTGTTTCGTAATTCCGTTCAAGTGTAGCGATGTTTACATTCCCTCTATAAGTGATATCTTATGATAAGTGTCTATTTCTGTGTGTCTTATTTCACTTAGAATCGTCGTACCTAAATCCACTCATCATGCTGCTACTAGCCTTAAGGCATTGATTTCACGGCTGAGTGATATTCCATTGTACATAAGGAGCACAACTTCTTTATCCATACTTCTCTTTCCTGGGATATTTAAGGTGTAACGAAGTGGAGTTTCTTGTCAACAGAGCAGCCCTAAACTTTGTGTTGCCTGTGTCTTTCTGATTTTTAGTTTTCCCAATTTATACGCCCATGAGTGGAAGTGCCCTATGCTCTCTAAGCTGTTTTTTTTAGATGCTCCAGGACACACCCTACACTTCTCCAGGGTGGCTGTTGGCAATTTACATCCCGCCCATCAGCGTAGCAAGGCTCCCATTTCTCCATGGCTTGTCCTGCATTTCTGGTTTTGACACTTTTTTCAGCATGGCCCTTTTGACCGATGGGAAGCGAGACTTCTTTGTAGCGCTGATTTGCCTTTCCAGGTTGCTTGGTTGGCCAAAAAGGGCGTATGCTTTTTTTCCTGAATATATTCAGGAAAAAAAGCATACGCCCTTTTTGGCCCAGGGCAACATTGTCGAAATTTTGCCTGTTTTCATGTGCTTTAAAGGCGATTCGAGTCTACCTCCTGAAATCTGTTTCCTGCAATTCTGCCTTGCTTTCAAATCCTCTTCGTTGCCTTCCCTCAATATATTTGTGGACGAGAGTTATCATTTATAACTCTGCAGGTTTGTGAATTGCAGTGCCCCTGAGCTCCATTTTTCAACTCGCTTTTTTGGGAGCTGGCCGCAAAAGCACAGGATTGCTTCAGGCCCTATTCTCGTTCCGGGGGGCAGGCTGAGCCTGTGGCTAATGCTTCTTCCTGATGGGAAAATAGAGTGACCTGTGCCTGTCCCAACACCTAGAGCTAGTCTCTCATTGGTTCCCCCTCTTCCCGTTCATCCTCAGGACAAATCGCAACCTGTACGGAACAGGAGGTTAAAGGTGCTGATTCTCCAAGGAGGGAGATTGCTAGTCAAGCGGCTGGAATGGCAAACCCGAGCCCAAGGAGATGACAAGTGAGGTGCGTTTTAGAAACCTTTCCCGATCACACGGTGTACCATCTTCTGGGTTTCTCATGCATGTTTTCGATGTAGGAAGATGCCCTTGAACCTGGAGATTTGGGACCCATGGGATGGGTACCACGCAGTATTACTTTAAAGGGTCTGCGTTTGCTCACCCAACCTCACCAAACCTCTCAGCACCAAGAGTGTCCACCCTTATGCCTCATACAGGTGTGGGTCTAGATACGGTCAATCCAGTTTGCATCACACCCACTGAACGAATTTTGTAAGAATTTCTCTCTCTTTCACTGTCTTTGTTTCATGGGTTTTTAAAAGTAATTTATTTTCATAAGGGGTTTAGCTGCTTTTTACTGCTGTGTTTATGCCGCTTTACACCCACTTGACTCACTTACACAGAGATATCAATACATAGTTTTTAAGATTCTTACTAGTCAGATATATTCTTGTGTGGTGAATAGGGGGTGTTGATTCCAGTTCACTGAGAAAGGAGTAGGTCTTGTCTATTACATATTGGGTTTATGGAACGGTACCTGAGCTAATTTGAAACCCTTGTTTTATTCATCACCCCACCTCACCTTTCCCGTTCAGCAGCCATAGTGTGTTTTCTAAACGTGTGACTCTGTTCTGTTTCGTAATTCCGTTCAAGTGTAGCGATGTTTACATTCCCTCTATAAGTGATATCTTATGATAAGTGTCTATTTCTGTGTGTCTTATTTCACTTAGAATCGTCGTACCTAAATCCACTCATCATGCTGCTACTAGCCTTAAGGCATTGATTTCACGGCTGAGTGATATTCCATTGTACATAAGGAGCACAACTTCTTTATCCATATTTCTCTTTCCTGGGATATTTAAGGTGTAACGAAGTGGAGTTTCTTGTCAACAGAGCAGCCCTAAACTTTGTGGTGCCTGTGTCTTGCTGATTTTTAGTTTTCCCAATTTATACGCCCATGAGTGGAAGTGCCCTATGCTCTCTAAGCTGTGTTTTTTAGATGTTCCAGGACACACCCTACACTTCTCCATGGTGGCTGTTGGCAATTTACATCCCGCCCATCAGCGTACCAAGGCTCCCATTTCTCCATGGCTTGTCCTGCATTTCTGGTTTTGACACTTTTTTCAGCATGGCCCTTTTGACCGATGGGAAGCGAGACTTCTTTGTAGCGCTGATTTGCCTTTCCAGGTTGCTTGGTTGGCCAAAAAGGGCGTATGCGTTTTTTCCTGAATATATTCAGGAAAAAAAGCATACGCCCTTTTTGGCCAAGGGCAACATTGTCGACATTTTGCCGCTTTTCATGTGCTTTAAAGGCGATTCGAATCTACCTCCTGAAATCTGTTTCCTGCATTTCTGCCTTGCTTTCAAATCCTCTTCGTTGTCTTCCCTCAATATATTTGTGGACGACAGTTATCATTTATAACTCTGCAGGTTTGTGAATTGCAGTGCCCCTGAGCTCCATTTTTCAACTCGCTTTTTTGGGAGCTGGCCGCAAAAGCACAGGATTGCTTCAGGCCCTATTCTCGTTCCGGGGGGCAGGCTGAGCCTGTGGCTAATGCTTCTTCCTGATGGGAAAATAGAGTGACCTGTGCCTGTCCCAACACCTAGAGATAGTCTGTCATTGGTTCCCTCTCTTCCCGTTCATCCTCAGGACAAATTGCAACCTGTTCGGAACAGGAGGTTAAAGATGCTGATTCTCTAAGGAGGGAGATTGCTAGTAATGCGGCTGGAATGGGGAACCCGAGCACAAGGAGATGAGAAATGAGGTGCGTTTTAGAAACCTTTCCCGATCACACGGGGTACCATCTTCTGGGTTTCTCATGCATGTTTTCGATGTAGGAAGATGCCCTTGAATCTGGAGATTTGGGACCCATGGAATGGGTACCACGCAGTATTACTTTAAAGGGACTGCATTTGCTCACCCAGCCTCAGCAAACCTCTCAGCCCCAAGAGTGTCCACCCTTGTGTCTCATCCAGCTCTGGGTCTAGATATGGTCAATCCAGGTTGAATCACAGCCCCTGAAGGAATTTTGTAGGAATTTATCTCTCTTTCACTGTATTTGGTTCATGGGTTTTTAAAAGTAATTTATTTTTATAATGGGGTTTAGCTGCTTTTCACTGCTGTGTTTATGCCGCTTTACACCCACTTGACTCACTTACACAGAGATATCAATACATAGTTTTTAAGATTCTTAGTCAGATATATTCTTGTGTGGTGAATAGGGGGTGTTGATTCCAGTTCACTGAGAAAGGAGTAGGTCTTGTCTATTACATATTGGGTTTATGGAACGGTACCTGAGCTAATTTGAAACCCTTGTTTTATGCATCACCCCACCTCACCTTTCCCGTTCAGCAGCCATAGTGTGTTTTCTAAACGTGTGACTCTGTTCTGTTTCGTAATTCCGTTCAAGTGTAGCGATGTTTACATTCCCTCTATAAGTGATATCTTATGATAAGTGTCTATTTCTGTGTGTCTTATTTCACTTAGAATCGTCGTACCTAAATCCACTCATCATGCTGCTACTAGCCTTAAGGCATTGATTTCACGGCTGAGTGATATTCCATTGTACATAAGGAGCACAACTTCTTTATCCATACTTCTCTTTCCTGGGATATTTAAGGTGTAACGAAGTGGAGTTTCTTGTCAACAGAGCAGCCCTAAACTTTGTGGTGCCTGTGTCTTGCTGATTTTTAGTTTTCCCAATTTATACGCCCATGAGTGGAAGTGCCCTATGCTCTCTAAGCTGTGTTTTTTAGATGTTCCAGGACACACCCTACACTTCTCCATGGTGGCTGTTGGCAATTTACATCCCGCCCATCAGCGTACCAAGGCTCCCATTTCTCCATGGCTTGTCCTGCATTTCTGGTTTTGACACTTTTTTCAGCATGGCCCTTTTGACCGATGGGAAGCGAGACTTCTTTGTAGCGCTGATTTGCCTTTCCAGGTTGCTTGGTTGGCCAAAAAGGGCGTATGCGTTTTTTCCTGAATATATTCAGGAAAAAAAGCATACGCCCTTTTTGGCCAAGGGCAACATTGTCGACATTTTGCCGCTTTTCATGTGCTTTAAAGGCGATTCTAATCTACCTCCTGAAATCTGTTTCCTGCAATTCTGCCTTGCTTTCAAATCCTCTTCGTTGCCTTCCCTCAATATATTTGTGGACGAGAGTTATCATTTATAACTCTGCAGGTTTGTGAATTGCAGTGCCCCTGAGCTCCATTTTTCAACTCGCTTTTTTGGGAGCTGGCCGCAAAAGCACAGGATTGCTTCAGGCCCTATTCTCGTTCCGGGGGGCAGGCTGAGCCTGTGGCTAATGCTTCTTCCTGATGGGAAAATAGAGTGACCTGTGCCTGTCCCAACACCTAGAGCTAGTCTCTCATTGGTTCCCCCTCTTCCCGTTCATCCTCAGGACAAATCGCAACCTGTACGGAACAGGAGGTTAAAGGTGCTGATTCTCCAAGGAGGGAGATTGCTAGTAAAGCGGCTGGAATGGCAAACCCGAGCCCAAGGAGATGACAAGTGAGGTGCGTTTTAGAAACCTTTCCCGATCACACGGTGTACCATCTTCTGGGTTTCTCATGCATGTTTTCGATGTAGGAAGATGCCCTTGAACCTGGAGATTTGGGACCCATGGGATGGGTACCACGCAGTATTACTTTAAAGGGTCTGCGTTTGCTCACCCAACCTCACCAAAACTCTCAGCCCCAAGAGTGTCCACCCTTATGTCTCATCCAGCTCTGGGTCTAGATATGGTCAATCCAGGTTGCATCACAGCCCCTGAAGGAATTTTGTAGGAATTTATCTCTCTTTCACTGTCTTTGGTTCATGGGTTTTTAAAAGTAATTTATTTTTATAATGGGGTTTAGCTGCTTTTCACTGCTGTGTTTATGCCGCTTTACACCCACTTGACTCACTTACACAGAGATATCAATACATAGGTTTTAAGATTTTTACTAGTCAGATATATTCTTGTGCGGTGAATAGGGGGTGTGGAGTCCAGTTCACTGAGCAAGGAGTAGGTCTTGTGTATTACATATTGGCTTTATGGAACGGTATCTGAGCCAATTTGAAACCCTTGTTTTATGCATCACCCCACCTCACCTTTCCCGTTCAGCAGCCATAGTGTGTTTTCTAAACGTGTGACTCTGTTCTGTTTCGTAATTCCGTTCAAGTGTAGCGATATTTACATTCCCTCTATAAGTGATATCTTATGATAAGTGTCTATTTCTGTGTGTCTTATTTCACTTAGCATCGTCGTACCTAAATCCACTCATCATGCTGCTACTAGCCTTAAGGCATTGATTTCACGGCTGAGTGATATTCCATTGTACATAAGGAGCACAACTTTTTTATCCATACTTCTCTTTCCTGGGATATTTAAGGTGTAACGAAGTGGAGTTTCTTGTCAACAGAGCAGCCCTAAACTTTGTGGTGCCTGTGTCTTGCTGATTTTTAGTTTTCCCAATTTATACGCCCATGAGTGGAAGTGCCCTATGCTCTCTAAGCTGTGTTTTTTAGATGTTCCAGGACACACCCTACACTTCTCCATGGTGGCTGTTGGCAATTTACATCCCGCCCATCAGCGTAGCAAGGCTCCCATTTCTCCATGGCTTGTCCTGCATTTCTGGTTTTGAACACTTTTTTCAGCATGGCCCTTTTGACCGATGGGAAGCGAGACTTCTTTGTAGCGCTGATTTGCCTTTCCAGGTTGCTTGGTTGGCCAAAAAGGGCGTATGCGTTTTTTCCTGAATATATTCAGGAAAAAACACATACGCCCTTTTTGGCCAAGGGCAACATTGTCGACATTTTGCCGCTTTTCATGTGCTTTAAAGGCGATTCTAATCTACCTCCTGAAATCTGTTTCCTGCAATTCTGCCTTGCTTTCAAATCCTCTTCGTTGCCTTCCCTCAATATATTTGTGGACGAGAGTTATCATTTATAACTCTGCAGGTTTGTGAATTGCAGTGCCCTGAGCTCCATTTTTCAACTCGCTTTTTTGGGAGCTGGCCGCAAAAGCACAGGATTGCTTCAGGCCCTATTCTCGTTCCGGGGGGCAGGCTGAGCCTGTGGCTAATGCTTCTTCCTGATGGGAAAATAGAGTGACCTGTGCCTGTCCCAACACCTAGAGCTAGTCTCTCATTGGTTCCCCCTCTTCCCGTTCATCCTCAGGACAAATCGCAACCTGTACGGAACAGGAGGTTAAAGGTGCTGATTCTCCAAGGAGGGAGATTGCTAGTCAAGCGGCTGGAATGGCAAACCCGAGCCCAAGGAGATGACAAGTGAGGTGCGTTTTAGAAACCTTTCCCGATCACACGGTGTACCATCTTCTGGGTTTCTCATGCATGTTTTCGATGTAGGAAGATGCCCTTGAACCTGGAGATTTGGGACCCATGGGATGGGTACCACGCAGTATTACTTTAAAGGGTCTGCGTTTGCTCACCCAACCTCACCAAAACTCTCAGCCCCAAGAGTGTCCACCCTTACGTCTCATCCAGCTCTGGGTCTAGATATGGTCAATCCAGATTGCATCACAGCCCCTGAAGGAATTTTGTAGGAATTTATCTCTCTTTCACTGTCTTTGGTTCATGGGTTTTTAAAAGTAATTTATTTTTATAATGGGGTTTAGCTGCTTTTCACTGCTGTGTTTATGCCGCTTTACACCCACTTGACTCACTTACACAGAGATATCAATACATAGGTTTTAAGATTCTTACTAGTCAGATATATTCTTGTGCGGTGAATAGGGGGTGTGGAGTCCAGTTCACTGAGCAAGGAGTAGGTCTTGTCTATTACATATTGGCTTTATGGAACGGTATCTGAGCCAATTTGAAACCCTTGTTTTATGCATCACCCCACCTCACCTTTCCCGTTCAGCAGCCATAGTGTGTTTTCTAAACGTGTGACTCTGTTCTGTTTCGTAATTCCGTTCAAGTGTAGCGATGTTTACATTCCCTCTATAAGTGATATCTTATGATAAGTGTCTATTTCTGTGTGTCTTATTTCACTTAGCATCGTCGTACCTAAATCCACTCATCATGCTGCTACTAGCCTTAAGGCATTGATTTCACGGCTGAGTGATATTCCATTGTACATAAGGAGCACAACTTCTTTATCCATACTTCTCTTTCCTGGGATATTTAAGGTGTAACGAAGTGGAGTTTCTTGTCAACAGAGCAGCCCTAAACTTTGTGGTGCCTGTGTCTTGCTGATTTTTAGTTTTCCCAATTTATACGCCCATGAGTGGAAGTGCCCTATGCTCTCTAAGCTGTGTTTTTTAGATGTTCCAGGACACACCCTACACTTCTCCATGGTGGCTGTTGGCAATTTACATCCCGCCCATCAGCGTACCAAGGCTCCCATTTCTCCATGGCTTGTCCTGCATTTCTGGTTTTGACACTTTTTTCAGCATGGCCCTTTTGACCGATGGGAAGCGAGACTTCTTTGTAGCGCTGATTTGCCTTTCCAGGTTGCTTGGTTGGCCAAAAAGGGCGTATGCGTTTTTTCCTGAATATATTCAGGAAAAAACGCATACGCCCTTTTTGGCCAAGGGCAACATTGTCGACATTTTGCCGCTTTTCATGTGCTTTAAAGGCGATTCTAATCTACCTCCTGAAATCTGTTTCCTGCAATTCTGCCTTGCTTTCAAATCCTCTTCGTTGCCTTCCCTCAATATATTTGTGGACGACAGTTATCATTTATAACTCTGCAGGTTTGTGAATTGCAGTGCCCCTGAGCTCCATTTTTCAACTCGCTTTTTTGGGAGCTGGCCGCAAAAGCACAGGATTGCTTCAGGCCCTATTCTCGTTCCGGGGGGCAGGCTGAGCCTGTGGCTAATGCTTCTTCCTGATGGGAAAATAGAGTGACCTGTGCCTGTCCCAACACCTAGAGCTAGTCTCTCATTGGTTCCCCCTCTTCCCGTTCATCCTCAGGACAAATCGCAACCTGTACGGAACAGGAGGTTAAAGGTGCTGATTCTCCAAGGAGGGAGATTGCTAGTAAAGCGGCTGGAATGGCAAACCCGAGCCCAAGGAGATGACAAGTGAGGTGCGTTTTAGAAACCTTTCCCGATCACACGGTGTACCATCTTCTGGGTTTCTCATGCATGTTTTCGATGTAGGAAGATGCCCTTGAACCTGGAGATTTGGGACCCATGGGATGGGTACCACGCAGTATTACTTTAAAGGGTCTGCGTTTGCTCACCCAACCTCACCAAAACTCTCAGCCCCAAGAGTGTCCACCCTTATGTCTCATCCAGCTCTGGGTCTAGATATGGTCAATCCAGGTTGCATCACAGCCCCTGAAGGAATTTTGTAGGAATTTATCTCTCTTTCACTGTCTTTGGTTCATGGGTTTTTAAAAGTAATTTATTTTTATAATGGGGTTTAGCTGCTTTTCACTGCTGTGTTTATGCCGCTTTACACCCACTTGACTCACTTACACAGAGATATCAATACATAGGTTTTAAGATTTTTACTAGTCAGATATATTCTTGTGCGGTGAATAGGGGGTGTGGAGTCCAGTTCACTGAGCAAGGAGTAGGTCTTGTGTATTACATATTGGCTTTATGGAACGGTATCTGAGCCAATTTGAAACCCTTGTTTTATGCATCACCCCACCTCACCTTTCCCGTTCAGCAGCCATAGTGTGTTTTCTAAACGTGTGACTCTGTTCTGTTTCGTAATTCCGTTCAAGTGTAGCGATGTTTACATTCCCTCTATAAGTGATATCTTATGATAAGTGTCTATTTCTGTGTGTCTTATTTCACTTAGCATCGTCGTACCTAAATCCACTCATCATGCTGCTACTAGCCTTAAGGCATTGATTTCACGGCTGAGTGATATTCCATTGTACATAAGGAGCACAACTTCTTTATCCATACTTCTCTTTCCTGGGATATTTAAGGTGTAACGAAGTGGAGTTTCTTGTCAACAGAGCAGCCCTAAACTTTGTGGTGCCTGTGTCTTGCTGATTTTTAGTTTTCCCAATTTATACGCCCATGAGTGGAAGTGCCCTATGCTCTCTAAGCTGTGTTTTTTAGATGTTCCAGGACACACCCTACACTTCTCCATGGTGGCTGTTGGCAATTTACATCCCGCCCATCAGCGTAGCAAGGCTCCCATTTCTCCATGGCTTGTCCTGCATTTCTGGTTTTGACACTTTTTTCAGCATGGCCCTTTTGACCGATTGGAAGCGAGACTTCTTGGTTGCGCTGATTTGCCTTTCCAGGTTGCTTGGTTGGCCAAAAAGGGCGTATGCGTTTTTTCCTGAATATATTCAGGAAAAAACGCATACGCCCTTTTTGGCCAAGGGCAACATTGTCCACGTTTTGCCGCTTTTCATGTGCTTTCAAGGCGATTCGAATCTACCTCCTGAAATCTGTTTCCTGCAATTCTGCCTTGCTTTCAAATCCTCTTCGTTGCCTTCTCTGAATATATTTCTGGACGCGAGTTATCATTTATAACTCTGCAGGTTTGTGAATTGCAGTGCCCCTGAGCTCCATTTTTCAACTCGCTCTTTTGGGAACTGGCCGCAAAAGCACAGGATTGCTTCAGGCCCTATTCTGGTTCCGGGGGCAGGCTGAGCTTGTGGCTAATGCTTCTTCCTGGTGGGAAAATAGAGTGACCTGTGCCTGTCCCAACACCTAGAGCTAGTGTGTCATTGGTTCCCTCTCTTCCCGTTCATCCTCAGGACAAATTGCAACCTGTTCGGAACAGGAGGTTAAAGGTGCTGATTCTCTAAGGAGGGAGATTGCTAGTAAAGCGGCTGGAATGCCGAACCCGAGCCCAAGGAGATGAGAAATGAGGTGCGTTTTAGAAACCTTTCCCGATCACACGGTGTACCATCTTCTGGGTTTCTCATGCATGTTTTCGATGTAGGAAGATGCCCTTGAATCTGGAGATTTGGGACCCATGGGATGGGTACCACGCAGTATTACTTTAAAGGGTCTGCGTTTGCTCACCCAACCTCACCAAACCTCTCAGCCGCAAGAGTGTCCACCCTAATGTCTATTACAGCTCCGGGTCTAGATATGGTCAATCCAGGTTGCATAACAGCCCCTGAAGGCATTTTGTAGGAATTTATCTCTCTTTCACTGTCTTTGGTTCATGGGTTTTTAAAAGTAATTTGTTTTTATAATGGGGTTTAGCTGCTTTTCACTGCTGTGTTTGTGCCGCTTTACACCCACTTGACTCACTTACACAGAGATATCAATACATAGGTTTTAAGATTCTTACTAGTCAGATATATTCTTGTGCGGTGAATAGGGGGTGTGGAGTCCAGTTCACTTAGCAAGGAGTAGGTCTTGTCTATTACATATTGGGTTTATGGAACGGTATCTGAGATAATTTGAAACCCTTCTTTTATGCATCACACTACCTTGCCTTTTCCGTTCAGCAGGCATAGTGTGTTTTCTATATGTGTGACTGTGTTCTGTTTCGTAATTCCGTTCAAGTGTAGCGATGTTTACATTCCCTCCATAAGTGATATCGTATGATAAGTGTCAATTTCTGTGTCTTATTTCACTTAGAATCGTCGTACCTAAATCCACTCATCATGCTGCTACTAGCCTTATGGCATTGATTTCACGGCTGAGTGATATTCCATTGTACATAAGGAGCACAACTTCTTTATCCATTTTTCTCTTTCCTGGGATATTTAAGGTGTAACGAAGTGGAGTTTCTTGTCAACAGAGCAGCCCTAAACTTTGGGGTGCCTGTGTCTTGCTGATTTTTAATTTTCCCTATTTATACGCCCATGAGTGGAAGTGCCCTATGCTCTCTAAGCTGTGTTTTTTAGACGTTCCAGGACACACCGTACACTTCTCCAGGGTGGCTGTTGGCAATTTACATCCCGCCCATCAGCGTAGCAAGGCTCCCACTTCTCCATGGCCTGTCCTGCATTTCTGGTTTTGACACTGTTTTCAGCATGGCCCTTTTGACCGATGGGAAGCGAGACTTCTTTGTAGCGCTGATTTGCCTTTCCAGGTTGCTTGGTTGGCCAAAAAGGGCGTATGCGTTTTTTCCTGAATATATTCAGGAAAAAACGCATACGCCCTTTTTGGCCAAGGGCAACCTTGTCGACGTTTTGCCGCTTTTCATGTGCTTTAAAGGCGATTCGAATCTACCTCCTGAAATCTGTTTCCTGCAATTCTGCCTTGCTTTCAAATCCTCTTCGTTGCCTTCCCTCAATATATTTGTGGACGAGAGTTATCATTTACAACTCTGCAGGTTTGTGAATTGCAGTGCCCCTGAGCTCCATTTTTCAACTCGCTTTTCTGGGAGCTGGCCGCAAAATCACAGGATTGCTTCAGGCCCTATTCTCGTTCCGGGGGGCAGGCTGAGCCTATGGCTAATGCTTCTTCCTGATGGGAAAATAGAGTGACCTGTGCCTGTCCCAACACCTAGAGCAAGTCTCTCATTGGTTCCCCCTCTTCCCGTTCATCCTCAGGACAAATCGCAACCTGTACCGAACAGGAGGTTAAAGGTGCTGATTCTCCAAGGAGGGAGATTGCTAGTAAAGCGGCTGGAATGGCAAACCCGAGCCCAAGGAGATGACAAATGAGGTGCGTTTTAGAAACCTTTCCCGATCACACGGTGTACCATCTTCTGGGTTTCTCAAGCATGCTTTCGATGTAGGAAGATGCCCTTGAAACTGGAGATTTGGGACCCATGGGATGGGTACCACGCAGTATTACTTTAAAGGGTCTGCGTTTGCTCACCCAACCTCACCAAACCTCTCAGCCCCAAGAGTGTCCACCCTTATGCCTCATACAGGTGTGGGTCTAGATACGGTCAATCCAGGTTGCATCACACCCACTGAATGAATTTTGTAAGAATTTCTCTCTCTTTCAATGTCTTTGTTTCATGGGTTTTTAAAAGTAATTTATTTTCATAAGGGGTTTAGCTGCTTTTCACTGCTGTGTTTATGCCGCTTTACACTAACTTGATTCACTTACAAAGAGATATCAATACATAGTTTTTAAGATTCTTACTAGTCAGGTATATTCTTGTGCGGTGAATAGGGGGTGTTGAGTCCAGTTCACTGAGCAAGGAGTAGGTGTTGTCTATTACATATTGGCTTTATGGAACTGTATCTGAGCTAATTTGAAACCCTTGTTTTATGCATCACCCCACCTCACCTTTCCCGTTCAGCAGCCATAGCGTGTTTTCTAAATGTGTGACTCTGTTCTGTTTCATAATTCAGTTCAAGTGTAGCGATGTTTACATTAACTCTGTAAGTGATATCTTATGATAAGTGTCTATTTTTGTGTGTCTTATTTCACTTAGAATCCTTGTACCTAAATCCACTCATCATGCCGCTACTAGCCTTAAGGCATTGATTTCACGGCTGAGTGATATTCCATTGTACATAAGGAGCACAACTTCTTTATCCGTATTTCTCTTTCCTGGGATATTTAAGGTGTAACGAAGTGGAATTTCTTGTCAATAGAGCAGCCCTAAACTTTGTGGTGTCTGTGACTTGCTGATTTTTAGTTTTCCCAATTTATACGCCCATGAGTGGAAGTGCCCTATGCTCTCTAAGCTGTGTTTTTTAGATGTCACAGGACACACCCTACACTTCTCCATGGTGGCTGTTGGCAATTTACATCCCGCCCATCAGCGTAGCAAGGCTCCCATTTCTCCATGGCTTGTCCTGCATTTCTGGTTTTGACACTTTTTTCAGCATGGCCCTTTTGACCGATGGGAAGCGAGACATCTTGGTAGCGCTGATTTGCCTTTCCAGGTTGCTTGGTTGGCCAAAAACGGCGTATGCGTTTTTTCCTGAATATATTCAGGAAAAAACGCATACGCCGTTTTTGGCCAAGGGTAACATTGTCCACGTTTTGCCGCTTTTCATGTGCTTTCAAGGCGATTCGAATCTACCTCCTGAAATCTGTTTCCTGCAATTCTGCCTTGCTTTCAAATCCTCTTCGTTGCCTTCTCTCAATATATTTGTGGACGAGAGTTATCATTTATAACTCTGCAGGTTTGTGAATTGCAGTGCCCCTGAGCTCCATTTTTCGACTCGCTTTTCTGTGAGCTGGCCGCAAAAGCACTGGATTGCTTCAGGCCCTATACTCGTTCCGGGGGGCAGGCTGAGCCTGTGGCTAATGCTTCTTCCTGATGGGAAAATAGAGTGACCTGTGCCTGTCCCAGCACCTAGAGCTAGTCTCTCATTGGTTCCCCCTCTTCCCGTTCATCCTCAGGACAAATCGCAACCTGTTCGGAACAGGAGGTTAAAGGTGCTGATTCTCCAAGGAGGGAGATTGCTAGTAAAGCGGCTGGAATGGCGAATCCGAGCCCAAGGAGATGAGAAATGAGGTGCGTTTTAGAAACCTTTCCCGATCACACGGGGTACCATCTTCTGGGTTTCTCATGCATGTTTTCGCTGTAGGACGATTCCCTTGAACGTGGAGATTTGGGACACATTGAATGGGTATCACACAGTATTACTTTAAAGGGTCTTCGTTTGCTCACCCAACCTCACCAAATCTCTCAGCCCCAAGAGTGTACAGCCTTATGTCTCATCCAGCTGCGGGTCTAGATATGGTGAATCCAGGTTGATTCAAAGCCCCTGAACATACTCTGTAAGGATTTCTCTTTCTTTCAATGTCTTTGTTTTTTTTATTTTTGAAATTTATTTTTATAAAGGAGTTTAGCTGATTTTCACTGCTGTGTTTATTCCTTTTTACTCCCAGTTGATTTACTTACAGAGAGATACCAATACATAGGTTTTAAGATTCTTAGTAGTCAGATATATTTTTGTGCGTGGGATATGGGGTGTGGAGTCCAGTTCCCTGAGCAAGGAGTAGGGCTTGTCTGTTACATATTTGGTTTATGGAACGGTATCTGTGCTAATTTCAAACCCTTGTTTTATGCATCACCCCACCTCACCTTTCCCATTAAGCAGCCATAGTGTGTTTTCTAAATGTGTGACTCTGTTCTGTTTTGTAATTCAGGTCATGGGTAGCGATTTTTACATTCCCTCTATAAGTGATATCTTATGATAAGTGTCTTTCTCTGTGTGACTTATTTCACTTAGAAACAACGTACGTAAATCCACTCAGCATGCTGCTAATAGCCTTGTGACATTGATTTCATGGCTGAGTGATATTCCATTGTACATAAGGAGCACAACTTCTTTATCCATTTTTTTCTTTCCTGGCATATTTAAGGTGTACCGAAGTGGCCAAAGTGGAAAGTGTTCCTTTCCGAAAATCTAGGGCTTGTCTGTCATTGTTTCTCCTCCTTTCTCCTTCATCCTCTGGACAAATTCCAAACTCTGTGCAACAGGATGTTGAAGGTGCTGACATCCTCAAGTGTGGAGAGTGTTAGGAAAGGGGCTGGAGGGGTGAACCCGACAACCAGGGGATTAGGAGATGAGGTGCCTTTTCCAAAATCTTCCTGATCCAACCGTGTACCATCTTCTGGGTGTCACAGGCATTTTTTAGCTGTATGAAAAGTCTCATATATGTAAGGAGAACACCAAGGATTTTTCCAAATCAGTGTCATTCCGAACCCCAATCTGGGGAATTTTTAAGCTACTGGTACATGTATGTTCTTTAAGGGACTTGGGCCATAGGCAGAGTGCGAACTTTAGATGATTGAAGTCTTCAGGGTCAGAAACGCTCACCATCGGCCTCCTTTAGGTTCCATTTTATCTGTAGTTGATAGATGATGTTGATATAGATATCTATTGTTTTTCAAATTATTTCCTCTTAGGGGTTATTACAAAATATTGAGTATAGTTCCCTGTGCTATACAGTAGTTCCTTGTTGATGATATATTTTATACATAGCAGTGTGTATATGTTAATCTGAAACTGTTAATTTATCCCTCCTCCCACCTTTCCCCTTTGGTAATAAAAAAATATAAGATTGATTTTATACTTCTCAGAAATCTAGGAGCTGAAAGGGAGGTATCATTTTCAATGGAAAATCATTCAAAACAAGATTGAAACTTCAGCCAAGATTATTAGATGTACATCCTTGGAAAGAAATCACTGCATTTCTCTAATGTTGACCTGACAAATAAGACAAACCTTTCCACTGAACTTGCTTATAATAAAGTGATGGAAATATCAAATGGAAGTGTTAGAAACATCTTATTTTACACGGGCCTTATACACTGCTCTATGTTAATCACAGTTTGGCTCACACATCTGTTTATTGAAGTTACAGTGTTCTCAAATTCTGTTACTGATCCTGCAGAGTGGGCCCCAACAAGGGTCCCCCTGCCCAGTGTCATTGGAGCCAACAGATCGAGACTGACTTTGGTTCAGAAGCAAAGAAAAACTTTATATTTTGATCAGAGAATGGAGAGGTGGTAGCGTGCGCTCCCCCGCGGGCTGTGGGCCAGGCTGCTGTGTAGGGATCCCGTCAGAGTCAGCGGGAGGGATGGGGCGGAGCTATTGAGGGCCGGGTTGGGTGGAGCTCAGGCTCTGTGTTGCGGAGTCTGCTCTGCATGGGGTCCCGCGAGATGAGGTGTCGGCCCAGACATTTTGCAGTAGGAAATTGGGTCTGAAGTGCCGGGTGTGGGACCTCTGCCTGTGGAAACCTAGGAGCAAGTGAAATTAGACAAAGCACAAAGGAAAAAAAGGTTAGACTTTATTTTATTGCCCAGATTCTATTTTTATCTCCCAGGAATTTTTAATGGGCTTTGCCGGTGACAAACCCCTCCTCTGCCTCTTGTCCCATTCCACATTCTTGGGGCGCTGAGGGTGCAGACACCTCTTCTGTAAATGCTTCATGCTGAGTTAGGTGTCCTCATACCTGGGGGGAGGGGCAGGACTTCTCCCCAGCAGCCTCCAGGTGAGGTTGATTGTCCCCAGGCCTCCTCCCTCACTGCTTGTCCACCTGAGCAGCAGCATTGGAAGTTTTATAGATTCTAATGACCTTTAAGGGTCCAGGAAAGAGATGCGCAGGGACGCTGGGGGGGCCGGTTTTACCCTGTTCCACATTGGTTCAGCCCCCTTAGGCTGACGGTTTCTGCCAGCCTAGATGTTCTGACCAGTAGTCTGAGCTTTCTTCAGTTAGGCCACTGAATTAATGGACAAACAGCACCAGGTGTCAGAACCCTGCTTGCTCAACTCCCAGACAGTCCAGGGCCGGTGGTGATCCAGGACCATGACGGCCACTCAGTCAACGGCCTTTTGAAGTAACCAGGAGTACAGCCGGTCTCATTGGCTGCCGTCACCGTGGTGTCTGTAGGCTTTTCTATGGTGGCAGCCTTATTTACGGGTCCCCTGCCAAGTTTATTAGCTCCGCTCTGGGTTCAGTAAGTCCTGCAAACAATAGTCTGCTCTCTTGGGGCACACTCTTGTGGTTTTCTGAGAGAAGCTCCAGGTCAAGTGATGGTCACACGAGTCGTCATGGGGACCTGTTGCCCCAGGTTGTCTCTCTGGAGGTTGGAGTTGGAGGGCCTCCTCACTCAAGGTCATTGTGCCCACGGAGCGATCCCTGCAACTTCAGGGCATGGTGGGTGGTTAGGATCACCAAGTGGCGTCCTTTTCCCTTAGGAGGGAGCTGGCTTGTGGGCTGCTCGTTTCCAGGTTTTTAGATACCCCCAGTATCCTGGTCGGATGGGGTGGCTGGCCAATGCCTGGAGGGCATTCTTGCGTTGTTCCATTTCAAGTGGTCCCAGTTTTTGCGCTAATACTCCAAGGGCGATTCGCCTTCGACCAGGAATGTAAAGGTCAAAGGGTTTAGCTAAATTAGGGAGGTCCAGGGCAAGGGTCTGAATTGACTGCTCTTTCCATTCTTGAAAGGCCGCTTCTGGATTCTATTCAAAAGGATCATCATCTTTTCCTTTCAGTGTTTCATATAGAGGTCCAGCTATTAGAATGTATTTAGGGATCCAGATGCAGCAAACCCCGGTCTCCCCAGGAACCACTAAGCTGTCTTCTAGTTTTAGGAAGGGTGTGGCTGCAAATGGCTTCTTCCCTTTCCTGGGATGGGCTTCTCTGATCTTCTGTGAGAATGAAGCCCAGGCAGGTCACCTTAGTCTGTGATATTTGAGCCTTTTTCTTGGACACCTTCTATCTTTTATTGGCTAGGAAGTTCAGAGGCCTCCTTAGTAGGGCTGGCGATCAGGATGTCGTCTGCATATTGAAGGAGGGTTCCCTTCTCCAGAGGTAGATCTTTTAGGGCTTTAGCTAACGTTTCCCCAAAGATGGTGTGGGTATTTTTGAAGCCCTGGGGCAGGACGTCCCAGCAGTATTGTTTTTGTTGTATGTTGAGTCCTGCCACTCACAGCCAAAATTTCTTGTGACTCTGGGACTAATGGAATACAGAAGAAGGCATCATTGAAGTCTAATACAGAATAGCATGTCCTGGTGGATGGTAGAATGACCAGCAGGGTGTAGGAATTAGGAACTACTGGATGTATATCCACTGTGGCTTCACTGACTGTCCTGGCGTCCTTTACCAGGTCCCCAGCAGCCCACGGGGCTCTCGTGGTCAGGCCCCTCCTAGGATATGGAGCTCACCTGTGCAGGTACCCAGCAGCCCACAGGGCTCTCATGGTCAGGCCCCTCCCAGGATATGGAGCTCACCTGGGCAGGTACCCAGCAGCCCACGGGGCTCTCGTGGGCAGGCCCCTCCCTGGATATGGAGCTCCCCTGGACAGGAACCCCGGCAGGGCTGGGCACACAGGAACCGTGCACATAGCCCTCATTGCAGAACACCCCCAGCACACCTGTTGCTGAGAGCTGACACAGAGAACCTCAGAGCAGGGCTTGAACTAACAAACAGCAGCTCTGACATGTCTGTGACCCTAGCATTCACTCTGTGTGGCCTCCCTCCACCTGGTCTTCCAAGGGCTTCCACTGCAGCCGGGGCACCAGGCCTCTGTCTCCACCCACCACCCCTCCTCTCCCTGACTCCTGGGTTCCTCTCATTAGGAGAGGGTCTTCTTGAAGTTGTCTCCCACTCATGGACCAGATAAAATGATTAGAAAACAAGCCAGGGCTGCCGCCCCTTGTCTATCCTGACTCTCGGGACCCTACACCTGTTCCTTGGATCTGGCCAGTGCAGCAAGGCCCATTTTCTGCAACTCAGCCCCTGAGGGGCGAGGATTGGCTGACCTGGGCAGCCTGACCCGGCCGGCCAGCCCTTCCCAGGTGTGCCTGGGTTGAGGTCCATATAAACACCCCTCCAGGCAGCAAAACCCTCTGCAGCTGTGCCTGACGCCATATTCTCTGCCCCGTCAGCAGTCTCGGGGTTGTGCTGGAGGGAGGGAGTAGGGCCCAGGGCTCTATGAGTGGCCCCGTGTGAGTGGGGCTCTGCTGGACTTTCTGCAGGAGTTGCCGGGCTGCCACCTGCTAAAGAAGAGGATGTGTCACCCATACCTGCTGCTGGAATTTCTTCCCGGGCAGAGGTGAGGAAGGAAAAAAGCAGTGGGGGTCAGGACAAGAGGGGTACCTCAGGCAGGGAAATGGAACGCTTCCAGAAGAGCGCCTGGGGCCAGGACCATCCTGGCTGGCCTGCAGGCACCAAGTCGGCCTGCGTGTCGTCAGTGGTGTGACTCCAAGCCCCTTCCTCTAGGCTTTAAAGTCTTTGCACACATTCAGGTGTTTTACCTCGGAAGGGTGGGAAAAGTTCAGCAGCAGCTGGCCTGAGGCTCAGCTCACGTTTACTCAGAGACGCCTCCTCACGGTCCCCCAGCTTTGCAATGAGGACGCTCCTTGCGGGGGAGCTGCTGGCTGCATGGGAGACGATTCCCCACCTCTGACCAACTTCAGAATTGTTTACCACTGGAGCAAGTGCCCTGATAGGGTTTTCCTCTGTATGGCCAGTGGGTTCTGTTTTTTTTTTTTTTTCTTTTTTGGTTCAAGGTAGGTTTTATTCCTCTTTTTGTATTTATAGATATAAGCATGGAAATAATTCATTCATATAAATATTCATATAAATATTCATCCCATACGTCTATGGGAAGGACAGAACTTTTTTTCTGTTTTATTTTTTTAAATATAATTTATTTTTTAATTTTTGAATTTTATTTTATTCATTTTTTTATACAGCAGGTTCTTATTGGTTATCTATTTTATACATATAAGTGTATATATGTCAATCCCAGGCTCGCAATTCATCCCACCACCACCCTGCCACTTTCCCCCCTTGGTGTCCATACATTTGTTCTCTACATCTGTGTCTCTATTTCTGCCTTGCAAACCGGTTCATCTGTACCATCTTTGTAGGTTCCACATGTATGCGTTAATATACGATATTTGTTTTTCTCTTTCTGACTTACTTCACTCTGTATGACAGTCTCTAGATCTATCCACATCTCTACAAATGACCCAATTTCATTCCTTTTTATGGATGAGTAATATTCCGTTTTATATATGTACCACATCTTTTCCATTTGTCTGTCTATGGGCATTTAGTTTGCTTCCATGACCTGGTTATTGTAAATAGTGCTGCAATGAACATTGTGCTGAATGTGTCTTTTTGAATTATGGTTTTCTCTGGGTATATGCCCAGTAGTGGGATTGCTGGGTCATATGGTAATTCTATTTTTAGTTTTTTAAGGAACCTCCATACTGTTCTCCATAGTGACTGTATCAATTTACATTCTCACAAATAGTGTAAGAGGGTTCCCTTTTCTCCACACCCTCTCCAGCATTTGTTGCTTGTAGATTTTCTGATGATGCCCATTCTAACTTGTGTGAGGTGATACCTCATTGTAGTTTTGGTTTATATTCCTCTAATAATTAGTGATGTTGAGCAGCTTTTCATGTGCTTCTTGGCCATCTGTATGTCTTCTTGGGACAAATGTCTATTTACGTCATCTGCCCATTTTTGGATTGGGTTGTTTGTTTTTTTACTGTTGAGCTGCATGAGCTGTTTATATATATTGGAGATTAATCCTTTGTCCATTGATTCATTTGCAAATATTTTCTGCCATTCTGAGGGTTGTCTTTTCGTCTTGTTTGTAGTTTCCTTTGGTTTCCAAAAGCTTTTAGGTTTCATTTGCTCCCATTTGTTTATTTTTGTTTTTTATTCCATTACTCTAGGAGGTGGATCAAAAAAGATCTTGCTGTGATTTATGTCAAAGAGTATTCTTCCTATGTTTTCCTCTAAGAGTTTTATAGTGTCCGGTCTTACATTTCGCTCTCTAATCCATTTTGAGTTTATTTTTTGTGTATGGTGTTTGGGAGTGTTCTAATTTCATTCTTTTACATGTAGCTGTCCATTTTTCCCAGCACCACTTATTGAAGAGACTGTCTTTTCTCCATTGTATATCCTTGCCTCCTTTGTCATAGATTAGTGGACCATAGGTGTGTAGGTTTGTCTCTGGGCTTTCTTTTTTTTTTCTTTTACATCTTTATTGGAGTATAATTGCTTTACAATTGTGTGTTAGTTTCTGCTGTATAAAAAAGTGAATCAGCTATACGTATACATATAACACCATATCCCCTCCCTCTTTCACCTCCCTCTCACTCCCTTTTCCCACCCCTTTAGGTGGTCACAAAGCACCGAGCTGATCTCCTTGTGCTATGTGGCTGTTTCCCAGTAGCTATCAATTTTACATTTGGTAGTGTATATAAATCCATACCACTCTCTCACTTTGTTCCAGCTTACCCTTCCCCCTCCCCGTGTCCTCAAGTCCTTTCTCTACGTCTGTGTCCTTAATCTTTTCCTGCCCCTAGGTTCTTCATAAACTTTTTTTCTTTTAGATTCCATATATATGTGTTAGCATACAGTATTTGTTTTTCTCTTTCTGACTTACTTCACTCTGTAGGACAGACTCTAGGTCCATCCATCTCACTACAAATAACTCAATTTCATTTCTTTTTATGGCTGAGTATTATTCCATTTTATATTGAAGATGTGCAACATCTTTTTTACCCATTCATCAGTTGATGGACACTTAGGTTGCTTCCATGTCCTGGCTATTGCAAATAGAGCTGCAGTGAAAATTGTGGAACATGACTCTTTTTGAATTATGGTTTTCTCCAGGTATATGCCCACTAGTGGGATTGCTGTGTCATATGGTAGTTCTATTTTTAGTTTTTTAAGGAACCTCCATACTGTTCTCGATAGTGGCTGTATCAATTTACACTCTCACCAATGGTGCAAGAGGGTTCCCTTTTTTCCACACCTCTGCAGCATTTATTGTTTGTAGAATTTTTTGATGATGGCCATTCTTACCTGTGTGTGATGATACCTCATTGTAATTTCGATTTGCATTTCTCTAATGATCAGTGATGTTGAGCATTCTTTCATGTGTTTGTTGGCAATCTGTATATCTTCTTTGGAGAAATGTCTATTTAGGTCTTCTGCCCATGTTTGGATTGGGTTGTTTGGTTTTGTGATATTGAGCTACATGAGCTGCTTTTTGGAGATTAATCCTTTGCCACTTGCTTCATTTGAAAATATTTTCTCCCATTCTGATGGTTGTCTTTTCATCTTGCTTATGTTTTCCTTTCCTTTGCAAAAGATTTTAAGTTTCATTAGGTCCCATTTTTTACTTTTTGTTTTTATTTCCATTTATCTAGGAGGTGGGTCAAAGAAAGATCTTGCTGTGATTTATGTCATAGACTGTTCTGCTTATGTTTTCCTCTAAGAGTTTTATAGTGGCTGGTCTTACATTTAGGTCTCGAATCCATTTTGAGTTTATGTTTGTGTATGGTGTTAGGGAGTGTTCTAATTTCATTCTTTTACATGTAGCTGTCCAGTTTTCCCAGCACCACTTACTGAAGACACTGTCTTTTCTCCATTGTATACCCTTGCCTCCTTTGTCATAGATTAGTTAACCATAGGTACGTGGGTTTATCTCTGTGTTTTCTATCCTGTTCTATTGATCTCTATTTCTGTTTTTGTGTCAGTACCATATTATCTTGATTACTGTAGCTTTGCAATATAGTCTGAAGTCTGTAAGTCTGATTCCTCCAGCTCTTTTTTTTTCCACCTCAAGGCTGCTTTGGCTATCCGGGGTCTTTTGTGTCTCCCTACAAATTTTAAGATTTTTTTCTAGCTCTGTAGAAAATGCCAAAGGTATTTTGATAGGGATTGCATTGAATCTGTAGATTGCTTTGGGTAGTATAGTCTTTTTCACAATATTGATTCTTCTAATCCAAGAACATGGTATATGTCTCCATCTGTTTATATCATCTTTGATTTCTTTCATCAGTGTCTTATAGTTTTCTGAGTACAGGGCTTTTACTTCCTTAGTTAGGTTTATTCCTAGGTATTTTATTCTTTTTGTTGCAGTGGTAATGGGATTGTTTCCTTAATTTCTCCTTCTGCTCTTTCATTGTTAGTTTATAGGAATGCAAGCAATTTCTGTGCATTAATTTTGTATCCTGCAACTTTACCAAATTCATTGATTAACTCTAGTGGTTTTCTGGTGGCATCTTTAGGATTCTCTATCTATGATATGATGTCATCTGCAAACAGTGACAATTTTACTTCTTCTTTTCCTTTTTGTATTCCTTTTATTTCTTTTTCTTCTCTGATTGCCATGGCTAGGACTTCCAAAGCTATGTCGAATAGTAGTGGTGAGAGTGGACATCCTCATCTTGTTCCTGATCTTAGAGGAAATGCTTTCAGTTTTTCACCATTGAGAATGCTGTTTGCTGTGGGTTTGTCATATATGGCCTTTATTATGTTGAGGTAGTTTCCCTCTATGCCCACACTCTGCAGAGTTTTTATCATAAATGGGTGTTGAATTTGCTCAAAATCTTTTCCTGCATCTATTGAGATGATCATATGGTTTTATTCTACAACTTGTTAATATGGTGTATCACATTGATTTGTGTATATTGAAGAATCCTTGCATCCCTGGGATAAACCCCACTTGATCATGGTGTATGATCCTTTTAATGTGTTGTTCAATTCTGTTTGCTAGTATTTTGTTGAGGATTTTTACATCTATATTCATCAGTGATATTGGTCTATAATTTTCTTTCCTTGTAGTATCTTTGTCTGGTTTTGGTATCAGGGTGATGGTGGTCTCATAGAATGAGTTTGGGAGTGTTCCTTCCCCTGCAATTATTTTGAAGAATTTGAGAAGGTTGGGTGTTAGCTCTTCTCTAAATATTGGATAGAATTCACCTGTGATGCCATCTGGTTCTGGACTTTTGTTTGTTGGAAGATTTTTTTTTTTTTTAATGAATAGCCCAGTTTGCTTTTTTTTTTTTTTAAAGAAATTCACGTTCTTTTATTTATTTATTTATTTATTTATGACTGTGTTGAGTCTTCGTTTCTGTGCGAGGGCTCTCTCCAGTTGCGGCAAGTGGGGACCACTCTTCATCACAGTGCGCGGGCCTCTCGCCATCGCGGCCTCTCTTGTTGTGGAGCACAGGCTTCAGACACGCAGGCTCAGTAATTGTGGCTCACGGGCCCAGTTGCTCCGTGGCATGTGGGATCTTCCCAGACCAGGGCTCGAACCCGTGTCCCCTGCATTGGCAGGCAGACCCTCAACCACTGCGCCACCAGGGAAGCCCCTGTTGGAAGATTTTTAATCACAGTTTCAATTTCATTGCTTGTGATAGGTTTGTTCATATTCTCTATTTCTTCCTGATTCAGTCTTGGAAAGTTATCCCTTTCTAAGAATTTGTCCATTTCTTCCAGGTTGTCCATTTTATTGGCATAGAGTTGCTTGTAGTAGTCTCTTAGGATGCTTTGTATTCCTGTGGTGTCTGTTGTAACTTCTCCTTTTTCACTTCTAATTTTGTTGATTTGAGTCCTCTCCCTCTTTTTCTTGAGTCTGGCTAAAGGTTTATCATTTTTGTTTATCTTCTCAAAGAACCAGCTTTTAGTTTTATTGATCTTTGCTTTCGTTTTCTTTGTTTCTATTTCATTTATTCCTGCTCTGATCTTTATGATTCCTTTCCTTCTACTAACTTTGGGTTTTGTTCTTCTTTCTCTAGTTCCTCTAAGTGTAAGGTTAGATTGTTTATTTGAGATTTTTCTTGTTTCTTGAGGTAAGCTTGTATTGCTATAAACTTCCCTCTTACAACTGTTTTTGCTGCATCCCATAGGTTTTGGATCATCGTGTTTTTGTTGTCATTTGTCTCTAGGTAGTTTTTGATTTCCTCTTTTATTTCTTCAGTGATCTCTTGGTTATTTAGTAACGTATTGTTTAGCCTCCATGTGTTTGTGTTTTTTATGGTTTTTTCCCTGTAATTGATTTCTAATCTCATAGCATTTTGGTCAGAACAGCTGCTTGATATGATTTCAGTTTTCTTAAATTTACTGAGGCTTTTTTGTGACCCAAGATGTGATCTGTCCTGGAGAATGTTCCGTGTGCAGTTGAGAAGAACGTGTAATCTGCTGTTTTTGGATGGAATGTCCTATAAATATCAATTAACTCTATCTGGTCTATTGTGTCATTTAAAGCTTGTGTTTCCTTATTAATTTTCTGTCAGGATGATCTCCACTGGTGTAAGTGAGCTGTTAAAGTCCCCCGCTATTATTGTGTTACTGTCGATTTCCTCTTTTATAGCTGTTAGCAGTTGCCTTATATATTGAGGTGCTCCTATGTTGGGTACATATATATTTATAATTGTTATATCTTCTTCTTGGATTGATCCCTTGACCATTATGTAGTGTCTTTCCTTGTCTCTTGTAACATTCTTTATTTTAAAGTCTATTTTACCTGATATGAGTATTGCTACTCCAGCTTTCTTTTGATTTTCATTTGCATAGAATATATTTTTCCATCGCCTCACTTTCAGTCTGTATGTGTCCCTAGGTCTGAAATGGGTCTCTTGTTGACAGCATATATATGGGTCTTGTTTTTGTTTCCATTCAGAGAGCCTGTGTCTTTTGGTTGGAACATTTAGTCCATTCATTTTTAAGGTAATTATCGATACATATGTTCCTATTACTATTTTCTTAATTGTTATGGGTTTGTCTTGGTGGGTCCTTTTCTTCTCTTGTGTTTCCCACTTAGAGAAGTTCCTTTAGCATTTGGTGTAGAGCTGGTTTCATGGTGCTGAATTCTCTTAGCTTTTGCTTGTCTGTAGGACTTTTGATTTCTCTGTGAAATCTGAATGAGATCCTTGCTGGGTGGAGTACTCTTGGTTGTAGGTTCTTCCCTTTCATCACTTTAAATTTATCATGCCACTCCATTCTGGCTTGTAGATTTTCTGCTGAGAAATCAGCTGTTATGGGAGTTCCCTTGTATGTTATTTGTCATTTTTCCCTTGTTGCTTTCAATAATTTTTCTTTGTCTTTAATTTTTGTCAGTTTGGTTACTATGTGTCTTGGCATTTTTCTCCTTTGGTTTATCCTGCCTGGGACTCTCTGCACTTCCTGGACTTGTCTGGCTATTTCTGTTCCCATGCTAGGGAAGTTTTTGACTATAATCTCTTCAAATATATTCTTGGGTCCTTTCTCTCTCTCTTCTCCTTCTGGGACCCCTATAATGTGAATGTTGTTGCGTTTAATGTTGTCCCAGAGGACTCTTAGGGTGTCTTCATTTATTTTCATTCTTTTTCTTTATTCTGTTCCATGGCAGTGATTTCCACCTTTCTGTCTTCCAGGCCACTTATCCGTTCTTCTGCCACAGTTATTCTGCTACTGATTCCTTCTAGTGTATTTTTCATTTCAGTTATTATATTATTCACCTCTGTTTGTTTGTTCTTTAATTCTTCTAGGTGTTTGTTCCTTAATTCTTCTAGGTCTTTGTTAAGCATTTCTTGCATCTTCTCGAACTTTGCCTCCATTCTTTTTCCAAGGTCTTGGATCATCTTCACTATCATTATTCGGAATTCTTTTTCTGGGAGGTTCCCTAGCTCCACCTCATTTCGTTTTTTTTCTGGGGTTTTATCTTGTTCCTTGATCTGGTATAAAGTCCTCTGCCTTTTCATTTTGTCTATCTTTCTGTGAATGTGGTTTTCCTTCCACAGGCTTCAGAATTGTAGTTCTTCTTGCTTCTGCTGTCTGCTCTCCAGTGGATGAGTCTATCTTAGAGGCTTGTGCAAGCTTCCTGATGGGAGGGACTGGTGGTGGGTAGAGCTGGTTGTTGCTTTGGTGGGCAGAGCTTTAATCCGCTTGTCTGTGGATTAAATAAAACTTTAATAAAAAAGTTTAATCCGCTTGTCTGCTGATGCATGGGGCTGGGTTCCCTCCCTGTTGGTTGTTTGGCCTGAGGCAAGCCAGCACTGGAGCCTACCTTGCTCTTGGTGGGGCTAATGGCGGACTCTGGGAGGGCTCACACCAAGGAGTATTTCCCAGAACTTCTGCTGCCAGTGTCTTTGTCCTCATGGTGAGCCACAGCCACAGCCAGCACTTGCCTCTGCAGGAGACCCTGTAAAACTAGCAGGTAGTTCTGGTCATTCTCTTACGGGGTCACTGCTCCTTCCCCTGGGTCCTGATGTGCACACTACTTTGTGTGTGCCCTCCAAGAGTGGAGTATCTGAGTGGACTTGAGACTCTGAGACTCTGCGTGGAGTTGCACAGACTCTGGGTCCTGTGAAGCTTCGATGTTTTGTGGTTCTAGAAATCCTATAGGAGACGGTCCACAGCAGGTGAAGCTAATGCTGTCAGTAGAGGTGATGAAGCCAAAGATCTGCAGTTCCGACTAGAGGTGCTGATGTACATACAGGACAAAATCATCTCTTGTGAATGTAGTTCAGGCATGTTTAAGATGAATGCAGGCATGTTAATGCCTACCATATTCTATCTTGAGCCTCTCCTCAGGGACCCCCTCCTCAGTTCCTGAGGCTCCTGTAGGTCATGTACAGGGGACTGGAGAGTGGGCTCTGTCCAGTCTGAGCCCTGACTTACGCTGTGTGTATCTTAGGATACTTTGTATTTCTGTGGTGTCTGTTGTAACATCATCTCTTTCATTTCAGGTTTATTTGGGCCCTCTCTTTTTAAAAAAACATACAACTGTTGTGTTTTATTCTTTACAGAAGTTTAATAAGTGTTTGATCTACTATCCTTACTCTATGTATACTTTTTGCAGTGAGATTTTTACTTTACTTTGTTTTCTTGTTACTATCAATAATTAGTGAGACTTCTTTTAAGCTATCTTCAACATTGCTTATAAAGCTGCTTTATTAGTGATGACAGAGCCTTAATGGAAGTCATGTTCTGGTTGTAAATTAGAATACAATGTGCCAGCAAAAAGCCCCTTAAGTTTATGTCTCATTACTTCTTGTTCTTTTTTTAATTTAATTTTTAATTTTTATCTGAGCAAATTTGATTAAAATGTTTTGTTTCTTCTAGGTGTGCAAGATGTGATTCTTTTAAACATATACATATATCTATTCTTCTTTGGATCATTTTCCCATGTAGGTTATGACACACTGTTGAGTAATATTCTCTTGGTATTACATAGGTCTTTGGTGATTACATATTTCACATGTGTTTCTATATCTATCTTAACCCCAATATCCTAATGTATCCAATCCTCACACCTATCCATTTGGTGAACCATAAGCTTAGTTAATGAATCTGTGATTGCATTTCTCTGTGGAAATATCTTCATTGGTATCAATTTTTAGCTAAGACCTATAAGTGATATTATAGGATATGTGTCTTTTGCTTTCTGACTTAGTACTATTTACCTGATTACCTCAAGAATGATACATGGTGCTGCAAATGGCATTGTTTCATTTTTTTCTCTGGCTAATATTCCATCTGTACGTGTACCAGTTCTTCTTTGACCACGCACCTCTTGATGGACTTTTTGGTTGCGTCCATGTCTTGGCTATTGTAATACAGCTGCAATGCACATTTGCTTGCCTGTGTCTTTCCAGTTTTATCTTCTTATGTTATAGGAGAAGGAGTGGGCTTGCTGTATCATATGGTAGCTCAGTGTGTACATTTTAAAGGCACCACCATTCAGTTCTCATTAGTGGGTCTTTCCAGGTTACGTCCCACTTAAAGTTGAGGGTATGCATTTCTCCAAAACACCTTCAATATTTATTGTTTGTAGTTCTCTTGCTGATGGTTATTCTGACAGGTGAGAGCTGAGACCTCTTTGTGGTTGAATTTGCATGTGTCCCATAATCTGTTGAAATTGAGCTTTAAAGCATGTCCTTTTTATTTATCAAACTGTGACTACAGCTTAGATCTTCAAAGTGTTTTCTTAAGTTTGTGTCCCATTTTGAAAATTTTTGTCCATTACCTCCCTCAGGACATTTTGAGGGCAGGTTTCATTTACAGCCCTGCAGTACTTGTTCATATGAAGTGACCATTAGCCCAGGCTTTAAAGCTGCTTTTGCAGGTAACAGCCAGAGGGTGGCAACAGTACCCCACGCTGGTACTTGGGAAGCAGACCTACCCGCCAGTGGTGTTCCTCGGTTATAAATTAAAGTGGAATGTGCTCAGATAAACCCACAAATGCTGATGTCTCCTTACATTTGTTTGTTTTTTAAATGTAATTGATATTTTTTACTGGAGTAATATTCCATTGTATACAAGGACCACTTCTTCTTGGTGCATTCCTCTGTTGATGGACATTTTTGTTGCTTCCAAGTGTTGACTATGGTAAATATTGCTGGTGTACAGGTTTGCCAGCCTGTGACTTTTTGATTCTCATTTTCTCAGGTGATAGGCCCAGCAGGGGTTGTGATTGATTGACTGGTAGCTCAAAGTTTCCCTTTTCAAAGCACCTACATTGTGTTTTCATTAGTGGCTCTTTACATGCCCCCCCTTACAACCGAGTGTACGCATTTCTCCCCAATCGCTTCAGCATTTATTTTGTGCAGGATTTTTCCTAATGGCCATTCTGACTGCTGTGAGCTGATAGGTTTTTGTAATATGGGTATGCATATCATTAAAATTTCTAAAATTCATCATTTTTCCATGCCTTTTTCTTTTCTGTTTAAAAAAAAGAAAAAAGTGTGAGTACAATATACCTCTTGAAATTGTCTTCTTGGAACGTTGCCCTCTTTTGAATTTTTCAGTCACTTTTCAACCCCAGGATTGTTTTGGAGGGTAGGTGTCATTTACAGGCCTGCAAGTTTTGTGAATATGTAGTAACCTTAATCAATGGGTTTAAAGCTGCTGTTGCAGGAAACGGCTACAATGAGGTAGAATTTCTCCATTCCCAAATCTGGATACTAGGGCAAGAGCCTTTCCGGAAGTCATGTTCCTAGGTTGTAAATTAGAATGGAATGTGTCAGGAGATACCCCCATAAGTTTATGTCTCATTACTTCTTCTTGGTTTTGTTCATTTTTTTAATCGGGGTGAAGATTAGAGTATTGTTTGTCCTAAGTGTACACAATCTGGTTCATTTGTACATTATATACGTCTATTCATGTACAGATCCTCTTCCCATGTAAAATATTACAGAGTGTTCCATAGACCCCCTTAATATATGGTCTGGCTTTTTGATATATGTATATAGTATGTATTTGTATACGTATACTAACACTAATCTTCATTTATAAATTCCCCCCTCCTTTCCTTTTAGATGAGCATAGTTTGTTTTCTAAGCCTGTGAGTGTCTTTCTCTTTGGAAATATGTTCATTTGTGTCAGTTATTAGATAATGCCATAAGTGATATTATAGGATATAGGTCTTTTGCTTTCCAACCTACTTCATGTTTTGTGATTATCTCCAGGCTCATCTATGGTGCCTCATAGAGCACTGCTTCATGTTTTCCATGGCTAATATTCCATTGTATACATGGACCACTTCTTCTTGGTGCATTCCTCTGTTGATGGACATTTTCGTTGCTTCCAAGTGTTGCCTATGGTAAATATTGCTGGAGTGCAGGATTGCCAGCCTGTGATTTTTGATTTTCATTTTCTCAGGTGATAGACCCAGCAGTGGGTATGATTGATTGACTGGTATGGTAGCTCAATGTTTACCTTTTCAAGGCACCTCAGTTGTGCTTCCATTAGTGGCTCTTACCACGTCCCCCTTAGAATCGAGGGTACGCATTTGTCCACAATCACGTCAGCATTTATTGTTTGCAGCATTTTTATTGATGGCCATTCTGACTGGTGTGAGCTGATAGGTTTTTGTAATTTGGGTTTACATGTCTGTAAATATTCCTAAAATTCATCATTTGTCCACGCCTTTTTCTTTTCTGTTAAAAGAAAAAAGGAAAAAAGTGTGAGTACAATATACTTCTTCAAATTGTCTTTTTGGAAGGTTGCACTCTTGAATTTTTTGGTCGATTTTCGACCTCAGTATTTTTTGGAGGGCAGGTGTCATTTACAGAACTGCAATTGGTGAATATTTAGTGACCTTTTGCAGTGGGTTTAAAGCTGCTGTTGTGGGAAACGGCCACAATGATGCAGCATTTCTCCATTCCCAAATCTGGGTACGAGGGCAGCAGAGCCGTTCTGGAAGTCGTTTACCTAGGTTGTAAATTTGAATGGAATGTGCCAGGAAAACCCCCCATAAGTTTATGTCTCATTACTCCTAGTTCGTTGTTTTAATTTTTTAAATTGGGGTAATGGTTAGAATGTTGCTTGTCCAAGGTGTACACACTCTGGTTCATTTACACATTATATATATCTATTTAAGTAGAGAGTCTCTTCCCATGTAAATTATTACAGAGTGTTCCGTAAACCTCCCTTGCTATATGTTCGGTCTTATTGATATATGTATATAATATGTATTTGTATACATATGGTAACACTAATCTTCAATTATCCATTCCCCCCACCTTTCCTTTTAGATAAGCATAGTTTATTTTAATAAGTGTGATTGACTTTCTCTGTGGAAATATGTTCACTTGTATCAGTTATTAGATAACGCCTATAAGTGATATCATAGGATATAGGACTTTTGCTTTCCGACTTACCTCATGTTCTGTGATTATCTCCGAGATCATCTATGGTGCCTAAAAGAGCAGTGTTTCATTGTTTTCCATGGCTAGTATTCATTGTGTACATGAACCACTTCTTTATCCCTTCATCTGTTGATGGACATTTTGGTTGCTTCACTGTCTTGTCTATTGTGAATAAGGCTGTACTGCAGCTTTTGCAGCCCGCGTCTTCTTGACTCTGGTATTCTCAAGTGAGAGACCCATAGGTGCAACTGCTGGATTGAATGGTACCTCAATTTTTCCTTTTAAATGCAGCTCCATTCTGTTCTCTTTATTGTCTTTTAACCACTTTACATCTCACCAGCAGCTAGAGGGTACACAGTTTTCTAAAACCCCTTCAGCATTTATAGTTTGTAGACTTTTTGCTGATGGTCATTTGACTGGTGTGAGCTGAAACCATTCTGGAGGTTGGATTTGCATGTGGCTACTAATTCCTTATACTGAGCTTTAGGCACGTTCTGTTTCTTCTTTTCCTTTCTTTACTTAACGAGTAAGTACAACTTCCCTCTTCATATTGCCTTCTTGACAAATTTGTCATGTGTTGAATTTTCTTGCCTATTCCCTATCCCAGGGCATTTTTTGAGGGCAGGTGTCATTTGCAGCCCTGCAGGCCTTGTGACTATTAAGCAACCAATAGCACTGGGTTTAAAGCTGCTGTTGTGCGAAACAGCCACAAGGTGGCAGCATTATTACATTCTCAACTCTTGTTACTAGGGCAACAGAGTCTTCCTGGAGGTAATGTTCCAAGGTTGGAAATTAGAGTGGAATGTGCTGGGGTAAGCCCTCAAAAGGTTATGTCTCCTTGCTTATGTTTGTTTTTAAAATTTAATTTATATTTCATGTAGGAGTAAATTTGATTAGAGTGTTGTTATTGTCTGGCTGTACAGAATCTGCTCAATGATTCATACATATGTCTGTTCATCTTTGGATCCTGTTACCATGTATGTTATTACAGAATGATGAGTAGACCTCCCTTGGTATTTGTTAGGTGTTTTGTCATTATATATTTTATATGTATTGGTGATTATATAATTCATATAGTTTATATGTTATATGTTTATAGACATTTAACATACATTAGTATATGTATGTTAGCCCATTAATCCTAATTTATCCATCCACACACCTTCCATTTTGGTTAACCATTAGTTTGTTTTATAAGTCTGTGAGAGTGTTTTTCTGTGGAAATATGTTAATTGGTAGCAATGTTAGGATAACATGTATAAACGATACCATAGGATATTTGTCTTTCCCTTTTGACTTACTTTACCCAGTTACTTACCCAATTATTTCTAGGCTCATCTGCACTCCTGAAAACGTCTCTGTTCATTTTTTTGCCGAAGCTACTATTCCATTCGGTACGTATACCGCTTCTTCTTTCTCCATTTATCTTTTGATGGACATTTTGTTTGCTTGCCTGTCTTGGCTATTGTAAATATGGCTGCAGTGCATGTTTTCCTGTCTGTGCCTTTCCGATTCTGGTCTTCTTAGGGTATAGGCCCATTAGGGGATCGGCCGCAACATTTGGTAGCTAAGTTTCTACCTTTTAAATGCAGCTCCATTCTGTTCTCATGATTAGCTGTTACCAATTTACATCCAACAAACAGCATAGTGGGTATGCCTTTCCACACTAAACCGTCAGCATTCATTGTTTGTAGATGTTTTACGGATGGCATTTTAATACTGAGTGGCGAAATCTTTTTGGAGGTTGAATTTGCATCCAACCAATAATTCCTTATACTGAGCTTTAGGCATGTCCTGCTTTTTCTTTTCCTTTTTTTTCTTAAAGAGTGAGTACAACTTCCCTCTTCATATTGCCTTCTTGACAAATTGTCATGTGTTGAATTTTCTTGCCTATTCCCTACCCCAGGGCATTTTTTGAGGGCAGGTGTCATTTACAGCCCTGCAGTCTTTGTGAATATTAGTGACCATTAGCAGTAGATTGAAAGCTGCTGTTTGAGGAAACGGCCTTAGGGTGGCAGCATTTCTAAGTTGTTAACTCTGCTTGCTTGGGAAACAGAACCCTGCTGCAAGTTGTGCTTTTTGGTTGCAGATTAGAGTGGAATGTGCCAGGAGAAACCCCCGTAAGGTTTAGCCTCCTTAATTCTTGTTTGCGACTTTAGGTTGTAGTTTTTATCAGAGGAAATTTGATTGAAAAATGTCTTTTGTTCTGGGTGAAAAGAATCTTGTTCATTTACACATATACATATATCTATTGATCTTTGGGTCCTTTTCCATGTCGGTTATTACATAGTTTTGAGTTGACCACTCTTGGTATTCCATAGGTCTTTGGGGATGATATATTTTATATGTATTAGTATACGTTTGTTAACCCCAATATCCTAATTTATCCATTCCTCACACCTTTTCTTTGGCTTAACCATAAGTGTGTCTTCTCAATGTGAGATTGTCTTTCTCTGTGGAAATATGTTCATTTTTATGAATTTTCAGATGACATAAGTGATATCCTAGGACATTTGTGTCTCGCATTCTGACTTACTTCACATTGTGTGATTATCCCTAGGCTCATCTGTGGTGCTGCCTATGCCATTCTTTTTTTTTTTCGTGACTCATATTCCAATGTGTCCATATACCACTTCTTCTTTGTCCATGCATTTGTTTATGGACCTTCTTTTTGCTTCCATGTCTTGGCTAGTTCAATATTGCTGCAGTGCACATTTGCCTGCATCTGTCTTTCCGATTCTGGTGGTCTTAGATTATATGTCCAAAAGGTGCACTGCCGCATCATATGGTAGCTCAATTTTTTCTTTTAAAGCAGCTCCGTTCAGTTTTCATTAATTCTGATACCACTTTACATCCCACCAGCAGCTAGAAGGTACACAGTTCTCTAAAACCTTTCAGCATTTATAGTTTGTAGACTTTTTGCTGATGGTCATTTGACTGGTGTGAGCTGAAACCATTCTGGAGGTTGGATTTGCATGTGGCTACTAATTCCTTATACTGAGCTTTAGGCACGTTCTGTTTCTTCTTTTCCTTTCTTTACTTAACGAGTAAGTACAACTTCCCGCTTCATATTGACTTCTTGAAAAATTTGTCATGTGTTGAATTTTCTTTCCTATTCCCTACCCCGGGGCATTTTTTGAGGGCAGGTGTCATTTACAGCCCTGAAGGCCTTGTGACTGACTATTAAGGAACCATTAGCACTGGGTTTAAAGCTGCTGTTGTGGGAAACAGCCACAAGGCGGCAACATTATTACGTTCCCAACTGTTGTTACCAGGGCAACAGTGTCTTCCTGGAGGTAGTGTTGCGAGGTCGTAATTTAGAGTGGAATGTGCTGGGGCAAGCCCTCAGAAGGTTGTGTCTCCTTACTTATGTTTGTGTTTAAAATTTAATTTATATTTCTTACCGGAGTAAATTTGATTAGAGTGTTGTGATTGTCTGGCTGTACAGAATCTGCTCAATGATACATACATATGTCTGTTCATCTTCGGATCCGGTTACCATGTATGTTATTACAGAATGTTGAGTAGACCTCACTTGGTATTTGATAGGTGTTTTGTCATTATATATTTTATATGTATTGGTGACTTAACAATTCATATAGTTTATATGTTATATGTTTATAGACATTTAACATATATTAGTGTATGTATATTAGCCCCATAATCCTAATTTATCCATCCTCCCACCTTTCATTTTGGTTAACCATTAGTTTGTTTTATAAGTCTGTGAGTGTCTTTTTCTTTGGAAATATGTTCATTGGTAGCAATCTTAGGATAACATGTATAAACGATACCATAGGATATTTGTCATTCCCTTTTGACTTACTTAACCCAATATGATTACTTCTAGGCTCATCTGTACTCCTGAAGATGGCACTGTTCCTTTTTTTTCCCGAGGCTACTATTCCATTCGGTACGTATACCGCTTCTTCTTTGTCCATTTATCTGTTGATGGACATTTTGTTGGCTTGCCTGTCTTGGTTATTGAAAATATGGCTGCAGTGCATGTTTTCCTGTCTGTGCCTTTCCGATTCTGGTCTTCTTAGGGTATAGGCCCATTAGGGGATCAGCAACAACATATGGTAGCTCAGTTTTTACCTTTTAAATGCAGCTCCATTCTGTTCTCATGATTAGCTGTTACCAGTTTATATCCAACCAACAACATAGTGGGTATGCCTTTCTCCACTAACCCGTCAGCATTCATTGTTTGTAGACGTTTTATGGATGGCATTTTGAATGCTGGGTGGCGAACTCTTTTTGTAGTTTGGATTTCCATCGAACCAATAATTTCTGATATTGAGCTTTTGTCCATGTTCTTCTTTTTTTTTTTTAAATAACAGAGTGAGTAACACTTACCTCTTCAAACTCTTTTCTTGAAAAATTTTCCGTGTTGTGTACTTTTTTGGCCATTCCCAACCCCAGGATATTTTTTGAGGGCATGAGTCATTTACAGCCCTGCAGTCCTTGTGAATATTAGTGACCATTAGCAGTATATTGAAAGCTGCTGTTTGAGGAAATGGCCTTAGGGTGGCAGGATTCCTACGTTGCCAACTCTGCTTGCTAGGGAAACAGAACCTTGCTGCATGTTGTGCTTTTTGGTGGCAGATTAGAGTGGAATGTGCCCAGACAAACCCCCGTAAGGTTTAGCCTCCTTAATTCTTGTTTGTGTCTTTAAGTTGTAGTTGTTATCAGAGGAAATTTGATTGAAATATTTGATTGAATTTGTTCTGGGTGAACAGAATCTTGTTCATTCACACATAGAAGTATATCTATTGATCTTTGGGTCCTTTTCCATGTAGGTTATTACAGAGTGTTGAGTAGACCACTCTTGGTATTCCATAGGTTTTTGGGGATGATATATTTTATATGTATTAGTATATGTTTGTTAACCCCAATATCCTAATTTATCCATTCCTCACAGCTTTTCTTTGGCTTAACCATAAGTGTGTCTTCTCAATGTGACATTGTCTTTCTCTGTGGAAATATGTTCAATTTAGGAATTTTCAGATGACATAAGTGATATCCTAGGACATTTGTGTCTCGCATTCTGACTTACTTCACGTTGTGTGATTATCTCTAGGCTCATCTGTGGTGCTGCCTATGCCATTCTTTTATTTTTTTTTTCATGACTAATATTCCAATGTGTCCATATACCATTTCTTCTTTGTCCATTCATTTGTTTATGGACCTTTTTTTGCTTCCATGTCTTGGCTACTTCAATATTGCTGCAGTGCACATTTGTCTGCCTCTGTCTTTCCGATTCTTTTGGTCTTAGGTTAGAGGCCCAAAAGGTACGCTGCCGCATCGTATGGTAGCTCAATTTTTTCCTTTTAAAGCAGCTCCGTTCAGTTTTCGTTAGTGCTGATACCACTTTACATCCCACCAGCAGCTAGAAGGTACACAGTTCTCTAAAACCCCTTCAGCATTTATAGTTTGTAGACTTTGTGCTGATGGTCATTTGACTGGTGTGAGCTGAAACCATTCTGGAGGTTGGATTTGCATGTGGCTACTAATTCCTTATACTGAGCTTTAGTCATGTCCTGCTTTTTCTTTTCCTTTTGGTTCTTAAAGAGTGAGTACAACTTCCCTCTTCATATTGCCTTCTTGACAAATTTGTCATGTGTTGAATTTTCTTGCCTATTCCCTACCCCAGGGCATTTTTGGAGGGCAGGTGTCATTTGCAGCCCTGCAGGCCTTGTGACTATTAAGCAACCATTAGCACTGGGTTTAAAGCTGCTGTTGTGGGAAACAGCCACAAGGCGGCAACATTATTACGTTCCCAACTGTTGTTACTAGGGCAACAGTGTCTTCCTGGAGGTAGTGTTGCGAGGTCGTAATTTAGAGTGGAATGTGCTGGGGCAGGCCCTCAGAAGGTTGTGTCTCCTTACTTATGTTTGTGTTTAAAATTTAATTTATATTTCTTACCGGAGTAAATTTGATTAGAGTGTTGTGATTGTCTGGCTGTACAGAATCTGCTCAATGATACATACATATGTCTGTTCATCTTCGGATCCGGTTACCATGTATGTTATTACAGAATGTTGAGTAGACCTCACTTGGTATTTGATAGGTGTTTTGTCATTATATATTTTATATGTATTGGTGACTTAACAATTCATATAGTTTATATGTTATATGTTTATAGACATTTAACATATATTAGTGTATGTATATTAGCCCCATATTCCTAATTTATCCATCCTCCCACCTTTCATTTTGGTTAACCATTAGTTTGTTTTATAAGTCTGTGAGTGTCTTTTTCTTTGGAAATATGTTCATTGGTAGCAATCTTAGGATAACATGTATAAACAATAACATAGGATATTTGTCATTCCCTTTTGATTTACTTAACCCAATATGATTACTTCTAGGCTCATCTGCACTACTGAAAACGGCACTGTTCATTTTCTTCCCGAGGCTACTATTCCATTGGGAACGTATACCGCTTCTTCTTTGTCCATTTATCTGTTGATGGACATTTTGTTTGCTTGCCTGTCTTGGCTATTGTAAATATGGCTGCAGTGCAGGTTTTCCTGTCTCTGCCTTTCCGATTCTGGTCTTCTTAGGGTATAGGCCCATTAGGGGCTCAGCTGCAAGATATGGTAGCTCAGTTTTTACCTTTTAAATGCAGCTCCATTCTGTTCTCATGATTAGCTGTTAACAGTTTACATCCAGCCAACAGCATAGTGGGTATGCCTTTCTCCACTAACCCGTCAGCATTCATTGTTTGTAGACTTTTTACGGATGGCATTTTGAATACTGGGTGGCGAAATCTTTTTGTAGTATGGATTTGCATCCAACCAATAATTCTTGATATTGAGCCTTTATCCATGTTCTTCTTTTTTTAAAATAACAGAGTGAGGAACACTTACCCCTTCAAACTGTTTTATTGTAAAGTCTTCCTTGTTGTGAAATTTTTTGGCTATTCCCAACCCCAGGACATTTTTTGAGGGCATGAGTCATTTACAGCCCTTCAGTCCTTGTGAATATTAGTGACCATTAGCAGTAGATTGAAAGCTGCTGTTTGAGAAAACGGCCTTAGGGTGGCAGCATTTCTAAGTTGTTAACTCTGCTTGCTTGGGAAACAGAACCCTGCTGCAAGTTGTGCTTTTTCGTTGCAGATTAGAGTGGAATGTGCCAGGAGAAACCCCCGTAAGGTTTAGCCTCCTTAATTCTTGTTTGTGACTTTAGGTTGTAGTTTTTATCAGAGGAAATTTGATTGAAAAATGTCTTTTGTTCTGGGTGAAAAGAATCTTGTTCATTTACACATATACATATATCTATTGATCTTTGGGTCCTTTTCCATGTCGGTTATTACATAGTTTTGAGTTGACCACTCTTGGTATTCCATAGGTCTTTGGGGATGATATATTTTATATGTATTAGTATATGTTTGTTAACCCCAATATCCTAATTTATCCATTCCTCACACCTTTTCTTTGGCTTAACCATAAGTGTGTCTTCTCAATGTGAGATTGTCTTTCTCTGTGGAAATATGTTCATTTTTATGAATTTTCAGATGACATAAGTGATATCCTAGGACATTTGTGTCTCGCATTCTGACTTACTTCACGTTGTGTGATTATCTCTAGGCTCATCTGTGGTGCTGCCTATGCCATTCTTTTATTTTTTTCTTCATGACTAATATTCCAATGTGTCCATATACCATTTCTTCTTTGTCCATTCATTTGTTTATGGACCTTTTTTTGCTTCCATGTCTTGGCTACTTCAATATTGCTGCAGTGCACATTTGTCTGCCTCTGTCTTTCCGATTCTTTTGGTCTTAGGTTAGAGGCCCAAAAGGTACGCTGCCGCATCGTATGGTAGCTCAATTTTTTCCTTTTAAAGCAGCTCCGTTCAGTTTTCATTAGTGCTGATACCAGTTTACATCCCACCAGCAGCTAGAAGGTACACAGTTCTCTAAAACCCCTTCAGCGTTTATAGTTTGTAGACTTTTTGCTGATGGTCATTTGACTGGTGTGAGCTGAAACCATTCTGGAGGTTGGATTTGCATGTGGCTACTAATTCCTTATACTGAGCTTTAGGCATGTCCTGCTTTTTCTTTTCCTTTTTTTTTCTTAAAGAGTGAGTACAACTTCCCTCTTCATATTGCCTTCTTGACAAATTTGTCATGTGTTGAATTTTCTTGCCTATTCCCTACCCCAGGGCATTTTTGGAGGGCAGGTGTCATTTGCAGCCCTGCAGGCCTTGTGACTATTAAGCAACCATTAGCACTGGGTTTAAAGCTGCTGTTGTGGGAAACAGCCACAAGGCGGCAACATTATTACGTTCCCAACTGTTGTTACTAGGGCAACAGTGTCTTCCTGGAGGTAGTGTTGCGAGGTCGTAATTTAGAGTAGAATGTGCTGGGGCAAGCCCTCAGAAGGTTGTGTCTCCTTACTTATGTTTGTGTTTAAAATTTAATTTATATTTCTTACCGGAGTAAATTTGATTAGAGTGTTGTGATTGTCTGGCTGTACAGAATCTGCTCAATGATACATACATATGTCTGTTCATCTTCGGATCCGGTTACCATGTATGTTATTACAGAATGTTGAGTAGACCTCACTTGGTATTTGATAGGTGTTTTGTCATTATATATTTTATATGTATTGGTGACTTAACAATTCATATAGTTTATATGTTATATGTTTATAGACATTTAACATATATTAGTGTATGTATATTAGCCCCATAATCCTAATTTATCCATCCTCCCACCTTTCATTTTGGTTAACCATTAGTTTGTTTTATAAGTCTGTGAGTGTCTTTTTCTTTGGAAATATGTTCATTGGTAGCAATCTTAGGATAACATGTATAAACGATAACATAGGATATTTGTCATTCCCTTTTGATTTACTTAACCCAATATGATTACTTCTAGGCTCATCTGCACTACTGAAAACGGCACTGTTCATTTTCTTTCCGAGGCTACTATTCCATTGGGCACGTATACCGCTTCTTCTTTGTCCATTTATCTGTTGATGGACATTTTGTTTGCTTGCCTGTCTTGGCTATTGTAAATATGGCTGCTGTGCAGGTTTTCCTGTCTCTGCCTTTCCGATTCTGGTCTTCTTAGGGTATAGGCCCATTAGGGGCTCAGCTGCAAGATATGGTAGCTCAGTTTTTACCTTTTAAATGCAGCTCCATTCTGTTCTCATGATTAGCTGTTAACAGTTTACATCCAGCCAACAGCATAGTGGGTATGCCTTTCTCCACTAACCCGTCAGCATTCATTGTTTGTAGACTTTTTACGGATGGCATTTTGAATACTGGGTGGCGAAATCTTTTTGTAGTATGGATTTGCATCCAACCAATAATTCCTGATATTGAGCCTTTATCCATGTTCTTCTTTTTTTAAAATAACAGAGTGAGGAACACTTACCTCTTCAAACTGTTTTATTGTAAAGTCTTCCTTGTTGTCAAATTTTTTGGCTATTCCCAACCCCAGGACATTTTTTGAGGGCATGAGTCATTTACAGCCCTTCAGTCCTTGTGAATATTAGTGACCATTAGCAGTAGATTGAAAGCTGCTGTTTGAGGAAACGGCCTTAGGGTGGCAGCATTTCTAAGTTGTTAACTCTGCTTGCTTCAGAAACAGAACCCTGCTGCAAGTTGTGCTTTTTGGTTGCAGATTAGAGTGGAATGTGCCAGGAGAAACCCCCGTAAGGTTTAGCCTCCTTAATTCTTGTTTGTGACTTTAGGTTGTAGTTTTTATCAGAGGAAATTTGATTGAAAAATGTCTTTTGTTCTGGGTGAAAAGAATCTTGTTCATTTACACATATACATATATCGATTGATCTTTGGGTCCTTTTCCATGTCGGTTATTACATAGTTTTGAGTTGACCACTCTTGGTATTCCATAGGTCTTTGGGGATGATATATTTTATATGTATTAGTATATGTTTGTTAACCCCAATATCCTAATTTATCCATTCCTCACACCTTTTCTTTGGCTTAACCATAAGTGTGTCTTCTCAATGTGAGATTGTCTTTCTCTGTGGAAATATGTTCATTTTTATGAATTTTCAGATGACATAAGTGATATCCTAGGACATTTGTGTCTCGCATTCTGACTTACTTCACGTTGTGTGATTATCCCGAGGGTCATCTGTGGTGCTGCCTATGCCATTCTTTTCTTTTTTTTCGTGACTCATATTCCAATGTGTCCATATACCACTTCTTCTTTGTCCATTCATTTGTTTATGGACCTTCTTTTTGCTTCCATGTCTTGGCTAGTTCAGTATTGCTGCAGTGCACATTTGCCTGCCTCTGTCTTTCCGATTCTGGTGGTCTTAGGTTATATGTCCAAAAGGTGCACTGCCGCATCATATGGTAGCTCAATTTTTTCTTTTAAAGCAGCTCCGTTCAGTTTGCATTAGTTCTGATACCACTTTACATCCCACCAGCAGCTAGAAGGTACACAGTTCTCTAAAACTCTTTCAGCATTTATAGTTTGTAGACTTTTTGCTGATGGTCATTTGACTGGTGTGAGCTGAAACCATTCTGGAGGTTGCATTTGCATGTGGCTACTAATTCCTTATACTGAGCTTTAGGCACGTTCTGTTTCTTCTTTTCCTTTCTTTACTTAACGAGTAAGTACAACTTCCCTCTTCATATTGCCTTCTTGACAAATTTGTCATGTGTTGAATTTTCTTGCCTATTCCCTACCCCGGGGCATTTTTTGAGGGCAGGTGTCATTTACAGCCCTGCAGACCTTCTGACTATTAAGGAACCAGTAGCACTGGGTTAAAAGCTGCTGTTGTGCGAAACAGCCACAAGGTGGCAGCATTATTACTTTCTCGACTCTTGTTACTAGGGCAACAGTCTTCCTGGAGGTAGTGTTGCGAGGTTGTAAATTAGAGTGGATTGTGCTGGGGCAAGCCCTCAGAAGGTTATGTCTCCTTACTTATGTCTGTTTTTTAAATTTAATTTATATTTCTTATCGGAATAAATTTGATTAGAGTGTTGTGATTGTCTGGCTGTACAGAATCTGCTCAATGATTCATACAAATGTCTGTTCATCTTCGGAGCCTGTTACCATGTATGTTATTACAGAATGTTGAGTAGAACTCGCTTGGTATTTGGTAGTTGTTTTGTCATTATATATTTTATATGTATTGGTGATTATATAATTCCTATAGTTTATATGTTATATGTTTATGGACATTTAACATACATTAGTATATGTATGTTAGCCCCATAATCCTAATTTATCCATCCTCCCACCTTTCATTTTGGTTAACCATTAGTTTGTTTTATAAGTCTGTGAGTGTCTTTTTCTTTGGAAATATGTTCATTGGTAGCAATCTTAGGATAACATGTATAAACGATACCATAGGATATTTGTCATTTCCTTTTGACTTACTTAACCTAATATGATTACTTCTAGGCTCATCTGTACTCCTGAAGATGGCACTGTTCCTTTTTTTTCCCGAGGCTACTATTCCATTCGGTACGTATACCGCTTCTTCTTTGTCCATTTATCTGTTGATGGACATTTTGTTGGCTTGCCTGTCTTGGTTATTGAAAATATGGCTGCAGTGCATGTTTTCCTGTCTGTGCCTTTCCGATTCTGGTCTTCTTAGGGTATAGGCCCATTAGGGGATCAGCAACAACATATGGTAGCTCAGTTTTTACCTTTTAAATGCAGCTCCATTCTGTTCTCATGATTAGCTGTTACCAGTTTACATCCAACCAACAGCATAGTGGGTATGCCTTTCTCCACTAACCCGTCAGCATTCATTGTTTGTAGACGTTTTATGGATGCCATTTTGAATGCTGGGTGGCGAACTCTTTTTGTAGTTTGGATTTCCATCGAACCAATAATTTCTGATATTGAGCTTTTGTCCATGTTCTTCTTTTTTTTTTAAATAACAGAGTGAGTAACACTTACCTCTTCAAACTCTTTTCTTGAAAAATTTTCCGTGTTGTGTACTTTTTTGGCCATTCCCAACCCCAGGATATTTCTTGAGGGCATGAGTCATTTACAGCCCTGCAGTCCTTGTGAATATTAGTGACCATTAGCAGTAGATTGAAAGCTGCTCTTTGAGGAAATGGCCTTAGGGTGGCAGCATTTCTACGTTGCCAACTCTGCTTGCTAGGGAAACAGAACCTTGCTGCATGTTGTGCTTTTTGGTGGCAGATTAGAGTGGAATGTGCCCAGACAAACCCCCGTAAGGTTTAGCCTCCTTAATTCTTGTTTGTGTCTTTAAGTTGTAGTTGTTATCAGAGGAAATTTGATTGAAATATTTGATTGAATTTGTTCTGGGTGAACAGAATCTTGTTCATTCACACATATAAGTATATCTATTGATCTTTGGGTCCTTTTCCATGTAGGTTATTACAGAGTGTTGAGTAGACCACTCTTGGTATTCCATAGGTTTTTGGGGATGATATATTTTATATGTATTAGTATATGTTTGTTAACCCCAATATCCTAATTTATCCATTCCTCACAGCTTTTCTTTGGCTTAACCATAAGTGTGTCTTCTCAATGTGACATTGTCTTTCTCTGTGGAAATATGTTCAATTTAGGAATTTTCAGATGACATAAGTGATATCCTAGGACATTTGTGTCTCGCATTCTGACTTACTTCACGTTGTGTGATTATCTCTAGGCTCATCTGTGGTGCTGCCTATGCCATTCTTTTATTTTTTTCTTCATGACTAATATTCCAATGTGTCCATATACCATTTCTTCTTTGTCCATTCATTTGTTTATGGACCTTTTTTTGCTTCCATGTCTTGGCTACTTCAATATTGCTGCAGTGCACATTTGTCTGCCTCTGTCTTTCCGATTCTTTTGGTCTTAGGTTAGAGGCCCAAAAGGTACGCTGCCGCATCGTATGGTAGCTCAATTTTTTCCTTTTAAAGCAGCTCCGTTCAGTTTTCGTTAGTGCTGATACCACTTTACATCCCACCAGCAGCTAGAAGGTACACAGTTCTCTAAAACCCCTTCAGCGTTTATAGTTTGTAGACTTTTTGCTGATGGTCATTTGACTGGTGTGAGCTGAAACCATTCTGGAGGTTGGATTTGCATGTGGCTACTAATTCCTTATACTGAGCTTTAGGCATGTCCTGCTTTTTCTTTTCCTTTTTTTTTCTTAAAGAGTGAGTACAACTTCCCTCTTCATATTGCCTTCTTGACAAATTTGTCATGTGTTGAAGTTTCTTACCTATTCCCTACCCCAGGGCATTTTTGGAGGGCAGGTGTCATTTGCAGCCCTGCAGGCCTTGTGACTATTAAGCAACCATTAGCACTGGGTTTAAAGCTGCTGTTGTGGGAAACAGCCACAAGGCGGCAACATTATTACGTTCCCAACTGTTGTTACTAGGGCAACAGTGTCTTCCTGGAGGTAGTGTTGCGAGGTCGTAATTTAGAGTGGAATGTGCTGGGGCAAGCCCTCAGAAGGTTGTGTCTCCTTACTTATGTTTGTGTTTAAAATTTAATTTATATTTCTTACCGGAGTAAATTTGATTAGAGTGTTGTGATTGTCTGGCTGTACAGAATCTGCTCAATGATACATACATATGTCTGTTCATCTTCGGATCCGGTTACCATGTATGTTATTACAGAATGTTGAGTAGACCTCACTTGGTATTTGATAGGTGTTTTGTCATTATATATTTTATATGTATTGGTGACTTAACAATTCATATAGTTTATATGTTATATATTTATAGACATTTAACATATATTAGTGTATGTATATTAGCCCCATAATCCTAATTTATCCATCCTCCCACCTTTCATTTTGGTTAACCATTAGTTTGTTTTATAAGTCTGTGAGTGTCTTTTTCTTTGGAAATATGTTCATTGGTAGCAATCTTAGGATAACATGTATAAACGATAACATAGGATATTTGTCATTCCCTTTTGATTTACTTAACCCAATATGATTACTTCTAGGCTCATCTGCACTACTGAAAACGGCACTGTTCATTTTCTTTCCGAGGCTACTATTCCATTGGGCACGTATACCGCTTCTTCTTTGTCCATTTATCTGTTGATGGCCATTTTGTTTGCTTGCCTGTCTTGGCTATTGTAAATATGGCTGCTGTGCAGGTTTTCCTGTCTCTGCCTTTCCGATTCTGGTCTTCTTAGGGTATAGGCCCATTAGGGGCTCAGCTGCAAGATATGGTAGCTCAGTTTTTACCTTTTAAAAGCAGCTCCATTCTGTTCTCATGATTAGCTGTTAACAGTTTACATCCAGCCAACAGCATAGTGGGTATGCCTTTCTCCACTAACCCGTCAGCATTCATTGTTTGTAGACTTTTTACGGATGGCATTTTGAATACTGGGTGGCGAAATCTTTTTGTAGTATGGATTTGCATCCAACCAATAATTCCTGATATTGAGCCTTTATCCATGTTCTTCTTTTTTTAAAATAACAGAGTGAGGAACACTTACCTCTTCAAACTGTTTTATTGTAAAGTCTTCCTTGTTGTCAAATTTTTTGGCTATTCCCAACCCCAGGACATTTTTTGAGGGCATGAGTCATTTACAGCCCTTCAGTCCTTGTGAATATTAGTGACCATTAGCAGTAGATTGAAAGCTGCTGTTTGAGGAAACGGCCTTAGGGTGGCAGCATTTCTAAGTTGTTAACTCTGCTTGCTTGGGAAACAGAACCCTGCTGCAAGTTGTGCTTTTTGGTTGCAGATTAGAGTGGAATGTGCCAGGAGAAACCCCCGTAAGGTTTAGCCTCCTTAATTCTTGTTTGTGACTTTAGGTTGTAGTTTTTATCAGAGGAAATTTGATTGAAAAATGTCTTTTGTTCTGGGTGAAAAGAATCTTGTTCATTTACACATATACATATATCTATTGATCTTTGGGTCCTTTTCCATGTCGGTTATTACATAGTTTTGAGTTGACCACTCTTGGTATTCCATAGGTCTTTGGGGATGATATATTTTATATGTATTAGTATATGTTTGTTAACCCCAATATCCTAATTTATCCATTCCTCACACCTTTTCTTTGGCTTAACCATAAGTGTGTCTTCTCAATGTGAGATTGTCTTTCTCTGTGGAAATATGTTCATTTTTATGAATTTTCAGATGACATAAGTGATATCCTAGGACATTTGTGTCTCGCATTCTGACTTACTTCACATTGTGTGATTATCCCTAGGGTCATCTGTGGTGCTGCCTATGCCATTCGTTTCTTTTTTTTCGTGACTCATATTCCAATGTGTCCATATACCACTTCTTCTTTGTCCATTCATTTGTTTATGGACCTTCTTTTTGCTTCCATGTCTTGGCTATTTCAGTATTGCTGCAGTGCACATTTGCCTGCCTCTGTCTTTCCGATTCTGGTGGTCTTAGGTAATATGTCCAAAAGGTGCACTGCCGCATCATATGGTAGCTCAATTTTTTCTTTTAAAGCAGCTCCGTTCAGTTTTCATTAGTTCTGATACCACTTTACATCCCACCAGCAGCTAGAAGGTACACAGTTCTCTAAAACCCTTTCAGCATTTATAGTTTGTAGATTTTTGCTGATGGTCATTTGACTGGTGTGAGCTGGAACCATTCTGGAGGTTGCATTTGCATGTGGCAACTAATTCCTTATACTGAGCTTTAGGCACGTTCTGTTTCTTCTTTTCCTTTCTTTACTTAACGAGTAAGTACAACTTCCCTCTTCATATTGCCTTCTTGACAAATTTGTCATGTGTTGAATTTTCTTGCCTATTCCCTACCCCGGGGCATTTTTTGAGGGCAGGTGTCATTTACACCCCTGCAGGCCTTGTGACTATTAAGGAACCAGTAGCACTGGGTTAAAAGCTGCTGTTGTGCGAAATAGCCACAAGGTGGCAGCATTATTACGTTCTCGACTCTTGTTACTAGGGCAACAGTCTTCCTGGAGGTAGTGTTGCGAGGTTGTAAATTAGAGTGGATTGTGCTGGGGCAAGCTCTCAGAAGGTTATGTCTCCTTACTTATGTTTGTTTTTTAAATTTAATTTATATTTCTTATCGGAATAAATTTGATTAGAGTGTTGTGATTGTCTGGCTGTACAGAATCTGCTCAATGATTCATACAAATGTCTGTTCATCTTCGGAGCCTGTTACCATGTATGTTATTACAGAATGTTGAGTAGACCTCGCTTGGTATTTGGTAGTTGTTTTGTCATTATATATTTTATATGTATTGGTGATTATATAATTCCTATAGTTTATATGTTATATGTTTATAGACATTTAACATACATTAGTATATGTATGTTAGCCCCATAATCCTAATTTATCCATCCTCCCACCTTTCATTTTGGTTAACCATTAGTTTGTTTTATAAGTCTGTGAGTGTCTTTTTCTTTGGAAATATGTTCATTGGTAGCAATCTTAGGATAACATGTATAAACGATACCATAGGATATTTGTCATTTCCTTTTGACTTACTTAACCTAATATGATTACTTCTAGGCTCATCTGTACTCCTGAAGATGGCACTGTTCCTTTTTTTTCCCGAGGCTACTATTCCATTCGGTACGTATACCGATTCTTCTTTGTCCATTTATCTGTTGATGGACATTTTGTTGGCTTGCCTGTCTTGGTTATTGAAAATATGGCTGCAGTGCATGTTTTCCTGTCTGTGCCTTTCCGATTCTGGTCTTCTTAGGGTATAGGCCCATTAGGGGATCAGCAACAACATATGGTAGCTCAGTTTTTACCTTTTAAATGCAGCTCCATTCTGTTCTCATGATTAGCTGTTACCAGTTTACATCCAACCAACAGCATAGTGGGTATGCCTTTCTCCACTAACCCGTCAGCATTCATTGTTTGTAGACGTTTTATGGATGGCATTTTGAATGCTGGGTGGCGAACTCTTTTTGTAGTTTGGATTTCCATCGAACCAATAATTTCTGATATTGAGCTTTTGTCCATGTTCTTCTTTTTTTTTTAAATAACAGAGTGAGTAACACTTACCTCTTCAAACTCTTTTCTTGAAAAATTTTCCGTGTTGTGTACTTTTTTGGCCATTCCCAACCCCAGGATATTTTTTGAGGGCATGAGTCATTTACAGCCCTGCAGTCCTTGTGAATATTAGTGACCATTAGCAGTAGATTGAAAGCTGCTGTTTGAGGAAATGGCCTTAGGGTGGCAGCATTTCTACGTTGCCAACTCTGCTTGCTAGGGAAACAGAACCTTGCTGCATGTTGTGCTTTTTGGTGGCAGATTAGAGTGGAATGTGCCCAGACAAACCCCCGTAAGGTTTAGCCTCCTTAATTCTTGTTTGTGTCTTTAAGTTGTAGTTGTTATCAGAGGAAATTTGATTGAAATATTTGATTGAATTTGTTCTGGGTGAACAGAATCTTGTTCATTCACACATATAAGTATATCTATTGATCTTTGGGTCCTTTTCCATGTAGGTTATTACAGAGTGTTGAGTAGACCACTCTTGGTATTCCATAGGTTTTTGGGGATGATATATTTTATATGTATTAGTATATGTTTGTTAACCCCAATATCCTAATTTATCCATTCCTCACAGCTTTTCTTTGGCTTAACCATAAGTGTGTCTTCTCAATGTGACATTGTCTTTCTCTGTGGAAATATGTTCAATTTAGGAATTTTCAGATGACATAAGTGATATCCTAGGACATTTGTGTCTCGCATTCTGACTTACTTCACGTTGTGTGATTATCTCTAGGCTCATCTGTGGTGCTGCCTATGCCATTCTTTTATTTTTTTCTTCATGACTAATATTCCAATGTGTCCATATACCATTTCTTCTTTGTCCATTCATTTGTTTATGGACCTTTTTTTGCTTCCATGTCTTGGCTACTTCAATATTGCTGCAGTGCACATTTGTCTGCCTCTGTCTTTCCGATTCTTTTGGTCTTAGGTTAGAGGCCCAAAAGGTACGCTGCCGCATCGTATGGTAGCTCAATTTTTTCCTTTTAAAGCAGCTCCGTTCAGTTTTCGTTAGTGCTGATACCAGTTTACATCCCACCAGCAGCTAGAAGGTACACAGTTCTCTAAAACCCCTTCAGCGTTTATAGTTTGTAGACTTTTTGCTGATGGTCATTTGACTGGTGTGAGCTGAAACCATTCTGGAGGTTGGATTTGCATGTGGCTACTAATTCCTTATACTGAGCTTTAGGCATGTCCTGCTTTTTCTTTTCCTTTTTTTTTCTTAAAGAGTGAGTACAACTTCCCTCTTCATATTGCCTTCTTGACAAATTTGTCATGTGTTGAATTTTCTTGCCTATTCCCTACCCCAGGGCATTTTTGGAGGGCAGGTGTCATTTGCAGCCCTGCAGGCCTTGTGACTATTAAGCAACCATTAGCACTGGGTTTAAAGCTGCTGTTGTGGGAAACAGCCACAAGGCGGCAACATTATTACGTTCCCAACTGTTGTTACTAGGGCAACAGTGTCTTCCTGGAGGTAGTGTTGCGAGGTCGTAATTTAGAGTGGAATGTGCTGGGGCAAGCCCTCAGAAGGTTGTGTCTCCTTACTTATGTTTGTGTTTAAAATTTAATTTATATTTCTTACCGGAGTAAATTTGATTAGAGTGTTGTGATTGTCTGGCTGTACAGAATCTGCTCAATGATACATACATATGTCTGTTCATCTTCGGATCCGGTTACCATGTATGTTATTACAGAATGTTGAGTAGACCTCACTTGGTATTTGATAGGTGTTTTGTCATTATATATTTTATATGTATTGGTGACTTAACAATTCATATAGTTTATATGTTATATATTTATAGACATTTAACATATATTAGTGTATGTATATTAGCCCCATAATCCTAATTTATCCATCCTCCCACCTTTCATTTTGGTTAACCATTAGTTTGTTTTATAAGTCTGTGAGTGTCTTTTTCTTTGGAAATATGTTCATTGGTAGCAATCTTAGGATAACATGTATAAACGATAACATAGGATATTTGTCATTCCCTTTTGATTTACTTAACCCAATATGATTACTTCTAGGCTCATCTGCACTACTGAAAACGGCACTGTTCATTTTCTTTCCGAGGCTACTATTCCATTGGGCACGTATACCGCTTCTTCTTTGTCCATTTATCTGTTGATGGCCATTTTGTTTGCTTGCCTGTCTTGGCTATTGTAAATATGGCTGCTGTGCAGGTTTTCCTGTCTCTGCCTTTCCGATTCTGGTCTTCTTAGGGTATAGGCCCATTAGGGGCTCAGCTGCAAGATATGGTAGCTCAGTTTTTACCTTTTAAAAGCAGCTCCATTCTGTTCTCATGATTAGCTGTTAACAGTTTACATCCAGCCAACAGCATAGTGGGTATGCCTTTCTCCACTAACCCGTCAGCATTCATTGTTTGTAGACTTTTTACGGATGGCATTTTGAATACTGGGTGGCGAAATCTTTTTGTAGTATGGATTTGCATCCAACCAATAATTCCTGATATTGAGCCTTTATCCATGTTCTTCTTTTTTTAAAATAACAGAGTGAGGAACACTTACCTCTTCAAACTGTTTTATTGTAAAGTCTTCCTTGTTGTCAAATTTTTTGGCTATTCCCAACCCCAGGACATTTTTTGAGGGCATGAGTCATTTACAGCCCTTCAGTCCTTGTGAATATTAGTGACCATTAGCAGTAGATTGAAAGCTGCTGTTTGAGGAAACGGCCTTAGGGTGGCAGCATTTCTAAGTTGTTAACTCTGCTTGCTTGGGAAACAGAACCCTGCTGCAAGTTGTGCTTTTTGGTTGCAGATTAGAGTGGAATGTGCCAGGAGAAACCCCCGTAAGGTTTAGCCTCCTTAATTCTTGTTTGTGACTTTAGGTTGTAGTTTTTATCAGAGGAAATTTGATTGAAAAATGTCTTTTGTTCTGGGTGAAAAGAATCTTGTTCATTTACACATATACATATATCTATTGATCTTTGGGTCCTTTTCCATGTCGGTTATTACATAGTTTTGAGTTGACCACTCTTGGTATTCCATAGGTCTTTGGGGATGATATATTTTATATGTATTAGTATATGTTTGTTAACCCCAATATCCTAATTTATCCATTCCTCACACCTTTTCTTTGGCTTAACCATAAGTGTGTCTTCTCAATGTGAGATTGTCTTTCTCTGTGGAAATATGTTCATTTTTATGAATTTTCAGATGACATAAGTGATATCCTAGGACATTTGTGTCTCGCATTCTGACTTACTTCACATTGTGTGATTATCCCTAGGGTCATCTGTGGTGCTGCCTATGCCATTCGTTTCTTTTTTTTCGTGACTCATATTCCAATGTGTCCATATACCACTTCTTCTTTGTCCATTCATTTGTTTATGGACCTTCTTTTTGCTTCCATGTCTTGGCTATTTCAGTATTGCTGCAGTGCACATTTGCCTGCCTCTGTCTTTCCGATTCTGGTGGTCTTAGGTTATATGTCCAAAAGGTGCACTGCCGCATCATATGGTAGCTCAATTTTTTCTTTTAAAGCAGCTCCGTTCAGTTTTCATTAGTTCTGATACCACTTTACATCCCACCAGCAGCTAGAAGGTACACAGTTCTCTAAAACCCTTTCAGCATTTATAGTTTGTAGATTTTTGCTGATGGTCATTTGACTGGTGTGAGCTGGAACCATTCTGGAGGTTGCATTTGCATGTGGCAACTAATTCCTTATACTGAGCTTTAGGCACGTTCTGTTTCTTCTTTTCCTTTCTTTACTTAACGAGTAAGTACAACTTCCCTCTTCATATTGCCTTCTTGACAAATTTGTCATGTGTTGAATTTTCTTGCCTATTCCCTACCCCGGGGCATTTTTTGAGGGCAGGTGTCATTTACACCCCTGCAGGCCTTGTGACTATTAAGGAACCAGTAGCACTGGGTTAAAAGCTGCTGTTGTGCGAAATAGCCACAAGGTGGCAGCATTATTACGTTCTCGACTCTTGTTACTAGGGCAACAGTCTTCCTGGAGGTAGTGTTGCGAGGTTGTAAATTAGAGTGGATTGTGCTGGGGCAAGCTCTCAGAAGGTTATGTCTCCTTACTTATGTTTGTTTTTTAAATTTAATTTATATTTCTTATCGGAATAAATTTGATTAGAGTGTTGTGATTGTCTGGCTGTACAGAATCTGCTCAATGATTCATACAAATGTCTGTTCATCTTCGGAGCCTGTTACCATGTATGTTATTACAGAATGTTGAGTAGACCTCGCTTGGTATTTGGTAGTTGTTTTGTCATTATATATTTTATATGTATTGGTGATTATATAATTCCTATAGTTTATATGTTATATGTTTATAGACATTTAACATACATTAGTATATGTATGTTAGCCCCATAATCCTAATTTATCCATCCTCCCACCTTTCATTTTGGTTAACCATTAGTTTGTTTTATAAGTCTGTGAGTGTCTTTTTCTTTGGAAATATGTTCATTGGTAGCAATCTTAGGATAACATGTATAAACGATACCATAGGATATTTGTCATTTCCTTTTGACTTACTTAACCTAATATGATTACTTCTAGGCTCATCTGTACTCCTGAAGATGGCACTGTTCCTTTTTTTTCCCGAGGCTACTATTCCATTCGGTACGTATACCGCTTCTTCTTTGTCCATTTATCTGTTGATGGACATTTTGTTGGCTTGCCTGTCTTGGTTATTGAAAATATGGCTGCAGTGCATGTTTTCCTGTCTGTGCCTTTCCGATTCTGGTCTTCTTAGGGTATAGGCCCATTAGGGGATCAGCAACAACATATGGTAGCTCAGTTTTTACCTTTTAAATGCAGCTCCATTCTGTTCTCATGATTAGCTGTTACCAGTTTACATCCAACCAACAGCATAGTGGGTATGCCTTTCTCCACTAACCCGTCAGCATTCATTGTTTGTAGACGTTTTATGGATGGCATTTTGAATGCTGGGTGGCGAACTCTTTTTGTAGTTTGGATTTCCATCGAACCAATAATTTCTGATATTGAGCTTTTGTCCATGTTCTTCTTTTTTTTTTAAATAACAGAGTGAGTAACACTTACCTCTTCAAACTCTTTTCTTGAAAAATTTTCCGTGTTGTGTACTTTTTTGGCCATTCCCAACCCCAGGATATTTTTTGAGGGCATGAGTCATTTACAGCCCTGCAGTCCTTGTGAATATTAGTGACCATTAGCAGTAGATTGAAAGCTGCTGTTTGAGGAAATGGCCTTAGGGTGGCAGCATTTCTACGTTGCCAACTCTGCTTGCTAGGGAAACAGAACCTTGCTGCATGTTGTGCTTTTTGGTGGCAGATTAGAGTGGAATGTGCCCAGACAAACCCCCGTAAGGTTTAGCCTCCTTAATTCTTGTTTGTGTCTTTAAGTTGTAGTTGTTATCAGAGGAAATTTGATTGAAATATTTGATTGAATTTGTTCTGGGTGAACAGAATCTTGTTCATTCACACATATAAGTATATCTATTGATCTTTGGGTCCTTTTCCATGTAGGTTATTACAGAGTGTTGAGTAGACCACTCTTGGTATTCCATAGGTTTTTGGGGATGATATATTTTATATGTATTAGTATATGTTTGTTAACCCCAATATCCTAATTTATCCATTCCTCACAGCTTTTCTTTGGCTTAACCATAAGTGTGTCTTCTCAATGTGACATTGTCTTTCTCTGTGGAAATATGTTCAATTTAGGAATTTTCAGATGACATAAGTGATATCCTAGGACATTTGTGTCTCGCATTCTGACTTACTTCACGTTGTGTGATTATCTCTAGGCTCATCTGTGGTGCTGCCTATGCCATTCTTTTATTTTTTTCTTCATGACTAATATTCCAATGTGTCCATATACCATTTCTTCTTTGTCCATTCATTTGTTTATGGACCTTTTTTTGCTTCCATGTCTTGGCTACTTCAATATTGCTGCAGTGCACATTTGTCTGCCTCTGTCTTTCCGATTCTTTTGGTCTTAGGTTAGAGGCCCAAAAGGTACGCTGCCGCATCGTATGGTAGCTCAATTTTTTCCTTTTAAAGCAGCTCCGTTCAGTTTTCATTAGTGCTGATACCAGTTTACATCCCACCAGCAGCTAGAAGGTACACAGTTCTCTAAAACCCCTTCAGCGTTTATAGTTTGTAGACTTTTTGCTGATGGTCATTTGACTGGTGTGAGCTGAAACCATTCTGGAGGTTGGATTTGCATGTGGCTACTAATTCCTTATACTGAGCTTTAGGCATGTCCTGCTTTTTCTTTTCCTTTTTTTTTCTTAAAGAGTGAGTACAACTTCCCTCTTCATATTGCCTTCTTGACAAATTTGTCATGTGTTGAATTTTCTTGCCTATTCCCTACCCCAGGGCATTTTTGGAGGGCAGGTGTCATTTGCAGCCCTGCAGGCCTTGTGACTATTAAGCAACCATTAGCACTGGGTTTAAAGCTGCTGTTGTGGGAAACAGCCACAAGGCGGCAACATTATTACGTTCCCAACTGTTGTTACTAGGGCAACAGTGTCTTCCTGGAGGTAGTGTTGCGAGGTCGTAATTTAGAGTAGAATGTGCTGGGGCAAGCCCTCAGAAGGTTGTGTCTCCTTACTTATGTTTGTGTTTAAAATTTAATTTATATTTCTTACCGGAGTAAATTTGATTAGAGTGTTGTGATTGTCTGGCTGTACAGAATCTGCTCAATGATACATACATATGTCTGTTCATCTTCGGATCCGGTTACCATGTATGTTATTACAGAATGTTGAGTAGACCTCACTTGGTATTTGATAGGTGTTTTGTCATTATATATTTTATATGTATTGGTGACTTAACAATTCATATAGTTTATATGTTATATGTTTATAGACATTTAACATATATTAGTGTATGTATATTAGCCCCATAATCCTAATTTATCCATCCTCCCACCTTTCATTTTGGTTAACCATTAGTTTGTTTTATAAGTCTGTGAGTGTCTTTTTCTTTGGAAATATGTTCATTGGTAGCAATCTTAGGATAACATGTATAAACGATAACATAGGATATTTGTCATTCCCTTTTGATTTACTTAACCCAATATGATTACTTCTAGGCTCATCTGCACTACTGAAAACGGCACTGTTCATTTTCTTTCCGAGGCTACTATTCCATTGGGCACGTATACCGCTTCTTCTTTGTCCATTTATCTGTTGATGGACATTTTGTTTGCTTGCCTGTCTTGGCTATTGTAAATATGGCTGCTGTGCAGGTTTTCCTGTCTCTGCCTTTCCGATTCTGGTCTTCTTAGGGTATAGGCCCATTAGGGGCTCAGCTGCAAGATATGGTAGCTCAGTTTTTACCTTTTAAATGCAGCTCCATTCTGTTCTCATGATTAGCTGTTAACAGTTTACATCCAGCCAACAGCATAGTGGGTATGCCTTTCTCCACTAACCCGTCAGCATTCATTGTTTGTAGACTTTTTACGGATGGCATTTTGAATACTGGGTGGCGAAATCTTTTTGTAGTATGGATTTGCATCCAACCAATAATTCCTGATATTGAGCCTTTATCCATGTTCTTCTTTTTTTAAAATAACAGAGTGAGGAACACTTACCTCTTCAAACTGTTTTATTGTAAAGTCTTCCTTGTTGTCAAATTTTTTGGCTATTCCCAACCCCAGGACATTTTTTGAGGGCATGAGTCATTTACAGCCCTTCAGTCCTTGTGAATATTAGTGACCATTAGCAGTAGATTGAAAGCTGCTGTTTGAGGAAACGGCCTTAGGGTGGCAGCATTTCTAAGTTGTTAACTCTGCTTGCTTCAGAAACAGAACCCTGCTGCAAGTTGTGCTTTTTGGTTGCAGATTAGAGTGGAATGTGCCAGGAGAAACCCCCGTAAGGTTTAGCCTCCTTAATTCTTGTTTGTGACTTTAGGTTGTAGTTTTTATCAGAGGAAATTTGATTGAAAAATGTCTTTTGTTCTGGGTGAAAAGAATCTTGTTCATTTACACATATACATATATCGATTGATCTTTGGGTCCTTTTCCATGTCGGTTATTACATAGTTTTGAGTTGACCACTCTTGGTATTCCATAGGTCTTTGGGGATGATATATTTTATATGTATTAGTATATGTTTGTTAACCCCAATATCCTAATTTATCCATTCCTCACACCTTTTCTTTGGCTTAACCATAAGTGTGTCTTCTCAATGTGAGATTGTCTTTCTCTGTGGAAATATGTTCATTTTTATGAATTTTCAGATGACATAAGTGATATCCTAGGACATTTGTGTCTCGCATTCTGACTTACTTCACGTTGTGTGATTATCCCGAGGGTCATCTGTGGTGCTGCCTATGCCATTCTTTTCTTTTTTTTCGTGACTCATATTCCAATGTGTCCATATACCACTTCTTCTTTGTCCATTCATTTGTTTATGGACCTTCTTTTTGCTTCCATGTCTTGGCTAGTTCAGTATTGCTGCAGTGCACATTTGCCTGCCTCTGTCTTTCCGATTCTGGTGGTCTTAGGTTATATGTCCAAAAGGTGCACTGCCGCATCATATGGTAGCTCAATTTTTTCTTTTAAAGCAGCTCCGTTCAGTTTGCATTAGTTCTGATACCACTTTACATCCCACCAGCAGCTAGAAGGTACACAGTTCTCTAAAACTCTTTCAGCATTTATAGTTTGTAGACTTTTTGCTGATGGTCATTTGACTGGTGTGAGCTGAAACCATTCTGGAGGTTGCATTTGCATGTGGCTACTAATTCCTTATACTGAGCTTTAGGCACGTTCTGTTTCTTCTTTTCCTTTCTTTACTTAACGAGTAAGTACAACTTCCCTCTTCATATTGCCTTCTTGACAAATTTGTCATGTGTTGAATTTTCTTGCCTATTCCCTACCCCGGGGCATTTTTTGAGGGCAGGTGTCATTTACAGCCCTGCAGACCTTCTGACTATTAAGGAACCAGTAGCACTGGGTTAAAAGCTGCTGTTGTGCGAAACAGCCACAAGGTGGCAGCATTATTACTTTCTCGACTCTTGTTACTAGGGCAACAGTCTTCCTGGAGGTAGTGTTGCGAGGTTGTAAATTAGAGTGGATTGTGCTGGGGCAAGCCCTCAGAAGGTTATGTCTCCTTACTTATGTCTGTTTTTTAAATTTAATTTATATTTCTTATCGGAATAAATTTGATTAGAGTGTTGTGATTGTCTGGCTGTACAGAATCTGCTCAATGATTCATACAAATGTCTGTTCATCTTCGGAGCCTGTTACCATGTATGTTATTACAGAATGTTGAGTAGAACTCGCTTGGTATTTGGTAGTTGTTTTGTCATTATATATTTTATATGTATTGGTGATTATATAATTCCTATAGTTTATATGTTATATGTTTATGGACATTTAACATACATTAGTATATGTATGTTAGCCCCATAATCCTAATTTATCCATCCTCCCACCTTTCATTTTGGTTAACCATTAGTTTGTTTTATAAGTCTGTGAGTGTCTTTTTCTTTGGAAATATGTTCATTGGTAGCAATCTTAGGATAACATGTATAAACGATACCATAGGATATTTGTCATTTCCTTTTGACTTACTTAACCTAATATGATTACTTCTAGGCTCATCTGTACTCCTGAAGATGGCACTGTTCCTTTTTTTTCCCGAGGCTACTATTCCATTCGGTACGTATACCGCTTCTTCTTTGTCCATTTATCTGTTGATGGACATTTTGTTGGCTTGCCTGTCTTGGTTATTGAAAATATGGCTGCAGTGCATGTTTTCCTGTCTGTGCCTTTCCGATTCTGGTCTTCTTAGGGTATAGGCCCATTAGGGGATCAGCAACAACATATGGTAGCTCAGTTTTTACCTTTTAAATGCAGCTCCATTCTGTTCTCATGATTAGCTGTTACCAGTTTACATCCAACCAACAGCATAGTGGGTATGCCTTTCTCCACTAACCCGTCAGCATTCATTGTTTGTAGACGTTTTATGGATGCCATTTTGAATGCTGGGTGGCGAACTCTTTTTGTAGTTTGGATTTCCATCGAACCAATAATTTCTGATATTGAGCTTTTGTCCATGTTCTTCTTTTTTTTTTAAATAACAGAGTGAGTAACACTTACCTCTTCAAACTCTTTTCTTGAAAAATTTTCCGTGTTGTGTACTTTTTTGGCCATTCCCAACCCCAGGATATTTCTTGAGGGCATGAGTCATTTACAGCCCTGCAGTCCTTGTGAATATTAGTGACCATTAGCAGTAGATTGAAAGCTGCTCTTTGAGGAAATGGCCTTAGGGTGGCAGCATTTCTACGTTGCCAACTCTGCTTGCTAGGGAAACAGAACCTTGCTGCATGTTGTGCTTTTTGGTGGCAGATTAGAGTGGAATGTGCCCAGACAAACCCCCGTAAGGTTTAGCCTCCTTAATTCTTGTTTGTGTCTTTAAGTTGTAGTTGTTATCAGAGGAAATTTGATTGAAATATTTGATTGAATTTGTTCTGGGTGAACAGAATCTTGTTCATTCACACATATAAGTATATCTATTGATCTTTGGGTCCTTTTCCATGTAGGTTATTACAGAGTGTTGAGTAGACCACTCTTGGTATTCCATAGGTTTTTGGGGATGATATATTTTATATGTATTAGTATATGTTTGTTAACCCCAATATCCTAATTTATCCATTCCTCACAGCTTTTCTTTGGCTTAACCATAAGTGTGTCTTCTCAATGTGACATTGTCTTTCTCTGTGGAAATATGTTCAATTTAGGAATTTTCAGATGACATAAGTGATATCCTAGGACATTTGTGTCTCGCATTCTGACTTACTTCACGTTGTGTGATTATCTCTAGGCTCATCTGTGGTGCTGCCTATGCCATTCTTTTATTTTTTTCTTCATGACTAATATTCCAATGTGTCCATATACCATTTCTTCATTGTCCATTCATTTGTTTATGGACCTTTTTTTGCTTCCATGTCTTGGCTACTTCAATATTGCTGCAGTGCACATTTGTCTGCCTCTGTCTTTCCGATTCTTTTGGTCTTAGGTTAGAGGCCCAAAAGGTACGCTGCCGCATCGTATGGTAGCTCAGTTATTTCCTTTTAAAGCAGCTCCGTTCAGTTTTCGTTAGTGCTGATACCACTTTACATCCCACCAGCAGCTAGAAGGTACACAGTTCTCTAAAACCCCTTCAGCGTTTATAGTTTGTAGACTTTTTGCTGATGGTCATTTGACTGGTGTGAGCTGAAACCATTCTGGAGGTTGGATTTGCATGTGGCTACTAATTCCTTATACTGAGCTTTAGGCATGTCCTGCTTTTTCTTTTCCTTTTTTTTTCTTAAAGAGTGAGTACAACTTCCCTCTTCATATTGCCTTCTTGACAAATTTGTCATGTGTTGAAGTTTCTTACCTATTCCCTACCCCAGGGCATTTTTGGAGGGCAGGTGTCATTTGCAGCCCTGCAGGCCTTGTGACTATTAAGCAACCATTAGCACTGGGTTTAAAGCTGCTGTTGTGGGAAACAGCCACAAGGCGGCAACATTATTACGTTCCCAACTGTTGTTACTAGGGCAACAGTGTCTTCCTGGAGGTAGTGTTGCGAGGTCGTAATTTAGAGTGGAATGTGCTGGGGCAAGCCCTCAGAAGGTTGTGTCTCCTTACTTATGTTTGTGTTTAAAATTTAATTTATATTTCTTACCGGAGTAAATTTGATTAGAGTGTTGTGATTGTCTGGCTGTACAGAATCTGCTCAATGATACATACATATGTCTGTTCATCTTCGGATCCGGTTACCATGTATGTTATTACAGAATGTTGAGTAGACCTCACTTGGTATTTGATAGGTGTTTTGTCATTATATATTTTATATGTATTGGTGACTTAACAATTCATATAGTTTATATGTTATATGTTTATAGACATTTAACATATATTAGTGTATGTATATTAGCCCCATAATCCTAATTTATCCATCCTCCCACCTTTCATTTTGGTTAACCATTAGTTTGTTTTATAAGTCTGTGAGTGTCTTTTTCTTTGGAAATATGTTCATTGGTAGCAATCTTAGGATAACATGTATAAACGATAACATAGGATATTTGTCATTCCCTTTTGATTTACTTAACCCAATATGATTACTTCTAGGCTCATCTGCACTACTGAAAACGGCACTGTTCATTTTCTTTCCGAGGCTACTATTCCATTGGGCACGTATACCGCTTCTTCTTTGTCCATTTATCTGTTGATGGCCATTTTGTTTGCTTGCCTGTCTTGGCTATTGTAAATATGGCTGCTGTGCAGGTTTTCCTGTCTCTGCCTTTCCGATTCTGGTCTTCTTAGGGTATAGGCCCATTAGGGGCTCAGCTGCAAGATATGGTAGCTCAGTTTTTACCTTTTAAAAGCAGCTCCATTCTGTTCTCATGATTAGCTGTTAACAGTTTACATCCACCCAACAGCATAGTGGGTATGCCTTTCTCCACTAACCCGTCAGCATTCATTGTTTGTAGACTTTTTACGGATGGCATTTTGAATACTGGGTGGCGAAATCTTTTTGTAGTATGGATTTGCATCCAACCAATAATTCCTGATATTGAGCCTTTATCCATGTTCTTCTTTTTTTAAAATAACAGAGTGAGGAACACTTACCTCTTCAAACTGTTTTATTGTAAAGTCTTCCTTGTTTTCAAATTTTTTGGCTATTCCCAACCCCAGGACATTTTTTGAGGGCATGAGTCATTTACAGCCCTTCAGTCCTTGTGAATATTAGTGACCATTAGCAGTAGATTGAAAGCTGCTGTTTGAGGAAACGGCCTTAGGGTGGCAGCATTTCTAAGTTGTTAACTCTGCTTGCTTCAGAAACAGAACCCTGCTGCAAGTTGTGCTTTTTGGTTGCAGATTAGAGTGGAATGTGCCCAGACAAACCCCCGTAAGGTTTAGCCTCCTTAATTCTTGTTTGTGACTTTAGGTTGTAGTTTTTATCAGAGGAAATTTGATTGAAAAATGTCTTTTGTTCTGGGTGAAAAGAATCTTGTTCATTTACACATATACATATATCTATTGATCTTTGGGTCCTTTTCCATGTCGGTTATTACATAGTTTTGAGTTGACCACTCTTGGTATTCCATAGGTCTTTGGGGATGATATATTTTATATGTATTAGTATATGTTTGTTAACCCCAATATCCTAATTTATCCATTCCTCACACCTTTTCTTTGGCTTAACCATAAGTGTGTCTTCTCAATGTGAGATTGTCTTTCTCTGTGGAAATATGTTCATTTTTATGAATTTTCAGATGACATAAGTGATATCCTAGGACATTTGTGTCTCGCATTCTGACTTACTTCACGTTGTGTGATTATCCCTAGGGTCATCTGTGGTGCTGCCTATGCCATTCTTTTCTTTTTTTTCGTGACTCATATTCCAATGTGTCCATATACCACTTCTTCTTTGTCCATTCATTTGTTTATGGACCTTCTTTTTGCTTCCATGTCTTGGTTATTTCAGTATTGCTGCAGTGCACATTTGCCTGCCTCTGTCTTTCCGATTCTGGTGGTCTTAGGTTATATGTCCAAAAGGTGCACTGCCGCATCATATGGTAGCTCAATTTTTTCTTTTAAAGCAGCTCCGTTCAGTTTTCATTAGTTCTGATACCACTTTACATCCCACCAGCACCTAGAAGGTACACAGTTCTCTAAAACCCTTTCAGCATTTATAGTTTGTAGACTTTTTGCTGATGGTCATTTGACTGGTGTGAGCTGAAACCATTCTGGAGGTTGCATTTGCATGTGGCTACTAATTCCTTATACTGAGCTTTAGGCACGTTCTGTTTCTTCTTTTCCTTTCTTTACTTAACGAGTAAGTACAACTTCCCTCTTCATATTGCCTTCTTGACAAATTTGTCATGTGTTGAATTTTCTTGCCTATTCCCTACCCCGGGGCATTTTTTGAGGGCAGGTGTCATTTACAGCCCTGCAGGCCTTGTGACTATTAAGGAACCATTAGCACTGGGTTAAAAGCTGCTGTTGTGCGAAACAGCCACGAGGTGGCAGCATTATTACGTTCTCGACTCTTGTTACTAGGGCAACAGTCTTCCTGGAGGTAGTGTTGCGAGGTTGTAAATTAGAGTGGATTGTGCTGGGGCAAGCCCTCAGAAGGTTATGTCTCCTTACTTATGTTTGTTTTTTAAATTTAATTTATATTTCTTATCGGAATAAATTTGATTAGAGTGTTGTGATTGTCTGGCTGTACAGAATCTGCTCAATGATTCATACAAATGTCTGTTCATCTTCGGAGCCTGTTACCATGTATGTTATTACAGAATGTTGAGTAGACCTCGCTTGGTATTTGGTAGTTGTTTTGTCATTATATATTTTATATGTATTGGTGATTATATAATTCCTATAGTTTATATGTTATATGTTTATGGACATTTAACATACATTAGTATATGTATGTTAGCCCCATAATCCTAATTTATCCATCCTCCCTCCTTTCATTTTGGTTAACCATTAGTTTGTTTTATAAGTCTGTGAGTGTCTTTTTCTTTGGAAATATGTTCATTGGTAGCAATCTTAGGATAACATGTATAAACGATACCATAGGATATTTGTCATTTCCTTTTGACTTACTTAACCCAATATGATTACTTCTAGGCTCATCTGTACTCCTGAAGATGGCACTGTTCCTTTTTTTTCCCGAGGCTACTATTCCATTCGGTACGTATACCGATTCTTCTTTGTCCATTTATCTGTTGATGGACATTTTGTTGCCTTGCCTGTCTTGGTTATTGAAAATATGGCTGCAGTGCATGTTTTCCTGTCTGTGCCTTTCCGATTCTGGTCTTCTTAGGGTATAGGCCCATTAGGGGATCAGCAACAACATATGGTAGCTCAGTTTTTACCTTTTAAATGCAGCTCCATTCTGTTCTCATGATTAGCTGTTACCAGTTTACATCCAACCAACAGCATAGTGGGTATGCCTTTCTCCACTAACCCGTCAGCATTCATTGTTTGTAGACGTTTTATGGATGCCATTTTGAATGCTGGGTGGCGAACTCTTTTTGTAGTTTGGATTTCCATCGAACCAATAATTTCTGATATTGAGCTTTTGTCCATGTTCTTCTTTTTTTTTTAAATAACAGAGTGAGTAACACTTACCTCTTCAAACTCTTTTCTTGAAAAATTTTCCGTGTTGTGTACTTTTTTGGCCATTCCCAACCCCAGGATATTTTTTGAGGGCATGAGTCATTTACAGCCCTGCAGTCCTTGTGAATATTAGTGACCATTAGCAGTAGATTGAAAGCTGCTGTTTGAGGAAATGGCCTTAGGGTGGCAGCATTTCTACGTTGCCAACTCTGCTTGCTAGGGAAACAGAACCTTGCTGCATGTTGTGCTTTTTGGTGGCAGATTAGAGTGGAATGTGCCCAGACAAACCCCCGTAAGGTTTAGCCTCCTTAATTCTTGTTTGTGTCTTTAAGTTGTAGTTGTTATCAGAGGAAATTTGATTGAAATATTTGATTGAATTTGTTCTGGGTGAACAGAATCTTGTTCATTCACACATATAAGTATATCTATTGATCTTTGGGTCCTTTTCCATGTAGGTTATTACAGAGTGTTGAGTAGACCACTCTTGGTATTCCATAGGTTTTTGGGGATGATATATTTTATATGTATTAGTATATGTTTGTTAACCCCAATATCCTAATTTATCCATTCCTCACAGCTTTTCTTTGGCTTAACCATAAGTGTGTCTTCTCAATGTGACATTGTCTTTCTCTGTGGAAATATGTTCAATTTAGGAATTTTCAGATGACATAAGTGATATCCTAGGACATTTGTGTCTCGCATTCTGACTTACTTCACGTTGTGTGATTATCTCTAGGCTCATCTGTGGTGCTGCCTATGCCATTCTTTTATTTTTTTCTTCATGACTAATATTCCAATGTGTCCATATACCATTTCTTCTTTGTCCATTCATTTGTTTATGGACCTTTTTTTGCTTCCATGTCTTGGCTACTTCAATATTGCTGCAGTGCACATTTGTCTGCCTCTGTCTTTCCGATTCTTTTGGTCTTAGGTTAGAGGCCCAAAAGGTACGCTGCCGCATCGTATGGTAGCTCAATTTTTTCCTTTTAAAGCAGCTCCGTTCAGTTTTCGTTAGTGCTGGTACCAGTTTACATCCCACCAGCAGCTAGAAGGTACACAGTTCTCTAAAACCCCTTCAGCGTTTATAGTTTGTAGACTTTTTGCTGATGGTCATTTGACTGGTGTGAGCTGAAACCATTCTGGAGGTTGGATTTGCATGTGGCTACTAATTCCTTATACTGAGCTTTAGGCATGTCCTGCTTTTTCTTTTCCTTTTTTTTTCTTAAAGAGTGAGTACAACTTCCCTCTTCATATTGCCTTCTTGACAAATTTGTCATGTGTTGAATTTTCTTGCCTATTCCCTACCCCAGGGCATTTTTGGAGGGCAGGTGTCATTTGCAGCCCTGCAGGCCTTGTGACTATTAAGCAACCATTAGCACTGGGTTTAAAGCTGCTGTTGTGGGAAACAGCCACAAGGCGGCAACATTATTACGTTCCCAACTGTTGTTACTAGGGCAACAGTGTCTTCCTGGAGGTAGTGTTGCGAGGTCGTAATTTAGAGTGGAATGTGCTGGGGCAAGCCCTCAGAAGGTTGTGTCTCCTTACTTATGTTTGTGTTTAAAATTTAATTTATATTTCTTACCGGAGTAAATTTGATTAGAGTGTTGTGATTGTCTGGCTGTACAGAATCTGCTCAATGATACATACATATGTCTGTTCATCTTCGGATCCGGTTACCATGTATGTTATTACAGAATGTTGAGTAGACCTCACTTGGTATTTGATAGGTGTTTTGTCATTATATATTTTATATGTATTGGTGACTTAACAATTCATATAGTTTATATGTTATATGTTTATAGACATTTAACATATATTAGTGTATGTATATTAGCCCCATAATCCTAATTTATCCATCCTCCCACCTTTCATTTTGGTTAACCATTAGTTTGTTTTATAAGTCTGTGAGTGTCTTTTTCTTTGGAAATATGTTCATTGGTAGCAATCTTAGGATAACATGTATAAACGATAACATAGGATATTTGTCATTCCCTTTTGATTTACTTAACCCAATATGATTACTTCTAGGCTCATCTGCACTACTGAAAACGGCACTGTTCATTTTCTTTCCGAGGCTACTATTCCATTGGGCACGTATACCGCTTCTTCTTTGTCCATTTATCTGTTGATGGACATTTTGTTTGCTTGCCTGTCTTGGCTATTGTAAATATGGCTGCTGTGCAGGTTTTCCTGTCTCTGCCTTTCCGATTCTGGTCTTCTTAGGGTATAGGCCCATTAGGGGCTCAGCTGCAAGATATGGTAGCTCAGTTTTTACCTTTTAAAAGCAGCTCCATTCTGTTCTCATGATTAGCTGTTAACAGTTTACATCCAGCCAACAGCATAGTGGGTATGCCTTTCTCCACTAACCCGTCAGCATTCATTGTTTGTAGACTTTTTACGGATGGCATTTTGAATACTGGGTGGCGAAATCTTTTTGTAGTATGGATTTGCATCCAACCAATAATTCCTGATATTGAGCCTTTATCCATGTTCTTCTTTTTTTAAAATAACAGAGTGAGGAACACTTACCTCTTCAAACTGTTTTATTGTAAAGTCTTCCTTGTTGTCAAATTTTTTGGCTATTCCCAACCCCAGGACATTTTTTGAGGGCATGAGTCATTTACAGCCCTTCAGTCCTTGTGAATATTAGTGACCATTAGCAGTAGATTGAAAGCTGCTGTTTGAGGAAACGGCCTTAGGGTGGCAGCATTTCTAAGTTGTTAACTCTGCTTGCTGCAGAAACAGAACCCTGCTGCAAGTTGTGCTTTTTGGTTGCAGATTAGAGTGGAATGTGCCAGGAGAAACCCCTGTAAGGTTTAGCCTCCTTAATTCTTGTTTGTGACTTTAGGTTGTAGTTTTTATCAGAGGAAATTTGATTGAAAAATGTCTTTTGTTCTGGGTGAAAAGAATCTTGTTCATTTACACATATACATATATCTATTGATCTTTGGGTCCTTTTCCATGTCGGTTATTACATAGTTTTGAGTTGACCACTCTTGGTATTCCATAGGTCTTTGGGGATGATATATTTTATATGTATTAGTATATGTTTGTTAACCCCAATATCCTAATTTATCCATTCCTCACACCTTTTCTTTGGCTTAACCATAAGTGTGTCTTCTCAATGTGAGATTGTCTTTCTCTGTGGAAATATGTTCATTTTTATGAATTTTCAGATGACATAAGTGATATCCTAGGACATTTGTGTCTCGCATTCTGACTTACTTCACATTGTGTGATTATCCCTAGGGTCATCTGTGGTGCTGCCTATGCCATTCGTTTCTTTTTTTTCGTGACTCATATTCCAATGTGTCCATATACCACTTCTTCTTTGTCCATTCATTTGTTTATGGACCTTCTTTTTGCTTCCATGTCTTGGCTATTTCAGTATTGCTGCAGTGCACATTTGCCTGCCTCTGTCTTTCCGATTCTGGTGGTCTTAGGTTATATGTCCAAAAGGTGCACTGCCGCATCATATGGTAGCTCAATTTTTTCTTTTAAAGCAGCTCCGTTCAGTTTTCATTAGTTCTGATACCACTTTACATCCCACCAGCAGCTAGAAGGTACACAGTTCTCTAAAACCCTTTCAGCATTTATAGTTTGTAGATTTTTGCTGATGGTCATTTGACTGGTGTGAGCTGGAACCATTCTGGAGGTTGCATTTGCATGTGGCTACTAATTCCTTATACTGAGCTTTAGGCACGTTCTGTTTCTTCTTTTCCTTTCTTTACTTAACGAGTAAGTACAACTTCCCTCTTCATATTGCCTTCTTGACAAATTTGTCATGTGTTGAATTTTCTTGCCTATTCCCTACCCCGGGGCATTTTTTGAGGGCAGGTGTCATTTACAGCCCTGCAGGCCTTGTGACTATTAAGGAACCATTAGCACTGCGTTAAAAGCTGCTGTTGTGCGAAACAGCCACGAGGTGGCAGCATTATTACGTTCTCGACTCTTGTTACTAGGGCAACAGTCTTCCTGGAGGTAGTGTTGCGAGGTTGTAAATTAGAGTGGATTGTGCTGGGGCAAGCCCTCAGAAGGTTATGTCTCCTTACTTATGTTTGTTTTTTAAATTTAATTTATATTTCTTATCGGAATAAATTTGATTAGAGTGTTGTGATTGTCTGGCTGTACAGAATCTGCTCAATGATTCATACAAATGTCTGTTCATCTTCGGAGCCTGTTACCATGTATGTTATTACAGAATGTTGAGTAGACCTCGCTTGGTATTTGGTAGTTGTTTTGTCATTATATATTTTATATGTATTGGTGATTATATAATGCCTATAGTTTATATGTTATATGTTTATGGACATTTAACATACATTAGTATATGTATGTTAGCCCCATAATCCTAATTTATCCATCCTCCCACCTTTCATTTTGGTTAACCATTAGTTTGTTTTATAAGTCTGTGAGTGTCTTTTTCTTTGGAAATATGTTCATTGGTAGCAATCTTAGGATAACATGTATAAACGATACCATAGGATATTTGTCATTCCCTTTTGACTTACTTAACCCAATATGATTACTTCTAGGCTCATCTGTACTCCTGAAGATGGCACTGTTCCTTTTTTTTCCCGAGGCTACTATTCCATTCGGTACATATACCGCTTCTTCTTTGTCCATTTATCTGTTGATGGACATTTTGTTGGCTTGCCTGTCTTGGTTATTGAAAATATGGCTGCAGTGCATGTTTTCCTGTCTGTGCCTTTCCGATTCTGGTCTTCTTAGGGTATAGGCCCATTAGGGGATCAGCAAAAACATATGGTAGCTCAGTTTTTACCTTTTAAATGCAGCTCCATTCTGTTCTCATGATTAGCTGTTACCAGTTTACATCCAACCAACAGCATAGTGGGTATGCCTTTCTCCACTAACCCGTCAGCATTCATTGTTTGTAGACGTTTTATGGATGGCATTTTGAATGCTGGGTGGCGAACTCTTTTTGTAGTTTGGATTTCCATCGAACCAATAATTTCTGATATTGAGCTTTTGTCCATGTTCTTCTTTTTTTTTTAAATAACAGAGTGAGTAACACTTACCTCTTCAAACTCTTTTCTTGAAAAAGTTTCCGTGTTGTGTACTTTTTTGGCCATTCCCAACCCCAGGATATTTTTTGAGGGCATGAGTCATTTACAGCCCTGCAGTCCTTGTGAATATTAGTGACCATTAGCAGTAGATTGAAAGCTGCTGTTTGAGGAAATGGCCTTAGGGTGGCAGGATTTCTACGTTGCCAACTCTGCTTGCTAGGGAAACAGAACCTTACTGCATGTGGTGCTTTTTGGTGGCAGATTAGAGTGGAATGTGCCCAGACAAACCCCCGTAAGGTTTAGCCTCCTTAATTCTTGTTTGTGTCTTTAAGTTGTAGTTGTTATCAGAGGAAATTTGATTGAAATATTTGATTGAATTTGTTCTGGGTGAACAGAATCTTGTTCATTCACACATATAAGTATATCTATTGATCTTTGGGTCCTTTTCCATGTAGGTTATTACAGAGTGTTGAGTAGACCACTCTTGGTATTCCATAGGTTTTTGGGGATGATATATTTTATATGTATTAGTATATGTTTGTTAACCCCAATATCCTAATTTATCCATTCCTCACAGCTTTTCTTTGGCTTAACCATAAGTGTGTCTTCTCAATGTGACATTGTCTTTCTCTGTGGAAATATGTTCAATTTAGGAATTTTCAGATGACATAAGTGATATCCTAGGACATTTGTGTCTCGCATTCTGACTTACTTCACGTTGTGTGATTATCTCTAGGCTCATCTGTGGTGCTGCCTATGCCATTCTTTTATTTTTTTCTTCATGACTAATATTCCAATGTGTCCATATACCATTTCTTCTTTGTCCATTCATTTGTTTATGGACCTTTTTTTGCTTCCATGTCTTGGCTACTTCAATATTGCTGCAGTGCACATTTGTCTAGCTCTGTCTTTCCGATTCTTTTGGTCTTAGGGTAGAGGCCCAAAAGGTACGCTGCCGCATTGTATGGTAGCTCAATTTTTTCCTTTTAAAGCAGCTCCGTTCAGTTTTCGTTAGTGCTGATACCAGTTTACATCCCACCAGCAGCTAGAAGGTACACAGTTCTCTAAAACCCCTTCAGCGTTTATAGTTTGTAGACTTTTTGCTGATGGTCATTTGACTGGTGTGAGCTGAAACCATTCTGGAGGTTGGATTTGCATGTGGCTACTAATTCCTTATACTGAGCTTTAGGCATGTCCTGCTTTTTCTTCTCCTTTTTTTTTCTTAAAGAGTGAGTACAACTTCCCTCTTCATATTGCCTTCTTGACAAATTTGTCATGTGTTGAATTTTCTTGCTTATTGCCTACCCCAGGGCATTTTTGGAGGGCAGGTGTCATTTGCAGCCCTGCAGGCCTTGTGACTATTAAGCAACCATTAGCACTGGGTTTAAAGCTGCTGTTGTGGGAAACAGCCACAAGGCGGCAACATTATTACGTTCCCAACTGTTGTTACTAGGGCAACAATGTCTTCCTGGAGGTAGTGTTGCGAGGTCGTAATTTAGAGTGGAATGTGCTGGGGCAAGCCCTCAGAAGGTTGTGTCTCCTTACTTATGTTTGTGTTTAAAATTTAATTTATATTTCTTACCGGAGTAAATTTGATTAGAGTGTTGTGATTGTCTGGCTGTACAGAATCTGCTCAATGATACATACATATGTCTGTTCATCTTCGGATCCGGTTACCATGTATGTTATTACAGAATGTTGAGTAGACCTCACTTGGTATTTGATAGGTGTTTTGTCATTATATATTTTATATGTATTGGTGACTTAACAATTCATATAGTTTATATGTTATATGTTTATAGACATTTAACATATATTAGTGTATGTATATTAGCCCCATAATCCTAATTTATCCATCCTCCCACCTTTCATTTTGGTTAACCATTAGTTTGTTTTATAAGTCTGTGAGTGTCTTTTTCTTTGGAAATATGTTCATTGGTAGCAATCTTAGGATAACATGTATAAACGATAACATAGGATATTTGTCATTCCCTTTTGATTTACTTAACCCAATATGATTACTTCTAGGCTCATCTTCACTACTGAAAACGGCACTGTTCATTTTCTTCCCGAGGCTACTATTCCATTGGGCACGTATACCGCTTCTTCTTTGTCCATTTATCTGTTGATGGACATTTTGTTTGCTTGCCTGTCTTGGCTATTGTAAATATGGCTGCAGTGCAGGTTTTCCTGTCTCTGCCTTTCCGATTCTGGTCTTCTTAGGGTATAGGCCCATTAGGGGCTCAGCTGCAAGATATGGTAGCTCAGTTTTTACCTTTTAAATGCAGCTCCATTCTGTTCTCATGATTAGCTGTTAACAGTTTACATCCAGCCAACAGCATAGTGGGTATGCCTTTCTCCACTAACCTGTCAGCATTCATTGTTTGTAGACTTTTTACGGATGGCATTTTGAATACTGGGTGGTGAAATCTTTTTGTAGTATGGATTTGCATCCAACCAATAATTCCTGATATTGAGCCTTTATCCATGTTCTTCTTTTTTTAAAATAACAGAGTGAGGAACACTTACCTCGTCAAACTGTTTTATTGTAAAGTCTTCCTTGTTGTCAAATTTTTTGGCTCTTCCCAACCCCAGGACATTTTTTGAGGGCATGAGTCATTTACAGCCCTGCAGTCCTTGTGAATATTAGTGACCATTAGCAGTAGATTGAAAGCTGCTGTTTGAGGAAACGGCCTTAGGGTGGCAGCATTTCTAAGTTGTTAACTCTGCTTGCTTGGGAAACAGAACCCTGCTGCACGTTGTGCTTTTTGGTTGCAGATTAGAGTGGAATGTGCCAGGAGAAACCCCCGTAAGGTTTAGCCTCCTTAATTCTTGTTTGTGACTTTAGGTTGTAGTTTTTATCAGAGGAAATTTGATTGAAAAATGTCTTTTGTTCTGGGTGAAAAGAATCTTGTTCATTTACACATATACATATATCTATTGATCTTTGGGTCCTTTTCCATGTCGGTTATTACATAGTTTTGAGTTGACCACTCTTGGTATTCCATAGGTCTTTGGGGATGATATATTTTATATGTATTAGTATATGTTTGTTAACCCCAATATCCTAATTTATCCATTCCTCACACCTTTTCTTTGGTTTAACCATAAGTGTGTCTTCTCAATGTGAGATTGTCTTTCTCTGTGGAAATATGTTCATTTTTATGAATTTTCAGATGACATAAGTGATATCCTAGGACATTTGTGTCTCGCATTCTGACTTACTTCACGTTGTGTGATTATCCCTAGGCTCATCTGTGGTGCTGCCTATGCCATTCTTTTCTTTTTTTTCGTGACTCATATTCCAATGTGTCCATATACCACTTCTTCTTTGTCCATTCATTTGTTTATGGACCTTCTTTTTGCTTCCATGTCTTGGCTAGTTCAATATTGCTGCAGTGCACATTTGCCTGCCTCTGTCTTTCCGATTCTGGTGGTCTTAGGTTATATGTCCAAAAGGTGCACTGCCGCATCATATGGTAGCTCAATTTTTTCTTTTAAAGCAGCTCCGTTCAGTTTGCATTAGTTCTGATACCACTTTACATCCCACCAGCAGCTAGAAGGTACACAGTTCTCTAAAACCCCTTCAGCGTTTATAGTTTGTAGAATTTTTGCTGATGGTCATTTGACTGGTGTGAGCTGAAACCATTCTGGAGGTTGGATTTGCATGTGGCTACTAATTCCTTATACTGAGCTTTAGGCATGTCCTGCTTTTTCTTCTCCTTTTTTTTTCTTAAAGAGTGAGTACAACTTCCCTCTTCATACTGCCTTCTTGACAAATTTGTCATGTGTTGAATTTTCTTGCTTATTGCCTACCCCAGGGCATTTTTGGAGGGCAGGTGTCATTTGCAGCCCTGCAGGCCTTGTGACTATTAAGCAACCATTAGCACTGGGTTTAAAGCTGCTGTTGTGGGAAACAGCCACAAGGCGGCAACATTATTACGTTCCCAACTGTTGTTACTAGGGCAACAATGTCTTCCTGGAGGTAGTGTTGCGAGGTCGTAATTTAGAGTGGAATGTGCTGGGGCAAGCCCTCAGAAGGTTGTGTCTCCTTACTTATGTTTGTGTTTAAAATTTAATTTATATTTCTTACCGGAGTAAATTTGATTAGAGTGTTGTGATTGTCTGGCTGTACAGAATCTGCTCAATGATACATACATATGTCTGTTCATCTTCGGATCCGGTTACCATGTATGTTATTACAGAATGTTGAGTAGACCTCACTTGGTATTTGATAGGAGTTTTGTCATTATATATTTTATATGTATTGGTGACTTAACAATTCATATAGTTTATATGTTATATGTTTACAGACATTTAACATATATTAGTGTATGTATATTAGCCCCATAATCCTAATTTATCCATCCTCCCACCTTTCATTTTGGTTAACCATTAGTTTGTTTTATAAGTCTGTGAGTGTCTTTTTCTTTGGAAATATGTTCATTGGTAGCAATCTTAGGATAACATGTATAAACGATAACATAGGATATTTGTCATTCCCTTTTGATTTACTTAACCCAATATGATTACTTCTAGGCTCATCTGCACTACTGAAAACGGCACTGTTCATTTTCTTCCCGAGGCTACTATTCCATTGGGCACGTATACCGCTTCTTCTTTGTCCATTTATCTGTTGATGGACATTTTGTTTGCTTGCCTGTCTTGGCTATTGTAAATATGGCTGCAGTGCAGGTTTTCCTGTCTCTGCCTTTCCGATTCTGGTCTTCTTAGGGTATAGGCCCATTAGGGGCTCAGCTGCAAGATATGGTAGCTCAGTTTTTACCTTTTAAATGCAGCTCCATTCTGTTCTCATGATTAGCTGTTAACAGTTTACATCCAGCCAACAGCATAGTGGGTATGCCTTTCTCCACTAACCCGTCAGCATTCATTGTTTGTAGACTTTTTACGGATGGCATTTTGAATACTGGGTGGCGAAATCTTTTTGTAGTTTGGATTTGCATCCAACCAATAATTCCTGATATTGAGCCTTTATCCATGTTCTTCTTTTTTTAAAATAACAGAGTGAGGAACACTTACCTCTTCAAACTGTTTTATTGTAAAGTCTTCCTTGTTGTCAAATTTTTTGGCTATTCCCAACCCCAGGACATTTTTTGAGGGCATGAGTCATTTACAGCCCTGCAGTCCTTGTGAATATTAGTGACCATTAGCAGTAGATTGAAAGCTGCTGTTTGAGGAAACGGCCTTAGGGTGGCAGCATTTCTAAGTTGTTAACTCTGCTTGCTTGGGAAACAGAACCCTGCTGCAAGTTGTGCTTTTTGGTTGCAGATTAGAGTGGAATGTGCCAGGAGAAACCCCCGTAAGGTTTAGCCTCCTTAATTCTTGTTTGTGACTTTAGGTTGTAGTTTTTATCAGAGGAAATTTGATTGAAAAATGTCTTTTGTTCTGGGTGAAAAGAATCTTGTTCATTTACACATATACATATATCTATTGATCTTTGGGTCCTTTTCCATGTCGGTTATTACATAGTTTTGAGTTGACCACTCTTGGTATTCCATAGGTCTTTGGGGATGATATATTTTATATGTATTAGTATATGTTTGTTAACCCCAATATCCTAATTTATCCATTCCTCACACCTTTTCTTTGGTTTAACCATAAGTGTGTCTTCTCAATGTGAGATTGTCTTTCTCTGTGGAAATATGTTCATTTTTATGAATTTTCAGATGACATAAGTGATATCCTAGGACATTTGTGTCTCGCATTCTGACTTACTTCACGTTGTGTGATTATCCCTAGGCTCATCTGTGGTGCTGCCTATGCCATTCTTTTCTTTTTTTTCGTGACTCATATTCCAATGTGTCCATATACCACTTCTTCTTTGTCCATTCATTTGTTTATGGACCTTCTTTTTGCTTCCATGTCTTGGCTAGTTCAATATTGCTGCAGTGCACATTTGCCTGCCTCTGTCTTTCCGATTCTGGTGGTCTTAGGTTATATGTCCAAAAGGTGCACTGCCGCATCATATGGTAGCTCAATTTTTTCTTTTAAAGCAGCTCCGTTCAGTTTGCATTAGTTCTGATACCACTTTACATCCTACCAGCAGCTAGAAGGTACACAGTTCTCTAAAACCCCTTCAGCGTTTATAGTTTGTAGACTTTTTGCTGATGGTCATTTGACTGGTGTGAGCTGAAACCATTCTGGAGGTTGGATTTGCATGTGGCTACTAATTCCTTATACTGAGCTTTAGGCATGTCCTGCTTTTTCTTCTCCTTTTTTTTTCTTAAAGAGTGAGTACAACTTCCCTCTTCATATTGCCTTCTTGACAAATTTGTCATGTGTTGAATTTTCTTGCTTATTGCCTACCCCAGGGCATTTTTGGAGGGCAGGTGTCATTTGCAGCCCTGCAGGCCTTGTGACTATTAAGCAACCATTAGCACTGGGTTTAAAGCTGCTGTTGTGGGAAACAGCCACAAGGCGGCAACATTATTACGTTCCCAACTGTTGTTACTAGGGCAACAATGTCTTCCTGGAGGTAGTGTTGCGAGGTCGTAATTTAGAGTGGAATGTGCTGGGGCAAGCCCTCAGAAGGTTGTGTCTCCTTACTTATGTTTGTGTTTAAAATTTAATTTATATTTCTTACCGGAGTAAATTTGATTAGAGTGTTGTGATTGTCTGGCTGTACAGAATCTGCTCAATGATACATACATATGTCTGTTCATCTTCGGATCCGGTTACCATGTATGTTATTACAGAATGTTGAGTAGACCTCACTTGGTATTTGATAGGTGTTTTGTCATTATATATTTTATATGTATTGGTGACTTAACAATTCATATAGTTTATATGTTATATGTTTATAGACATTTAACATATATTAGTGTATGTATATTAGCCCCATAATCCTAATTTATCCATCCTCCCACCTTTCATTTTGGTTAACCATTAGTTTGTTTTATAAGTCTGTGAGTGTCTTTTTCTTTGGAAATATGTTCATTGGTAGCAATCTTAGGATAACATGTATAAACGATAACATAGGATATTTGTCATTCCCTTTTGATTTACTTAACCCAATATGATTACTTCTAGGCTCATCTGCACTACTGAAAACGGCACTGTTCATTTTCTTCCCGAGGCTACTATTCCATTGGGCACGTATACCGCTTCTTCTTTGTCCATTTATCTGTTGATGGACATTTTGTTTGCTTGTCTGTCTTGGCTATTGTAAATATGGCTGCAGTGCAGGTTTTCCTGTCTCTGCCTTTCCGATTCTGGTCTTCTTAGGGTATAGGCCCATTAGGGGCTCAGCTGCAAGATATGGTAGCTCAGTTTTTACCTTTTAAATGCAGCTCCATTCTGTTCTCATGATTAGCTGTTAACAGTTTACATCCAGCCAACAGCATAGTGGGTATGCCTTTCTCCACTAACCTGTCAGCATTCATTGTTTGTAGACTTTTTACGGATGGCATTTTGAATACTGGGTGGCGAAATCTTTTTGTAGTTTGGATTTGCATCCAACCAATAATTCCTGATATTGAGCCTTTATCCATGTTCTTCTTTTTTTAAAATAACAGAGTGAGGAACACTTACCTCTTCAAACTGTTTTATTGTAAAGTCTTCCTTGTTGTCAAATTTTTTGGCTCTTCCCAACCCCAGGACATTTTTTGAGGGCATGAGTCATTTACAGCCCTGCAGTCCTTGTGAATATTAGTGAACATTAGCAGTAGATTGAAAGCTGCTGTTTGAGGAAACGGCCTTAGGGTGGCAGCATTTCTAAGTTGTTAACTCTGCTTGCTTGGGAAACAGAACCCTGCTGCAAGTTGTGCTTTTTGGTTGCAGATTAGAGTGGAATGTGCCAGGAGAAACCCCCGTAAGGTTTAGCCTCCTTAATTCTTGTTTGTGACTTTAGGTTGTAGTTTTTATCAGAGGAAATTTGATTGAAAAATGTCTTTTGTTCTGGGTGAAAAGAATCTTGTTCATTTACACATATACATATATCGATTGATCTTTGGGTCCTTTTCCATGTCGGTTATTACATAGTTTTGAGTTGACCACTCTTGGTATTCCATAGGTCTTTGGGGATGATATATTTTATATGTATTAGTATATGTTTGTTAACCCCAATATCCTAATTTATCCATTCCTCACACCTTTTCTTTGGCTTAACCATAAGTGTGTCTTCTCAATGTGAGATTGTCTTTCTCTGTGGAAATATGTTCATTTTTATGAATTTTCAGATGACATAAGTGATATCCTAGGACATTTGTGTCTCGCATTCTGACTTACTTCACGTTGTGTGATTATCCCTAGGCTCATCTGTGGTGCTGCCTATGCCATTCTTTTCTTTTTTTTCGTGACTCATATTCCAATGTGTCCATATACCACTTCTTCTTTGTCCATTCATTTGTTTATGGACCTTCTTTTTGCTTCCATGTCTTGGCTAGTTCAATATTGCTGCAGTGCACATTTGCCTGCCTCTGTCTTTCCGATTCTGGTGGTCTTAGGTTATATGTCCAAAAGGTGCACTGCCGCATCATATGGTAGCTCAATTTTTTCTTTTAAAGCAGCTCCGTTCAGTTTGCATTAGTTCTGATACCACTTTACATCCCACCAGCAGCTAGAAGGTACACAGTTCTCTAAAACCCCTTCAGCGTTTATAGTTTGTAGACTTTTTGCTGATGGTCATTTGACTGGTGTGAGCTGAAACCATTCTGGAGGTTGGATTTGCATGTGGCTACTAATTCCTTATACTGAGCTTTAGGCATGTCCTGCTTTTTCTTCTCCTTTTTTTTTCTTAAAGAGTGAGTACAACTTCCCTCTTCATATTGCCTTCTTGACAAATTTGTCATGTGTTGAATTTTCTTGCCTATTCCCTACCCCGGGGCATTTTTTGAGGGCAGGTGTCATTTACACCCCTGCAGGCCTTGTGACTATTAAGGAACCAGTAGCACTGGGTTAAAAGCTGCTGTTGTGCGAAATAGCCACAAGGTGGCAGCATTATTACGTTCTCGACTCTTGTTACTAGGGCAACAGTCTTCCTGGAGGTAGTGTTGCGAGGTTGTAAATTAGAGTGGATTGTGCTGGGGCAAGCTCTCAGAAGGTTATGTCTCCTTACTTATGTTTGTTTTTTAAATTTAATTTATATTTCTTATCGGAATAAATTTGATTAGAGTGTTGTGATTGTCTGGCTGTACAGAATCTGCTCAATGATTCATACAAATGTCTGTTCATCTTCGGAGCCTGTTACCATGTATGTTATTACAGAATGTTGAGTAGACCTCGCTTGGTATTTGGTAGTTGTTTTGTCATTATATATTTTATATGTATTGGTGATTATATAATTCCTATAGTTTATATGTTATATGTTTATAGACATTTAACATACATTAGTATATGTATGTTAGCCCCATAATCCTAATTTATCCATCCTCCCACCTTTCATTTTGGTTAACCATTAGTTTGTTTTATAAGTCTGTGAGTGTCTTTTTCTTTGGAAATATGTTCATTGGTAGCAATCTTAGGATAACATGTATAAACGATACCATAGGATATTTGTCATTTCCTTTTGACTTACTTAACCTAATATGATTACTTCTAGGCTCATCTGTACTCCTGAAGATGGCACTGTTCCTTTTTTTTCCCGAGGCTACTATTCCATTCGGAACGTATACCGATTCTTCTTTGTCCATTTATCTGTTGATGGACATTTTGTTGGCTTGCCTGTCTTGGTTATTGAAAATATGGCTGCAGTGCATGTTTTCCTGTCTGTGCCTTTCCGATTCTGGTCTTCTTAGGGTATAGGCCCATTAGGGGATCAGCAACAACATATGGTAGCTCAGTTTTTACCTTTTAAATGCAGCTCCCTTCTGTTCTCATGATTAGCTGTTACCAGTTTACATCCAACCAACAGCATAGTGGGTATGCCTTTCTCCACTAACCTGTCAGCATTCATTGTTTGTAGACGTTTTATGGATGCCATTTTGAATGCTGGGTGGCGAACTCTTTTTGTAGTTTGGATTTCCATCGAACCAATAATTTCTGATATTGAGCTTTTGTCCATGTTCTTCTTTTTTTTTTAAATAACAGAGTGAGTAACACTTACCTCTTCAAACTCTTTTCTTGAAAAATTTTCCGTGTTGTGTACTTTTTTGGCCATTCCCAACCCCAGGATATTTTTTGAGGGCATGAGTCATTTACAGCCCTGCAGTCCTTGTGAATATTAGTGACCATTAGCAGTAGATTGAAAGCTGCTGTTTGAGGAAATGGCCTTAGGGTGGCAGGATTTCTACGTTGCCAACTCTGCTTGCTAGGGAAACAGAACCTTGCTGCATGTTGTGCTTTTTGGTTGCAGATTAGAGTGGAATGTGCCCAGACAAACCCCCGTAAGGTTTAGCCTCCTTAATTCTTGTTTGTGTCTTTAAGTTGTAGTTGTTATCAGAGGAAATTTGATTGAAATATTTGATTGAATTTGTTCTGGGTGAACAGACTCTTGTTCATTCACACATATAAGTATATATATTGATCTTTGGGTCCTTTTCCATGTAGGTTATTACAGAGTGTTGAGTAGACCACTCTTGGTATTCCATAGGTTTTTGGGGATGATATATTTTATATGTATTAGTATATGTTTGTTAACCCCAATATCCTAATTTATCCATTCCTCACAGCTTTTCTTTGGCTTAACCATAAGTGTGTCTTCTCAATGTGACATTGTCTTTCTCTGTGGAAATATGTTCAATTTAGGAATTTTCAGATGACATAAGTGATATCCTAGGACATTTGTGTCTCGCATTCTGACTTACTTCACGTTGTGTGATTATCTCTAGGCTCATCTGTGGTGCTGCCTATGCCATTCTTTTATTTTTTTCTTCATGACTAATATTCCAATGTGTCCATATACCATTTCTTCTTTGTCCATTCATTTGTTTATGGACCTTTTTTTGCTTCCATGTCTTGGCTACTTCAATATTGCTGCAGTGCACATTTGTCTGCCTCTGTCTTTCCGATTCTTTTGGTCTTAGGTTAGAGGCCCAAAAGGTACGCTGCCGCATCGTATGGTAGCTCAATTTTTTCCTTTTAAAGCAGCTCCGTTCAGTTTTCGTTAGTGCTGATACCAGTTTACATCCCACCAGCAGCTAGAAGGTACACAGTTCTCTAAAACCCCTTCAGCGTTTATAGTTTGTAGACTTTTTGCTGATGGTCATTTGACTGGTGTGAGCTGAAACCATTCTGGAGGTTGGATTTGCATGTGGCTACTAATTCCTTATACTGAGCTTTAGGCATGTCCTGCTTTTTCTTTTCCTTTTTTTTTCTTAAAGAGTGAGTACAACTTCCCTCTTCATATTGCCTTCTTGACAAATTTGTCATGTGTTGAATTTTCTTGCCTATTCCCTACCCCAGGGCATTTTTGGAGGGCAGGTGTCATTTGCAGCCCTGCAGGCCTTGTGACTATCAAGCAACCATTAGCACTGGGTTTAAAGCTGCTGTTGTGGGAAACAGCCACAAGGCGGCAACATTATTACGTTCCCAACTGTTGTTACTAGGGCAACAGTGTCTTCCTGGAGGTAGTGTTGCGAGGTCGTAATTTAGAGTGGAATGTGCTGGGGCAAGCCCTCAGAAGGTTGTGTCTCCTTACTTATGTTTGTGTTTAAAATTTAATTTATATTTCTTACCGGAGTAAATTTGATTAGAGTGTTGTGATTGTCTGGCTGTACAGAATCTGCTCAATGATACATACATATGTCTGTTCATCTTCGGATCCGGTTACCATGTATGTTATTACAGAATGTTGAGTAGACCTCACTTGGTATTTGATAGGTGTTTTGTCATTATATATTTTATATGTATTGGTGACTTAACAATTCATATAGTTTATATGTTATATGTTTATAGACATTTAACACATGTTAGTGTATGTATATTAGCCCCATAATCCTAATTTATCCATCCTCCCACCTTTCATTTTGGTTAACCATTAGTTTGTTTTATAAGTCTGTGAGTGTCTTTTTCTTTGGAAATATGTTCATTGGTAGCAATCTTAGGATAACATGTATAAACGATAACATAGGATATTTGTCATTCCCTTTTGATTTACTTAACCCAATATGATTACTTCTAGGCTCATCTGCACTACTGAAAACGGCACTGTTCATTTTCTTTCCGAGGCTACTATTCCATTGGGCACGTATACCGCTTCTTCTTTGTCCATTTATCTGTTGATGGACATTTTGTTTGCTTGCCTGTCTTGGCTATTGTAAATATGGCTGCTGTGCAGGTTTTCCTGTCTCTGCCTTTCCGATTCTGGTCTTCTTAGGGTATAGGCCCATTAGGGGCTCAGCTGCAAGATATGGTAGCTCAGTTTTTACCTTTTAAAAGCAGCTCCATTCTGTTCTCATGATTAGCTGTTAACAGTTTACATCCAGCCAACAGCATAGTGGGTATGCCTTTCTCCACTAACCCGTCAGCATTCATTGTTTGTAGACTTTTTACGGATGGCATTTTGAATACTGGGTGGCGAAATCTTTTTGTAGTATGGATTTGCATCCAACCAATAATTCCTGATATTGAGCCTTTATCCATGTTCTTCTTTTTTTAAAATAACAGAGTGAGGAACACTTACCTCTTCAAACTGTTTTATTGTAAAGTCTTCCTTGTTGTCAAATTTTTTGGCTATTCCCAACCCCAGGACATTTTTTGAGGGCATGAGTCATTTACAGCCCTTCAGTCCTTGTGAATATTAGTGACCATTAGCAGTAGATTGAAAGCTGCTGTTTGAGGAAACGGCCTTAGGGTGGCAGCATTTCTAAGTTGTTAACTCTGCTTGCTTCAGAAACAGAACCCTGCTGCAAGTTGTGCTTTTTGGTTGCAGATTAGAGTGGAATGTGCCAGGAGAAACCCCCGTAAGGTTTAGCCTCCTTAATTCTTGTTTGTGACTTTAGGTTGTAGTTTTTATCAGAGGAAATTTGATTGAAAAATGTCTTTTGTTCTGGGTGAAAAGAATCTTGTTCATTTACACATATACATATATCTATTGATCTTTGGGTCCTTTTCCATGTCGGTTATTACATAGTTTTGAGTTGACCACTCTTGGTATTCCATAGGTCTTTGGGGATGATATATTTTATATGTATTAGTATATGTTTGTTAACCCCAATATCCTAATTTATCCATTCCTCACACCTTTTCTTTGGCTTAACCATAAGTGTGTCTTCTCAATGTGAGATTGTCTTTCTCTGTGGAAATATGTTCATTTTTATGAATTTTCAGATGACATAAGTGATATCCTAGGACATTTGTGTCTCGCATTCTGACTTACTTCACATTGTGTGATTATCCCTAGGGTCATCTGTGGTGCTGCCTATGCCATTCGTTTCTTTTTTTTCGTGACTCATATTCCAATGTGTCCATATACCACTTCTTCTTTGTCCATTCATTTGTTTATGGACCTTCTTTTTGCTTCCATGTCTTGGCTAGTTCAATATTGCTGCAGTGCACATTTGCCTGCCTCTGTCTTTCCGATTCTGGTGGTCTTAGGTTATATGTCCAAAAGGTGCACTGCCGCATCATATGGTAGCTCAATTTTTTCTTTTAAAGCAGCTCCGTTCAGTTTTCATTAGTTCTGATACCACTTTACATCCCACCAGCAGCTAGAAGGTACACAGTTCTCTAAAACCCTTTCAGCATTTATAGTTTGTAGACTTTTTGCTGATGGTCATTTGACTGGTGTGAGCTGGAACCATTCTGGAGGTTGCATTTGCATGTGGCTACTAATTCCTTATACTGAGCTTTAGGCACGTTCTGTTTCTTCTTTTCCTTTCTTTACTTAACGAGTAAGTACAACTTCCCTCTTCATATTGCCTTCTTGACAAATTTGTCATGTGTTGAATTTTCTTGCCTATTCCCTACCCCGGGGCATTTTTTGAGGGCAGGTGTCATTTACACCCCTGCAGGCCTTGTGACTATTAAGGAACCAGTAGCACTGGGTTAAAAGCTGCTGTTGTGCGAAACAGCCACAAGGTGGCAGCATTATTACGTTCTCGACTCTTGTTACTAGGGCAACAGTCTTCCTGGAGGTAGTGTTGCGAGGTTGTAAATTAGAGTGGATTGTGCTGGGGCAAGCTCTCAGAAGGTTATGTCTCCTTACTTATGTTTGTTTTTTAAATTTAATTTATATTTCTTATCGGAATAAATTTGATTAGAGTGTTGTGATTGTCTGGCTGTACAGAATCTGCTCAATGATTCATACAAATGTCTGTTCATCTTCGGAGCCTGTTACCATGTATGTTATTACAGAATGTTGAGTAGACCTCGCTTGGTATTTGGTAGTTGTTTTGTCATTATATATTTTATATGTATTGGTGATTATATAATTCCTATAGTTTATATGTTATATATTTATAGACATTTAACATACATTAGTATATGTATGTTAGCCCCATAATCCTAATTTATCCATCCTCCCACCTTTCATTTTGGTTAACCATTAGTTTGTTTTATAAGTCTGTGAGTGTCTTTTTCTTTGGAAATATGTTCATTGGTAGCAATCTTAGGATAACATGTATAAACGATACCATAGGATATTTGTCATTTCCTTTTGACTTACTTAACCTAATATGATTACTTCTAGGCTCATCTGTACTCCTGAAGATGGCACTGTTCCTTTTTTTTCCCGAGGCTACTATTCCATTCGGAACGTATACCGATTCTTCTTTGTCCATTTATCTGTTGATGGACATTTTGTTGGCTTGCCTGTCTTGGTTATTGAAAATATGGCTGCAGTGCATGTTTTCCTGTCTGTGCCTTTCCGATTCTGGTCTTCTTAGGGTATAGGCCCATTAGGGGATCAGCAACAACATATGGTAGCTCAGTTTTTACCTTTTAAATGCAGCTCCCTTCTGTTCTCATGATTAGCTGTTACCAGTTTACATCCAACCAACAGCATAGTCTGTATGCCTTTCTCCACTAACCCGTCAGCATTCATTGTTTGTAGACGTTTTATGGATGCCATTTTGAATGCTGGGTGGCGAACTCTTTTTGTAGTTTGGATTTCCATCGAACCAATAATTTCTGATATTGAGCTTTTGTCCATGTTCTTCTTTTTTTTTTAAATAACAGAGTGAGTAACACTTACCTCTTCAAACTCTTTTCTTGAAAAATTTTCCGTGTTGTGTACTTTTTTGGCCATTCCCAACCCCAGGATATTTTTTGAGGGCATGAGTCATTTACAGCCCTGCAGTCCTTGTGAATATTAGTGACCATTAGCAGTAGATTGAAAGCTGCTGTTTGAGGAAATGGCCTTAGGGTGGCAGGATTTCTACATTGCCAATTCTGCTTGCTAGGGAAACAGAACCTTGCTGCATGTTGTGCTTTTTGGTGGCAGATTAGAGTGGAATGTGCCCAGACAAACCCCCGTAAGGTTTAGCCTCCTTAATTCTTGTTTGTGTCTTTAAGTTGTAGTTGTTATCAGAGGAAATTTGATTGAAATATTTGATTGAATTTGTTCTGGGTGAACAGACTCTTGTTCATTCACACATATAAGTATATCTATTGATCTTTGGGTCCTTTTCCATGTAGGTTATTACAGAGTGTTGAGTAGACCACTCTTGGTATTCCATAGGTTTTTGGGGATGATATATTTTATATGTATTAGTATATGTTTGTTAACCCCAATATCCTAATTTATCCATTCCTCACAGCTTTTCTTTGGCTTAACCATAAGTGTGTCTTCTCAATGTGACATTGTCTTTCTCTGTGGAAATATGTTCAATTTAGGAATTTTCAGATGACATAAGTGATATCCTAGGACATTTGTGTCTCGCATTCTGACTTACTTCACGTTGTGTGATTATCTCTAGGCTCATCTGTGGTGCTGCCTATGCCATTCTTTTATTTTTTTCTTCATGACTAATATTCCAATGTGTCCATATACCATTTCTTCTTTGTCCATTCATTTGTTTATGGACCTTTTTTTGCTTCCATGTCTTGGCTACTTCAATATTGCTGCAGTGCACATTTGTCTGCCTCTGTCTTTCCGATTCTTTTGGTCTTAGGTTAGAGGCCCAAAAGGTACGCTGCCGCATCGTATGGTAGCTCAATTTTTTCCTTTTAAAGCAGCTCCGTTCAGTTTTCGTTAGTGCTGATACCAGTTTACATCCCACCAGCAGCTAGAAGGTACACAGTTCTCTAAAACCCCTTCAGCGTTTATAGTTTGTAGACTTTTTGCTGATGGTCATTTGACTGGTGTGAGCTGAAACCATTCTGGAGGTTGGATTTGCATGTGGCTACTAATTCCTTATACTGAGCTTTAGGCATGTCCTGCTTTTTCTTTTCCTTTTTTTTTCTTAAAGAGTGAGTACAACTTCCCTCTTCATATTGCCTTCTTGACAAATTTGTCATGTGTTGAATTTTCTTGCCTATTCCCTACCCCAGGGCATTTTTGGAGGGCAGGTGTCATTTGCAGCCCTGCAGGCCTTGTGACTATTAAGCAACCATTAGCACTGGGTTTAAAGCTGCTGTTGTGGGAAACAGCCACAAGGCGGCAACATTATTACGTTCCCAACTGTTGTTACTAGGGCAACAGTGTCTTCCTGGAGGTAGTGTTGCGAGGTCGTAATTTAGAGTGGAATGTGCTGGGGCAAGCCCTCAGAAGGTTGTGTCTCCTTACTTATGTTTGTGTTTAAAATTTAATTTATATTTCTTACCGGAGTAAATTTGATTAGAGTGTTGTGATTGTCTGGCTGTACAGAATCTGCTCAATGATACATACATATGTCTGTTCATCTTCGGATCCGGTTACCATGTATGTTATTACAGAATGTTGAGTAGACCTCACTTGGTATTTGATAGGTGTTTTGTCATTATATATTTTATATGTATTGGTGACTTAACAATTCATATAGTTTATATGTTATATGTTTATAGACATTTAACATATATTAGTGTATGTATATTAGCCCCATAATCCTAATTTATCCATCCTCCCACCTTTCATTTTGGTTAACCATTAGTTTGTTTTATAAGTCTGTGAGTGTCTTTTTCTTTGGAAATATGTTCATTGGTAGCAATCTTAGGATAACATGTATAAACGATAACATAGGATATTTGTCATTCCCTTTTGATTTACTTAACCCAATATGATTACTTCTAGGCTCATCTGCACTACTGAAAACGGCACTGTTCATTTTCTTTCCGAGGCTACTATTCCATTGGGCACGTATACCGCTTCTTCTTTGTCCATTTATCTGTTGATGGACATTTTGTTTGCTTGCCTGTCTTGGCTATTGTAAATATGGCTGCTGTGCAGGTTTTCCTGTCTCTGCCTTTCCGATTCTGGTCTTCTTAGGGTATAGGCCCATTAGGGGCTCAGCTGCAAGATATGGTAGCTCAGTTTTTACCTTTTAAAAGCAGCTCCATTCTGTTCTCATGATTAGCTGTTAACAGTTTACATCCACCCAACAGCATAGTGGGTATGCCTTTCTCCACTAACCCGTCAGCATTCATTGTTTGTAGACTTTTTACGGATGGCATTTTGAATACTGGGTGGCGAAATCTTTTTGTAGTATGGATTTGCATCCAACCAATAATTCCTGATATTGAGCCTTTATCCATGTTCTTCTTTTTTTAAAATAACAGAGTGAGGAACACTTACCTCTTCAAACTGTTTTATTGTAAAGTCTTCCTTGTTGTCAAATTTTTTGGCTATTCCCAACCCCAGGACATTTTTTGAGGGCATGAGTCATTTACAGCCCTTCAGTCCTTGTGAATATTAGTGACCATTAGCAGTAGATTGAAAGCTGCTGTTTGAGGAAACGGCCTTAGGGTGGCAGCATTTCTAAGTTGTTAACTCTGCTTGCTTCGGAAATAGAACCCTGCTGCAAGTTGTGCTTTTTGGTTGCAGATTAGAGTGGAATGTGCCAGGCGAAACCCCCGTAAGGTTTAGCCTCCTTAATTCTTGTTTGTGACTTTAGGTTGTAGTTTTTATCAGAGGAAATTTGATTGAAAAATGTCTTTTGTTCTGGGTGAAAAGAATCTTGTTCATTTACACATATACATATATCTATTGATCTTTGGGTCCTTTTCCATGTCGGTTATTACATAGTTTTGAGTTGACCACTCTTGGTATTCCATAGGTCTTTGGGGATGATATATTTTATATGTATTAGTATATGTTTGTTAACCCCAATATCCTAATTTATCCATTCCTCACACCTTTTCTTTGGCTTAACCATAAGTGTGTCTTCTCAATGTGAGATTGTCTTTCTCTGTGGAAATATGTTCATTTTTATGAATTTTCAGATGACATAAGTGATATCCTAGGACATTTGTGTCTCGCATTCTGACTTACTTCACGTTGTGCGATTATCCCTAGGCTCATCTGTGGTGCTGCCTATGCCATTCTTTTCTTTTTTTTCGTGACTCATATTCCAATGTGTCCATATACCACTTCTTCTTTGTCCATTCATTTGTTTATGGACCTTCTTTTTGCTTCCATGTCTTGGCTATTTCAGTATTGCTGCAGTGCACATTTGCCTGCCTCTGTCTTTCCGATTCTGGTGGTCTTAGGTTATATGTCCAAAAGGTGCACTGCCGCATCATATGGTAGCTCAATTTTTTCTTTTAAAGCAGCTCCGTTCAGTTTGCATTAGTTCTGATACCACTTTACATCCCACCAGCACCTAGAAGGTACACAGTTCTCTAAAACCCTTTCAGCATTTATAGTTTGTAGACTTTTTGCTGATGGTCATTTGACTGGTGTGAGCTGAAACCATTCTGGAGGTTGCATTTGCATGTGGCTACTAATTCCTTATACTGAGCTTTAGGCACGTTCTGTTTCTTCTTTTCCTTTCTTTACTTAACGAGTAAGTACAACTTCCCTCTTCATATTGCCTTCTTGACAAATTTGTCATGTGTTGAATTTTCTTGCCTATTCCCTACCCCGCGGCATTTTTTGAGGGCAGGTGTCCTTTACAGCCCTGCAGGCCTTGTGACTATTAAGGAACCAGTAGCACTGGGTTAAAAGCTGCTGTTGTGCGAAACAGCCACGAGGTGGCAGCATTATTACGTTCTCGACTCTTGTTACTAGGGCAACAGTCTTCCTGGAGGTAGTGTTGCGAGGTTGTAAATTAGAGTGGATTGTGCTGGGGCAAGCCCTCAGAAGGTTATGTCTCCTTACTTATGTTTGTTTTTTAAATTTAATTTATATTTCTTATCGGAATAAATTTGATTAGAGTGTTGTGATTGTCTGGCTGTACAGAATCTGCTCAATGATTCATACAAATGTCTGTTCATCTTCGGAGCCTGTTACCATGTATGTTATTACAGAATGTTGAGTAGACCTCGCTTGGTATTTGGTAGTTGTTTTGTCATTATATATTTTATATGTATTGGTGATTATATAATTCCTATAGTTTATATGTTATATGTTTATGGACATTTAACATACATTAGTATATGTATGTTAGCCCCATAATCCTAATTTATCCATCCTCCCACCTTTCATTTTGGTTAACCATTAGTTTGTTTTATAAGTCTGTGAGTGTCTTTTTCTTTGGAAATATGTTCATTGGTAGCAATCTTAGGATAACATGTATAAACGATACCATAGGATATTTGTCATTTCCTTTTGACTTACTTAACCTAATATGATTACTTCTAGGCTCATCTGTACTCCTGAAGATGGCACTGTTCCTTTTTTTTCCCGAGGCTACTATTCCATTCGGTACGTATACCGCTTCTTCTTTGTCCATTTATCTGTTGATGGACATTTTGTTGGCTTGCCTGTCTTGGTTATTGAAAATATGGCTGCAGTGCATGTTTTCCTGTCTGTGCCTTTCCGATTCTGGTCTTCTTAGGGTATAGGCCCATTAGGGGATCAGCAACAACATATGGTAGCTCAGTTTTTACCTTTTAAATGCAGCTCCATTCTGTTCTCATGATTAGCTGTTACCAGTTTACATCCAAGCAACAGCATAGTGGGTATGCCTTTCTCCACTAACCCGTCAGCATTCATTGTTTGTAGACGTTTTATGGATGGCATTTTGAATGCTGGGTGGCGAACTCTTTTTGTAGTTTGGATTTCCATCGAACCAATAATTTCTGATATTGAGCTTTTGTCCATGTTCTTCTTTTTTTTTTAAATAACAGAGTGAGTAACACTTACCTCTTCAAACTCTTTTCTTGAAAAATTTTCCGTGTTGTGTACTTTTTTGGCCATTCCCAACCCCAGGATATTTTTTGAGGGCATGAGTCATTTAGAGCCCTGCAGTCCTTGTGAATATTAGTGACCATTAGCAGTAGATTGAAAGCTGCTGTTTGAGGAAATGGCCTTAGGGTGGCAGGATTTCTACGTTGCCAGCTCTGCTTGCTAGGGAAACAGAACCTTGCTGCATGTTGTGCTTTTTGGTGGCAGATTAGAGTGGAATGTGCCCAGACAAACCCCCGTAAGGTTTAGCCTCCTTAATTCTTGTTTGTGTCTTTAAGTTGTAGTTGTTATCAGAGGAAATTTGATTGAAATATTTGATTGAATTTGTTCTGGGTGAACAGAATCTTGTTCATTCACACATATAAGTATATCTATTGATCTTTGGGTCCTTTTCCATGTAGGTTATTACAGAGTGTTGAGTAGACCACTCTTGGTATTCCATAGGTTTTTGGGGATGATATATTTTATATGTATTAGTATATGTTTGTTAACCCCAATATCCTAATTTATCCATTCCTCACAGCTTTTCTTTGGCTTAACCATAAGTGTGTCTTCTCAATGTGACATTGTCTTTCTCTGTGGAAATATGTTCAATTTAGGAATTTTCAGATGACATAAGTGATATCCTAGGATATTTGTGTCTCGCATTCTGACTTACTTCACGTTGTGTGATTATCTCTAGGCTCATCTGTGGTGCTGCCTATGCCATTCTTTTATTTTTTTCTTCATGACTAATATTCCAATGTGTCCATATACCATTTCTTCTTTGTCCATTCATTTGTTTATGGACCTTTTTTTGCTTCCATGTCTTGGCTACTTCAATATTGCTGCAGTGCACATTTGTCTGCCTCTGTCTTTCCGATTCTTTTGGTCTTAGGTTAGAGGCCCAAAAGGTACGCTGCCGCATCGTTTGGTAGCTCAATTTTTTCCTTTTAAAGCAGCTCCGTTCAGTTTTCGTTAGTGCTGATACCAGTTTACATCCCACCAGCAGCTAGAAGGTACACAGTTCTCTAAAACCCCTTCAGCGTTTATAGTTTGTAGACTTTTTGCTGATGGTCATTTGACTGGTGTGAGCTGAAACCATTCTGGAGGTTGGATTTGCATGTGGCTACTAATTCCTTATACTGAGCTTTAGGCATGTCCTGCTTTTTCTTTTCCTTTTTTTTTCTTAAAGAGTGAGTACAACTTCCCTCTTCATATTGCCTTCTTGACAAATTTGTCATGTGTTGAATTTTCTTGCCTATTCCCTACCCCAGGGCATTTTTGGAGGGCAGGTGTCATTTGCAGCCCTGCAGGCCTTGTGACTATTAAGCAACCATTAGCACTGGGTTTAAAGCTGCTGTTGTGGGAAACAGCCACAAGGCGGCAACATTATTACGTTCCCAACTGTTGTTACTAGGGCAACAGTGTCTTCCTGGAGGTAGTGTTGCGAGGTCGTAATTTAGAGTGGAATGTGCTGGGGCAAGCCCTCAGAAGGTTGTGTCTCCTTACTTATGTTTGTGTTTAAAATTTAATTTATATTTCTTACCGGAGTAAATTTGATTAGAGTGTTGTGATTGTCTGGCTGTACAGAATCTGCTCAATGATACATACATATGTCTGTTCATCTTCGGATCCGGTTACCATGTATGTTATTACAGAATGTTGAGTAGACCTCACTTGGTATTTGATAGGTGTTTTGTCATTATATATTTTATATGTATTGGTGACTTAACAATTCATATAGTTTATATGTTATATGTTTATAGACATTTAACATATATTAGTGTATGTATATTAGCCCCATAATCCTAATTTATCCATCCTCCCACCTTTCATTTTGGTTAACCATTAGTTTGTTTTATAAGTCTGTGAGTGTCTTTTTCTTTGGAAATATGTTCATTGGTAGCAATCTTAGGATAACATGTATAAACGATAACATAGGATATTTGTCATTCCCTTTTGATTTACTTAACCCAATATGATTACTTCTAGGCTCATCTGCACTACTGAAAACGGCACTGTTCATTTTCTTTCCGAGGCTACTATTCCATTGGGCACGTATACCGCTTCTTCTTTGTCCATTTATCTGTTGATGGACATTTTGTTTGCTTGCCTGTCTTGGCTATTGTAAATATGGCTGCTGTGCAGGTTTTCCTGTCTCTGCCTTTCCGATTCTGGTCTTCTTAGGGTATAGGCCCATTAGGGGCTCAGCTGCAAGATATGGTAGCTCAGTTTTTACCTTTTAAAAGCAGCTCCATTCTGTTCTCATGATTAGCTGTTAACAGTTTACATCCACCCAACAGCATAGTGGGTATGCCTTTCTCCACTAACCCGTCAGCATTCATTGTTTGTAGACTTTTTACGGATGGCATTTTGAATACTGGGTGGCGAAATCTTTTTGTAGTATGGATTTGCATCCAACCAATAATTCCTGATATTGAGCCTTTATCCATGTTCTTCTTTTTTTAAAATAACAGAGTGAGGAACACTTACCTCTTCAAACTGTTTTATTGTAAAGTCTTCCTTGTTGTCAAATTTTTTGGCTATTCCCAACCCCAGGACATTTTTTGAGGGCATGAGTCATTTACAGCCCTTCAGTCCTTGTGAATATTAGTGACCATTAGCAGTAGATTGAAAGCTGCTGTTTGAGGAAACGGCCTTAGGGTGGCAGCATTTCTAAGTTGTTAACTCTGCTTGCTTCGGAAATAGAACCCTGCTGCAAGTTGTGCTTTTTGGTTGCAGATTAGAGTGGAATGTGCCAGGCGAAACCCCCGTAAGGTTTAGCCTCCTTAATTCTTGTTTGTGACTTTAGGTTGTAGTTTTTATCAGAGGAAATTTGATTGAAAAATGTCTTTTGTTCTGGGTGAAAAGAATCTTGTTCATTTACACATATACATATATCTATTGATCTTTGGGTCCTTTTCCATGTCGGTTATTACATAGTTTTGAGTTGACCACTCTTGGTATTCCATAGGTCTTTGGGGATGATATATTTTATATGTATTAGTATATGTTTGTTAACCCCAATATCCTAATTTATCCATTCCTCACACCTTTTCTTTGGCTTAACCATAAGTGTGTCTTCTCAATGTGAGATTGTCTTTCTCTGTGGAAATATGTTCATTTTTATGAATTTTCAGATGACATAAGTGATATCCTAGGACATTTGTGTCTCGCATTCTGACTTACTTCACGTTGTGCGATTATCCCTAGGCTCATCTGTGGTGCTGCCTATGCCATTCTTTTCTTTTTTTTCGTGACTCATATTCCAATGTGTCCATATACCACTTCTTCTTTGTCCATTCATTTGTTTATGGACCTTCTTTTTGCTTCCATGTCTTGGCTATTTCAGTATTGCTGCAGTGCACATTTGCCTGCCTCTGTCTTTCCGATTCTGGTGGTCTTAGGTTATATGTCCAAAAGGTGCACTGCCGCATCATATGGTAGCTCAATTTTTTCTTTTAAAGCAGCTCCGTTCAGTTTGCATTAGTTCTGATACCACTTTACATCCCACCAGCACCTAGAAGGTACACAGTTCTCTAAAACCCTTTCAGCATTTATAGTTTGTAGACTTTTTGCTGATGGTCATTTGACTGGTGTGAGCTGAAACCATTCTGGAGGTTGCATTTGCATGTGGCTACTAATTCCTTATACTGAGCTTTAGGCACGTTCTGTTTCTTCTTTTCCTTTCTTTACTTAACGAGTAAGTACAACTTCCCTCTTCATATTGCCTTCTTGACAAATTTGTCATGTGTTGAATTTTCTTGCCTATTCCCTACCCCGCGGCATTTTTTGAGGGCAGGTGTCCTTTACAGCCCTGCAGGCCTTGTGACTATTAAGGAACCAGTAGCACTGGGTTAAAAGCTGCTGTTGTGCGAAACAGCCACGAGGTGGCAGCATTATTACGTTCTCGACTCTTGTTACTAGGGCAACAGTCTTCCTGGAGGTAGTGTTGCGAGGTTGTAAATTAGAGTGGATTGTGCTGGGGCAAGCCCTCAGAAGGTTATGTCTCCTTACTTATGTTTGTTTTTTAAATTTAATTTATATTTCTTATCGGAATAAATTTGATTAGAGTGTTGTGATTGTCTGGCTGTACAGAATCTGCTCAATGATTCATACAAATGTCTGTTCATCTTCGGAGCCTGTTACCATGTATGTTATTACAGAATGTTGAGTAGACCTCGCTTGGTATTTGGTAGTTGTTTTGTCATTATATATTTTATATGTATTGGTGATTATATAATTCCTATAGTTTATATGTTATATGTTTATGGACATTTAACATACATTAGTATATGTATGTTAGCCCCATAATCCTAATTTATCCATCCTCCCACCTTTCATTTTGGTTAACCATTAGTTTGTTTTATAAGTCTGTGAGTGTCTTTTTCTTTGGAAATATGTTCATTGGTAGCAATCTTAGGATAACATGTATAAACGATACCATAGGATATTTGTCATTTCCTTTTGACTTACTTAACCTAATATGATTACTTCTAGGCTCATCTGTACTCCTGAAGATGGCACTGTTCCTTTTTTTTCCCGAGGCTACTATTCCATTCGGTACGTATACCGCTTCTTCTTTGTCCATTTATCTGTTGATGGACATTTTGTTGGCTTGCCTGTCTTGGTTATTGAAAATATGGCTGCAGTGCATGTTTTCCTGTCTGTGCCTTTCCGATTCTGGTCTTCTTAGGGTATAGGCCCATTAGGGGATCAGCAACAACATATGGTAGCTCAGTTTTTACCTTTTAAATGCAGCTCCATTCTGTTCTCATGATTAGCTGTTACCAGTTTACATCCAAGCAACAGCATAGTGGGTATGCCTTTCTCCACTAACCCGTCAGCATTCATTGTTTGTAGACGTTTTATGGATGGCATTTTGAATGCTGGGTGGCGAACTCTTTTTGTAGTTTGGATTTCCATCGAACCAATAATTTCTGATATTGAGCTTTTGTCCATGTTCTTCTTTTTTTTTTAAATAACAGAGTGAGTAACACTTACCTCTTCAAACTCTTTTCTTGAAAAATTTTCCGTGTTGTGTACTTTTTTGGCCATTCCCAACCCCAGGATATTTTTTGAGGGCATGAGTCATTTAGAGCCCTGCAGTCCTTGTGAATATTAGTGACCATTAGCAGTAGATTGAAAGCTGCTGTTTGAGGAAATGGCCTTAGGGTGGCAGGATTTCTACGTTGCCAGCTCTGCTTGCTAGGGAAACAGAACCTTGCTGCATGTTGTGCTTTTTGGTGGCAGATTAGAGTGGAATGTGCCCAGACAAACCCCCGTAAGGTTTAGCCTCCTTAATTCTTGTTTGTGTCTTTAAGTTGTAGTTGTTATCAGAGGAAATTTGATTGAAATATTTGATTGAATTTGTTCTGGGTGAACAGAATCTTGTTCATTCACACATATAAGTATATCTATTGATCTTTGGGTCCTTTTCCATGTAGGTTATTACAGAGTGTTGAGTAGACCACTCTTGGTATTCCATAGGTTTTTGGGGATGATATATTTTATATGTATTAGTATATGTTTGTTAACCCCAATATCCTAATTTATCCATTCCTCACAGCTTTTCTTTGGCTTAACCATAAGTGTGTCTTCTCAATGTGACATTGTCTTTCTCTGTGGAAATATGTTCAATTTAGGAATTTTCAGATGACATAAGTGATATCCTAGGATATTTGTGTCTCGCATTCTGACTTACTTCACGTTGTGTGATTATCTCTAGGCTCATCTGTGGTGCTGCCTATGCCATTCTTTTATTTTTTTCTTCATGACTAATATTCCAATGTGTCCATATACCATTTCTTCTTTGTCCATTCATTTGTTTATGGACCTTTTTTTGCTTCCATGTCTTGGCTACTTCAATATTGCTGCAGTGCACATTTGTCTGCCTCTGTCTTTCCGATTCTTTTGGTCTTAGGTTAGAGGCCCAAAAGGTACGCTGCCGCATCGTTTGGTAGCTCAATTTTTTCCTTTTAAAGCAGCTCCGTTCAGTTTTCGTTAGTGCTGATACCAGTTTACATCCCACCAGCAGCTAGAAGGTACACAGTTCTCTAAAACCCCTTCAGCGTTTATAGTTTGTAGACTTTTTGCTGATGGTCATTTGACTGGTGTGAGCTGAAACCATTCTGGAGGTTGGATTTGCATGTGGCTACTAATTCCTTATACTGAGCTTTAGGCATGTCCTGCTTTTTCTTTTCCTTTTTTTTTCTTAAAGAGTGAGTACAACTTCCCTCTTCATATTGCCTTCTTGACAAATTTGTCATGTGTTGAATTTTCTTGCCTATTCCCTACCCCAGGGCATTTTTGGAGGGCAGGTGTCATTTGCAGCCCTGCAGGCCTTGTGACTATTAAGCAACCATTAGCACTGGGTTTAAAGCTGCTGTTGTGGGAAACAGCCACAAGGCGGCAACATTATTACGTTCCCAACTGTTGTTACTAGGGCAACAGTGTCTTCCTGGAGGTAGTGTTGCGAGGTCGTAATTTAGAGTGGAATGTGCTGGGGCAAGCCCTCAGAAGGTTGTGTCTCCTTACTTATGTTTGTGTTTAAAATTTAATTTATATTTCTTACCGGAGTAAATTTGATTAGAGTGTTGTGATTGTCTGGCTGTACAGAATCTGCTCAATGATACATACATATGTCTGTTCATCTTCGGATCCGGTTACCATGTATGTTATTACAGAATGTTGAGTAGACCTCACTTGGTATTTGATAGGTGTTTTGTCATTATATATTTTATATGTATTGGTGACTTAACAATTCATATAGTTTATATGTTATATGTTTATAGACATTTAACATATATTAGTGTATGTATATTAGCCCCATAATCCTAATTTATCCATCCTCCCACCTTTCATTTTGGTTAACCATTAGTTTGTTTTATAAGTCTGTGAGTGTCTTTTTCTTTGGAAATATGTTCATTGGTAGCAATCTTAGGATAACATGTATAAACGATACCATAGGATATTTGTCATTCCCTTTTGATTTACTTAACCCAATATGATTACTTCTAGGCTCATCTGCACTACTGAAAACGGCACTGTTCATTTTCTTTCCGAGGCTACTATTCCATTGGGCACGTATACCGCTTCTTCTTTGTCCATTTATCTGTTGATGGACATTTTGTTTGCTTGCCTGTCTTGGCTATTGTAAATATGGCTGCTGTGCAGGTTTTCCTGTCTCTGCCTTTCCGATTCTGGTCTTCTTAGGGTATAGGCCCATTAGGGGCTCAGCTGCAAGATATGGTAGCTCAGTTTTTACCTTTTAAAAGCAGCTCCATTCTGTTCTCATGATTAGCTGTTAACAGTTTACATCCACCCAACAGCATAGTGGGTATGCCTTTCTCCACTAACCCGTCAGCATTCATTGTTTGTAGACTTTTTACGGATGGCATTTTGAATACTGGGTGGCGAAATCTTTTTGTAGTATGGATTTGCATCCAACCAATAATTCCTGATATTGAGCCTTTATCCATGTTCTTCTTTTTTTAAAATAACAGAGTGAGGAACACTTACCTCTTCAAACTGTTTTATTGTAAAGTCTTCCTTGTTGTCAAATTTTTTGGCTATTCCCAACCCCAGGACATTTTTTGAGGGCATGAGTCATTTACAGCCCTTCAGTCCTTGTGAATATTAGTGACCATTAGCAGTAGATTGAAAGCTGCTGTTTGAGGAAACGGCCTTAGGGTGGCAGCATTTCTAAGTTGTTAACTCTGCTTGCTTCGGAAATAGAACCCTGCTGCAAGTTGTGCTTTTTGGTTGCAGATTAGAGTGGAATGTGCCAGGCGAAACCCCCGTAAGGTTTAGCCTCCTTAATTCTTGTTCGTGACTTTAGGTTGTAGTTTTTATCAGAGGAAATTTGATTGAAAAATGTCTTTTGTTCTGGGTGAAAAGAATCTTGTTCATTTACACATATACATATATCTATTGATCTTTGGGTCCTTTTCCATGTCGGTTATTACATAGTTTTGAGTTGACCACTCTTGGTATTCCATAGGTCTTTGGGGATGATATATTTTATATGTATTAGTATATGTTTGTTAACCCCAATATCCTAATTTATCCATTCCTCACACCTTTTCTTTGGCTTAACCATAAGTGTGTCTTCTCAATGTGAGATTGTCTTTCTCTGTGGAAATATGTTCATTTTTATGAATTTTCAGATGACATAAGTGATATCCTAGGACATTTGTGTCTCGCATTCTGACTTACTTCACGTTGTGTGATTATCCCTGGGCTCATCTGTGGTGCTGCCTATGCCATTCTTTTCTTTTTTTTCGTGACTCATATTCCAATGTGTCCATATACCACTTCTTCTTTGTCCATTCATTTGTTTATGGACCTTCTTTTTGCTTCCATGTCTTGGCTATTTCAGTATTGCTGCAGTGCACATTTGCCTGCCTCTGTCTTTCCGATTCTGGTGGTCTTAGGTTATATGTCCAAAAGGTGCACTGCCGCATCATATGGTAGCTCAATTTTTTCTTTTAAAGCAGCTCCGTTCAGTTTTCATTAGTTCTGATACCACTTTACATCCCACCAGCACCTAGAAGGTACACAGTTCTCTAAAACCCTTTCAGCATTTATAGTTTGTAGACTTTTTGCTGATGGTCATTTGACTGGTGTGAGCTGAAACCATTCTGGAGGTTGCATTTGCATGTGGCTACTAATTCCTTATACTGAGCTTTAGGCACGTTCTGTTTCTTCTTTTCCTTTCTTTACTTAACGAGTAAGTACAACTTCCCTCTTCATATTGCCTTCTTGACAAATTTGTCATGTGTTGAATTTTCTTGCCTATTCCCTACCCCGGGGCATTTTTTGAGGGCAGGTGTCATTTACAGCCCTGCAGGCCTTGTGACTATTAAGGAACCAGTAGCACTGGGTTAAAAGCTGCTGTTGTGCGAAACAGCCACAAGGTGGCAGCATTATTACTTTCTCGACTCTTGTTACTAGGGCAATAGTCTTCCTGGAGGTAGTGTTGCGAGGTTGTAAATTAGAGTGGATTGTGCTGGGGCAAGCTCTCAGAAGGTTATGTCTCCTTACTTATGTTTGTTTTTTAAATTTAATTTATATTTCTTATCGGAATAAATTTGATTAGAGTGTTGTGATTGTCTGGCTGTACAGAATCTGCTCAATGATTCATACAAATGTCTGTTCATCTTCGGAGCCTGTTACCATGTATGTTATTACAGAATGTTGAGTAGACCTCGCTTGGTATTTGGTAGTTGTTTTGTCATTATATATTTTATATGTATTGGTGATTATATAATTCCTATAGTTTATATGTTATATGTTTATAGACATTTAACATACATTAGTATATGTATGTTAGCCCCATAATCCTAATTTATCCATCCTCCCACCTTTCATTTTGGTTAACCATTAGTTTGTTTTATAAGTCTGTGAGTGTCTTTTTCTTTGGAAATATGTTCATTGGTAGCAATCTTAGGATAACATGTATAAACGATACCATAGGATATTTGTCATTTCCTTTTGACTTACTTAACCTAATATGATTACTTCTAGGCTCATCTGTACTCCTGAAGATGGCACTGTTCCTTTTTTTTCCCGAGGCTACTATTCCATTCGGTACGTATACCGCTTCTTCTTTGTCCATTTATCTGTTGATGGACATTTTGTTGGCTTGCCTGTCTTGGTTATTGAAAATATGGCTGCAGTGCATGTTTTCCTGTCTGTGCCTTTCCGATTCTGGTCTTCTTAGGGTATAGGCCCATTAGGGGATCAGCAACAACATATGGTAGCTCAGTTTTTACCTTTTAAATGCAGCTCCATTCTGTTCTCATGATTAGCTGTTACCAGTTTACATCCAAGCAACAGCATAGTGGGTATGCCTTTCTCCACTAACCCGTCAGCATTCATTGTTTGTAGACGTTTTATGGATGGCATTTTGAATGCTGGGTGGCGAACTCTTTTTGTAGTTTGGATTTCCATCGAACCAATAATTTCTGATATTGAGCTTTTGTCCATGTTCTTCTTTTTTTTTTAAATAACAGAGTGAGTAACACTTACCTCTTCAAACTCTTTTCTTGAAAAAGTTTCCGTGTTGTGTACTTTTTTGGCCATTCCCAACCCCAGGATATTTTTTGAGGGCATGAGTCATTTAGAGCCCTGCAGTCCTTGTGAATATTAGTGACCATTAGCAGTAGATTGAAAGCTGCTGTTTGAGGAAATGGCCTTAGGGTGGCAGGATTTCTACGTTGCCAACTCTGCTTGCTAGGGAAACAGAACCTTGCTGCATGTTGTGCTTTTTGGTGGCAGATTAGAGTGGAATGTGCCCAGACAAACCCCCGTAAGGTTTAGCCTACTTAATTCTTGTTTGTGTCTTTAAGTTGTAGTTGTTATCAGAGGAAATTTGATTGAAATATTTGATTGAATTTGTTCTGGGTGAACAGAATCTTGTTCATTCACACATATAAGTATATCTATTGATCTTTGGGTCCTTTTCCATGTAGGTTATTACAGAGTGTTGAGTAGACCACTCTTGGTATTCCATAGGTTTTTGGGGATGATATATTTTATATGTATTAGTATATGTTTGTTAACCCCAATATCCTAATTTATCCATTCCTCACAGCTTTTCTTTGGCTTAACCATAAGTGTGTCTTCTCAATGTGACATTGTCTTTCTCTGTGGAAATATGTTCAATTTAGGAATTTTCAGATGACATAAGTGATATCCTAGGACATTTGTGTCTCGCATTCTGACTTACTTCACGTTGTGTGATTATCTCTAGGCTCATCTGTGGTGCTGCCTATGCCATTCTTTTATTTTTTTCTTCATGACTAATATTCCAATGTGTCCATATACCATTTCTTCTTTGTCCATTCATTTGTTTATGGACCTTTTTTTGCTTCCATGTCTTGGCTACTTCAATATTGCTGCAGTGCACATTTGTCTAGCTCTGTCTTTCTGATTCTTTTGGTCTTAGGTTAGAGGCCCAAAAGGTACGCTGCCGCATCGTATGGTAGCTCAATTTTTTCCTTTTAAAGCAGCTCCGTTCAGTTTTCGTTAGTGCTGATACCAGTTTACATCCCACCAGCAGCTAGAAGGTACACAGTTCTCTAAAACCCCTTCAGCGTTTATAGTTTGTAGACTTTTTGCTGATGGTCATTTGACTGGTGTGAGCTGAAACCATTCTGGAGGTTGGATTTGCATGTGGCTACTAATTCCTTATACTGAGCTTTAGGCATGTCCTGCTTTTTCTTTTCTTTTTTTTTCTTAAAGAGTGAGTACAACTTCCCTCTTCATATTGCCTTCTTGACAAATTTGTCATGTGTTGAATTTTCTTGCCTATTCCCTACCCCAGGGCATTTTTGGAGGGCAGGTGTCATTTGCAGCCCTGCAGGCCTTGTGACTATTAAGCAACCATTAGCACTGGGTTTAAAGCTGCTGTTGTGGGAAACAGCCACAAGGCGGCAACATTATTACGTTCCCAACTGTTGTTACTAGGGCAACAGTGTCTTCCTGGAGGTAGTGTTGCGAGGTCGTAATTTAGAGTGGAATGTGCTGGGGCAAGCCCTCAGAAGGTTGTGTCTCCTTACTTATGTTTGTGTTTAAAATTTAATTTATATTTCTTACCGGAGTAAATTTGATTAGAGTGTTGTGATTGTCTGGCTGTACAGAATCTGCTCAATGATACATACATATGTCTGTTCATCTTCGGATCCGGTTACCATGTATGTTATTACAGAATGTTGAGTAGACCTCACTTGGTATTTGATAGGTGTTTTGTCATTATATATTTTATATGTATTGGTGACTTAACAATTCATATAGTTTATATGTTATATGTTTATAGACATTTAACATATATTAGTGTATGTATATTAGCCCCATAATCCTAATGTATCCATCCTCCCACCTTTCATTTTGGTTAACCATTAGTTTGTTTTATAAGTCTGTGAGTGTCTTTTTCTTTGGAAATATGTTCATTGGTAGCAATCTTAGGATAACATGTATAAACGATAACATAGGATATTTGTCATTCCCTTTTGATTTACTTAACCCAATATGATTACTTCTAGGCTCATCTGCACTACTGAAAACGGCACTGTTCATTTTCTTTCCGAGGCTACTATTCCATTGGGCACGTATACCGCTTCTTCTTTGTCCATTTATCTGTTGATGGACATTTTGTTTGCTTGCCTGTCTTGGCTATTGTAAATATGGCTGCTGTGCAGGTTTTCCTGTCTCTGCCTTTCCGATTCTGGTCTTCTTAGGGTATAGGCCCATTAGGGGCTCAGCTGCAAGATATGGTAGCTCAGTTTTTACCTTTTAAAAGCAGCTCGATTCTGTTCTCATGATTAGCTGTTAACAGTTTACATCCACCCAACAGCATAGTGGGTATGCCTTTCTCCACTAACCCGTCAGCATTCATTGTTTGTAGACTTTTTACGGATGGCATTTTGAATACTGGGTGGCGAAATCTTTTTGTAGTATGGATTTGCATCCAACCAATAATTCCTGATATTGAGCCTTTATCCATGTTCTTCTTTTTTTAAAATAACAGAGTGAGGAACACTTACCTCTTCAAACTGTTTTATTGTAAAGTCTTCCTTGTTGTCAAATTTTTTGGCTATTCCCAACCCCAGGACATTTTTTGAGGGCATGAGTCATTTACAGCCCTTCAGTCCTTGTGAATATTAGTGACCATTAGCAGTAGATTGAAAGCTGCTGTTTGAGGAAACGGCCTTAGGGTGGCAGCATTTCTAAGTTGTTAACTCTGCTTGCTTCGGAAATAGAACCCTGCTGCAAGTTGTGCTTTTTGGTTGCAGATTAGAGTGGAATGTGCCAGGCGAAACCCCCGTAAGGTTTAGCCTCCTTAATTCTTGTTTGTGACTTTAGGTTGTAGTTTTTATCAGAGGAAATTTGATTGAAAAATGTCTTTTGTTCTGGGTGAAAAGAATCTTGTTCATTTACACATATACATATATCTATTGATCTTTGGGTCCTTTTCCATGTCGGTTATTACATAGTTTTGAGTTGACCACTCTTGGTATTCCATAGGTCTTTGGGGATGATATATTTTATATGTATTAGTATATGTTTGTTAACCCCAATATCCTAATTTATCCATTCCTCACACCTTTTCTTTGGCTTAACCATAAGTGTGTCTTCTCAATGTGAGATTGTCTTTCTCTGTGGAAATATGTTCATTTTTATGAATTTTCAGATGACATAAGTGATATCCTAGGACATTTGTGTCTCGCATTCTGACTTACTTCACGTTGTGTGATTATTCCTAGGCTCATCTGTGGTGCTGCCTATGCCATTCTTTTCTTTTTTTTCGTGACTCATATTCCAATGTGTCCATATACCACTTCTTCTTTGTCCATTCATTTGTTTATGGACCTTCTTTTTGCTTCCATGTCTTGGCTATTTCAGTATTGCTGCAGTGCACATTTGCCTGCCTCTGTCTTTCCGATTCTGGTGGTCTTAGGTTATATGTCCAAAAGGTGCACTGCCGCATCATATGGTAGCTCAATTTTTTCTTTTAAAGCAGCTCCGTTCAGTTTTCATTAGTTCTGATACGACTTTACATCCCACCAGCACCTAGAAGGTACACAGTTCTCTAAAACCCTTTCAGCATTTATAGTTTGTAGACATTTTGCTGATGGTCATTTGACTGGTGTGAGCTGAAACCATTCTGGAGGTTGCATTTGCATGTGGCTACTAATTCCTTATACTGAGCTTTAGGCACGTTCTGTTTCTTCTTTTCCTTTCTTTACTTAACGAGTAAGTACAACTTCCCTCTTCATATTGCCTTCTTGACAAATTTGTCATGTGTTGAATTTTCTTGCCTATTCCCTACCCCGGGGCATTTTTTGAGGGCAGGTGTCATTTACAGCCCTGCAGGCCTTGTGACTATTAAGGAATCAGTAGCACTGGGTTAAAAGCTGCTGTTGTGCGAAACAGCCACGAGGTGGCAGCATTATTACGTTCTCGACTCTTGTTACTAGGGCAACAGTCTTCCTGGAGGTAGTGTTGCGAGGTTGTAAATTAGAGTGGATTGTGCTGGGGCAAGCCCTCAGAAGGTTATGTCTCCTTACTTATGTTTGTTTTTTAAATTTAATTTATATTTCTTATCGGAATAAATTTGATTAGAGTGTTGTGATTGTCTGGCTGTACAGAATCTGCTCAATGATTCATACAAATGTCTGTTCATCTTCGGAGCCTGTTACCATGTATGTTATTACAGAATGTTGAGTAGACCTCGCTTGGTATTTGGTAGTTGTTTTGTCATTATATATTTTATATGTATTGGTGATTATATAATTCCTATAGTTTATATGTTATATGTTTATGGACATTTAACATACATTAGTATATGTATGTTAGCCCCATAATCCTAATTTATCCATCCTCCCACCTTTCATTTTGGTTAACCATTAGTTTGTTTTATAAGTCTGTGAGTGTCTTTTTCTTTGGAAATATGTTCATTGGTAGCAATCTTAGGATAACATGTATAAACGATACCATAGGATATTTGTCATTTCCTTTTGACTTACTTATCCTAATATGATTACTTCTAGGCTCATCTGTACTCCTGAAGATGGCACTGTTCCTTTTTTTTCCCGAGGCTACTATTCCATTCGGTACGTATACCGCTTCTTCTTTGTCCATTTATCTGTTGATGGACATTTTGTTGGCTTGCCTGTCTTGGTTATTGAAAATATGGCTGCAGTGCATGTTTTCCTGTCTGTGCCTTTCCGATTCTGGTCTTCTTAGGGTATAGGCCCATTAGGGGATCAGCAACAACATATGGTAGCTCAGTTTTTACCTTTTAAATGCAGCTCCATTCTGTTCTCATGATTAGCTGTTACCAGTTTACATCCAACCAACAGCATAGTGGGTATGCCTTTCTCCACTAACCCGTCAGCATTCATTGTTTGTAGACGTTTTATGGATGGCATTTTGAATGCTGGGTGGCGAACTCTTTTTGTAGTTTGGATTTCCATCGAACCAATAATTTCTGATATTGAGCTTTTGTCCATGTTCTTCTTTTTTTTTTAAATAACAGAGTGAGTAACACTTACCTCTTCAAACTCTTTTCTTGAAAAATTTTCCGTGTTGTGTACTTTTTTGGCCATTCCCAACCCCAGGATATTTTTTGAGGGCATGAGTCATTTAGAGCCCTGCAGTCCTTGTGAATATTAGTGACCATTAGCAGTAGATTGAAAGCTGCTGTTTGAGGAAATGGCCTTAGGGTGGCAGGATTTCTACGTTGCCAACTCTGCTTGCTAGGGAAACAGAACCTTGCTGCATGTTGTGCTTTTTGGTGGCAGATTAGAGTGGAATGTGCCCAGACAAACCCCCGTAAGGTTTAGCCTACTTAATTCTTGTTTGTGTCTTTAAGTTGTAGTTGTTATCAGAGGAAATTTGATTGAAATATTTGATTGAATTTGTTCTGGGTGAACAGAATCTTGTTCATTCACACATATAAGTATATCTATTGATCTTTGGGTCCTTTTCCATGTAGGTTATTACAGAGTGTTGAGTAGACCACTCTTGGTATTCCATAGGTTTTTGGGGATGATATATTTTATATGTATTAGTATATGTTTGTTAACCCCAATATCCTAATTTATCCATTCCTCACAGCTTTTCTTTGGCTTAACCATAAGTGTGTCTTCTCAATGTGACATTGTCTTTCTCTGTGGAAATATGTTCAATTTAGGAATTTTCAGATGACATAAGTGATATCCTAGGACATTTGTGTCTCGCATTCTGACTTACTTCACGTTGTGTGATTATCTCTAGGCTCATCTGTGGTGCTGCCTATGCCATTCTTTTATTTTTTTCTTCATGACTAATATTCCAATGTATCCATATACCATTTCTTCTTTGTCCATTCATTTGTTTATGGACCTTTTTTTGCTTCCATGTCTTGGCTACTTCAATATTGCTGCAGTGCACATTTGTCTAGCTCTGTCTTTCTGATTCTTTTGGTCTTAGGTTAGAGGCCCAAAAGGTACGCTGCCGCATCGTATGGTAGCTCAATTTTTTCCTTTTAAAGCAGCTCCGTTCAGTTTTCGTTAGTGCTGATACCAGTTTACATCCCACCAGCAGCTAGAAGGTACACAGTTCTCTAAAACCCCTTCAGCGTTTATAGTTTGTAGACTTTTTGCTGATGGTCATTTGACTGGTGTGAGCTGAAACCATTCTGGAGGTTGGATTTGCATGTGGCTACTAATTCCTTATACTGAGCTTTAGGCATGTCCTGCTTTTTCTTTTCTTTTTTTTTCTTAAAGAGTGAGTACAACTTCCCTCTTCATATTGCCTTCTTGACAAATTTGTCATGTGTTGAATTTTCTTGCCTATTCCCTACCCCAGGGCATTTTTGGAGGGCAGGTGTCATTTGCAGCCCTGCAGGCCTTGTGACTATTAAGCAACCATTAGCACTGGGTTTAAAGCTGCTGTTGTGGGAAACAGCCACAAGGCGGCAACATTATTACGTTCCCAACTGTTGTTACTAGGGCAACAGTGTCTTCCTGGAGGTAGTGTTGCGAGGTCGTAATTTAGAGTGGAATGTGCTGGGGCAAGCCCTCAGAAGGTTGTGTCTCCTTACTTATGTTTGTGTTTAAAATTTAATTTATATTTCTTACCGGAGTAAATTTGATTAGAGTGTTGTGATTGTCTGGCTGTACAGAATCTGCTCAATGATACATACATATGTCTGTTCATCTTCGGATCCGGTTACCATGTATGTTATTACAGAATGTTGAGTAGACCTCACTTGGTATTTGATAGGTGTTTTGTCATTATATATTTTATATGTATTGGTGACTTAACAATTCATATAGTTTATATGTTATATGTTTATAGACATTTAACATATATTAGTGTATGTATATTAGCCCCATAATCCTAATTTATCCATCCTCCCACCTTTCATTTTGGTTAACCATTAGTTTGTTTTATAAGTCTGTGAGTGTCTTTTTCTTTGGAAATATGTTCATTGGTAGCAATCTTAGGATAACATGTATAAACGATACCATAGGATATTTGTCATTCCCTTTTGATTTACTTAACCCAATATGATTACTTCTAGGCTCATCTGCACTACTGAAAACGGCACTGTTCATTTTCTTTCCGAGGCTACTATTCCATTGGGCACGTATACCGCTTCTTCTTTGTCCATTTATCTGTTGATGGACATTTTGTTTGCTTGCCTGTCTTGGCTATTGTAAATATGGCTGCTGTGCAGGTTTTCCTGTCTCTGCCTTTCCGATTCTGGTCTTCTTAGGGTATAGGCCCATTAGGGGCTCAGCTGCAAGATATGGTAGCTCAGTTTTTACCTTTTAAAAGCAGCTCGATTCTGTTCTCATGATTAGCTGTTAACAGTTTACATCCACCCAACAGCATAGTGGGTATGCCTTTCTCCACTAACCCGTCAGCATTCATTGTTTGTAGACTTTTTACGGATGGCATTTTGAATACTGGGTGGCGAAATCTTTTTGTAGTATGGATTTGCATCCAACCAATAATTCCTGATATTGAGCCTTTATCCATGTTCTTCTTTTTTTAAAATAACAGAGTGAGGAACACTTACCTCTTCAAACTGTTTTATTGTAAAGTCTTCCTTGTTGTCAAATTTTTTGGCTATTCCCAACCCCAGGACATTTTTTGAGGGCATGAGTCATTTACAGCCCTTCAGTCCTTGTGAATATTAGTGACCATTAGCAGTAGATTGAAAGCTGCTGTTTGAGGAAACGGCCTTAGGGTGGCAGCATTTCTAAGTTGTTAACTCTGCTTGCTTCAGAAACAGAACCCTGCTGCAAGTTGTGCTTTTTGGTTGCAGATTAGAGTGGAATGTGCCAGGAGAAACCCCCGTAAGGTTTAGCCTCCTTAATTCTTGTTTGTGACTTTAGGTTGTAGTTTTTATCAGAGGAAATTTGATTGAAAAATGTCTTTTGTTCTGGGTGAAAAGAATCTTGTTCATTTACACATATACATATATCTATTGATCTTTGGGTCCTTTTCCATGTCGGTTATTACATAGTTTTGAGTTGACCACTCTTGGTATTCCATAGGTCTTTGGGGATGATATATTTTATATGTATTAGTATATGTTTGTTAACCCCAATATCCTAATTTATCCATTCCTCACACCTTTTCTTTGGCTTAACCATAAGTGTGTCTTCTCAATGTGAGATTGTCTTTCTCTGTGGAAATATGTTCATTTTTATGAATTTTCAGATGACATAAGTGATATCCTAGGACATTTGTGTCTCGCATTCTGACTTACTTCACGTTGTGTGATTATCCCTAGGCTCATCTGTGGTGCTGCCTATGCCATTCTTTTCTTTTTTTTCGTGACTCATATTCCAATGTGTCCATATACCACTTCTTCTTTGTCCATTCATTTGTTTATGGACCTTCTTTTTGCTTCCATGTCTTGGCTAGTTCAATATTGCTGCAGTGCACATTTGCCTGCCTCTGTCTTTCCGATTCTGGTGGTCTTAGGTTATATGTCCAAAAGGTGCACTGCCGCATCATATGGTAGCTCAATTTTTTCTTTTAAAGCAGCTCCGTTCAGTTTTCATTAGTTGTGATACCACTTTACATCCCACCAGCAGCTAGAAGGTACACAGTTCTCTAAAACCCCTTCAGCGTTTATAGTTTGTAGACTTTTTGCTGATGGTCATTTGACTGGTGTGAGCTGAAACCATTCTGGAGGTTGGATTTGCATGTGGCTACTAATTCCTTATACTGAGCTTTAGGCATGTCCTGCTTTTTCTTCTCCTTTTTTTTTCTTAAAGAGTGAGTACAACTTCCCTCTTCATATTGCCTTCTTGACAAATTTGTCATGTGTTGAATTTTCTTGCCTATTCCCTACCCCGGGGCATTTTTTGAGGGCAGGTGTCATTTACACCCCTGCAGGCCTTGTGACTATTAAGGAACCAGTAGCACTGGGTTAAAAGCTGCTGTTGTGCAAAATAGCCACAAGGTGGCAGCATTATTACGTTCTCGACTCTTGTTACTAGGGCAACAGTCTTCCTGGAGGTAGTGTTGCGAGGTTGTAAATTAGAGTGGATTGTGCTGGGGCAAGCTCTCAGAAGGTTATGTCTCCTTACTTATGTTTGTTTTTTAAATTTAATTTATATTTCTTATCGGAATAAATTTGATTAGAGTGTTGTGATTGTCTGGCTGTACAGAATCTGCTCAATGATTCATACAAATGTCTGTTCATCTTCGGAGCCTGTTACCATGTATGTTATTACAGAATGTTGAGTAGACCTCGCTTGGTATTTGGTAGTTGTTTTGTCATTATATATTTTATATGTATTGGTGATTATATAATTCCTATAGTTTATATGTTATATGTTTATGGACATTTAACATACATTAGTATATGTATGTTAGCCCCATAATCCTAATTTATCCATCCTCCCACCTTTCATTTTGGTTAACCATTAGTTTGTTTTATAAGTCTGTGAGTGTCTTTTTCTTTGGAAATATGTTCATTGGTAGCAATCTTAGGATAACATGTATAAACGATACCATAGGATATTTGTCATTTCCTTTTGACTTACTTATCCTAATATGATTACTTCTAGGCTCATCTGTACTCCTGAAGATGGCACTGTTCCTTTTTTTTCCCGAGGCTACTATTCCATTCGGTACGTATACCGCTTCTTCTTTGTCCATTTATCTGTTGATGGACATTTTGTTGGCTTGCCTGTCTTGGTTATTGAAAATATGGCTGCAGTGCATGTTTTCCTGTCTGTGCCTTTCCGATTCTGGTCTTCTTAGGGTATAGGCCCATTAGGGGATCAGCAACAACATATGGTAGCTCAGTTTTTACCTTTTAAATGCAGCTCCATTCTGTTCTCATGATTAGCTGTTACCAGTTTACATCCAACCAACAGCATAGTGGGTATGCCTTTCTCCACTAACCCGTCAGCATTCATTGTTTGTAGACGTTTTATGGATGGCATTTTGAATGCTGGGTGGCGAACTCTTTTTGTAGTTTGGATTTCCATCGAACCAATAATTTCTGATATTGAGCTTTTGTCCATGTTCTTCTTTTTTTTTTAAATAACAGAGTGAGTAACACTTACCTCTTCAAACTCTTTTCTTGAAAAATTTTCCGTGTTGTGTACTTTTTTGGCCATTCCCAACCCCAGGATATTTTTTGAGGGCATGAGTCATTTACAGCCCTGCAGTCCTTGTGAATATTAGTGACCATTAGCAGTAGATTGAAAGCTGCTGTTTGAGGAAATGGCCTTAGGGTGGCAGGATTTCTACGTTGCCAACTCTGCTTGCTAGGGAAACAGAACCTTGCTGCATGTTGTGCTTTTTGGTGGCAGATTAGAGTGGAATGTGCCCAGACAAACCCCCGTAAGGTTTAGCCTACTTAATTCTTGTTTGTGTCTTTAAGTTGTAGTTGTTATCAGAGGAAATTTGATTGAAATATTTGATTGAATTTGTTCTGGGTGAACAGAATCTTGTTCATTCACACATATAAGTATATCTATTGATCTTTGGGTCCTTTTCCATGTAGGTTATTACAGAGTGTTGAGTAGACCACTCTTGGTATTCCATAGGTTTTTGGGGATGATATATTTTATATGTATTAGTATATGTTTGTTAACCCCAATATCCTAATTTATCCATTCCTCACAGCTTTTCTTTGGCTTAACCATAAGTGTGTCTTCTCAATGTGACATTGTCTTTCTCTGTGGAAATATGTTCAATTTAGGAATTTTCAGATGACATAAGTGATATCCTAGGACATTTGTGTCTCGCATTCTGACTTACTTCACGTTGTGTGATTATCTCTAGGCTCATCTGTGGTGCTGCCTATGCCATTCTTTTATTTTTTTCTTCATGACTAATATTCCAATGTATCCATATACCATTTCTTCTTTGTCCATTCATTTGTTTATGGACCTTTTTTTGCTTCCATGTCTTGGCTACTTCAATATTGCTGCAGTGCACATTTGTCTAGCTCTGTCTTTCTGATTCTTTTGGTCTTAGGTTAGAGGCCCAAAAGGTACGCTGCCGCATCGTATGGTAGCTCAATTTTTTCCTTTTAAAGCAGCTCCGTTCAGTTTTCGTTAGTGCTGATACCAGTTTACATCCCACCAGCAGCTAGAAGGTACACAGTTCTCTAAAACCCCTTCAGCGTTTATAGTTTGTAGACTTTTTGCTGATGGTCATTTGACTGGTGTGAGCTGAAACCATTCTGGAGGTTGGATTTGCATGTGGCTACTAATTCCTTATACTGAGCTTTAGGCATGTCCTGCTTTTTCTTTTCTTTTTTTTTCTTAAAGAGTGAGTACAACTTCCCTCTTCATATTGCCTTCTTGACAAATTTGTCATGTGTTGAATTTTCTTGCCTATTCCCTACCCCAGGGCATTTTTGGAGGGCAGGTGTCATTTGCAGCCCTGCAGGCCTTGTGACTATTAAGCAACCATTAGCACTGGGTTTAAAGCTGCTGTTGTGGGAAACAGCCACAAGGCGGCAACATTATTACGTTCCCAACTGTTGTTACTAGGGCAACAGTGTCTTCCTGGAGGTAGTGTTGCGAGGTCGTAATTTAGAGTGGAATGTGCTGGGGCAAGCCCTCAGAAGGTTGTGTCTCCTTACTTATGTTTGTGTTTAAAATTTAATTTATATTTCTTACCGGAGTAAATTTGATTAGAGTGTTGTGATTGTCTGGCTGTACAGAATCTGCTCAATGATACATACATATGTCTGTTCATCTTCGGATCCGGTTACCATGTATGTTATTACAGAATGTTGAGTAGACCTCACTTGGTATTTGATAGGTGTTTTGTCATTATATATTTTATATGTATTGGTGACTTAACAATTCATATAGTTTATATGTTATATGTTTATAGACATTTAACATATATTAGTGTATGTATATTAGCCCCATAATCCTAATTTATCCATCCTCCCACCTTTCATTTTGGTTAACCATTAGTTTGTTTTATAAGTCTGTGAGTGTCTTTTTCTTTGGAAATATGTTCATTGGTAGCAATCTTAGGATAACATGTATAAACGATAACATAGGATATTTGTCATTCCCTTTTGATTTACTTAACCCAATATGATTACTTCTAGGCTCATCTGCACTACTGAAAACGGCACTGTTCATTTTCTTTCCGAGGCTACTATTCCATTGGGCACGTATACCGCTTCTTCTTTGTCCATTTATCTGTTGATGGACATTTTGTTTGCTTGCCTGTCTTGGCTATTGTAAATATGGCTGCTGTGCAGGTTTTCCTGTCTCTGCCTTTCCGATTCTGGTCTTCTTAGGGTATAGGCCCATTAGGGGCTCAGCTGCAAGATATGGTAGCTCAGTTTTTACCTTTTAAAAGCAGCTCGATTCTGTTCTCATGATTAGCTGTTAACAGTTTACATCCACCCAACAGCATAGTGGGTATGCCTTTCTCCACTAACCCGTCAGCATTCATTGTTTGTAGACTTTTTACGGATGGCATTTTGAATACTGGGTGGCGAAATCTTTTTGTAGTATGGATTTGCATCCAACCAATAATTCCTGATATTGAGCCTTTATCCATGTTCTTCTTTTTTTAAAATAACAGAGTGAGGAACACTTACCTCTTCAAACTGTTTTATTGTAAAGTCTTCCTTGTTGTCAAATTTTTTGGCTATTCCCAACCCCAGGACATTTTTTGAGGGCATGAGTCATTTACAGCCCTTCAGTCCTTGTGAATATTAGTGACCATTAGCAGTAGATTGAAAGCTGCTGTTTGAGGAAACGGCCTTAGGGTGGCAGCATTTCTAAGTTGTTAACTCTGCTTGCTTCAGAAACAGAACCCTGCTGCAAGTTGTGCTTTTTGGTTGCAGATTAGAGTGGAATGTGCCAGGAGAAACCCCCGTAAGGTTTAGCCTCCTTAATTCTTGTTTGTGACTTTAGGTTGTAGTTTTTATCAGAGGAAATTTGATTGAAAAATGTCTTTTGTTCTGGGTGAAAAGAATCTTGTTCATTTACACATATACATATATCTATTGATCTTTGGGTCCTTTTCCATGTCGGTTATTACATAGTTTTGAGTTGACCACTCTTGGTATTCCATAGGTCTTTGGGGATGATATATTTTATATGTATTAGTATATGTTTGTTAACCCCAATATCCTAATTTATCCATTCCTCACACCTTTTCTTTGGCTTAACCATAAGTGTGTCTTCTCAATGTGAGATTGTCTTTCTCTGTGGAAATATGTTCATTTTTATGAATTTTCAGATGACATAAGTGATATCCTAGGACATTTGTGTCTCGCATTCTGACTTACTTCACGTTGTGTGATTATCCCTAGGCTCATCTGTGGTGCTGCCTATGCCATTCTTTTCTTTTTTTTCGTGACTCATATTCCAATGTGTCCATATACCACTTCTTCTTTGTCCATTCATTTGTTTATGGACCTTCTTTTTGCTTCCATGTCTTGGCTAGTTCAATATTGCTGCAGTGCACATTTGCCTGCCTCTGTCTTTCCGATTCTGGTGGTCTTAGGTTATATGTCCAAAAGGTGCACTGCCGCATCATATGGTAGCTCAATTTTTTCTTTTAAAGCAGCTCCGTTCAGTTTTCATTAGTTGTGATACCACTTTACATCCCACCAGCAGCTAGAAGGTACACAGTTCTCTAAAACCCCTTCAGCGTTTATAGTTTGTAGACTTTTTGCTGATGGTCATTTGACTGGTGTGAGCTGAAACCATTCTGGAGGTTGGATTTGCATGTGGCTACTAATTCCTTATACTGAGCTTTAGGCATGTCCTGCTTTTTCTTCTCCTTTTTTTTTCTTAAAGAGTGAGTACAACTTCCCTCTTCATATTGCCTTCTTGACAAATTTGTCATGTGTTGAATTTTCTTGCCTATTCCCTACCCCGGGGCATTTTTTGAGGGCAGGTGTCATTTACACCCCTGCAGGCCTTGTGACTATTAAGGAACCAGTAGCACTGGGTTAAAAGCTGCTGTTGTGCAAAATAGCCACAAGGTGGCAGCATTATTACGTTCTCGACTCTTGTTACTAGGGCAACAGTCTTCCTGGAGGTAGTGTTGCGAGGTTGTAAATTAGAGTGGATTGTGCTGGGGCAAGCTCTCAGAAGGTTATGTCTCCTTACTTATGTTTGTTTTTTAAATTTAATTTATATTTCTTATCGGAATAAATTTGATTAGAGTGTTGTGATTGTCTGGCTGTACAGAATCTGCTCAATGATTCATACAAATGTCTGTTCATCTTCGGAGCCTGTTACCATGTATGTTATTACAGAATGTTGAGTAGACCTCGCTTGGTATTTGGTAGTTGTTTTGTCATTATATATTTTATATGTATTGGTGATTATATAATTCCTATAGTTTATATGTTATATGTTTATAGACATTTAACATACATTAGTATATGTATGTTAGCCCCATAATCCTAATTTATCCATCCTCCCACCTTTCATTTTGGTTAACCATTAGTTTGTTTTATAAGTCTGTGAGTGTCTTTTTCTTTGGAAATATGTTCATTGGTAGCAATCTTAGGATAACATGTATAAACGATACCATAGGATATTTGTCATTTCCTTTTGACTTACTTAACCTAATATGATTACTTCTAGGCTCATCTGTACTCCTGAAGATGGCACTGTTCCTTTTTTTTCCCGAGGCTACTATTCCATTCGGAACGTATACCGATTCTTCTTTGTCCATTTATCTGTTGATGGACATTTTGTTGGCTTGCCTGTCTTGGTTATTGAAAATATGGCTGCAGTGCATGTTTTCCTGTCTGTGCCTTTCCGATTCTGGTCTTCTTAGGGTATAGGCCCATTAGGGGATCAGCAACAACATATGGTAGCTCAGTTTTTACCTTTTAAATGCAGCTCCCTTCTGTTCTCATGATTAGCTGTTACCAGTTTACATCCAACCAACAGCATAGTGGGTATGCCTTTCTCCACTAACCTGTCAGCATTCATTGTTTGTAGACGTTTTATGGATGCCATTTTGAATGCTGGGTGGCGAACTCTTTTTGTAGTTTGGATTTCCATCGAACCAATAATTTCTGATATTGAGCTTTTGTCCATGTTCTTCTTTTTTTTTTAAATAACAGAGTGAGTAACACTTACCTCTTCAAACTCTTTTCTTGAAAAATTTTCCGTGTTGTGTACTTTTTTGGCCATTCCCAACCCCAGGATATTTTTTGAGGGCATGAGTCATTTACAGCCCTGCAGTCCTTGTGAATATTAGTGACCATTAGCAGTAGATTGAAAGCTGCTGTTTGAGGAAATGGCCTTAGGGTGGCAGGATTTCTACGTTGCCAATTCTGCTTGCTAGGGAAACAGAACCTTGCTGCATGTTGTGCTTTTTGGTGGCAGATTAGAGTGGAATGTGCCCAGACAAACCCCCGTAAGGTTTAGCCTCCTTAATTCTTGTTTGTGTCTTTAAGTTGTAGTTGTTATCAGAGGAAATTTGATTGAAATATTTGATTGAATTTGTTCTGGGTGAACAGACTCTTGTTCATTCACACATATAAGTATATATATTGATCTTTGGGTCCTTTTCCATGTAGGTTATTACAGAGTGTTGAGTAGACCACTCTTGGTATTCCATAGGTTTTTGGGGATGATATATTTTATATGTATTAGTATATGTTTGTTAACCCCAATATCCTAATTTATCCATTCCTCACAGCTTTTCTTTGGCTTAACCATAAGTGTGTCTTCTCAATGTGACATTGTCTTTCTCTGTGGAAATATGTTCAATTTAGGAATTTTCAGATGACATAAGTGATATCCTAGGACATTTGTGTCTCGCATTCTGACTTACTTCACGTTGTGTGATTATCTCTAGGCTCATCTGTGGTGCTGCCTATGCCATTCTTTTATTTTTTTCTTCATGACTAATATTCCAATGTGTCCATATACCATTTCTTCTTTGTCCATTCATTTGTTTATGGACCTTTTTTTGCTTCCATGTCTTGGCTACTTCAATATTGCTGCAGTGCACATTTGTCTGCCTCTGTCTTTCCGATTCTTTTGGTCTTAGGTTAGAGGCCCAAAAGGTACGCTGCCGCATCGTATGGTAGCTCAATTTTTTCCTTTTAAAGCAGCTCCGTTCAGTTTTCGTTAGTGCTGATACCAGTTTACATCCCACCAGCAGCTAGAAGGTACACAGTTCTCTAAAACCCCTTCAGCGTTTATAGTTTGTAGACTTTTTGCTGATGGTCATTTGACTGGTGTGAGCTGAAACCATTCTGGAGGTTGGATTTGCATGTGGCTACTAATTCCTTATACTGAGCTTTAGGCATGTCCTGCTTTTTCTTTTCCTTTTTTTTTCTTAAAGAGTGAGTACAACTTCCCTCTTCATATTGCCTTCTTGACAAATTTGTCATGTGTTGAATTTTCTTGCCTATTCCCTACCCCAGGGCATTTTTGGAGGGCAGGTGTCATTTGCAGCCCTGCAGGCCTTGTGACTATTAAGCAACCATTAGCACTGGGTTTAAAGCTGCTGTTGTGGGAAACAGCCACAAGGCGGCAACATTATTACGTTCCCAACTGTTGTTACTAGGGCAACAGTGTCTTCCTGGAGGTAGTGTTGCGAGGTCGTAATTTAGAGTGGAATGTGCTGGGGCAAGCCCTCAGAAGGTTGTGTCTCCTTACTTATGTTTGTGTTTAAAATTTAATTTATATTTCTTACCGGAGTAAATTTGATTAGAGTGTTGTGATTGTCTGGCTGTACAGAATCTGCTCAATGATACATACATATGTCTGTTCATCTTCGGATCCGGTTACCATGTATGTTATTACAGAATGTTGAGTAGACCTCACTTGGTATTTGATAGGTGTTTTGTCATTATATATTTTATATGTATTGGTGACTTAACAATTCATATAGTTTATATGTTATATGTTTATAGACATTTAACATATATTAGTGTATGTATATTAGCCCCATAATCCTAATTTATCCATCCTCCCACCTTTCATTTTGGTTAACCATTAGTTTGTTTTATAAGTCTGTGAGTGTCTTTTTCTTTGGAAATATGTTCATTGGTAGCAATCTTAGGATAACATGTATAAACGATAACATAGGATATTTGTCATTCCCTTTTGATTTACTTAACCCAATATGATTACTTCTAGGCTCATCTGCACTACTGAAAACGGCACTGTTCATTTTCTTTCCGAGGCTACTATTCCATTGGGCACGTATACCGCTTCTTCTTTGTCCATTTATCTGTTGATGGACATTTTGTTTGCTTGCCTGTCTTGGCTATTGTAAATATGGCTGCTGTGCAGGTTTTCCTGTCTCTGCCTTTCCGATTCTGGTCTTCTTAGGGTATAGGCCCATTAGGGGCTCAGCTGCAAGATATGGTAGCTCAGTTTTTACCTTTTAAAAGCAGCTCCATTCTGTTCTCATGATTAGCTGTTAACAGTTTACATCCTGCCAACAGCATAGTGGGTATGCCTTTCTCCACTAACCCGTCAGCATTCATTGTTTGTAGACTTTTTACGGATGGCATTTTGAATACTGGGTGGCGAAATCTTTTTGTAGTATGGATTTGCATCCAACCAATAATTCCTGATATTGAGCCTTTATCCATGTTCTTCTTTTTTTAAAATAACAGAGTGAGGAACACTTACCTCTTCAAACTGTTTTATTGTAAAGTCTTCCTTGTTGTCAAATTTTTTGGCTATTCCCAACCCCAGGACATTTTTTGAGGGCATGAGTCATTTACAGCCCTTCAGTCCTTGTGAATATTAGTGACCATTAGCAGTAGATTGAAAGCTGCTGTTTGAGGAAACGGCCTTAGGGTGGCAGCATTTCTAAGTTGTTAACTCTGCTTGCTTCAGAAACAGAACCCTGCTGCAAGTTGTGCTTTTTGGTTGCAGATTAGAGTGGAATGTGCCAGGAGAAACCCCCGTAAGGTTTAGCCTCCTTAATTCTTGTTTGTGACTTTAGGTTGTAGTTTTTATCAGAGGAAATTTGATTGAAAAATGTCTTTTGTTCTGGGTGAAAAGAATCTTGTTCATTTACACATATACATATATCTATTGATCTTTGGGTCCTTTTCCATGTCGGTTATTACATAGTTTTGAGTTGACCACTCTTGGTATTCCATAGGTCTTTGGGGATGATATATTTTATATGTATTAGTATATGTTTGTTAACCCCAATATCCTAATTTATCCATTCCTCACACCTTTTCTTTGGCTTAACCATAAGTGTGTCTTCTCAATGTGAGATTGTCTTTCTCTGTGGAAATATGTTCATTTTTATGAATTTTCAGATGACATAAGTGATATCCTAGGACATTTGTGTCTCGCATTCTGACTTACTTCACATTGTGTGATTATCCCTAGGGTCATCTGTGGTGCTGCCTATGCCATTCGTTTCTTTTTTTTCGTGACTCATATTCCAATGTGTCCATATACCACTTCTTCTTTGTCCATTCATTTGTTTATGGACCTTCTTTTTGCTTCCATGTCTTGGCTAGTTCAATATTGCTGCAGTGCACATTTGCCTGCCTCTGTCTTTCCGATTCTGGTGGTCTTAGGTTATATGTCCAAAAGGTGCACTGCCGCATCATATGGTAGCTCAATTTTTTCTTTTAAAGCAGCTCCGTTCAGTTTTCATTAGTTCTGATACCACTTTACATCCCACCAGCAGCTAGAAGGTACACAGTTCTCTAAAACCCTTTCAGCATTTATAGTTTGTAGATTTTTGCTGATGGTCATTTGACTGGTGTGAGCTGGAACCATTCTGGAGGTTGCATTTGCATGTGGCTACTAATTCCTTATACTGAGCTTTAGGCACGTTCTGTTTCTTCTTTTCCTTTCTTTACTTAACGAGTAAGTACAACTTCCCTCTTCATATTGCCTTCTTGACAAATTTGTCATGTGTTGAATTTTCTTGCCTATTCCCTACCCCGGGGCATTTTTTGAGGGCAGGTGTCATTTACACCCCTGCAGGCCTTGTGACTATTAAGGAACCAGTAGCACTGGGTTAAAAGCTGCTGTTGTGCGAAACAGCCACAAGGTGGCAGCATTATTACGTTCTCGACTCTTGTTACTAGGGCAACAGTCTTCCTGGAGGTAGTGTTGCGAGGTTGTAAATTAGAGTGGATTGTGCTGGGGCAAGCTCTCAGAAGGTTATGTCTCCTTACTTATGTTTGTTTTTTAAATTTAATTTATATTTCTTATCGGAATAAATTTGATTAGAGTGTTGTGATTGTCTGGCTGTACAGAATCTGCTCAATGATTCATACAAATGTCTGTTCATCTTCGGAGCCTGTTACCATGTATGTTATTACAGAATGTTGAGTAGACCTCGCTTGGTATTTGGTAGTTGTTTTGTCATTATATATTTTATATGTATTGGTGATTATATAATTCCTATAGTTTATATGTTATATGTTTATAGACATTTAACATACATTAGTATATGTAGGTTAGCCCCATAATCCTAATTTATCCATCCTCCCACCTTTCATTTTGGTTAACCATTAGTTTGTTTTATAAGTCTGTGAGTGTCTTTTTCTTTGGAAATATGTTCATTGGTAGCAATCTTAGGATAACATGTATAAACGATACCATAGGATATTTGTCATTTCCTTTTGACTTACGTAACCTAATATGATTACTTCTAGGCTCATCTGTACTCCTGAAGATGGCACTGTTCCTTTTTTTTCCCGAGGCTACTATTCCATTCGGAACGTATACCGCTTCTTCTTTGTCCATTTATCTGTTGATGGACATTTTGTTGGCTTGCCTGTCTTGGTTATTGAAAATATGGCTGCAGTGCATGTTTTCCTGTCTGTGCCTTTCCGATTCTGGTCTTCTTAGGGTATAGGCCCATTAGGGGATCAGCAACAACATATGGTAGCTCAGTTTTTACCTTTTAAATGCAGCTCCCTTCTGTTCTCATGATTAGCTGTTACCAGTTTACATCCAACCAACAGCATAATGGGTATGCCTTTCTCCACTAACCCGTCAGCATTCATTGTTTGTAGACGTTTTATGGATGGCATTTTGAATGCTGGGTGGCGAACTCTTTTTGTAGTTTGGATTTCCATCGAACCAATAATTTCTGATATTGAGCTTTTGTCCATGTTCTTCTTTTTTTTTTAAATAACAGAGTGAGTAACACTTACCTCTTCAAACTCTTTTCTTGAAAAATTTTCCGTGTTGTGTACTTTTTTGGCCATTCCCAACCCCAGGATATTTTTTGAGGGCATGAGTCATTTACAGCCCTGCAGTCCTTGTGAATATTAGTGACCATTAGCAGTAGATTGAAAGCTGCTGTTTGAGGAAATGGCCTTAGGGTGGCAGGATTTCTACGTTGCCAACTCTGCTTGCTAGGGAAACAGAACCTTGCTGCATGTTGTGCTTTTTGGTGGCAGATTAGAGTGGAATGTGCCCAGACAAACCCCCGTAAGGTTTAGCCTCCTTAATTCTTGTTTGTGTCTTTAAGTTGTAGTTGTTATCAGAGGAAATTTGATTGAAATATTTGATTGAATTTGTTCTGGGTGAACAGACTCTTGTTCATTCACACATATAAGTATATCTATTGATCTTTGGGTCCTTTTCCATGTAGGTTATTACAGAGTGTTGAGTAGACCACTCTTGGTATTCCATAGGTTTTTGGGGATGATATATTTTATATGTATTAGTATATGTTTGTTAACCCCAATATCCTAATTTATCCATTCCTCACAGCTTTTCTTTGGCTTAACCATAAGTGTGTCTTCTCAATGTGACATTGTCTTTCTCTGTGGAAATATGTTCAATTTAGGAATTTTCAGATGACATAAGTGATATCCTAGGACATTTGTGTCTCGCATTCTGACTTACTTCACGTTGTGTGATTATCTCTAGGCTCATCTGTGGTGCTGCCTATGCCATTCTTTTATTTTTTTCTTCATGACTAATATTCCAATGTGTCCATATACCATTTCTTCTTTGTCCATTCATTTGTTTATGGACCTTTTTTTGCTTCCATGTCTTGGCTACTTCAATATTGCTGCAGTGCACATTTGTCTGCCTCTGTCTTTCCGATTCTTTTGGTCTTAGGTTAGAGGCCCAAAAGGTACGCTGCCGCATCGTATGGTAGCTCAATTTTTTCCTTTTAAAGCAGCTCCGTTCAGTTTTCGTTAGTGCTGATACCAGTTTACATCCCACCAGCAGCTAGAAGGTACACAGTTCTCTAAAACCCCTTCAGCGTTTATAGTTTGTAGACTTTTTGCTGATGGTCATTTGACTGGTGTGAGCTGAAACCATTCTGGAGGTTGGATTTGCATGTGGCTACTAATTCCTTATACTGAGCTTTAGGCATGTCCTGCTTTTTCTTTTCCTTTTTTTTTCTTAAAGAGTGAGTACAACTTCCCTCTTCATATTGCCTTCTTGACAAATTTGTCATGTGTTGAATTTTCTTGCCTATTCCCTACCCCAGGGCATTTTTGGAGGGCAGGTGTCATTTGCAGCCCTGCAGGCCTTGTGACTATTAAGCAACCATTAGCACTGGGTTTAAAGCTGCTGTTGTGGGAAACAGCCACAAGGCGGCAACATTATTACGTTCCCAACTGTTGTTACTAGGGCAACAGTGTCTTCCTGGAGGTAGTGTTGCGAGGTCGTAATTTAGAGTGGAATGTGCTGGGGCAAGCCCTCAGAAGGTTGTGTCTCCTTACTTATGTTTGTGTTTAAAATTTAATTTATATTTCTTACCGGAGTAAATTTGATTAGAGTGTTGTGATTGTCTGGCTGTACAGAATCTGCTCAATGATACATACATATGTCTGTTCATCTTCGGATCCGGTTACCATGTATGTTATTACAGAATGTTGAGTAGACCTCACTTGGTATTTGATAGGTGTTTTGTCATTATATATTTTATATGTATTGGTGACTTAACAATTCATATAGTTTATATGTTATATGTTTATAGACATTTAACATATATTAGTGTATGTATATTAGCCCCATAATCCTAATTTATCCATCCTCCCACCTTTCATTTTGGTTAACCATTAGTTTGTTTTATAAGTCTGTGAGTGTCTTTTTCTTTGGAAATATGTTCATTGGTAGCAATCTTAGGATAACATGTATAAACGATAACATAGGATATTTGTCATTCCCTTTTGATTTACTTAACCCAATATGATTACTTCTAGGCTCATCTGCACTACTGAAAACGGCACTGTTCATTTTCTTTCCAAGGCTACTATTCCATTGGGCACGTATACCGCTTCTTCTTTGTCCATTTATCTGTTGATGGACATTTTGTTTGCTTGCCTGTCTTGGCTATTGTAAATATGGCTGCTGTGCAGGTTTTCCTGTCTCTGCCTTTCCGATTCTGGTCTTCTTAGGGTATAGGCCCATTAGGGGCTCAGCTGCAAGATATGGTAGCTCAGTTTTTACCTTTTAAAAGCAGCTCCATTCTGTTCTCATGATTAGCTGTTAACAGTTTACATCCACCCAACAGCATAGTGGGTATGCCTTTCTCCACTAACCCGTCAGCATTCATTGTTTGTAGACTTTTTACGGATGGCATTTTGAATACTGGGTGGCGAAATCTTTTTGTAGTATGGATTTGCATCCAACCAATAATTCCTGATATTGAGCCTTTATCCATGTTCTTCTTTTTTTAAAATAACAGAGTGAGGAACACTTACCTCTTCAAACTGTTTTATTGTAAAGTCTTCCTTGTTGTCAAATTTTTTGGCTATTCCCAACCCCAGGACATTTTTTGAGGGCATGAGTCATTTACAGCCCTTCAGTCCTTGTGAATATTAGTGACCATTAGCAGTAGATTGAAAGCTGCTGTTTGAGGAAACGGCCTTAGGGTGGCAGCATTTCTAAGTTGTTAACTCTGCTTGCTTCGGAAATAGAACCCTGCTGCAAGTTGTGCTTTTTGGTTGCAGATTAGAGTGGAATGTGCCAGGCGAAACCCCCGTAAGGTTTAGCCTCCTTAATTCTTGTTTGTGACTTTAGGTTGTAGTTTTTATCAGAGGAAATTTGATTGAAAAATGTCTTTTGTTCTGGGTGAAAAGAATCTTGTTCATTTACACATATACATATATCTATTGATCTTTGGGTCCTTTTCCATGTCGGTTATTACATAGTTTTGAGTTGACCACTCTTGGTATTCCATAGGTCTTTGGGGATGATATATTTTATATGTATTAGTATATGTTTGTTAACCCCAATATCCTAATTTATCCATTCCTCACACCTTTTCTTTGGCTTAACCATAAGTGTGTCTTCTCAATGTGAGATTGTCTTTCTCTGTGGAAATATGTTCATTTTTATGAATTTTCAGATGACATAAGTGATATCCTAGGACATTTGTGTCTCGCATTCTGACTTACTTCACGTTGTGCGATTATCCCTAGGCTCATCTGTGGTGCTGCCTATGCCATTCTTTTCTTTTTTTTCGTGACTCATATTCCAATGTGTCCATATACCACTTCTTCTTTGTCCATTCATTTGTTTATGGACCTTCTTTTTGCTTCCATGTCTTGGCTATTTCAGTATTGCTGCAGTGCACATTTGCCTGCCTCTGTCTTTCCGATTCTGGTGGTCTTAGGTTATATGTCCAAAAGGTGCACTGCCGCATCATATGGTAGCTCAATTTTTTCTTTTAAAGCAGCTCCGTTCAGTTTGCATTAGTTCTGATACCACTTTACATCCCACCAGCACCTAGAAGGTACACAGTTCTCTAAAACCCTTTCAGCATTTATAGTTTGTAGACTTTTTGCTGATGGTCATTTGACTGGTGTGAGCTGAAACCATTCTGGAGGTTGCATTTGCATGTGGCTACTAATTCCTTATACTGAGCTTTAGGCACGTTCTGTTTCTTCTTTTCCTTTCTTTACTTAACGAGTAAGTACAACTTCCCTCTTCATATTGCCTTCTTGACAAATTTGTCATGTGTTGAATTTTCTTGCCTATTCCCTACCCCGCGGCATTTTTTGAGGGCAGGTGTCCTTTACAGCCCTGCAGGCCTTGTGACTATTAAGGAACCAGTAGCACTGGGTTAAAAGCTGCTGTTGTGCGAAACAGCCACGAGGTGGCAGCATTATTACGTTCTCGACTCTTGTTACTAGGGCAACAGTCTTCCTGGAGGTAGTGTTGCGAGGTTGTAAATTAGAGTGGATTGTGCTGGGGCAAGCCCTCAGAAGGTTATGTCTCCTTACTTATGTTTGTTTTTTAAATTTAATTTATATTTCTTATCGGAATAAATTTGATTAGAGTGTTGTGATTGTCTGGCTGTACAGAATCTGCTCAATGATTCATACAAATGTCTGTTCATCTTCGGAGCCTGTTACCATGTATGTTATTACAGAATGTTGAGTAGACCTCGCTTGGTATTTGGTAGTTGTTTTGTCATTATATATTTTATATGTATTGGTGATTATATAATTCCTATAGTTTATATGTTATATGTTTATGGACATTTAACATACATTAGTATATGTATGTTAGCCCCATAATCCTAATTTATCCATCCTCCCACCTTTCATTTTGGTTAACCATTAGTTTGTTTTATAAGTCTGTGAGTGTCTTTTTCTTTGGAAATATGTTCATTGGTAGCAATCTTAGGATAACATGTATAAACGATACCATAGGATATTTGTCATTTCCTTTTGACTTACTTAACCTAATATGATTACTTCTAGGCTCATCTGTACTCCTGAAGATGGCACTGTTCCTTTTTTTTCCCGAGGCTACTATTCCATTCGGTACGTATACCGCTTCTTCTTTGTCCATTTATCTGTTGATGGACATTTTGTTGGCTTGCCTGTCTTGGTTATTGAAAATATGGCTGCAGTGCATGTTTTCCTGTCTGTGCCTTTCTGATTCTGGTCTTCTTAGGGTATAGGCCCATTAGGGGATCAGCAACAACATATGGTAGCTCAGTTTTTACCTTTTAAATGCAGCTCCATTCTGTTCTCATGATTAGCTGTTACCAGTTTACATCCAAGCAACAGCATAGTGGGTATGCCTTTCTCCACTAACCCGTCAGCATTCATTGTTTGTAGACGTTTTATGGATGGCATTTTGAATGCTGGGTGGCGAACTCTTTTTGTAGTTTGGATTTCCATCGAACCAATAATTTCTGATATTGAGCTTTTGTCCATGTTCTTCTTTTTTTTTTAAATAACAGAGTGAGTAACACTTACCTCTTCAAACTCTTTTCTTGAAAAATTTTCCGTGTTGTGTACTTTTTTGGCCATTCCCAACCCCAGGATATTTTTTGAGGGCATGAGTCATTTAGAGCCCTGCAGTCCTTGTGAATATTAGTGACCATTAGCAGTAGATTGAAAGCTGCTGTTTGAGGAAATGGCCTTAGGGTGGCAGGATTTCTACGTTGCCAACTCTGCTTGCTAGGGAAACAGAACCTTGCTGCATGTTGTGCTTTTTGGTGGCAGATTAGAGTGGAATGTGCCCAGACAAACCCCCGTAAGGTTTAGCCTCCTTAATTCTTGTTTGTGTCTTTAAGTTGTAGTTGTTATCAGAGGAAATTTGATTGAAATATTTGATTGAATTTGTTCTGGGTGAACAGAATCTTGTTCATTCACACATATAAGTATATCTATTGATCTTTGGGTCCTTTTCCATGTAGGTTATTACAGAGTGTTGAGTAGACCACTCTTGGTATTCCATAGGTTTTTGGGGATGATATATTTTATATGTATTAGTATATGTTTGTTAACCCCAATATCCTAATTTATCCATTCCTCACAGCTTTTCTTTGGCTTAACCATAAGTGTGTCTTCTCAATGTGACATTGTCTTTCTCTGTGGAAATATGTTCAATTTAGGAATTTTCAGATGACATAAGTGATATCCTAGGATATTTGTGTCTCGCATTCTGACTTACTTCACGTTGTGTGATTATCTCTAGGCTCATCTGTGGTGCTGCCTATGCCATTCTTTTATTTTTTTCTTCATGACTAATATTCCAATGTGTCCATATACCATTTCTTCTTTGTCCATTCATTTGTTTATGGACCTTTTTTTGCTTCCATGTCTTGGCTACTTCAATATTGCTGCAGTGCACATTTGTCTGCCTCTGTCTTTCCGATTCTTTTGGTCTTAGGTTAGAGGCCCAAAAGGTACGCTGCCGCATCGTTTGGTAGCTCAATTTTTTCCTTTTAAAGCAGCTCCGTTCAGTTTTCGTTAGTGCTGATACCAGTTTACATCCCACCAGCAGCTAGAAGGTACACAGTTCTCTAAAACCCCTTCAGCGTTTATAGTTTGTAGACTTTTTGCTGATGGTCATTTGACTGGTGTGAGCTGAAACCATTCTGGAGGTTGGATTTGCATGTGGCTACTAATTCCTTATACTGAGCTTTAGGCATGTCCTGCTTTTTCTTTTCCTTTTTTTTTCTTAAAGAGTGAGTACAACTTCCCTCTTCATATTGCCTTCTTGACAAATTTGTCATGTGTTGAATTTTCTTGCCTATTCCCTACCCCAGGGCATTTTTGGAGGGCAGGTGTCATTTGCAGCCCTGCAGGCCTTGTGACTATTAAGCAACCATTAGCACTGGGTTTAAAGCTGCTGTTGTGGGAAACAGCCACAAGGCGGCAACATTATTACGTTCCCAACTGTTGTTACTAGGGCAACAGTGTCTTCCTGGAGGTAGTGTTGCGAGGTCGTAATTTAGAGTGGAATGTGCTGGGGCAAGCCCTCAGAAGGTTGTGTCTCCTTACTTATGTTTGTGTTTAAAATTTAATTTATATTTCTTACCGGAGTAAATTTGATTAGAGTGTTGTGATTGTCTGGCTGTACAGAATCTGCTCAATGATACATACATATGTCTGTTCATCTTCGGATCCGGTTACCCTGTATGTTATTACAGAATGTTGAGTAGACCTCACTTGGTATTTGATAGGTGTTTTGTCATTATATATTTTATATGTATTGGTGACTTAACAATTCATATAGTTTATATGTTATATGTTTATAGACATTTAACATATATTAGTGTATGTATATTAGCCCCATAATCCTAATTTATCCATCCTCCCACCTTTCATTTTGGTTAACCATTAGTTTGTTTTATAAGTCTGTGAGTGTCTTTTTCTTTGGAAATATGTTCATTGGTAGCAATCTTAGGATAACATGTATAAACGATACCATAGGATATTTGTCATTCCCTTTTGATTTACTTAACCCAATATGATTACTTCTAGGCTCATCTGCACTACTGAAAACGGCACTGTTCATTTTCTTTCCGAGGCTACTATTCCATTGGGCACGTATACCGCTTCTTCTTTGTCCATTTATCTGTTGATGGACATTTTGTTTGCTTGCCTGTCTTGGCTATTGTAAATATGGCTGCTGTGCAGGTTTTCCTGTCTCTGCCTTTCCGATTCTGGTCTTCTTAGGGTATAGGCCCATTAGGGGCTCAGCTGCAAGATATGGTAGCTCAGTTTTTACCTTTTAAAAGCAGGTCCATTCTGTTCTCATGATTAGCTGTTAACAGTTTACATCCACCCAACAGCATAGTGGGTATGCCTTTCTCCACTAACCCGTCAGCATTCATTGTTTGTAGACTTTTTACGGATGGCATTTTGAATACTGGGTGGCGAAATCTTTTTGTAGTATGGATTTGCATCCAACCAATAATTCCTGATATTGAGCCTTTATCCATGTTCTTCTTTTTTTAAAATAACAGAGTGAGGAACACTTACCTCTTCAAACTGTTTTATTGTAAAGTCTTCCTTGTTGTCAAATTTTTTGGCTATTCCCAACCCCAGGACATTTTTTGAGGGCATGAGTCATTTACAGCCCTTCAGTCCTTGTGAATATTAGTGACCATTAGCAGTAGATTGAAAGCTGCTGTTTGAGGAAACGGCCTTAGGGTGGCAGCATTTCTAAGTTGTTAACTCTGCTTGCTTCGGAAATAGAACCCTGCTGCAAGTTGTGCTTTTTGGTTGCAGATTAGAGTGGAATGTGCCAGGCGAAACCCCCGTAAGGTTTAGCCTCCTTAATTCTTGTTTGTGACTTTAGGTTGTAGTTTTTATCAGAGGAAATTTGATTGAAAAATGTCTTTTGTTCTGGGTGAAAAGAATCTTGTTCATTTACACATATACATATATCTATTGATCTTTGGGTCCTTTTCCATGTCGGTTATTACATAGTTTTGAGTTGACCACTCTTGGTATTCCATAGGTCTTTGGGGATGATATATTTTATATGTATTAGTATATGTTTGTTAACCCCAATATCCTAATTTATCCATTCCTCACACCTTTTCTTTGGCTTAACCATAAGTGTGTCTTCTCAATGTGAGATTGTCTTTCTCTGTGGAAATATGTTCATTTTTATGAATTTTCAGATGACATAAGTGATATCCTAGGACATTTGTGTCTCGCATTCTGACTTACTTCACGTTGTGCGATTATCCCTAGGCTCATCTGTGGTGCTGCCTATGCCATTCTTTTCTTTTTTTTCGTGACTCATATTCCAATGTGTCCATATACCACTTCTTCTTTGTCCATTCATTTGTTTATGGACCTTCTTTTTGCTTCCATGTCTTGGCTATTTCAGTATTGCTGCAGTGCACATTTGCCTGCCTCTGTCTTTCCGATTCTGGTGGTCTTAGGTTATATGTCCAAAAGGTGCACTGCCGCATCATATGGTAGCTCAATTTTTTCTTTTAAAGCAGCTCCGTTCAGTTTGCATTAGTTCTGATACCACTTTACATCCCACCAGCACCTAGAAGGTACACAGTTCTCTAAAACCCTTTCAGCATTTATAGTTTGTAGACTTTTTGCTGATGGTCATTTGACTGGTGTGAGCTGAAACCATTCTGGAGGTTGCATTTGCATGTGGCTACTAATTCCTTATACTGAGCTTTAGGCACGTTCTGTTTCTTCTTTTCCTTTCTTTACTTAACGAGTAAGTACAACTTCCCTCTTCATATTGCCTTCTTGACAAATTTGTCATGTGTTGAATTTTCTTGCCTATTCCCTACCCCGCGGCATTTTTTGAGGGCAGGTGTCCTTTACAGCCCTGCAGGCCTTGTGACTATTAAGGAACCAGTAGCACTGGGTTAAAAGCTGCTGTTGTGCGAAACAGCCACGAGGTGGCAGCATTATTACGTTCTCGACTCTTGTTACTAGGGCAACAGTCTTCCTGGAGGTAGTGTTGCGAGGTTGTAAATTAGAGTGGATTGTGCTGGGGCAAGCCCTCAGAAGGTTATGTCTCCTTACTTATGTTTGTTTTTTAAATTTAATTTATATTTCTTATCGGAATAAATTTGATTAGAGTGTTGTGATTGTCTGGCTGTACAGAATCTGCTCAATGATTCATACAAATGTCTGTTCATCTTCGGAGCCTGTTACCATGTATGTTATTACAGAATGTTGAGTAGACCTCGCTTGGTATTTGGTAGTTGTTTTGTCATTATATATTTTATATGTATTGGTGATTATATAATTCCTATAGTTTATATGTTATATGTTTATGGACATTTAACATACATTAGTATATGTATGTTAGCCCCATAATCCTAATTTATCCATCCTCCCACCTTTCATTTTGGTTAACCATTAGTTTGTTTTATAAGTCTGTGAGTGTCTTTTTCTTTGGAAATATGTTCATTGGTAGCAATCTTAGGATAACATGTATAAACGATACCATAGGATATTTGTCATTTCCTTTTGACTTACTTAACCTAATATGATTACTTCTAGGCTCATCTGTACTCCTGAAGATGGCACTGTTCCTTTTTTTTCCCGAGGCTACTATTCCATTCGGTACGTATACCGCTTCTTCTTTGTCCATTTATCTGTTGATGGACATTTTGTTGGCTTGCCTGTCTTGGTTATTGAAAATATGGCTGCAGTGCATGTTTTCCTGTCTGTGCCTTTCTGATTCTGGTCTTCTTAGGGTATAGGCCCATTAGGGGATCAGCAACAACATATGGTAGCTCAGTTTTTACCTTTTAAATGCAGCTCCATTCTGTTCTCATGATTAGCTGTTACCAGTTTACATCCAAGCAACAGCATAGTGGGTATGCCTTTCTCCACTAACCCGTCAGCATTCATTGTTTGTAGACGTTTTATGGATGGCATTTTGAATGCTGGGTGGCGAACTCTTTTTGTAGTTTGGATTTCCATCGAACCAATAATTTCTGATATTGAGCTTTTGTCCATGTTCTTCTTTTTTTTTTAAATAACAGAGTGAGTAACACTTACCTCTTCAAACTCTTTTCTTGAAAAATTTTCCGTGTTGTGTACTTTTTTGGCCATTCCCAACCCCAGGATATTTTTTGAGGGCATGAGTCATTTAGAGCCCTGCAGTCCTTGTGAATATTAGTGACCATTAGCAGTAGATTGAAAGCTGCTGTTTGAGGAAATGGCCTTAGGGTGGCAGGATTTCTACGTTGCCAACTCTGCTTGCTAGGGAAACAGAACCTTGCTGCATGTTGTGCTTTTTGGTGGCAGATTAGAGTGGAATGTGCCCAGACAAACCCCCGTAAGGTTTAGCCTCCTTAATTCTTGTTTGTGTCTTTAAGTTGTAGTTGTTATCAGAGGAAATTTGATTGAAATATTTGATTGAATTTGTTCTGGGTGAACAGAATCTTGTTCATTCACACATATAAGTATATCTATTGATCTTTGGGTCCTTTTCCATGTAGGTTATTACAGAGTGTTGAGTAGACCACTCTTGGTATTCCATAGGTTTTTGGGGATGATATATTTTATATGTATTAGTATATGTTTGTTAACCCCAATATCCTAATTTATCCATTCCTCACAGCTTTTCTTTGGCTTAACCATAAGTGTGTCTTCTCAATGTGACATTGTCTTTCTCTGTGGAAATATGTTCAATTTAGGAATTTTCAGATGACATAAGTGATATCCTAGGATATTTGTGTCTCGCATTCTGACTTACTTCACGTTGTGTGATTATCTCTAGGCTCATCTGTGGTGCTGCCTATGCCATTCTTTTATTTTTTTCTTCATGACTAATATTCCAATGTGTCCATATACCATTTCTTCTTTGTCCATTCATTTGTTTATGGACCTTTTTTTGCTTCCATGTCTTGGCTACTTCAATATTGCTGCAGTGCACATTTGTCTGCCTCTGTCTTTCCGATTCTTTTGGTCTTAGGTTAGAGGCCCAAAAGGTACGCTGCCGCATCGTTTGGTAGCTCAATTTTTTCCTTTTAAAGCAGCTCCGTTCAGTTTTCGTTAGTGCTGATACCAGTTTACATCCCACCAGCAGCTAGAAGGTACACAGTTCTCTAAAACCCCTTCAGCGTTTATAGTTTGTAGACTTTTTGCTGATGGTCATTTGACTGGTGTGAGCTGAAACCATTCTGGAGGTTGGATTTGCATGTGGCTACTAATTCCTTATACTGAGCTTTAGGCATGTCCTGCTTTTTCTTTTCCTTTTTTTTTCTTAAAGAGTGAGTACAACTTCCCTCTTCATATTGCCTTCTTGACAAATTTGTCATGTGTTGAATTTTCTTGCCTATTCCCTACCCCAGGGCATTTTTGGAGGGCAGGTGTCATTTGCAGCCCTGCAGGCCTTGTGACTATTAAGCAACCATTAGCACTGGGTTTAAAGCTGCTGTTGTGGGAAACAGCCACAAGGCGGCAACATTATTACGTTCCCAACTGTTGTTACTAGGGCAACAGTGTCTTCCTGGAGGTAGTGTTGCGAGGTCGTAATTTAGAGTGGAATGTGCTGGGGCAAGCCCTCAGAAGGTTGTGTCTCCTTACTTATGTTTGTGTTTAAAATTTAATTTATATTTCTTACCGGAGTAAATTTGATTAGAGTGTTGTGATTGTCTGGCTGTACAGAATCTGCTCAATGATACATACATATGTCTGTTCATCTTCGGATCCGGTTACCCTGTATGTTATTACAGAATGTTGAGTAGACCTCACTTGGTATTTGATAGGTGTTTTGTCATTATATATTTTATATGTATTGGTGACTTAACAATTCATATAGTTTATATGTTATATGTTTATAGACATTTAACATATATTAGTGTATGTATATTAGCCCCATAATCCTAATTTATCCATCCTCCCACCTTTCATTTTGGTTAACCATTAGTTTGTTTTATAAGTCTGTGAGTGTCTTTTTCTTTGGAAATATGTTCATTGGTAGCAATCTTAGGATAACATGTATAAACGATACCATAGGATATTTGTCATTCCCTTTTGATTTACTTAACCCAATATGATTACTTCTAGGCTCATCTGCACTACTGAAAACGGCACTGTTCATTTTCTTTCCGAGGCTACTATTCCATTGGGCACGTATACCGCTTCTTCTTTGTCCATTTATCTGTTGATGGACATTTTGTTTGCTTGCCTGTCTTGGCTATTGTAAATATGGCTGCTGTGCAGGTTTTCCTGTCTCTGCCTTTCCGATTCTGGTCTTCTTAGGGTATAGGCCCATTAGGGGCTCAGCTGCAAGATATGGTAGCTCAGTTTTTACCTTTTAAAAGCAGGTCCATTCTGTTCTCATGATTAGCTGTTAACAGTTTACATCCACCCAACAGCATAGTGGGTATGCCTTTCTCCACTAACCCGTCAGCATTCATTGTTTGTAGACTTTTTACGGATGGCATTTTGAATACTGGGTGGCGAAATCTTTTTGTAGTATGGATTTGCATCCAACCAATAATTCCTGATATTGAGCCTTTATCCATGTTCTTCTTTTTTTAAAATAACAGAGTGAGGAACACTTACCTCTTCAAACTGTTTTATTGTAAAGTCTTCCTTGTTGTCAAATTTTTTGGCTATTCCCAACCCCAGGACATTTTTTGAGGGCATGAGTCATTTACAGCCCTTCAGTCCTTGTGAATATTAGTGACCATTAGCAGTAGATTGAAAGCTGCTGTTTGAGGAAACGGCCTTAGGGTGGCAGCATTTCTAAGTTGTTAACTCTGCTTGCTTCGGAAATAGAACCCTGCTGCAAGTTGTGCTTTTTGGTTGCAGATTAGAGTGGAATGTGCCAGGCGAAACCCCCGTAAGGTTTAGCCTCCTTAATTCTTGTTCGTGACTTTAGGTTGTAGTTTTTATCAGAGGAAATTTGATTGAAAAATGTCTTTTGTTCTGGGTGAAAAGAATCTTGTTCATTTACACATATACATATATCTATTGATCTTTGGGTCCTTTTCCATGTCGGTTATTACATAGTTTTGAGTTGACCACTCTTGGTATTCCATAGGTCTTTGGGGATGATATATTTTATATGTATTAGTATATGTTTGTTAACCCCAATATCCTAATTTATCCATTCCTCACACCTTTTCTTTGGCTTAACCATAAGTGTGTCTTCTCAATGTGAGATTGTCTTTCTCTGTGGAAATATGTTCATTTTTATGAATTTTCAGATGACATAAGTGATATCCTAGGACATTTGTGTCTCGCATTCTGACTTACTTCACGTTGTGTGATTATCCCTGGGCTCATCTGTGGTGCTGCCTATGCCATTCTTTTCTTTTTTTTCGTGACTCATATTCCAATGTGTCCATATACCACTTCTTCTTTGTCCATTCATTTGTTTATGGACCTTCTTTTTGCTTCCATGTCTTGGCTATTTCAGTATTGCTGCAGTGCACATTTGCCTGCCTCTGTCTTTCCGATTCTGGTGGTCTTAGGTTATATGTCCAAAAGGTGCACTGCCGCATCATATGGTAGCTCAATTTTTTCTTTTAAAGCAGCTCCGTTCAGTTTTCATTAGTTCTGATACCACTTTACATCCCACCAGCACCTAGAAGGTACACAGTTCTCTAAAACCCTTTCAGCATTTATAGTTTGTAGACTTTTTGCTGATGGTCATTTGACTGGTGTGAGCTGAAACCATTCTGGAGGTTGCATTTGCATGTGGCTACTAATTCCTTATACTGAGCTTTAGGCACGTTCTGTTTCTTCTTTTCCTTTCTTTACTTAACGAGTAAGTACAACTTCCCTCTTCATATTGCCTTCTTGACAAATTTGTCATGTGTTGAATTTTCTTGCCTATTCCCTACCCCGGGGCATTTTTTGAGGGCAGGTGTCATTTACAGCCCTGCAGGCCTTGTGACTATTAAGGAACCAGTAGCACTGGGTTAAAAGCTGCTGTTGTGCGAAACAGCCACAAGGTGGCAGCATTATTACTTTCTCGACTCTTGTTACTAGGGCAATAGTCTTCCTGGAGGTAGTGTTGCGAGGTTGTAAATTAGAGTGGATTGTGCTGGGGCAAGCTCTCAGAAGGTTATGTCTCCTTACTTATGTTTGTTTTTTAAATTTAATTTATATTTCTTATCGGAATAAATTTGATTAGAGTGTTGTGATTGTCTGGCTGTACAGAATCTGCTCAATGATTCATACAAATGTCTGTTCATCTTCGGAGCCTGTTACCATGTATGTTATTACAGAATGTTGAGTAGACCTCGCTTGGTATTTGGTAGTTGTTTTGTCATTATATATTTTATATGTATTGGTGATTATATAATTCCTATAGTTTATATGTTATATGTTTATAGACATTTAACATACATTAGTATATGTATGTTAGCCCCATAATCCTAATTTATCCATCCTCCCACCTTTCATTTTGGTTAACCATTAGTTTGTTTTATAAGTCTGTGAGTGTCTTTTTCTTTGGAAATATGTTCATTGGTAGCAATCTTAGGATAACATGTATAAACGATACCATAGGATATTTGTCATTTCCTTTTGACTTACTTAACCTAATATGATTACTTCTAGGCTCATCTGTACTCCTGAAGATGGCACTGTTCCTTTTTTTTCCCGAGGCTACTATTCCATTCGGTACGTATACCGCTTCTTCTTTGTCCATTTATCTGTTGATGGACATTTTGTTGGCTTGCCTGTCTTGGTTATTGAAAATATGGCTGCAGTGCATGTTTTCCTGTCTGTGCCTTTCCGATTCTGGTCTTCTTAGGGTATAGGCCCATTAGGGGATCAGCAACAACATATGGTAGCTCAGTTTTTACCTTTTAAATGCAGCTCCATTCTGTTCTCATGATTAGCTGTTACCAGTTTACATCCAAGCAACAGCATAGTGGGTATGCCTTTCTCCACTAACCCGTCAGCATTCATTGTTTGTAGACGTTTTATGGATGGCATTTTGAATGCTGGGTGGCGAACTCTTTTTGTAGTTTGGATTTCCATCGAACCAATAATTTCTGATATTGAGCTTTTGTCCATGTTCTTCTTTTTTTTTTAAATAACAGAGTGAGTAACACTTACCTCTTCAAACTCTTTTCTTGAAAAAGTTTCCGTGTTGTGTACTTTTTTGGCCATTCCCAACCCCAGGATATTTTTTGAGGGCATGAGTCATTTAGAGCCCTGCAGTCCTTGTGAATATTAGTGACCATTAGCAGTAGATTGAAAGCTGCTGTTTGAGGAAATGGCCTTAGGGTGGCAGGATTTCTACGTTGCCTACTCTGCTTGCTAGGGAAACAGAACCTTGCTGCATGTTGTGCTTTTTGGTGGCAGATTAGAGTGGAATGTGCCCAGACAAACCCCCGTAAGGTTTAGCCTACTTAATTCTTGTTTGTGTCTTTAAGTTGTAGTTGTTATCAGAGGAAATTTGATTGAAATATTTGATTGAATTTGTTCTGGGTGAACAGAATCTTGTTCATTCACACATATAAGTATATCTATTGATCTTTGGGTCCTTTTCCATGTAGGTTATTACAGAGTGTTGAGTAGACCACTCTTGGTATTCCATAGGTTTTTGGGGATGATATATTTTATATGTATTAGTATATGTTTGTTAACCCCAATATCCTAATTTATCCATTCCTCACAGCTTTTCTTTGGCTTAACCATAAGTGTGTCTTCTCAATGTGACATTGTCTTTCTCTGTGGAAATATGTTCAATTTAGGAATTTTCAGATGACATAAGTGATATCCTAGGACATTTGTGTCTCGCATTCTGACTTACTTCACGTTGTGTGATTATCTCTAGGCTCATCTGTGGTGCTGCCTATGCCATTCTTTTATTTTTTTCTTCATGACTAATATTCCAATGTGTCCATATACCATTTCTTCTTTGTCCATTCATTTGTTTATGGACCTTTTTTTGCTTCCATGTCTTGGCTACTTCAATATTGCTGCAGTGCACATTTGTCTAGCTCTGTCTTTCTGATTCTTTTGGTCTTAGGTTAGAGGCCCAAAAGGTACGCTGCCGCATCGTATGGTAGCTCAATTTTTTCCTTTTAAAGCAGCTCCGTTCAGTTTTCGTTAGTGCTGATACCAGTTTACATCCCACCAGCAGCTAGAAGGTACACAGTTCTCTAAAACCCCTTCAGCGTTTATAGTTTGTAGACTTTTTGCTGATGGTCATTTGACTGGTGTGAGCTGAAACCATTCTGGAGGTTGGATTTGCATGTGGCTACTAATTCCTTATACTGAGCTTTAGGCATGTCCTGCTTTTTCTTTTCTTTTTTTTTCTTAAAGAGTGAGTACAACTTCCCTCTTCATATTGCCTTCTTGACAAATTTGTCATGTGTTGAATTTTCTTGCCTATTCCCTACCCCAGGGCATTTTTGGAGGGCAGGTGTCATTTGCAGCCCTGCAGGCCTTGTGACTATTAAGCAACCATTAGCACTGGGTTTAAAGCTGCTGTTGTGGGAAACAGCCACAAGGCGGCAACATTATTACGTTCCCAACTGTTGTTACTAGGGCAACAGTGTCTTCCTGGAGGTAGTGTTGCGAGGTCGTAATTTAGAGTGGAATGTGCTGGGGCAAGCCCTCAGAAGGTTGTGTCTCCTTACTTATGTTTGTGTTTAAAATTTAATTTATATTTCTTACCGGAGTAAATTTGATTAGAGTGTTGTGATTGTCTGGCTGTACAGAATCTGCTCAATGATACATACATATGTCTGTTCATCTTCGGATCCGGTTACCATGTATGTTATTACAGAATGTTGAGTAGACCTCACTTGGTATTTGATAGGTGTTTTGTCATTATATATTTTATATGTATTGGTGACTTAACAATTCATATAGTTTATATGTTATATGTTTATAGACATTTAACATATATTAGTGTATGTATATTAGCCCCATAATCCTAATTTATCCATCCTCCCACCTTTCATTTTGGTTAACCATTAGTTTGTTTTATAAGTCTGTGAGTGTCTTTTTCTTTGGAAATATGTTCATTGGTAGCAATCTTAGGATAACATGTATAAACGATAACATAGGATATTTGTCATTCCCTTTTGATTTACTTAACCCAATATGATTACTTCTAGGCTCATCTGCACTACTGAAAACGGCACTGTTCATTTTCTTTCCGAGGCTACTATTCCATTGGGCACGTATACCGCTTCTTCTTTGTCCATTTATCTGTTGATGGACATTTTGTTTGCTTGCCTGTCTTGGCTATTGTAAATATGGCTGCTGTGCAGGTTTTCCTGTCTCTGCCTTTCCGATTCTGGTCTTCTTAGGGTATAGGCCCATTAGGGGCTCAGCTGCAAGATATGGTAGCTCAGTTTTTACCTTTTAAAAGCAGCTCGATTCTGTTCTCATGATTAGCTGTTAACAGTTTACATCCACCCAACAGCATAGTGGGTATGCCTTTCTCCACTAACCCGTCAGCATTCATTGTTTGTAGACTTTTTACGGATGGCATTTTGAATACTGGGTGGCGAAATCTTTTTGTAGTATGGATTTGCATCCAACCAATAATTCCTGATATTGAGCCTTTATCCATGTTCTTCTTTTTTTAAAATAACAGAGTGAGGAACACTTACCTCTTCAAACTGTTTTATTGTAAAGTCTTCCTTGTTGTCAAATTTTTTGGCTATTCCCAACCCCAGGACATTTTTTGAGGGCATGAGTCATTTACAGCCCTTCAGTCCTTGTGAATATTAGTGACCATTAGCAGTAGATTGAAAGCTGCTGTTTGAGGAAACGGCCTTAGGGTGGCAGCATTTCTAAGTTGTTAACTCTGCTTGCTTCGGAAATAGAACCCTGCTGCAAGTTGTGCTTTTTGGTTGCAGATTAGAGTGGAATGTGCCAGGCGAAACCCCCGTAAGGTTTAGCCTCCTTAATTCTTGTTTGTGACTTTAGGTTGTAGTTTTTATCAGAGGAAATTTGATTGAAAAATGTCTTTTGTTCTGGGTGAAAAGAATCTTGTTCATTTACACATATACATATATCTATTGATCTTTGGGTCCTTTTCCATGTCGGTTATTACATAGTTTTGAGTTGACCACTCTTGGTATTCCATAGGTCTTTGGGGATGATATATTTTATATGTATTAGTATATGTTTGTTAACCCCAATATCCTAATTTATCCATTCCTCACACCTTTTCTTTGGCTTAACCATAAGTGTGTCTTCTCAATGTGAGATTGTCTTTCTCTGTGGAAATATGTTCATTTTTATGAATTTTCAGATGACATAAGTGATATCCTAGGACATTTGTGTCTCGCATTCTGACTTACTTCAGGTTGTGTGATTATTCCTAGGCTCATCTGTGGTGCTGCCTATGCCATTCTTTTCTTTTTTTTCGTGACTCATATTCCAATGTGTCCATATACCACTTCTTCTTTGTCCATTCATTTGTTTATGGACCTTCTTTTTGCTTCCATGTCTTGGCTATTTCAGTATTGCTGCAGTGCACATTTGCCTGCCTCTGTCTTTCCGATTCTGGTGGTCTTAGGTTATATGTCCAAAAGGTGCACTGCCGCATCATATGGTAGCTCAATTTTTTCTTTTAAAGCAGCTCCGTTCAGTTTTCATTAGTTCTGATACGACTTTACATCCCACCAGCACCTAGAAGGTACACAGTTCTCTAAAACCCTTTCAGCATTTATAGTTTGTAGACATTTTGCTGATGGTCATTTGACTGGTGTGAGCTGAAACCATTCTGGAGGTTGCATTTGCATGTGGCTACTAATTCCTTATACTGAGCTTTAGGCACGTTCTGTTTCTTCCTTTCCTTTCTTTACTTAACGAGTAAGTACATCTTCCCTCTTCATATTGCCTTCTTGACAAATTTGTCATGTGTTGAATTTTCTTGCCTATTCCCTACCCCGGGGCATTTTTTGAGGGCAGGTGTCATTTACAGCCCTGCAGGCCTTGTGACTATTAAGGAATCAGTAGCACTGGGTTAAAAGCTGCTGTTGTGCGAAACAGCCACGAGGTGGCAGCATTATTACGTTCTCGACTCTTGTTACTAGGGCAACAGTCTTCCTGGAGGTAGTGTTGCGAGGTTGTAAATTAGAGTGGATTGTGCTGGGGCAAGCCCTCAGAAGGTTATGTCTCCTTACTTATGTTTGTTTTTTAAATTTAATTTATATTTCTTATCGGAATAAATTTGATTAGAGTGTTGTGATTGTCTGGCTGTACAGAATCTGCTCAATGATTCATACAAATGTCTGTTCATCTTCGGAGCCTGTTACCATGTATGTTATTACAGAATGTTGAGTAGACCTCGCTTGGTATTTGGTAGTTGTTTTGTCATTATATATTTTATATGTATTGGTGATTATATAATTCCTATAGTTTATATGTTATATGTTTATGGACATTTAACATACATTAGTATATGTATGTTAGCCCCATAATCCTAATTTATCCATCCTCCCACCTTTCATTTTGGTTAACCATTAGTTTGTTTTATAAGTCTGTGAGTGTCTTTTTCTTTGGAAATATGTTCATTGGTAGCAATCTTAGGATAACATGTATAAACGATACCATAGGATATTTGTCATTTCCTTTTGACTTACTTATCCTAATATGATTACTTCTAGGCTCATCTGTACTCCTGAAGATGGCACTGTTCCTTTTTTTTCCCGAGGCTACTATTCCATTCGGTACGTATACCGCTTCTTCTTTGTCCATTTATCTGTTGATGGACATTTTGTTGGCTTGCCTGTCTTGGTTATTGAAAATATGGCTGCAGTGCATGTTTTCCTGTCTGTGCCTTTCCGATTCTGGTCTTCTTAGGGTATAGGCCCATTAGGGGATCAGCAACAACATATGGTAGCTCAGTTTTTACCTTTTAAATGCAGCTCCATTCTGTTCTCATGATTAGCTGTTACCAGTTTACATCCAACCAACAGCATAGTGGGTATGCCTTTCTCCACTAACCCGTCAGCATTCATTGTTTGTAGACGTTTTATGGATGGCATTTTGAATGCTGGGTGGCGAACTCTTTTTGTAGTTTGGATTTCCATCGAACCAATAATTTCTGATATTGAGCTTTTGTCCATGTTCTTCTTTTTTTTTTAAATAACAGAGTGAGTAACACTTACCTCTTCAAACTCTTTTCTTGAAAAATTTTCCGTGTTGTGTACTTTTTTGGCCATTCCCAACCCCAGGATATTTTTTGAGGGCATGAGTCATTTAGAGCCCTGCAGTCCTTGTGAATATTAGTGACCATTAGCAGTAGATTGAAAGCTGCTGTTTGAGGAAATGGCCTTAGGGTGGCAGGATTTCTACGTTGCCAACTCTGCTTGCTAGGGAAACAGAACCTTGCTGCATGTTGTGCTTTTTGGTGGCAGATTAGAGTGGAATGTGCCCAGACAAACCCCCGTAAGGTTTAGCCTACTTAATTCTTGTTTGTGTCTTTAAGTTGTAGTTGTTATCAGAGGAAATTTGATTGAAATATTTGATTGAATTTGTTCTGGGTGAACAGAATCTTGTTCATTCACACATATAAGTATATCTATTGATCTTTGGGTCCTTTTCCATGTAGGTTATTACAGAGTGTTGAGTAGACCACTCTTGGTATTCCATAGGTTTTTGGGGATGATATATTTTATATGTATTAGTATATGTTTGTTAACCCCAATATCCTAATTTATCCATTCCTCACAGCTTTTCTTTGGCTTAACCATAAGTGTGTCTTCTCAATGTGACATTGTCTTTCTCTGTGGAAATATGTTCAATTTAGGAATTTTCAGATGACATAAGTGATATCCTAGGACATTTGTGTCTCGCATTCTGACTTACTTCACGTTGTGTGATTATCTCTAGGCTCATCTGTGGTGCTGCCTATGCCATTCTTTTATTTTTTTCTTCATGACTAATATTCCAATGTATCCATATACCATTTCTTCTTTGTCCATTCATTTGTTTATGGACCTTTTTTTGCTTCCATGTCTTGGCTACTTCAATATTGCTGCAGTGCACATTTGTCTAGCTCTGTCTTTCTGATTCTTTTGGTCTTAGGTTAGAGGCCCAAAAGGTACGCTGCCGCATCGTATGGTAGCTCAATTTTTTCCTTTTAAAGCAGCTCCGTTCAGTTTTCGTTAGTGCTGATACCAGTTTACATCCCACCAGCAGCTAGAAGGTACACAGTTCTCTAAAACCCCTTCAGCGTTTATAGTTTGTAGACTTTTTGCTGATGGTCATTTGACTGGTGTGAGCTGAAACCATTCTGGAGGTTGGATTTGCATGTGGCTACTAATTCCTTATACTGAGCTTTAGGCATGTCCTGCTTTTTCTTTTCTTTTTTTTTCTTAAAGAGTGAGTACAACTTCCCTCTTCATATTGCCTTCTTGACAAATTTGTCATGTGTTGAATTTTCTTGCCTATTCCCTACCCCAGGGCATTTTTGGAGGGCAGGTGTCATTTGCAGCCCTGCAGGCCTTGTGACTATTAAGCAACCATTAGCACTGGGTTTAAAGCTGCTGTTGTGGGAAACAGCCACAAGGCGGCAACATTATTACGTTCCCAACTGTTGTTACTAGGGCAACAGTGTCTTCCTGGAGGTAGTGTTGCGAGGTCGTAATTTAGAGTGGAATGTGCTGGGGCAAGCCCTCAGAAGGTTGTGTCTCCTTACTTATGTTTGTGTTTAAAATTTAATTTATATTTCTTACCGGAGTAAATTTGATTAGAGTGTTGTGATTGTCTGGCTGTACAGAATCTGCTCAATGATACATACATATGTCTGTTCATCTTCGGATCCGGTTACCATGTATGTTATTACAGAATGTTGAGTAGACCTCACTTGGTATTTGATAGGTGTTTTGTCATTATATATTTTATATGTATTGGTGACTTAACAATTCATATAGTTTATAGGTTATATGTTTATAGACATTTAACATATATTAGTGTATGTATATTAGCCCCATAATCCTAATTTATCCATCCTCCCACCTTTCATTTTGGTTAACCATTAGTTTGTTTTATAAGTCTGTGAGTGTCTTTTTCTTTGGAAATATGTTCATTGGTAGCAATCTTAGGATAACATGTATAAACGATAACATAGGATATTTGTCATTCCCTTTTGATTTACTTAACCCAATATGATTACTTCTAGGCTCATCTGCACTACTGAAAACGGCACTGTTCATTTTCTTTCCGAGGCTACTATTCCATTGGGCACGTATACCGCTTCTTCTTTGTCCATTTATCTGTTGATGGACATTTTGTTTGCTTGCCTGTCTTGGCTATTGTAAATATGGCTGCTGTGCAGGTTTTCCTGTCTCTGCCTTTCCGATTCTGGTCTTCTTAGGGTATAGGCCCATTAGGGGCTCAGCTGCAAGATATGGTAGCTCAGTTTTTACCTTTTAAAAGCAGCTCGATTCTGTTCTCATGATTAGCTGTTAACAGTTTACATCCACCCAACAGCATAGTGGGTATGCCTTTCTCCACTAACCCGTCAGCATTCATTGTTTGTAGACTTTTTACGGATGGCATTTTGAATACTGGGTGGCGAAATCTTTTTGTAGTATGGATTTGCATCCAACCAATAATTCCTGATATTGAGCCTTTATCCATGTTCTTCTTTTTTTAAAATAACAGAGTGAGGAACACTTACCTCTTCAAACTGTTTTATTGTAAAGTCTTCCTTGTTGTCAAATTTTTTGGCTATTCCCAACCCCAGGACATTTTTTGAGGGCATGAGTCATTTACAGCCCTTCAGTCCTTGTGAATATTAGTGACCATTAGCAGTAGATTGAAAGCTGCTGTTTGAGGAAACGGCCTTAGGGTGGCAGCATTTCTAAGTTGTTAACTCTGCTTGCTTCAGAAACAGAACCCTGTTGCAAGTTGTGCTTTTTGGTTGCAGATTAGAGTGGAATGTGCCAGGAGAAACCCCCGTAAGGTTTAGCCTCCTTAATTCTTGTTTGTGACTTTAGGTTGTAGTTTTTATCAGAGGAAATTTGATTGAAAAATGTCTTTTGTTCTGGGTGAAAAGAATCTTGTTCATTTACACATATACATATATCTATTGATCTTTGGGTCCTTTTCCATGTCGGTTATTACATAGTTTTGAGTTGACCACTCTTGGTATTCCATAGGTCTTTGGGGATGATATATTTTATATGTATTAGTATATGTTTGTTAACCCCAATATCCTAATTTATCCATTCCTCACACCTTTTCTTTGGCTTAACCATAAGTGTGTCTTCTCAATGTGAGATTGTCTTTCTCTGTGGAAATATGTTCATTTTTATGAATTTTCAGATGACATAAGTGATATCCTAGGACATTTGTGTCTCGCATTCTGACTTACTTCACGTTGTGTGATTATCCCTGGGCTCATCTGTGGTGCTGCCTATGCCATTCTTTTCTTTTTTTTCGTGACTCATATTCCAATGTGTCCATATACCACTTCTTCTTTGTCCATTCATTTGTTTATGGACCTTCTTTTTGCTTCCATGTCTTGGCTATTTCAGTATTGCTGCAGTGCACATTTGCCTGCCTCTGTCTTTCCGATTCTGGTGGTCTTAGGTTATATGTCCAAAAGGTGCACTGCCGCATCATATGGTAGCTCAATTTTTTCTTTTAAAGCAGCTCCGTTCAGTTTTCATTAGTTCTGATACCACTTTACATCCCACCAGCACCTAGAAGGTACACAGTTCTCTAAAACCCTTTCAGCATTTATAGTTTGTAGACTTTTTGCTGATGGTCATTTGACTGGTGTGAGCTGAAACCATTCTGGAGGTTGCATTTGCATGTGGCTACTAATTCCTTATACTGAGCTTTAGGCACGTTCTGTTTCTTCTTTTCCTTTCTTTACTTAACGAGTAAGTACAACTTCCCTCTTCATATTGCCTTCTTGACAAATTTGTCATGTGTTGAATTTTCTTGCCTATTCCCTACCCCGTGGCATTTTTTGAGGGCAGGTGTCATTTACAGCCCTGCAGGCCTTGTGACTATTAAGGAACCAGTAGCACTGGGTTAAAAGCTGCTGTTGTGCGAAACAGCCACGAGGTGGCAGCATTATTACGTTCTCGACTCTTGTTACTAGGGCAACAGTCTTCCTGGAGGTAGTGTTGCGAGGTTGTAAATTAGAGTGGATTGTGCTGGGGCAAGCCCTCAGAAGGTTATGTCTCCTTACTTATGTTTGTTTTTTAAATTTAATTTATATTTCTTATCGGAATAAATTTGATTAGAGTGTTGTGATTGTCTGGCTGTACAGAATCTGCTCAATGATTCATACAAATGTCTGTTCATCTTCGGAGCCTGTTACCATGTATGTTATTACAGAATGTTGAGTAGACCTCGCTTGGTATTTGGTAGTTGTTTTGTCATTATATATTTTATATGTATTGGTGATTATATAATTCCTATAGTTTATATGTTATATGTTTATGGACATTTAACATACATTCGTATATGTATGTTAGCCCCATAATCCTAATTTATCCATCCTCCCACCTTTCATTTTGGTTAACCATTAGTTTGTTTTATAAGTCTGTGAGTGTCTTTTTCTTTGGAAATATGTTCATTGGTAGCAATCTTAGGATAACATGTATAAACGATACCATAGGATATTTGTCATTTCCTTTTGACTTACTTATCCTAATATGATTACTTCTAGGCTCATCTGTACTCCTGAAGATGGCACTGTTCCTTTTTTTTCCCGAGGCTACTATTCCATTCGGTACGTATACCGCTTCTTCTTTGTCCATTTATCTGTTGATGGACATTTTGTTGGCTTGCCTGTCTTGGTTATTGAAAATATGGCTGCAGTGCATGTTTTCCTGTCTGTGCCTTTCCGATTCTGGTCTTCTTAGGGTATAGGCCCATTAGGGGATCAGCAACAACATATGGTAGCTCAGTTTTTACCTTTTAAATGCAGCTCCATTCTGTTCTCATGATTAGCTGTTACCAGTTTACATCCAACCAACAGCATAGTGGGTATGCCTTTCTCCACTAACCCGTCAGCATTCATTGTTTGTAGACGTTTTATGGATGGCATTTTGAATGCTGGGTGGCGAACTCTTTTTGTAGTTTGGATTTCCATCGAACCAATAATTTCTGATATTGAGCTTTTGTCCATGTTCTTCTTTTTTTTTTAAATAACAGAGTGAGTAACACTTACCTCTTCAAACTCTTTTCTTGAAAAATTTTCCGTGTTGTGTACTTTTTTGGCCATTCCCAACCCCAGGATATTTTTTGAGGGCATGAGTCATTTAGAGCCCTGCAGTCCTTGTGAATATTAGTGACCATTAGCAGTAGATTGAAAGCTGCTGTTTGAGGAAATGGCCTTAGGGTGGCAGGATTTCTACGTTGCCAACTCTGCTTGCTAGGGAAACAGAACCTTGCTGCATGTTGTGCTTTTTGGTGGCAGATTAGAGTGGAATGTGCCCAGACAAACCCCCGTAAGGTTTAGCCTACTTAATTCTTGTTTGTGTCTTTAAGTTGTAGTTGTTATCAGAGGAAATTTGATTGAAATATTTGATTGAATTTGTTCTGGGTGAACAGAATCTTGTTCATTCACACATATAAGTATATCTATTGATCTTTGGGTCCTTTTCCATGTAGGTTATTACAGAGTGTTGAGTAGACCACTCTTGGTATTCCATAGGTTTTTGGGGATGATATATTTTATATGTATTAGTATATGTTTGTTAACCCCAATATCCTAATTTATCCATTCCTCACAGCTTTTCTTTGGCTTAACCATAAGTGTGTCTTCTCAATGTGACATTGTCTTTCTCTGTGGAAATATGTTCAATTTAGGAATTTTCAGATGACATAAGTGATATCCTAGGACATTTGTGTCTCGCATTCTGACTTACTTCACGTTGTGTGATTATCTCTAGGCTCATCTGTGGTGCTGCCTATGCCATTCTTTTATTTTTTTCTTCATGACTAATATTCCAATGTATCCATATACCATTTCTTCTTTGTCCATTCATTTGTTTATGGACCTTTTTTTGCTTCCATGTCTTGGCTACTTCAATATTGCTGCAGTGCACATTTGTCTAGCTCTGTCTTTCTGATTCTTTTGGTCTTAGGTTAGAGGCCCAAAAGGTACGCTGCCGCATCGTATGGTAGCTCAATTTTTTCCTTTTAAAGCAGCTCCGTTCAGTTTTCGTTAGTGCTGATACCAGTTTACATCCCACCAGCAGCTAGAAGGTACACAGTTCTCTAAAACCCCTTCAGCGTTTATAGTTTGTAGACTTTTTGCTGATGGTCATTTGACTGGTGTGAGCTGAAACCATTCTGGAGGTTGGATTTGCATGTGGCTACTAATTCCTTATACTGAGCTTTAGGCATGTCCTGCTTTTTCTTTTCTTTTTTTTTCTTAAAGAGTGAGTACAACTTCCCTCTTCATATTGCCTTCTTGACAAATTTGTCATGTGTTGAATTTTCTTGCCTATTCCCTACCCCAGGGCATTTTTGGAGGGCAGGTGTCATTTGCAGCCCTGCAGGCCTTGTGACTATTAAGCAACCATTAGCACTGGGTTTAAAGCTGCTGTTGTGGGAAACAGCCACAAGGCGGCAACATTATTACGTTCCCAACTGTTGTTACTAGGGCAACAGTGTCTTCCTGGAGGTAGTGTTGCGAGGTCGTAATTTAGAGTGGAATGTGCTGGGGCAAGCCCTCAGAAGGTTGTGTCTCCTTACTTATGTTTGTGTTTAAAATTTAATTTATATTTCTTACCGGAGTAAATTTGATTAGAGTGTTGTGATTGTCTGGCTGTACAGAATCTGCTCAATGATACATACATATGTCTGTTCATCTTCGGATCCGGTTACCATGTATGTTATTACAGAATGTTGAGTAGACCTCACTTGGTATTTGATAGGTGTTTTGTCATTATATATTTTATATGTATTGGTGACTTAACAATTCATATAGTTTATAGGTTATATGTTTATAGACATTTAACATATATTAGTGTATGTATATTAGCCCCATAATCCTAATTTATCCATCCTCCCACCTTTCATTTTGGTTAACCATTAGTTTGTTTTATAAGTCTGTGAGTGTCTTTTTCTTTGGAAATATGTTCATTGGTAGCAATCTTAGGATAACATGTATAAACGATAACATAGGATATTTGTCATTCCCTTTTGATTTACTTAACCCAATATGATTACTTCTAGGCTCATCTGCACTACTGAAAACGGCACTGTTCATTTTCTTTCCGAGGCTACTATTCCATTGGGCACGTATACCGCTTCTTCTTTGTCCATTTATCTGTTGATGGACATTTTGTTTGCTTGCCTGTCTTGGCTATTGTAAATATGGCTGCTGTGCAGGTTTTCCTGTCTCTGCCTTTCCGATTCTGGTCTTCTTAGGGTATAGGCCCATTAGGGGCTCAGCTGCAAGATATGGTAGCTCAGTTTTTACCTTTTAAAAGCAGCTCCATTCTGTTCTCATGATTAGCTGTTAACAGTTTACATCCTGCCAACAGCATAGTGGGTATGCCTTTCTCCACTAACCCGTCAGCATTCATTGTTTGTAGACTTTTTACGGATGGCATTTTGAATACTGGGTGGCGAAATCTTTTTGTAGTATGGATTTGCATCCAACCAATAATTCCTGATATTGAGCCTTTATCCATGTTCTTCTTTTTTTAAAATAACAGAGTGAGGAACACTTACCTCTTCAAACTGTTTTATTGTAAAGTCTTCCTTGTTGTCAAATTTTTTGGCTATTCCCAACCCCAGGACATTTTTTGAGGGCATGAGTCATTTACAGCCCTTCAGTCCTTGTGAATATTAGTGACCATTAGCAGTAGATTGAAAGCTGCTGTTTGAGGAAACGGCCTTAGGGTGGCAGCATTTCTAAGTTGTTAACTCTGCTTGCTTCAGAAACAGAACCCTGTTGCAAGTTGTGCTTTTTGGTTGCAGATTAGAGTGGAATGTGCCAGGCGAAACCCCCGTAAGGTTTAGCCTCCTTAATTCTTGTTTGTGACTTTAGGTTGTAGTTTTTATCAGAGGAAATTTGATTGAAAAATGTCTTTTGTTCTGGGTGAAAAGAATCTTGTTCATTTACACATATACATATATCTATTGATCTTTGGGTCCTTTTCCATGTCGGTTATTACATAGTTTTGAGTTGACCACTCTTGGTATTCCATAGGTCTTTGGGGATGATATATTTTATATGTATTAGTATATGTTTGTTAACCCCAATATCCTAATTTATCCATTCCTCACACCTTTTCTTTGGCTTAACCATAAGTGTGTCTTCTCAATGTGAGATTGTCTTTCTCTGTGGAAATATGTTCATTTTTATGAATTTTCAGATGACATAAGTGATATCCTAGGACATTTGTGTCTCGCATTCTGACTTACTTCACGTTGTGTGATTATCCCTGGGCTCATCTGTGGTGCTGCCTATGCCATTCTTTTCTTTTTTTTCGTGACTCATATTCCAATGTGTCCATATACCACTTCTTCTTTGTCCATTCATTTGTTTATGGACCTTCTTTTTGCTTCCATGTCTTGGCTATTTCAGTATTGCTGCAGTGCACATTTGCCTGCCTCTGTCTTTCCGATTCTGGTGGTCTTAGGTTATATGTCCAAAAGGTGCACTGCCGCATCATATGGTAGCTCAATTTTTTCTTTTAAAGCAGCTCCGTTCAGTTTTCATTAGTTCTGATACCACTTTACATCCCACCAGCACCTAGAAGGTACACAGTTCTCTAAAACCCTTTCAGCATTTATAGTTTGTAGACTTTTTGCTGATGGTCATTTGACTGGTGTGAGCTGAAACCATTCTGGAGGTTGCATTTGCATGTGGCTACTAATTCCTTATACTGAGCTTTAGGCACGTTCTGTTTCTTCTTTTCCTTTCTTTACTTAACGAGTAAGTACAACTTCCCTCTTCATATTGCCTTCTTGACAAATTTGTCATGTGTTGAATTTTCTTGCCTATTCCCTACCCCGGGGCATTTTTTGAGGGCAGGTGTCATTTACAGCCCTGCAGGCCTTGTGACTATTAAGGAACCAGTAGCACTGGGTTAAAAGCTGCTGTTGTGCGAAACAGCCACAAGGTGGCAGCATTATTACTTTCTCGACTCTTGTTACTAGGGCAACAGTCTTCCTGGAGGTAGTGTTGCGAGGTTGTAAATTAGAGTGGATTGTGCTGGGGCAAGCTCTCAGAAGGTTATGTCTCCTTACTTATGTTTGTTTTTTAAATTTAATTTATATTTCTTATCGGAATAAATTTGATTAGAGTGTTGTGATTGTCTGGCTGTACAGAATCTGCTCAATGATTCATACAAATGTCTGTTCATCTTCGGAGCCTGTTACCATGTATGTTATTACAGAATGTTGAGTAGACCTCGCTTGGTATTTGGTAGTTGTTTTGTCATTATATATTTTATATGTATTGGTGATTATATAATTCCTATAGTTTATATGTTATATGTTTATAGACATTTAACATACATTAGTATATGTATGTTAGCCCCATAATCCTAATTTATCCATCCTCCCACCTTTCATTTTGGTTAACCATTAGTTTGTTTTATAAGTCTGTGAGTGTCTTTTTCTTTGGAAATATGTTCATTGGTAGCAATCTTAGGATAACATGTATAAACGATACCATAGGATATTTGTCATTTCCTTTTGACTTACTTAACCTAATATGATTACTTCTAGGCTCATCTGTACTCCTGAAGATGGCACTGTTCCTTTTTTTTCCCGAGGCTACTATTCCATTCGGTACGTATACCGCTTCTTCTTTGTCCATTTATCTGTTGATGGACATTTTGTTGGCTTGCCTGTCTTGGTTATTGAAAATATGGCTGCAGTGCATGTTTTCCTGTCTGTGCCTTTCCGATTCTGGTCTTCTTAGGGTATAGGCCCATTAGGGGATCAGCAACAACATATGGTAGCTCAGTTTTTACCTTTTAAATGCAGCTCCATTCTGTTCTCATGATTAGCTGTTACCAGTTTACATCCAACCAACAGCATAGTGGGTATGCCTTTCTCCACTAACCCGTCAGCATTCATTGTTTGTAGACGTTTTATGGATGGCATTTTGAATGCTGGGTGGCGAACTCTTTTTGTAGTTTGGATTTCCATCGAACCAATAATTTCTGATATTGAGCTTTTGTCCATGTTCTTCTTTTTTTTTTAAATAACAGAGTGAGTAACACTTACCTCTTCAAACTCTTTTCTTGAAAAATTTTACGTGTTGTGTACTTTTTTGGCCATTCCCAACCCCAGGATATTTTTTGAGGGCATGAGTCATTTAGAGCCCTGCAGTCCTTGTGAATATTAGTGACCATTAGCAGTAGATTGAAAGCTGCTGTTTGAGGAAATGGCCTTAGGGTGGCAGGATTTCTACGTTGCCAACTCTGCTTGCTAGGGAAACAGAACCTTGCTGCATGTTGTGCTTTTTGGTGGCAGATTAGAGTGGAATGTGCCCAGACAAACCCCCGTAAGGTTTAGCCTACTTAATTCTTGTTTGTGTCTTTAAGTTGTAGTTGTTATCAGAGGAAATTTGATTGAAATATTTGATTGAATTTGTTCTGGGTGAACAGAATCTTGTTCATTCACACATATAAGTATATCTATTGATCTTTGGGTCCTTTTCCATGTAGGTTATTACAGAGTGTTGAGTAGACCACTCTTGGTATTCCATAGGTTTTTGGGGATGATATATTTTATATGTATTAGTATATGTTTGTTAACCCCAATATCCTAATTTATCCATTCCTCACAGCTTTTCTTTGGCTTAACCATAAGTGTGTCTTCTCAATGTGACATTGTCTTTCTCTGTGGAAATATGTTCAATTTAGGAATTTTCAGATGACATAAGTGATATCCTAGGACATTTGTGTCTCGCATTCTGACTTACTTCACGTTGTGTGATTATCTCTAGGCTCATCTGTGGTGCTGCCTATGCCATTCTTTTATTTTTTTCTTCATGACTAATATTCCAATGTGTCCATATACCATTTCTTCTTTGTCCATTCATTTGTTTATGGACCTTTTTTTGCTTCCATGTCTTGGCTACTTCAATATTGCTGCAGTGCACATTTGTCTAGCTCTGTCTTTCTGATTCTTTTGGTCTTAGGTTAGAGGCCCAAAAGGTACGCTGCCGCATCGTATGGTAGCTCAATTTTTTCCTTTTAAAGCAGCTCCGTTCAGTTTTCGTTAGTGCTGATACCAGTTTACATCCCACCAGCAGCTAGAAGGTACACAGTTCTCTAAAACCCCTTCAGCGTTTATAGTTTGTAGACTTTTTGCTGATGGTCATTTGACTGGTGTGAGCTGAAACCATTCTGGAGGTTGGATTTGCATGTGGCTACTAATTCCTTATACTGAGCTTTAGGCATGTCCTGCTTTTTCTTTTCTTTTTTTTTCTTAAAGAGTGAGTACAACTTCCCTCTTCATATTGCCTTCTTGACAAATTTGTCATGTGTTGAATTTTCTTGCCTATTCCCTACCCCAGGGCATTTTTGGAGGGCAGGTGTCATTTGCAGCCCTGCAGGCCTTGTGACTATTAAGCAACCATTAGCACTGGGTTTAAAGCTGCTGTTGTGGGAAACAGCCACAAGGCGGCAACATTATTACGTTCCCAACTGTTGTTACTAGGGCAACAGTGTCTTCCTGGAGGTAGTGTTGCGAGGTCGTAATTTAGAGTGGAATGTGCTGGGGCAAGCCCTCAGAAGGTTGTGTCTCCTTACTTATGTTTGTGTTTAAAATTTAATTTATATTTCTTACCGGAGTAAATTTGATTAGAGTGTTGTGATTGTCTGGCTGTACAGAATCTGCTCAATGATACATACATATGTCTGTTCATCTTCGGATCCGGTTACCATGTATGTTATTACAGAATGTTGAGTAGACCTCACTTGGTATTTGATAGGTGTTTTGTCATTATATATTTTATATGTATTGGTGACTTAACAATTCATATAGTTTATATGTTATATGTTTATAGACATTTAACATATATTAGTGTATGTATATTAGCCCCATAATCCTAATTTATCCATCCTCCCACCTTTCATTTTGGTTAACCATTAGTTTGTTTTATAAGTCTGTGAGTGTCTTTTTCTTTGGAAATATGTTCATTGGTAGCAATCTTAGGATAACATGTATAAACGATAACATAGGATATTTGTCATTCCCTTTTGATTTACTTAACCCAATATGATTACTTCTAGGCTCATCTGCACTACTGAAAACGGCACTGTTCATTTTCTTTCCGAGGCTACTATTCTATTGGGCACGTATACCGCTTCTTCTTTGTCCATTTATCTGTTGATGGACATTTTGTTTGCTTGCCTGTCTTGGCTATTGTAAATATGGCTGCTGTGCAGGTTTTCCTGTCTCTGCCTTTCCGATTCTGGTCTTCTTAGGGTATAGGCCCATTAGGGGCTCAGCTGCAAGATATGGTAGCTCAGTTTTTACCTTTTAAAAGCAGCTCGATTCTGTTCTCATGATTAGCTGTTAACAGTTTACATCCACCCAACAGCATAGTGGGTATGCCTTTCTCCACTAACCCGTCAGCATTCATTGTTTGTAGACTTTTTACGGATGGCATTTTGAATACTGGGTGGCGAAATCTTTTTGTAGTATGGATTTGCATCCAACCAATAATTCCTGATATTGAGCCTTTATCCATGTTCTTCTTTTTTTAAAATAACAGAGTGAGGAACACTTACCTCTTCAAACTGTTTTATTGTAAAGTCTTCCTTGTTGTCAAATTTTTTGGCTATTCCCAACCCCAGGACATTTTTTGAGGGCATGAGTCATTTACATCCCTTCAGTCCTTGTGAATATTAGTGACCATTAGCAGTAGATTGAAAGCTGCTGTTTGAGGAAACGGCCTTAGGGTGGCAGCATTTCTAAGTTGTTAACTCTGCATGCTTCGGAAATAGAACCCTGCTGCAAGTTGTGCTTTTTGGTTGCAGATTAGAGTGGAATGTGCCAGGCGAAACCCCCGTAAGGTTTAGCCTCCTTAATTCTTGTTTGTGACTTTAGGTTGTAGTTTTTATCAGAGGAAATTTGATTGAAAAATGTCTTTTGTTCTGGGTGAAAAGAATCTTGTTCATTTACACATATACATATATCTATTGATCTTTGGGTCCTTTTCCATGTCGGTTATTACATAGTTTTGAGTTGACCACTCTTGGTATTCCATAGGTCTTTGGGGATGATATATTTTATATGTATTAGTATATGTTTGTTAACCCCAATATCCTAATTTATCCATTCCTCACACCTTTTCTTTGGCTTAACCATAAGTGTGTCTTCTCAATGTGAGATTGTCTTTCTCTGTGGAAATATGTTCATTTTTATGAATTTTCAGATGACATAAGTGATATCCTAGGACATTTGTGTCTCGCATTCTGACTTACTTCACGTTGTGTGATTATCCCTAGGCTCATCTGTGGTGCTGCCTATGCCATTCTTTTCTTTTTTTTCGTGACTCATATTCCAATGTGTCCATATACCACTTCTTCTTTGTCCATTCATTTGTTTATGGACCTTCTTTTTGCTTCCATGTCTTGGCTATTTCAGTATTGCTGCAGTGCACATTTGCCTGACTCTGTCTTTCCGATTCTGGTGGTCTTAGGTTATATGTCCAAAAGGTGCACTGCCGCATCATATGGTAGCTCAATTTTTTCTTTTAAAGCAGCTCCGTTCAGTTTTCATTAGTTCTGATACCACTTTACATCCCACCAGCAGCTAGAAGGTACACAGTTCTCTAAAACCCCTTCAGCGTTTATAGTTTGTAGACTTTTTGCTAATGGTCATTTGACTGGTGTGAGCTGAAACCATTCTGGAGGTTGGATTTGCATGTGGCTACTAATTCCTTATACTGAGCTTTAGGCATGTCCTGCTTTTTCTTCTCCTTTTTTTTTCTTAAAGAGTGAGTACAACTTCCCTCTTCATATTGCCTTCTTGACAAATTTGTCATGTGTTGAATTTTCTTGCTTATTGCCTACCCCAGGGCATTTTTGGAGGGCAGGTGTCATTTGTAGCCCTGCAGGCCTTGTGACTATTAAGCAACCATTAGCACTGGGTTTAAAGCTGCTGTTGTGGGAAACAGCCACAAGGCGGCAACATTATTACGTTCCCAACTGTTGTTACTAGGGCAACAATGTCTTCCTGGAGGTAGTGTTGCGAGGTCGTAATTTAGAGTGGAATGTGCTGGGGCAAGCCCTCAGAAGGTTGTGTCTCCTTACTTATGTTTGTGTTTAAAATTTAATTTATATTTCTTACCGGAGTAAATTTGATTAGAGTGTTGTGATTGTCTGGCTGTACAGAATCTGCTCAATGATACATACATATGTCTGTTCATCTTCGGATCCGGTTACCATGTATGTTATTACAGAATGTTGAGTAGACCTCACTTGGTATTTGATAGGTGTTTTGTCATTATATATTTTATATGTATTGGTGACTTAACAATTCATATAGTTTATATGTTATATGTTTATAGACATTTAACATATATTAGTGTATGTATATTAGCCCCATAATCCTAATTTATCCATCCTCCCACCTTTCATTTTGGTTAACCATTAGTTTGTTTTATAAGTCTGTGAGTGTCTTTTTCTTTGGAAATATGTTCCTTGGTAGCAATCTTAGGATAACATGTATAAACGATAACAAAGGATATTTGTCATTCCCTTTTGATTTACTTAACCCAATATGATTACTTCTAGGCTCATCTGCACTACTGAAAACGGCACTGTTCATTTTCTTCCCGAGGCTACTATTCCATTGGGCACGTATACCGCTTCTTCTTTGTCCATTTATCTGTTGATGGACTTTTTGTTTGCTTGCCTGTCTTGGCTATTGTAAATATGGCTGCAGTGCAGGTTTTCCTGTCTCTGCCTTTCCGATTCTGGTCTTCTTAGGGTATAGGCCCATTAGGGGCTCAGCTGCAAGATATGGTAGCTCAGTTTTTACCTTTTAAATGCAGCTCCATTCTGTTCTCATGATTAGCTGTTAACAGTTTACATCCAGGCAACAGCATAGTGGGTATGCCTTTCTCCACTAACCTGTCAGCATTCATTGTTTGTAGACTTTTTACGGATGGCATTTTGAATACTGGGTGGCGAAATCTTTTTGTAGTTTGGATTTGCATCCAACCAATAATTCCTGATATTGAGCCTTTATCCATGTTCTTCTTTTTTTAAAATAACAGAGTGAGGAACACTTACCTCTTCAAACTGTTTTATTGTAAAGTCTTCCTTGTTGTCAAATTTTTTGGCTATTCCCAACCCCAGGACATTTTTTGAGGGCATGAGTCATTTACAGCCCTGCAGTCCTTGTGAATATTAGTGACCATTAGCAGTAGATTGAAAGCTGCTGTTTGAGGAAACGGCCTTAGGGTGGCAGCATTTCTAAGTTGTTAACTCTGCTTGCTTGGGAAACAGAACCCTGCTGCAAGTTGTGCTTTTTGGTTGCAGATTAGAGTGGAATGTGCCAGGAGAAACCCCCGTAAGGTTTAGCCTCCTTAATTCTTGTTTGTGACTTTAGGTTGTAGTTTTTATCAGAGGAAATTTGATTGAAAAATGTCTTTTGTTCTGGGTGAAAAGAATCTTGTTCATTTACACATATACATATATCTATTGATCTTTGGGTCCTTTTCCATGTCGGTTATTACATAGTTTTGAGTTGACCACTCTTGGTATTCCATAGGTCTTTGGGGATGATATATTTTATATGTATTAGTATATGTTTGTTAACCCCAATATCCTAATTTATCCATTCCTCACACCTTTTCTTTGGCTTAACCATAAGTGTGTCTTCTCAATGTGAGATTGTCTTTCTCTGTGGAAATATGTTCATTTTTATGAATTTTCAGATGACATAAGTGATATCCTAGGACATTTGTGTCTCGCATTCTGACTTACTTCACGTTGTGTGATTATCCCTAGGCTCATCTGTGGTGCTGCCTATGCCATTCTTTTCTTTTTTTTCGTGACTCATATTCCAATGTGTCCATATACCACTTCTTCTTTGTCCATTCATTTGTTTATGGACCTTCTTTTTGCTTCCATGTCTTGGCTAGTTCAATATTGCTGCAGTGCACATTTGCCTGCCTCTGTCTTTCCGATTCTGGTGGTCTTAGGTTATATGTCCAAAAGGTGCACTGCCGCATCATATGGTAGCTCAATTTTTTCTTTTAAAGCAGCTCCGTTCAGTTTTCATTAGTTGTGATACCACTTTACATCCCACCAGCAGCTAGAAGGTACACAGTTCTCTAAAACCCCTTCAGCGTTTATAGTTTGTAGACTTTTTGCTGATGGTCATTTGACTGGTGTGAGCTGAAACCATTCTGGAGGTTGGATTTGCATGTGGCTACTAATTCCTTATACTGAGCTTTAGGCATGTCCTGCTTTTTCTTCTCCTTTTTTTTTCTTAAAGAGTGAGTACAACTTCCCTCTTCATATTGCCTTCTTGACAAATTTGTCATGTGTTGAATTTTCTTGCCTATTCCCTACCCCGGGGCATTTTTTGAGGGCAGGTGTCATTTACACCCCTGCAGGCCTTGTGACTATTAAGGAACCAGTAGCACTGGGTTAAAAGCTGCTGTTGTGCAAAATAGCCACAAGGTGGCAGCATTATTACGTTCTCGACTCTTGTTACTAGGGCAACAGTCTTCCTGGAGGTAGTGTTGCGAGGTTGTAAATTAGAGTGGATTGTGCTGGGGCAAGCTCTCAGAAGGTTATGTCTCCTTACTTATGTTTGTTTTTTAAATTTAATTTATATTTCTTATCGGAATAAATTTGATTAGAGTGTTGTGATTGTCTGGCTGTACAGAATCTGCTCAATGATTCATACAAATGTCTGTTCATCTTCGGAGCCTGTTACCATGTATGTTATTACAGAATGTTGAGTAGACCTCGCTTGGTATTTGGTAGTTGTTTTGTCATTATATATTTTATATGTATTGGTGATTATATAATTCCTATAGTTTATATGTTATATGTTTATAGACATTTAACATACATTAGTATATGTATGTTAGCCCCATAATCCTAATTTATCCATCCTCCCACCTTTCATTTTGGTTAACCATTAGTTTGTTTTATAAGTCTGTGAGTGTCTTTTTCTTTGGAAATATGTTCATTGGTAGCAATCTTAGGATAACATGTATAAACGATACCATAGGATATTTGTCATTTCCTTTTGACTTACTTAACCTAATATGATTACTTCTAGGCTCATCTGTACTCCTGAAGATGGCACTGTTCCTTTTTTTTCCCGAGGCTACTATTCCATTCGGAACGTATACCGATTCTTCTTTGTCCATTTATCTGTTGATGGACATTTTGTTGGCTTGCCTGTCTTGGTTATTGAAAATATGGCTGCAGTGCATGTTTTCCTGTCTGTGCCTTTCCGATTCTGGTCTTCTTAGGGTATAGGCCCATTAGGGGATCAGCAACAACATATGGTAGCTCAGTTTTTACCTTTTAAATGCAGCTCCCTTCTGTTCTCATGATTAGCTGTTACCAGTTTACATCCAACCAACAGCATAGTGGGTATGCCTTTCTCCACTAACCTGTCAGCATTCATTGTTTGTAGACGTTTTATGGATGCCATTTTGAATGCTGGGTGGCGAACTCTTTTTGTAGTTTGGATTTCCATCGAACCAATAATTTCTGATATTGAGCTTTTGTCCATGTTCTTCTTTTTTTTTTAAATAACAGAGTGAGTAACACTTACCTCTTCAAACTCTTTTCTTGAAAAATTTTCCGTGTTGTGTACTTTTTTGGCCATTCCCAACCCCAGGATATTTTTTGAGGGCATGAGTCATTTACAGCCCTGCAGTCCTTGTGAATATTAGTGACCATTAGCAGTAGATTGAAAGCTGCTGTTTGAGGAAATGGCCTTAGGGTGGCAGGATTTCTACGTTGCCAATTCTGCTTGCTAGGGAAACAGAACCTTGCTGCATGTTGTGCTTTTTGGTGGCAGATTAGAGTGGAATGTGCCCAGACAAACCCCCGTAAGGTTTAGCCTCCTTAATTCTTGTTTGTGTCTTTAAGTTGTAGTTGTTATCAGAGGAAATTTGATTGAAATATTTGATTGAATTTGTTCTGGGTGAACAGACTCTTGTTCATTCACACATATAAGTATATATATTGATCTTTGGGTCCTTTTCCATGTAGGTTATTACAGAGTGTTGAGTAGACCACTCTTGGTATTCCATAGGTTTTTGGGGATGATATATTTTATATGTATTAGTATATGTTTGTTAACCCCAATATCCTAATTTATCCATTCCTCACAGCTTTTCTTTGGCTTAACCATAAGTGTGTCTTCTCAATGTGACATTGTCTTTCTCTGTGGAAATATGTTCAATTTAGGAATTTTCAGATGACATAAGTGATATCCTAGGACATTTGTGTCTCGCATTCTGACTTACTTCACGTTGTGTGATTATCTCTAGGCTCATCTGTGGTGCTGCCTATGCCATTCTTTTATTTTTTTCTTCATGACTAATATTCCAATGTGTCCATATACCATTTCTTCTTTGTCCATTCATTTGTTTATGGACCTTTTTTTGCTTCCATGTCTTGGCTACTTCAATATTGCTGCAGTGCACATTTGTCTGCCTCTGTCTTTCCGATTCTTTTGGTCTTAGGTTAGAGGCCCAAAAGGTACGCTGCCGCATCGTATGGTAGCTCAATTTTTTCCTTTTAAAGCAGCTCCGTTCAGTTTTCGTTAGTGCTGATACCAGTTTACATCCCACCAGCAGCTAGAAGGTACACAGTTCTCTAAAACCCCTTCAGCGTTTATAGTTTGTAGACTTTTTGCTGATGGTCATTTGACTGGTGTGAGCTGAAACCATTCTGGAGGTTGGATTTGCATGTGGCTACTAATTCCTTATACTGAGCTTTAGGCATGTCCTGCTTTTTCTTTTCCTTTTTTTTTCTTAAAGAGTGAGTACAACTTCCCTCTTCATATTGCCTTCTTGACAAATTTGTCATGTGTTGAATTTTCTTGCCTATTCCCTACCCCAGGGCATTTTTGGAGGGCAGGTGTCATTTGCAGCCCTGCAGGCCTTGTGACTATTAAGCAACCATTAGCACTGGGTTTAAAGCTGCTGTTGTGGGAAACAGCCACAAGGCGGCAACATTATTACGTTCCCAACTGTTGTTACTAGGGCAACAGTGTCTTCCTGGAGGTAGTGTTGCGAGGTCGTAATTTAGAGTGGAATGTGCTGGGGCAAGCCCTCAGAAGGTTGTGTCTCCTTACTTATGTTTGTGTTTAAAATTTAATTTATATTTCTTACCGGAGTAAATTTGATTAGAGTGTTGTGATTGTCTGGCTGTACAGAATCTGCTCAATGATACATACATATGTCTGTTCATCTTCGGATCCGGTTACCATGTATGTTATTACAGAATGTTGAGTAGACCTCACTTGGTATTTGATAGGTGTTTTGTCATTATATATTTTATATGTATTGGTGACTTAACAATTCATATAGTTTATATGTTATATGTTTATAGACATTTAACATATATTAGTGTATGTATATTAGCCCCATAATCCTAATTTATCCATCCTCCCACCTTTCATTTTGGTTAACCATTAGTTTGTTTTATAAGTCTGTGAGTGTCTTTTTCTTTGGAAATATGTTCATTGGTAGCAATCTTAGGATAACATGTATAAACGATAACATAGGATATTTGTCATTCCCTTTTGATTTACTTAACCCAATATGATTACTTCTAGGCTCATCTGCACTACTGAAAACGGCACTGTTCATTTTCTTTCCGAGGCTACTATTCCATTGGGCACGTATACCGCTTCTTCTTTGTCCATTTATCTGTTGATGGACATTTTGTTTGCTTGCCTGTCTTGGCTATTGTAAATATGGCTGCTGTGCAGGTTTTCCTGTCTCTGCCTTTCCGATTCTGGTCTTCTTAGGGTATAGGCCCATTAGGGGCTCAGCTGCAAGATATGGTAGCTCAGTTTTTACCTTTTAAAAGCAGCTCCATTCTGTTCTCATGATTAGCTGTTAACAGTTTACATCCTGCCAACAGCATAGTGGGTATGCCTTTCTCCACTAACCCGTCAGCATTCATTGTTTGTAGACTTTTTACGGATGGCATTTTGAATACTGGGTGGCGAAATCTTTTTTAGTATGGATTTGCATCCAACCAATAGTTCCTGATATTGAGCCTTTATCCATGTTCTTCTTTTTTTAAAATAACAGAGTGAGGAACACTTACCTCTTCAAACTGTTTTATTGTAAAGTCTTCCTTGTTGTCAAATTTTTTGGCTATTCCCAACCCCAGGACATTTTTTGAGGGCATGAGTCATTTACAGCCCTTCAGTCCTTGTGAATATTAGTGACCATTAGCAGTAGATTGAAAGCTGCTGTTTGAGGAAACGGCCTTAGGGTGGCAGCATTTCTAAGTTGTTAACTCTGCTTGCTTCAGAAACAGAACCCTGCTGCAAGTTGTGCTTTTTGGTTGCAGATTAGAGTGGAATGTGCCAGGAGAAACCCCCGTAAGGTTTAGCCTCCTTAATTCTTGTTTGTGACTTTAGGTTGTAGTTTTTATCAGAGGAAATTTGATTGAAAAATGTCTTTTGTTCTGGGTGAAAAGAATCTTGTTCATTTACACATATACATATATCTATTGATCTTTGGGTCCTTTTCCATGTCGGTTATTACATAGTTTTGAGTTGACCACTCTTGGTATTCCATAGGTCTTTGGGGATGATATATTTTATATGTATTAGTATATGTTTGTTAACCCCAATATCCTAATTTATCCATTCCTCACACCTTTTCTTTGGCTTAACCATAAGTGTGTCTTCTCAATGTGAGATTGTCTTTCTCTGTGGAAATATGTTCATTTTTATGAATTTTCAGATGACATAAGTGATATCCTAGGACATTTGTGTCTCGCATTCTGACTTACTTCACATTGTGTGATTATCCCTAGGGTCATCTGTGGTGCTGCCTATGCCATTCGTTTCTTTTTTTTCGTGACTCATATTCCAATGTGTCCATATACCACTTCTTCTTTGTCCATTCATTTGTTTATGGACCTTCTTTTTGCTTCCATGTCTTGGCTAGTTCAATATTGCTGCAGTGCACATTTGCCTGCCTCTGTCTTTCCGATTCTGGTGGTCTTAGGTTATATGTCCAAAAGGTGCACTGCCGCATCATATGGTAGCTCAATTTTTTCTTTTAAAGCAGCTCCGTTCAGTTTTCATTAGTTCTGATACCACTTTACATCCCACCAGCAGCTAGAAGGTACACAGTTCTCTAAAACCCTTTCAGCATTTATAGTTTGTAGATTTTTGCTGATGGTCATTTGACTGGTGTGAGCTGGAACCATTCTGGAGGTTGCATTTGCATGTGGCTACTAATTCCTTATACTGAGCTTTAGGCACGTTCTGTTTCTTCTTTTCCTTTCTTTACTTAACGAGTAAGTACAACTTCCCTCTTCATATTGCCTTCTTGACAAATTTGTCATGTGTTGAATTTTCTTGCCTATTCCCTACCCCGGGGCATTTTTTGAGGGCAGGTGTCATTTACACCCCTGCAGGCCTTGTGACTATTAAGGAACCAGTAGCACTGGGTTAAAAGCTGCTGTTGTGCGAAACAGCCACAAGGTGGCAGCATTATTACGTTCTCGACTCTTGTTACTAGGGCAACAGTCTTCCTGGAGGTAGTGTTGCGAGGTTGTAAATTAGAGTGGATTGTGCTGGGGCAAGCTCTCAGAAGGTTATGTCTCCTTACTTATGTTTGTTTTTTAAATTTAATTTATATTTCTTATCGGAATAAATTTGATTAGAGTGTTGTGATTGTCTGGCTGTACAGAATCTGCTCAATGATTCATACAAATGTCTGTTCATCTTCGGAGCCTGTTACCATGTATGTTATTACAGAATGTTGAGTAGACCTCGCTTGGTATTTGGTAGTTGTTTTGTCATTATATATTTTATATGTATTGGTGATTATATAATTCCTATAGTTTATATGTTATATGTTTATAGACATTTAACATACATTAGTATATGTATGTTAGCCCCATAATCCTAATTTATCCATCCTCCCACCTTTCATTTTGGTTAACCATTAGTTTGTTTTATAAGTCTGTGAGTGTCTTTTTCTTTGGAAATATGTTCATTGGTAGCAATCTTAGGATAACATGTATAAACGATACCATAGGATATTTGTCATTTCCTTTTGACTTACGTAACCTAATATGATTACTTCTAGGCTCATCTGTACTCCTGAAGATGGCACTGTTCCTTTTTTTTCCCGAGGCTACTATTCCATTCGGAACGTATACCGCTTCTTCTTTGTCCATTTATCTGTTGATGGACATTTTGTTGGCTTGCCTGTCTTGGTTATTGAAAATATGGCTGCAGTGCATGTTTTCCTGTCTGTGCCTTTCCGATTCTGGTCTTCTTAGGGTATAGGCCCATTAGGGGATCAGCAACAACATATGGTAGCTCAGTTTTTACCTTTTAAATGCAGCTCCCTTCTGTTCTCATGATTAGCTGTTACCAGTTTACATCCAACCAACAGCATAATGGGTATGCCTTTCTCCACTAACCCGTCAGCATTCATTGTTTGTAGACGTTTTATGGATGGCATTTTGAATGCTGGGTGGCGAACTCTTTTTGTAGTTTGGATTTCCATCGAACCAATAATTTCTGATATTGAGCTTTTGTCCATGTTCTTCTTTTTTTTTTAAATAACAGAGTGAGTAACACTTACCTCTTCAAACTCTTTTCTTGAAAAATTTTCCGTGTTGTGTACTTTTTTGGCCATTCCCAACCCCAGGATATTTTTTGAGGGCATGAGTCATTTACAGCCCTGCAGTCCTTGTGAATATTAGTGACCATTAGCAGTAGATTGAAAGCTGCTGTTTGAGGAAATGGCCTTAGGGTGGCAGGATTTCTACGTTGCCAACTCTGCTTGCTAGGGAAACAGAACCTTGCTGCATGTTGTGCTTTTTGGTTGCAGATTAGAGTGGAATGTGCCCAGACAAACCCCCGTAAGGTTTAGCCTCCTTAATTCTTGTTTGTGTCTTTAAGTTGTAGTTGTTATCAGAGGAAATTTGATTGAAATATTTGATTGAATTTGTTCTGGGTGAACAGAATCTTGTTCATTCACACATATAAGTATATCTATTGATCTTTGGGTCCTTTTCCATGTAGATTATTACAGAGTGTTGAGTAGACCACTCTTGGTATTCCATAGGTTTTTGGGGATGATATATTTTATATGTATTAGTATATGTTTGTTAACCCCAATATCCTAATTTATCCATTCCTCACAGCTTTTCTTTGGCTTAACCATAAGTGTGTCTTCTCAATGTGACATTGTCTTTCTCTGTGGAAATATGTTCAATTTAGGAATTTTCAGATGACATAAGTGATATCCTAGGACATTTGTGTCTCGCATTCTGACTTACTTCACGTTGTGTGATTATCTCTAGGCTCATCTGTGGTGCTGCCTATGCCATTCTTTTATTTTTTTCTTCATGACTAATATTCCAATGTGTCCATATACCATTTCTTCTTTGTCCATTCATTTGTTTATGGACCTTTTTTTGCTTCCATGTCTTGGCTACTTCAATATTGCTGCAGTGCACATTTGTCTGCCTCTGTCTTTCCGATTCTTTTGGTCTTAGGTTAGAGGCCCAAAAGGTACGCTGCCGCATCGTATGGTAGCTCAATTTTTTCCTTTTAAAGCAGCTCCGTTCAGTTTTCGTTAGTGCTGATACCAGTTTACATCCCACCAGCAGCTAGAAGGTACACAGTTCTCTAAAACCCCTTCAGCGTTTATAGTTTGTAGACTTTTTGCTGATGGTCATTTGACTGGTGTGAGCTGAAACCATTCTGGAGGTTGGATTTGCATGTGGCTACTAATTCCTTATACTGAGCTTTAGGCATGTCCTGCTTTTTCTTTTCCTTTTTTTTTCTTAAAGAGTGAGTACAACTTCCCTCTTCATATTGCCTTCTTGACAAATTTGTCATGTGTTGAATTTTCTTGCCTATTCCCTACCCCAGGGCATTTTTGGAGGGCAGGTGTCATTTGCAGCCCTGCAGGCCTTGTGACTATTAAGCAACCATTAGCACTGGGTTTAAAGCTGCTGTTGTGGGAAACAGCCACAAGGCGGCAACATTATTACGTTCCCAACTGTTGTTACTAGGGCAACAGTGTCTTCCTGGAGGTAGTGTTGCGAGGTCGTAATTTAGAGTGGAATGTGCTGGGGCAAGCCCTCAGAAGGTTGTGTCTCCTTACTTATGTTTGTGTTTAAAATTTAATTTATATTTCTTACCGGAGTAAATTTGATTAGAGTGTTGTGATTGTCTGGCTGTACAGAATCTGCTCAATGATACATACATATGTCTGTTCATCTTCGGATCCGGTTACCATGTATGTTATTACAGAATGTTGAGTAGACCTCACTTGGTATTTGATAGGTGTTTTGTCATTATATATTTTATATGTATTGGTGACTTAACAATTCATATAGTTTATATGTTATATGTTTATAGACATTTAACATATATTAGTGTATGTATATTAGCCCCATAATCCTAATTTATCCATCCTCCCACCTTTCATTTTGGTTAACCATTAGTTTGTTTTATAAGTCTGTGAGTGTCTTTTTCTTTGGAAATATGTTCATTGGTAGCAATCTTAGGATAACATGTATAAACGATAACATAGGATATTTGTCATTCCCTTTTGATTTACTTAACCCAATATGATTACTTCTAGGCTCATCTGCACTACTGAAAACGGCACTGTTCATTTTCTTTCCGAGGCTACTATTCCATTGGGCACGTATACCGCTTCTTCTTTGTCCATTTATCTGTTGATGGACATTTTGTTTGCTTGCCTGTCTTGGCTATTGTAAATATGGCTGCTGTGCAGGTTTTCCTGTCTCTGCCTTTCCGATTCTGGTCTTCTTAGGGTATAGGCCCATTAGGGGCTCAGCTGCAAGATATGGTAGCTCAGTTTTTACCTTTTAAAAGCAGCTCCATTCTGTTCTCATGAGTAGCTGTTAACAGTTTACATCCTGCCAACAGCATAGTGGGTATGCCTTTCTCCACTAACCCGTCAGCATTCATTGTTTGTAGACTTTTTACGGATGGCATTTTGAATACTGGGTGGCGAAATCTTTTTGTAGTATGGATTTGCATCCAACCAATAATTCCTGATATTGAGCCTTTATCCATGTTCTTCTTTTTTTAAAATAACAGAGTGAGGAACACTTACCTCTTCAAACTGTTTTATTGTAAAGTCTTCCTTGTTGTCAAATTTTTTGGCTATTCCCAACCCCAGGACATTTTTTGAGGGCATGAGTCATTTACAGCCCTTCAGTCCTTGTGAATATTAGTGACCATTAGCAGTAGATTGAAAGCTGCTGTTTGAGGAAACGGCCTTAGGGTGGCAGCATTTCTAAGTTGTTAACTCTGCTTGCTTCAGAAACAGAACCCTGCTGCAAGTTGTGCTTTTTGGTTGCAGATTAGAGTGGAATGTGCCAGGAGAAACCCCCGTAAGGTTTAGCCTCCTTAATTCTTGTTTGTGACTTTAGGTTGTAGTTTTTATCAGAGGAAATTTGATTGAAAAATGTCTTTTGTTCTGGGTGAAAAGAATCTTGTTCATTTACACATATACATATATCTATTGATCTTTGGGTCCTTTTCCATGTCGGTTATTACATAGTTTTGAGTTGACCACTCTTGGTATTCCATAGGTCTTTGGGGATGATATATTTTATATGTATTAGTATATGTTTGTTAACCCCAATATCCTAATTTATCCATTCCTCACACCTTTTCTTTGGCTTAACCATAAGTGTGTCTTCTCAATGTGAGATTGTCTTTCTCTGTGGAAATATGTTCATTTTTATGAATTTTCAGATGACATAAGTGATATCCTAGGACATTTGTGTCTCGCATTCTGACTTACTTCACATTGTGTGATTATCCCTAGGGTCATCTGTGGTGCTGCCTATGCCATTCGTTTCTTTTTTTTCGTGACTCATATTCCAATGTGTCCATATACCACTTCTTCTTTGTCCATTCATTTGTTTATGGACCTTCTTTTTGCTTCCATGTCTTGGCTAGTTCAATATTGCTGCAGTGCACATTTGCCTGCCTCTGTCTTTCCGATTCTGGTGGTCTTAGGTTATATGTCCAAAAGGTGCACTGCCGCATCATATGGTAGCTCAATTTTTTCTTTTAAAGCAGCTCCGTTCAGTTTTCATTAGTTCTGATACCACTTTACATCCCACCAGCAGCTAGAAGGTACACAGTTCTCTAAAACCCTTTCAGCATTTATAGTTTGTAGATTTTTGCTGATGGTCATTTGACTGGTGTGAGCTGGAACCATTCTGGAGGTTGCATTTGCATGTGGCTACTAATTCCTTATACTGAGCTTTAGGCACGTTCTGTTTCTTCTTTTCCTTTCTTTACTTAACGAGTAAGTACAACTTCCCTCTTCATATTGCCTTCTTGACAAATTTGTCATGTGTTGAATTTTCTTGCCTATTCCCTACCCCGGGGCATTTTTTGAGGGCAGGTGTCATTTACACCCCTGCAGGCCTTGTGACTATTAAGGAACCAGTAGCACTGGGTTAAAAGCTGCTGTTGTGCGAAATAGCCACAAGGTGGCAGCATTATTACGTTCTCGACTCTTGTTACTAGGGCAACAGTCTTCCTGGAGGTAGTGTTGCGAGGTTGTAAATTAGAGTGGATTGTGCTGGGGCAAGCTCTCAGAAGGTTATGTCTCCTTACTTATGTTTGTTTTTTAAATTTAATTTATATTTCTTATCGGAATAAATTTGATTAGAGTGTTGTGATTGTCTGGCTGTACAGAATCTGCTCAATGATTCATACAAATGTCTGTTCATCTTCGGAGCCTGTTACCATGTATGTTATTACAGAATGTTGAGTAGACCTCGCTTGGTATTTGGTAGTTGTTTTGTCATTATATATTTTATATGTATTGGTGATTATATAATTCCTATAGTTTATATGTTATATGTTTATAGACATTTAACATACATTAGTATATGTATGTTAGCCCCATAATCCTAATTTATCCATCCTCCCACCTTTCATTTTGGTTAACCATTAGTTTGTTTTATAAGTCTGTGAGTGTCTTTTTCTTTGGAAATATGTTCATTGGTAGCAATCTTAGGATAACATGTATAAACGATACCATAGGATATTTGTCATTTCCTTTTGACTTACGTAACCTAATATGATTACTTCTAGGCTCATCTGTACTCCTGAAGATGGCACTGTTCCTTTTTTTTCCCGAGGCTACTATTCCATTCGGAACGTATACCGCTTCTTCTTTGTCCATTTATCTGTTGATGGACATTTTGTTGGCTTGCCTGTCTTGGTTATTGAAAATATGGCTGCAGTGCATGTTTTCCTGTCTGTGCCTTTCCGATTCTGGTCTTCTTAGGGTATAGGCCCATTAGGGGATCAGCAACAACATATGGTAGCTCAGTTTTTACCTTTTAAATGCAGCTCCATTCTGTTCTCATGATTAGCTGTTACCAGTTTACATCCAACCAACAGCATAATGGGTATGCCTTTCTCCACTAACCCGTCAGCATTCATTGTTTGTAGACGTTTTATGGATGGCATTTTGAATGCTGGGTGGCGAACTCTTTTTGTAGTTTGGATTTCCATCGAACCAATAATTTCTGATATTGAGCTTTTGTCCATGTTCTTCTTTTTTTTTTAAATAACAGAGTGAGTAACACTTACCTCTTCAAACTCTTTTCTTGAAAAATTTTCCGTGTTGTGTACTTTTTTGGCCATTCCCAACCCCAGGATATTTTTTGAGGGCATGAGTCATTTACAGCCCTGCAGTCCTTGTGAATATTAGTGACCATTAGCAGTAGATTGAAAGCTGCTGTTTGAGGAAATGGCCTTAGGGTGGCAGGATTTCTACGTTGCCAACTCTGCTTGCTAGGGAAACAGAACCTTGCTGCATGTTGTGCTTTTTGGTTGCAGATTAGAGTGGAATGTGCCCAGACAAACCCCCGTAAGGTTTAGCCTCCTTAATTCTTGTTTGTGTCTTTAAGTTGTAGTTGTTATCAGAGGAAATTTGATTGAAATATTTGATTGAATTTGTTCTGGGTGAACAGAATCTTGTTCATTCACACATATAAGTATATCTATTGATCTTTGGGTCCTTTTCCATGTAGGTTATTACAGAGTGTTGAGTAGACCACTCTTGGTATTCCATAGGTTTTTGGGGATGATATATTTTATATGTATTAGTATATGTTTGTTAACCCCAATATCCTAATTTATCCATTCCTCACAGCTTTTCTTTGGCTTAACCATAAGTGTGTCTTCTCAATGTGACATTGTCTTTCTCTGTGGAAATATGTTCAATTTAGGAATTTTCAGATGACATAAGTGATATCCTAGGACATTTGTGTCTCGCATTCTGACTTACTTCACGTTGTGTGATTATCTCTAGGCTCATCTGTGGTGCTGCCTATGCCATTCTTTTATTTTTTTCTTCATGACTAATATTCCAATGTGTCCATATACCATTTCTTCTTTGTCCATTCATTTGTTTATGGACCTTTTTTTGCTTCCATGTCTTGGCTACTTCAATATTGCTGCAGTGCACATTTGTCTGCCTCTGTCTTTCCGATTCTTTTGGTCTTAGGTTAGAGGCCCAAAAGGTACGCTGCCGCATCGTATGGTAGCTCAATTTTTTCCTTTTAAAGCAGCTCCGTTCAGTTTTCGTTAGTGCTGATACCAGTTTACATCCCACCAGCAGCTAGAAGGTACACAGTTCTCTAAAACCCCTTCAGCGTTTATAGTTTGTAGACTTTTTGCTGATGGTCATTTGACTGGTGTGAGCTGAAACCATTCTGGAGGTTGGATTTGCATGTGGCTACTAATTCCTTATACTGAGCTTTAGGCATGTCCTGCTTTTTCTTTTCCTTTTTTTTTCTTAAAGAGTGAGTACAACTTCCCTCTTCATATTGCCTTCTTGACAAATTTGTCATGTGTTGAATTTTCTTGCCTATTCCCTACCCCAGGGCATTTTTGGAGGGCAGGTGTCATTTGCAGCCCTGCAGGCCTTGTGACTATTAAGCAACCATTAGCACTGGGTTTAAAGCTGCTGTTGTGGGAAACAGCCACAAGGCGGCAACATTATTACGTTCCCAACTGTTGTTACTAGGGCAACAGTGTCTTCCTGGAGGTAGTGTTGCGAGGTCGTAATTTAGAGTGGAATGTGCTGGGGCAAGCCCTCAGAAGGTTGTGTCTCCTTACTTATGTTTGTGTTTAAAATTTAATTTATATTTCTTACCGGAGTAAATTTGATTAGAGTGTTGTGATTGTCTGGCTGTACAGAATCTGCTCAATGATACATACATATGTCTGTTCATCTTCGGATCCGGTTACCATGTATGTTATTACAGAATGTTGAGTAGACCTCACTTGGTATTTGATAGGTGTTTTGTCATTATATATTTTATATGTATTGGTGACTTAACAATTCATATAGTTTATATGTTATATGTTTATAGACATTTAACATATATTAGTGTATGTATATTAGCCCCATAATCCTAATTTATCCATCCTCCCACCTTTCATTTTGGTTAACCATTAGTTTGTTTTATAAGTCTGTGAGTGTCTTTTTCTTTGGAAATATGTTCATTGGTAGCAATCTTAGGATAACATGTATAAACGATAACATAGGATATTTGTCATTCCCTTTTGATTTACTTAACCCAATATGATTACTTCTAGGCTCATCTGCACTACTGAAAACGGCACTGTTCATTTTCTTTCCGAGGCTACTATTCCATTGGGCACGTATACCGCTTCTTCTTTGTCCATTTATCTGTTGATGGACATTTTGTTTGCTTGCCTGTCTTGGCTATTGTAAATATGGCTGCTGTGCAGGTTTTCCTGTCTCTGCCTTTCCGATTCTGGTCTTCTTAGGGTATAGGCCCATTAGGGGCTCAGCTGCAAGATATGGTAGCTCAGTTTTTACCTTTTAAAAGCAGCTCCATTCTGTTCTCATGATTAGCTGTTAACAGTTTACATCCTGCCAACAGCATAGTGGGTATGCCTTTCTCCACTAACCCGTCAGCATTCATTGTTTGTAGACTTTTTACGGATGGCATTTTGAATACTGGGTGGCGAAATCTTTTTGTAGTATGGATTTGCATCCAACCAATAATTCCTGATATTGAGCCTTTATCCATGTTCTTCTTTTTTTAAAATAACAGAGTGAGGAACACTTACCTCTTCAAACTGTTTTATTGTAAAGTCTTCCTTGTTGTCAAATTTTTTGGCTATTCCCAACCCCAGGACATTTTTTGAGGGCATGAGTCATTTACAGCCCTTCAGTCCTTGTGAATATTAGTGACCATTAGCAGTAGATTGAAAGCTGCTGTTTGAGGAAACGGCCTTAGGGTGGCAGCATTTCTAAGTTGTTAACTCTGCTTGCTTCAGAAACAGAACCCTGCTGCAAGTTGTGCTTTTTGGTTGCAGATTAGAGTGGAATGTGCCAGGAGAAACCCCCGTAAGGTTTAGCCTCCTTAATTCTTGTTTGTGACTTTAGGTTGTAGTTTTTATCAGAGGAAATTTGATTGAAAAATGTCTTTTGTTCTGGGTGAAAAGAATCTTGTTCATTTACACATATACATATATCTATTGATCTTTGGGTCCTTTTCCATGTCGGTTATTACATAGTTTTGAGTTGACCACTCTTGGTATTCCATAGGTCTTTGGGGATGATATATTTTATATGTATTAGTATATGTTTGTTAACCCCAATATCCTAATTTATCCATTCCTCACACCTTTTCTTTGGCTTAACCATAAGTGTGTCTTCTCAATGTGAGATTGTCTTTCTCTGTGGAAATATGTTCATTTTTATGAATTTTCAGATGACATAAGTGATATCCTAGGACATTTGTGTCTCGCATTCTGACTTACTTCACATTGTGTGATTATCCCTAGGGTCATCTGTGGTGCTGCCTATGCCATTCGTTTCTTTTTTTTCGTGACTCATATTCCAATGTGTCCATATACCACTTCTTCTTTGTCCATTCATTTGTTTATGGACCTTCTTTTTGCTTCCATGTCTTGGCTATTTCAGTATTGCTGCAGTGCACATTTGCCTGCCTCTGTCTTTCCGATTCTGGTGGTCTTAGGTTATATGTCCAAAAGGTGCACTGCCGCATCATATGGTAGCTCAATTTTTTCTTTTAAAGCAGCTCCGTTCAGTTTTCATTAGTTCTGATACCACTTTACATCCCACCAGCAGCTAGAAGGTACACAGTTCTCTAAAACCCTTTCAGCATTTATAGTTTGTAGATTTTTGCTGATGGTCATTTGACTGGTGTGAGCTGGAACCATTCTGGAGGTTGCATTTGCATGTGGCTACTAATTCCTTATACTGAGCTTTAGGCACGTTCTGTTTCTTCTTTTCCTTTCTTTACTTAACGAGTAAGTACAACTTCCCTCTTCATATTGCCTTCTTGACAAATTTGTCATGTGTTGAATTTTCTTGCCTATTCCCTACCCCGGGGCATTTTTTGAGGGCAGGTGTCATTTACACCCCTGCAGGCCTTGTGACTATTAAGGAACCAGTAGCACTGGGTTAAAAGCTGCTGTTGTGCGAAATAGCCACAAGGTGGCAGCATTATTACGTTCTCGACTCTTGTTACTAGGGCAACAGTCTTCCTGGAGGTAGTGTTGCGAGGTTGTAAATTAGAGTGGATTGTGCTGGGGCAAGCTCTCAGAAGGTTATGTCTCCTTACTTATGTTTGTTTTTTAAATTTAATTTATATTTCTTATCGGAATAAATTTGATTAGAGTGTTGTGATTGTCTGGCTGTACAGAATCTGCTCAATGATTCATACAAATGTCTGTTCATCTTCGGAGCCTGTTACCATGTATGTTATTACAGAATGTTGAGTAGACCTCGCTTGGTATTTGGTAGTTGTTTTGTCATTATATATTTTATATGTATTGGTGATTATATAATTCCTATAGTTTATATGTTATATGTTTATAGACATTTAACATACATTAGTATATGTATGTTAGCCCCATAATCCTAATTTATCCATCCTCCCACCTTTCATTTTGGTTAACCATTAGTTTGTTTTATAAGTCTGTGAGTGTCTTTTTCTTTGGAAATATGTTCATTGGTAGCAATCTTAGGATAACATGTATAAACGATACCATAGGATATTTGTCATTTCCTTTTGACTTACTTAACCTAATATGATTACTTCTAGGCTCATCTGTACTCCTGAAGATGGCACTGTTCCTTTTTTTTCCCGAGGCTACTATTCCATTCGGAACGTATACCGATTCTTCTTTGTCCATTTATCTGTTGATGGACATTTTGTTGGCTTGCCTGTCTTGGTTATTGAAAATATGGCTGCAGTGCATGTTTTCCTGTCTGTGCCTTTCCGATTCTGGTCTTCTTAGGGTATAGGCCCATTAGGGGATCAGCAACAACATATGGTAGCTCAGTTTTTACCTTTTAAATGCAGCTCCCTTCTGTTCTCATGATTAGCTGTTACCAGTTTACATCCAACCAACAGCATAGTGGGTATGCCTTTCTCCACTAACCCGTCAGCATTCATTGTTTGTAGACGTTTTATGGATGGCATTTTGAATGCTGGGTGGCGAACTCTTTTTGTAGTTTGGATTTCCATCGAACCAATAATTTCTGATATTGAGCTTTTGTCCATGTTCTTCTTTTTTTTTTAAATAACAGAGTGAGTAACACTTACCTCTTCAAACTCTTTTCTTGAAAAATTTTCCGTGTTGTGCACTTTTTTGGCCATTCCCAACCCCAGGATATTTTTTGAGGGCATGAGTCATTTACAGCCCTGCAGTCCTTGTGAATATTAGTGACCATTAGCAGTAGATTGAAAGCTGCTGTTTGAGGAAATGGCCTTAGGGTGGCAGGATTTCTACGTTGCCAACTCTGCTTGCTAGGGAAACAGAACCTTGCTGCATGTTGTGCTTTTTGGTTGCAGATTAGAGTGGAATGTGCCCAGACAAACCCCCGTAAGGTTTAGCCTCCTTAATTCTTGTTTGTGTCTTTAAGTTGTAGTTGTTATCAGAGGAAATTTGATTGAAATATTTGATTGAATTTGTTCTGGGTGAACAGAATCTTGTTCATTCACACATATAAGTATATCTATTGATCTTTGGGTCCTTTTCCATGTAGGTTATTACAGAGTGTTGAGTAGACCACTCTTGGTATTCCATAGGTTTTTGGGGATGATATATTTTATATGTATTAGTATATGTTTGTTAACCCCAATATCCTAATTTATCCATTCCTCACAGCTTTTCTTTGGCTTAACCATAAGTGTGTCTTCTCAATGTGACATTGTCTTTCTCTGTGGAAATATGTTCAATTTAGGAATTTTCAGATGACATAAGTGATATCCTAGGACATTTGTGTCTCGCATTCTGACTTACTTCACGTTGTGTGATTATCTCTAGGCTCATCTGTGGTGCTGCCTATGCCATTCTTTTATTTTTTTCTTCATGACTAATATTCCAATGTGTCCATATACCATTTCTTCTTTGTCCATTCATTTGTTTATGGACCTTTTTTTGCTTCCATGTCTTGGCTACTTCAATATTGCTGCAGTGCACATTTGTCTGCCTCTGTCTTTCCGATTCTTTTGGTCTTAGGTTAGAGGCCCAAAAGGTACGCTGCTGCATCGTATGGTAGCTCAATTTTTTCCTTTTAAAGCAGCTCCGTTCAGTTTTCGTTAGTGCTGATACCAGTTTACATCCCACCAGCAGCTAGAAGGTACACAGTTCTCTAAAACCCCTTCAGCGTTTATAGTTTGTAGACTTTTTGCTGATGGTCATTTGACTGGTGTGAGCTGAAACCATTCTGGAGGTTGGATTTGCATGTGGCTACTAATTCCTTATACTGAGCTTTAGGCATGTCCTGCTTTTTCTTTTCCTTTTTTTTTCTTAAAGAGTGAGTACAACTTCCCTCTTCATATTGCCTTCTTGACAAATTTGTCATGTGTTGAATTTTCTTGCCTATTCCCTACCCCAGGGCATTTTTGGAGGGCAGGTGTCATTTGCAGCCCTGCAGGCCTTGTGACTATTAAGCAACCATTAGCACTGGGTTTAAAGCTGCTGTTGTGGGAAACAGCCACAAGGCGGCAACATTATTACGTTCCCAACTGTTGTTACTAGGGCAACAGTGTCTTCCTGGAGGTAGTGTTGCGAGGTCGTAATTTAGAGTGGAATGTGCTGGGGCAAGCCCTCAGAAGGTTGTGTCTCCTTACTTATGTTTGTGTTTAAAATTTAATTTATATTTCTTACCGGAGTAAATTTGATTAGAGTGTTGTGATTGTCTGGCTGTACAGAATCTGCTCAATGATACATACATATGTCTGTTCATCTTCGGATCCGGTTACCATGTATGTTATTACAGAATGTTGAGTAGACCTCACTTGGTATTTGATAGGTGTTTTGTCATTATATATTTTATATGTATTGGTGACTTAACAATTCATATAGTTTATATGTTATATGTTTATAGACATTTAACATATATTAGTGTATGTATATTAGCCCCATAATCCTAATTTATCCATCCTCCCACCTTTCATTTTGGTTAACCATTAGTTTGTTTTATAAGTCTGTGAGTGTCTTTTTCTTTGGAAATATGTTCATTGGTAGCAATCTTAGGATAACATGTATAAACGATAACATAGGATATTTGTCATTCCCTTTTGATTTACTTAACCCAATATGATTACTTCTAGGCTCATCTGCACTACTGAAAACGGCACTGTTCATTTTCTTTCCGAGGCTACTATTCCATTGGGCACGTATACCGCTTCTTCTTTGTCCATTTATCTGTTGATGGACATTTTGTTTGCTTGCCTGTCTTGGCTATTGTAAATATGGCTGCTGTGCAGGTTTTCCTGTCTCTGCCTTTCCGATTCTGGTCTTCTTAGGGTATAGGCCCATTAGGGGCTCAGCTGCAAGATATGGTAGCTCAGTTTTTACCTTTTAAAAGCAGCTCCATTCTGTTCTCATGAGTAGCTGTTAACAGTTTACATCCTGCCAACAGCATAGTGGGTATGCCTTTCTCCACTAACCCGTCAGCATTCATTGTTTGTAGACTTTTTACGGATGGCATTTTGAATACTGGGTGGCGAAATCTTTTTGTAGTATGGATTTGCATCCAACCAATAATTCCTGATATTGAGCCTTTATCCATGTTCTTCTTTTTTTAAAATAACAGAGTGAGGAACACTTACCTCTTCAAACTGTTTTATTGTAAAGTCTTCCTTGTTGTCAAATTTTTTGGCTATTCCCAACCCCAGGACATTTTTTGAGGGCATGAGTCATTTACAGCCCTTCAGTCCTTGTGAATATTAGTGACCATTAGCAGTAGATTGAAAGCTGCTGTTTGAGGAAACGGCCTTAGGGTGGCAGCATTTCTAAGTTGTTAACTCTGCTTGCTTCAGAAACAGAACCCTGCTGCAAGTTGTGCTTTTTGGTTGCAGATTAGAGTGGAATGTGCCAGGAGAAACCCCCATAAGGTTTAGCCTCCTTAATTCTTGTTTGTGACTTTAGGTTGTAGTTTTTATCAGAGGAAATTTGATTGAAAAATGTCTTTTGTTCTGGGTGAAAAGAATCTTGTTCATTTACACATATACATATATCTATTGATCTTTGGGTCCTTTTCCATGTCGGTTATTACATAGTTTTGAGTTGACCACTCTTGGTATTCCATAGGTCTTTGGGGATGATATATTTTATATGTATTAGTATATGTTTGTTAACCCCAATATCCTAATTTATCCATTCCTCACACCTTTTCTTTGGCTTAACCATAAGTGTGTCTTCTCAATGTGAGATTGTCTTTCTCTGTGGAAATATGTTCATTTTTATGAATTTTCAGATGACATAAGTGATATCCTAGGACATTTGTGTCTCGCATTCTGACTTACTTCACATTGTGTGATTATCCCTAGGGTCATCTGTGGTGCTGCCTATGCCATTCGTTTCTTTTTTTTCGTGACTCATATTCCAATGTGTCCATATACCACTTCTTCTTTGTCCATTCATTTGTTTATGGACCTTCTTTTTGCTTCCATGTCTTGGCTAGTTCAATATTGCTGCAGTGCACATTTGCCTGCCTCTGTCTTTCCGATTCTGGTGGTCTTAGGTTATATGTCCAAAAGGTGCACTGCCGCATCATATGGTAGCTCAGTTTTTTCTTTTAAAGCAGCTCCGTTCAGTTTTCATTAGTTCTGATACCACTTTACATCCCACCAGCAGCTAGAAGGTACACAGTTCTCTAAAACCCTTTCAGCATTTATAGTTTGTAGATTTTTGCTGATGGTCATTTGACTGGTGTGAGCTGGAACCATTCTGGAGGTTGCATTTGCATGTGGCTACTAATTCCTTATACTGAGCTTTAGGCACGTTCTGTTTCTTCTTTTCCTTTCTTTACTTAACGAGTAAGTACAACTTCCCTCTTCATATTGCCTTCTTGACAAATTTGTCATGTGTTGAATTTTCTTGCCTATTCCCTACCCCGGGGCATTTTTTGAGGGCAGGTGTCATTTACACCCCTGCAGGCCTTGTGACTATTAAGGAACCAGTAGCACTGGGTTAAAAGCTGCTGTTGTGCGAAATAGCCACAAGGTGGCAGCATTATTACGTTCTCGACTCTTGTTACTAGGGCAACAGTCTTCCTGGAGGTAGTGTTGCGAGGTTGTAAATTAGAGTGGATTGTGCTGGGGCAAGCTCTCAGAAGGTTATGTCTCCTTACTTATGTTTGTTTTTTAAATTTAATTTATATTTCTTATCGGAATAAATTTGATTAGAGTGTTGTGATTGTCTGGCTGTACAGAATCTGCTCAATGATTCATACAAATGTCTGTTCATCTTCGGAGCCTGTTACCATGTATGTTATTACAGAATGTTGAGTAGACCTCGCTTGGTATTTGGTAGTTGTTTTGTCATTATATATTTTATATGTATTGGTGATTATATAATTCCTATAGTTTATATGTTATATGTTTATAGACATTTAACATACATTAGTATATGTATGTTAGCCCCATAATCCTAATTTATCCATCCTCCCACCTTTCATTTTGGTTAACCATTAGTTTGTTTTATAAGTCTGTGAGTGTCTTTTTCTTTGGAAATATGTTCATTGGTAGCAATCTTAGGATAACATGTATAAACGATACCATAGGATATTTGTCATTTCCTTTTGACTTACGTAACCTAATATGATTACTTCTAGGCTCATCTGTACTCCTGAAGATGGCACTGTTCCTTTTTTTTCCCGAGGCTACTATTCCATTCGGAACGTATACCGCTTCTTCTTTGTCCATTTATCTGTTGATGGACATTTTGTTGGCTTGCCTGTCTTGGTTATTGAAAATATGGCTGCAGTGCATGTTTTCCTGTCTGTGCCTTTCCGATTCTGGTCTTCTTAGGGTATAGGCCCATTAGGGGATCAGCAACAACATATGGTAGCTCAGTTTTTACCTTTTAAATGCAGCTCCATTCTGTTCTCATGATTAGCTGTTACCAGTTTACATCCAACCAACAGCATAATGGGTATGCCTTTCTCCACTAACCCGTCAGCATTCATTGTTTGTAGACGTTTTATGGATGGCATTTTGAATGCTGGGTGGCGAACTCTTTTTGTAGTTTGGATTTCCATCGAACCAATAATTTCTGATATTGAGCTTTTGTCCATGTTCTTCTTTTTTTTTTAAATAACAGAGTGAGTAACACTTACCTCTTCAAACTCTTTTCTTGAAAAATTTTCCGTGTTGTGTACTTTTTTGGCCATTCCCAACCCCAGGATATTTTTTGAGGGCATGAGTCATTTACAGCCCTGCAGTCCTTGTGAATATTAGTGACCATTAGCAGTAGATTGAAAGCTGCTGTTTGAGGAAATGGCCTTAGGGTGGCAGGATTTCTACGTTGCCAACTCTGCTTGCTAGGGAAACAGAACCTTGCTGCATGTTGTGCTTTTTGGTTGCAGATTAGAGTGGAATGTGCCCAGACAAACCCCCGTAAGGTTTAGCCTCCTTAATTCTTGTTTGTGTCTTTAAGTTGTAGTTGTTATCAGAGGAAATTTGATTGAAATATTTGATTGAATTTGTTCTGGGTGAACAGAATCTTGTTCATTCACACATATAAGTATATCTATTGATCTTTGGGTCCTTTTCCATGTAGGTTATTACAGAGTGTTGAGTAGACCACTCTTGGTATTCCATAGGTTTTTGGGGATGATATATTTTATATGTATTAGTATATGTTTGTTAACCCCAATATCCTAATTTATCCATTCCTCACAGCTTTTCTTTGGCTTAACCATAAGTGTGTCTTCTCAATGTGACATTGTCTTTCTCTGTGGAAATATGTTCAATTTAGGAATTTTCAGATGACATAAGTGATATCCTAGGACATTTGTGTCTCGCATTCTGACTTACTTCACGTTGTGTGATTATCTCTAGGCTCATCTGTGGTGCTGCCTATGCCATTCTTTTATTTTTTTCTTCATGACTAATATTCCAATGTGTCCATATACCATTTCTTCTTTGTCCATTCATTTGTTTATGGACCTTTTTTTGCTTCCATGTCTTGGCTACTTCAATATTGCTGCAGTGCACATTTGTCTGCCTCTGTCTTTCCGATTCTTTTGGTCTTAGGTTAGAGGCCCAAAAGGTACGCTGCCGCATCGTATGGTAGCTCAATTTTTTCCTTTTAAAGCAGCTCCGTTCAGTTTTCGTTAGTGCTGATACCAGTTTACATCCCACCAGCAGCTAGAAGGTACACAGTTCTCTAAAACCCCTTCAGCGTTTATAGTTTGTAGACTTTTTGCTGATGGTCATTTGACTGGTGTGAGCTGAAACCATTCTGGAGGTTGGATTTGCATGTGGCTACTAATTCCTTATACTGAGCTTTAGGCATGTCCTGCTTTTTCTTTTCTTTTTTTTTCTTAAAGAGTGAGTACAACTTCCCTCTTCATATTGCCTTCTTGACAAATTTGTCATGTGTTGAATTTTCTTGCCTATTCCCTACCCCAGGGCATTTTTGGAGGGCAGGTGTCATTTGCAGCCCTGCAGGCCTTGTGACTATTAAGCAACCATTAGCACTGGGTTTAAAGCTGCTGTTGTGGGAAACAGCCACAAGGCGGCAACATTATTACGTTCCCAACTGTTGTTACTAGGGCAACAGTGTCTTCCTGGAGGTAGTGTTGCGAGGTCGTAATTTAGAGTGGAATGTGCTGGGGCAAGCCCTCAGAAGGTTGTGTCTCCTTACTTATGTTTGTGTTTAAAATTTAATTTATATTTCTTACCGGAGTAAATTTGATTAGAGTGTTGTGATTGTCTGGCTGTACAGAATCTGCTCAATGATACATACATATGTCTGTTCATCTTCGGATCCGGTTACCATGTATGTTATTACAGAATGTTGAGTAGACCTCACTTGGTATTTGATAGGTGTTTTGTCATTATATATTTTATATGTATTGGTGACTTAACAATTCATATAGTTTATATGTTATATGTTTATAGACATTTAACATATATTAGTGTATGTATATTAGCCCCATAATCCTAATTTATCCATCCTCCCACCTTTCATTTTGGTTAACCATTAGTTTGTTTTATAAGTCTGTGAGTGTCTTTTTCTTTGGAAATATGTTCATTGGTAGCAATCTTAGGATAACATGTATAAACGATAACATAGGATATTTGTCATTCCCTTTTGATTTACTTAACCCAATATGATTACTTCTAGGCTCATCTGCACTACTGAAAACGGCACTGTTCATTTTCTTTCCGAGGCTACTATTCCATTGGGCACGTATACCGCTTCTTCTTTGTCCATTTATCTGTTGATGGACATTTTGTTTGCTTGCCTGTCTTGGCTATTGTAAATATGGCTGCTGTGCAGGTTTTCCTGTCTCTGCCTTTCCGATTCTGGTCTTCTTAGGGTATAGGCCCATTAGGGGCTCAGCTGCAAGATATGGTAGCTCAGTTTTTACCTTTTAAAAGCAGCTCCATTCTGTTCTCATGATTAGCTGTTAACAGTTTACATCCTGCCAACAGCATAGTGGGTATGCCTTTCTCCACTAACCCGTCAGCATTCATTGTTTGTAGACTTTTTACGGATGGCATTTTGAATACTGGGTGGCGAAATCTTTTTGTAGTATGGATTTTCATCCAACCAATAATTCCTGATATTGAGCCTTTATCCATGTTCTTCTTTTTTTAAAATAACAGAGTGAGGAACACTTACCTCTTCAAACTGTTTTATTGTAAAGTCTTCCTTGTTGTCAAATTTTTTGGCTATTCCCAACCCCAGGACATTTTTTGAGGGCATGAGTCATTTACAGCCCTTCAGTCCTTGTGAATATTAGTGACCATTAGCAGTAGATTGAAAGCTGCTGTTTGAGGAAACGGCCTTAGGGTGGCAGCATTTCTAAGTTGTTAACTCTGCTTGCTTCAGAAACAGAACCCTGCTGCAAGTTGTGCTTTTTGGTTGCAGATTAGAGTGGAATGTGCCAGGAGAAACCCCCGTAAGGTTTAGCCTCCTTAATTCTTGTTTGTGACTTTAGGTTGTAGTTTTTATCAGAGGAAATTTGATTGAAAAATGTCTTTTGTTCTGGGTGAAAAGAATCTTGTTCATTTACACATATACATATATCTATTGATCTTTGGGTCCTTTTCCATGTCGGTTATTACATAGTTTTGAGTTGACCACTCTTGGTATTCCATAGGTCTTTGGGGATGATATATTTTATATGTATTAGTATATGTTTGTTAACCCCAATATCCTAATTTATCCATTCCTCACACCTTTTCTTTGGCTTAACCATAAGTGTGTCTTCTCAATGTGAGATTGTCTTTCTCTGTGGAAATATGTTCATTTTTATGAATTTTCAGATGACATAAGTGATATCCTAGGACATTTGTGTCTCGCATTCTGACTTACTTCACATTGTGTGATTATCCCTAGGGTCATCTGTGGTGCTGCCTATGCCATTCGTTTCTTTTTTTTCGTGACTCATATTCCAATGTGTCCATATACCACTTCTTCTTTGTCCATTCATTTGTTTATGGACCTTCTTTTTGCTTCCATGTCTTGGCTAGTTCAATATTGCTGCAGTGCACATTTGCCTGCCTCTGTCTTTCCGATTCTGGTGGTCTTAGGTTATATGTCCAAAAGGTGCACTGCCGCATCATATGGTAGCTCAGTTTTTTCTTTTAAAGCAGCTCCGTTCAGTTTTCATTAGTTCTGATACCACTTTACATCCCACCAGCAGCTAGAAGGTACACAGTTCTCTAAAACCCTTTCAGCATTTATAGTTTGTAGATTTTTGCTGATGGTCATTTGACTGGTGTGAGCTGGAACCATTCTGGAGGTTGCATTTGCATGTGGCTACTAATTCCTTATACTGAGCTTTAGGCACGTTCTGTTTCTTCTTTTCCTTTCTTTACTTAACGAGTAAGTACAACTTCCCTCTTCATATTGCCTTCTTGACAAATTTGTCATGTGTTGAATTTTCTTGCCTATTCCCTACCCCGGGGCATTTTTTGAGGGCAGGTGTCATTTACACCCCTGCAGGCCTTGTGACTATTAAGGAACCAGTAGCACTGGGTTAAAAGCTGCTGTTGTGCGAAATAGCCACAAGGTGGCAGCATTATTACGTTCTCGACTCTTGTTACTAGGGCAACAGTCTTCCTGGAGGTAGTGTTGCGAGGTTGTAAATTAGAGTGGATTGTGCTGGGGCAAGCTCTCAGAAGGTTATGTCTCCTTACTTATGTTTGTTTTTTAAATTTAATTTATATTTCTTATCGGAATAAATTTGATTAGAGTGTTGTGATTGTCTGGCTGTACAGAATCTGCTCAATGATTCATACAAATGTCTGTTCATCTTCGGAGCCTGTTACCATGTATGTTATTACAGAATGTTGAGTAGACCTCGCTTGGTATTTGGTAGTTGTTTTGTCATTATATATTTTATATGTATTGGTGATTATATAATTCCTATAGTTTATATGTTATATGTTTATAGACATTTAACATACATTAGTATATGTATGTTAGCCCCATAATCCTAATTTATCCATCCTCCCACCTTTCATTTTGGTTAACCATTAGTTTGTTTTATAAGTCTGTGAGTGTCTTTTTCTTTGGAAATATGTTCATTGGTAGCAATCTTAGGATAACATGTATAAACGATACCATAGGATATTTGTCATTTCCTTTTGACTTACGTAACCTAATATGATTACTTCTAGGCTCATCTGTACTCCTGAAGATGGCACTGTTCCTTTTTTTTCCCGAGGCTACTATTCCATTCGGAATGTATACCGCTTCTTCTTTGTCCATTTATCTGTTGATGGACATTTTGTTGGCTTGCCTGTCTTGGTTATTGAAAATATGGCTGCAGTGCATGTTTTCCTGTCTGTGCCTTTCCGATTCTGGTCTTCTTAGGGTATAGGCCCATTAGGGGATCAGCAACAACATATGGTAGCTCAGTTTTTACCTTTTAAATGCAGCTCCATTCTGTTCTCATGATTAGCTGTTACCAGTTTACATCCAACCAACAGCATAATGGGTATGCCTTTCTCCACTAACCCGTCAGCATTCATTGTTTGTAGACGTTTTATGGATGGCATTTTGAATGCTGGGTGGCGAACTCTTTTTGTAGTTTGGATTTCCATCGAACCAATAATTTCTGATATTGAGCTTTTGTCCATGTTCTTCTTTTTTTTTTAAATAACAGAGTGAGTAACACTTACCTCTTCAAACTCTTTTCTTGAAAAATTTTCCGTGTTGTGTACTTTTTTGGCCATTCCCAACCCCAGGATATTTTCTGAGGGCATGAGTCATTTACAGCCCTGCAGTCCTTGTGAATATTAGTGACCATTAGCAGTAGATTGAAAGCTGCTGTTTGAGGAAATGGCCTTAGGGTGGCAGGATTTCTACGTTGCCAACTCTGCTTGCTAGGGAAACAGAACCTTGCTGCATGTTGTGCTTTTTGGTTGCAGATTAGAGTGGAATGTGCCCAGACAAACCCCCGTAAGGTTTAGCCTCCTTAATTCTTGTTTGTGTCTTTAAGTTGTAGTTGTTATCAGAGGAAATTTGATTGAAATATTTGATTGAATTTGTTCTGGGTGAACAGAATCTTGTTCATTCACACATATAAGTATATCTATTGATCTTTGGGTCCTTTTCCATGTAGGTTATTACAGAGTGTTGAGTAGACCACTCTTGGTATTCCATAGGTTTTTGGGGATGATATATTTTATATGTATTAGTATATGTTTGTTAACCCCAATATCCTAATTTATCCATTCCTCACAGCTTTTCTTTGGCTTAACCATAAGTGTGTCTTCTCAATGTGACATTGTCTTTCTCTGTGGAAATATGTTCAATTTAGGAATTTTCAGATGACATAAGTGATATCCTAGGACATTTGTGTCTCGCATTCTGACTTACTTCACGTTGTGTGATTATCTCTAGGCTCATCTGTGGTGCTGCCTATGCCATTCTTTTATTTTTTTCTTCATGACTAATATTCCAATGTGTCCATATACCATTTCTTCTTTGTCCATTCATTTGTTTATGGACCTTTTTTTGCTTCCATGTCTTGGCTACTTCAATATTGCTGCAGTGCACATTTGTCTGCCTCTGTCTTTCCGATTCTTTTGGTCTTAGGTTAGAGGCCCAAAAGGTACGCTGCCGCATCGTATGGTAGCTCAATTTTTTCCTTTTAAAGCAGCTCCGTTCAGTTTTCGTTAGTGCTGATACCAGTTTACATCCCACCAGCAGCTAGAAGGTACACAGTTCTCTAAAACCCCTTCAGCGTTTATAGTTTGTAGACTTTTTGCTGATGGTCATTTGACTGGTGTGAGCTGAAACCATTCTGGAGGTTGGATTTGCATGTGGCTACTAATTCCTTATACTGAGCTTTAGGCATGTCCTGCTTTTTCTTTTCCTTTTTTTTTCTTAAAGAGTGAGTACAACTTCCCTCTTCATATTGCCTTCTTGACAAATTTGTCATGTGTTGAATTTTCTTGCCTATTCCCTACCCCAGGGCATTTTTGGAGGGCAGGTGTCATTTGCAGCCCTGCAGGCCTTGTGACTATTAAGCAACCATTAGCACTGGGTTTAAAGCTGCTGTTGTGGGAAACAGCCACAAGGCGGCAACATTATTACGTTCCCAACTGTTGTTACTAGGGCAACAGTGTCTTCCTGGAGGTAGTGTTGCGAGGTCGTAATTTAGAGTGGAATGTGCTGGGGCAAGCCCTCAGAAGGTTGTGTCTCCTTACTTATGTTTGTGTTTAAAATTTAATTTATATTTCTTACCGGAGTAAATTTGATTAGAGTGTTGTGATTGTCTGGCTGTACAGAATCTGCTCAATGATACATACATATGTCTGTTCATCTTCGGATCCGGTTACCATGTATGTTATTACAGAATGTTGAGTAGACCTCACTTGGTATTTGATAGGTGTTTTGTCATTATATATTTTATATGTATTGGTGACTTAACAATTCATATAGTTTATATGTTATATGTTTATAGACATTTAACATATATTAGTGTATGTATATTAGCCCCATAATCCTAATTTATCCATCCTCCCACCTTTCATTTTGGTTAACCATTAGTTTGTTTTATAAGTCTGTGAGTGTCTTTTTCTTTGGAAATATGTTCATTGGTAGCAATCTTAGGATAACATGTATAAACGATACCATAGGATATTTGTCATTCCCTTTTGATTTACTTAACCCAATATGATTACTTCTAGGCTCATCTGCACTACTGAAAACGGCACTGTTCATTTTCTTTCCGAGGCTACTATTCCATTGGGCACGTATACCGCTTCTTCTTTGTCCATTTATCTGTTGATGGACATTTTGTTTGCTTGCCTGTCTTGGCTATTGTAAATATGGCTGCTGTGCAGGTTTTCCTGTCTCTGCCTTTCCGATTCTGGTCTTCTTAGGGTATAGGCCCATTAGGGGCTCAGCTGCAAGATATGGTAGCTCAGTTTTTACCTTTTAAAAGCAGCTCCATTCTGTTCTCATGATTAGCTGTTAACAGTTTACATCCAGCCAACAGCATAGTGGGTATGCCTTTCTCCACTAACCCGTCAGCATTCATTGTTTGTAGACTTTTTACGGATGGCATTTTGAATACTGGGTGGCGAAATCTTTTTGTAGTATGGATTTGCATCCAACCAATAATTCCTGATATTGAGCCTTTATCCATGTTCTTCTTTTTTTAAAATAACAGAGTGAGGAACACTTACCTCTTCAAACTGTTTTATTGTAAAGTCTTCCTTGTTGTCAAATTTTTTGGCTATTCCCAACCCCAGGACATTTTTTGAGGGCATGAGTCATTTACAGCCCTTCAGTCCTTGTGAATATTAGTGACCATTAGCAGTAGATTGAAAGCTGCTGTTTGAGGAAACGGCCTTAGGGTGGCAGCATTTCTAAGTTGTTAACTCTGCTTGCTTCAGAAACAGAACCCTGCTGCAAGTTGTGCTTTTTGGTTGCAGATTAGAGTGGAATGTGCCAGGAGAAACCCCCGTAAGGTTTAGCCTCCTTAATTCTTGTTTGTGACTTTAGGTTGTAGTTTTTATCAGAGGAAATTTGATTGAAAAATGTCTTTTGTTCTGGGTGAAAAGAATCTTGTTCATTTACACATATACATATATCTATTGATCTTTGGGTCCTTTTCCATGTCGGTTATTACATAGTTTTGAGTTGACCACTCTTGGTATTCCATAGGTCTTTGGGGATGATATATTTTATATGTATTAGTATATGTTTGTTAACCCCAATATCCTAATTTATCCATTCCTCACACCTTTTCTTTGGCTTAACCATAAGTGTGTCTTCTCAATGTGAGATTGTCTTTCTCTGTGGAAATATGTTCATTTTTATGAATTTTCAGATGACATAAGTGATATCCTAGGACATTTGTGTCTCGCATTCTGACTTACTTCACATTGTGTGATTATCCCTAGGGTCATCTGTGGTGCTGCCTATGCCATTCGTTTCTTTTTTTTCGTGACTCATATTCCAATGTGTCCATATACCACTTCTTCTTTGTCCATTCATTTGTTTATGGACCTTCTTTTTGCTTCCATGTCTTGGCTATTTCAGTATTGCTGCAGTGCACATTTGCCTGCCTCTGTCTTTCCGATTCTGGTGGTCTTAGGTTATATGTCCAAAAGGTGCACTGCCGCATCATATGGTAGCTCAATTTTTTCTTTTAAAGCAGCTCCGTTCAGTTTTCATTAGTTCTGATACCACTTTACATCCCACCAGCAGCTAGAAGGTACACAGTTCTCTAAAACCCTTTCAGCATTTATAGTTTGTAGATTTTTGCTGATGGTCATTTGACTGGTGTGAGCTGGAACCATTCTGGAGGTTGCATTTGCATGTGGCTACTAATTCCTTATACTGAGCTTTAGGCACGTTCTGTTTCTTCTTTTCCTTTCTTTACTTAACGAGTAAGTACAACTTCCCTCTTCATATTGCCTTCTTGACAAATTTGTCATGTGTTGAATTTTCTTGCCTATTCCCTACCCCGGGGCATTTTTTGAGGGCAGGTGTCATTTACACCCCTGCAGGCCTTGTGACTATTAAGGAACCAGTAGCACTGGGTTAAAAGCTGCTGTTGTGCGAAATAGCCACAAGGTGGCAGCATTATTACGTTCTCGACTCTTGTTACTAGGGCAACAGTCTTCCTGGAGGTAGTGTTGCGAGGTTGTAAATTAGAGTGGATTGTGCTGGGGCAAGCTCTCAGAAGGTTATGTCTCCTTACTTATGTTTGTTTTTTAAATTTAATTTATATTTCTTATCGGAATAAATTTGATTAGAGTGTTGTGATTGTCTGGCTGTACAGAATCTGCTCAATGATTCATACAAATGTCTGTTCATCTTCGGAGCCTGTTACCATGTATGTTATTACAGAATGTTGAGTAGACCTCGCTTGGTATTTGGTAGTTGTTTTGTCATTATATATTTTATATGTATTGGTGATTATATAATTCCTATAGTTTATATGTTATATGTTTATAGACATTTAACATACATTAGTATATGTATGTTAGCCCCATAATCCTAATTTATCCATCCTCCCACCTTTCATTTTGGTTAACCATTAGTTTGTTTTATAAGTCTGTGAGTGTCTTTTTCTTTGGAAATATGTTCATTGGTAGCAATCTTAGGATAACATGTATAAACGATACCATAGGATATTTGTCATTTCCTTTTGACTTACTTAACCTAATATGATTACTTCTAGGCTCATCTGTACTCCTGAAGATGGCACTGTTCCTTTTTTTTCCCGAGGCTACTATTCCATTCGGAACGTATACCGATTCTTCTTTGTCCATTTATCTGTTGATGGACATTTTGTTGGCTTGCCTGTCTTGGTTATTGAAAATATGGCTGCAGTGCATGTTTTCCTGTCTGTGCCTTTCCGATTCTGGTCTTCTTAGGGTATAGGCCCATTAGGGGATCAGCAACAACATATGGTAGCTCAGTTTTTACCTTTTAAATGCAGCTCCCTTCTGTTCTCATGATTAGCTGTTACCAGTTTACATCCAACCAACAGCATAGTGGGTATGCCTTTCTCCACTAACCTGTCAGCATTCATTGTTTGTAGACGTTTTATGGATGGCATTTTGAATGCTGGGTGGCGAACTCTTTTTGTAGTTTGGATTTCCATCGAACCAATAATTTCTGATATTGAGCTTTTGTCCATGTTCTTCTTTTTTTTTTAAATAACAGAGTGAGTAACACTTACCTCTTCAAACTCTTTTCTTGAAAAATTTTCCGTGTTGTGTACTTTTTTGGCCATTCCCAACCCCAGGATATTTTTTGAGGGCATGAGTCATTTACAGCCCTGCAGTCCTTGTGAATATTAGTGACCATTAGCAGTAGATTGAAAGCTGCTGTTTGAGGAAATGGCCTTAGGGTGGCAGGATTTCTACGTTGCCAATTCTGCTTGCTAGGGAAACAGAACCTTGCTGCATGTTGTGCTTTTTGGTTGCAGATTAGAGTGGAATGTGCCCAGACAAACCCCCGTAAGGTTTAGCCTCCTTAATTCTTGTTTGTGTCTTTAAGTTGTAGTTGTTATCAGAGGAAATTTGATTGAAATATTTGATTGAATTTGTTCTGGGTGAACAGACTCTTGTTCATTCACACATATAAGTATATATATTGATCTTTGGGTCCTTTTCCATGTAGGTTATTACAGAGTGTTGAGTAGACCACTCTTGGTATTCCATAGGTTTTTGGGGATGATATATTTTATATGTATTAGTATATGTTTGTTAACCCCAATATCCTAATTTATCCATTCCTCACAGCTTTTCTTTGGCTTAACCATAAGTGTGTCTTCTCAATGTGACATTGTCTTTCTCTGTGGAAATATGTTCAATTTAGGAATTTTCAGATGACATAAGTGATATCCTAGGACATTTGTGTCTCGCATTCTGACTTACTTCACGTTGTGTGATTATCTCTAGGCTCATCTGTGGTGCTGCCTATGCCATTCTTTTATTTTTTTCTTCATGACTAATATTCCAATGTGTCCATATACCATTTCTTCTTTGTCCATTCATTTGTTTATGGACCTTTTTTTGCTTCCATGTCTTGGCTACTTCAATATTGCTGCAGTGCACATTTGTCTGCCTCTGTCTTTCCGATTCTTTTGGTCTTAGGTTAGAGGCCCAAAAGGTACGCTGCCGCATCGTATGGTAGCTCAATTTTTTCCTTTTAAAGCAGCTCCGTTCAGTTTTCGTTAGTGCTGATACCAGTTTACATCCCACCAGCAGCTAGAAGGTACACAGTTCTCTAAAACCCCTTCAGCGTTTATAGTTTGTAGACTTTTTGCTGATGGTCATTTGACTGGTGTGAGCTGAAACCATTCTGGAGGTTGGATTTGCATGTGGCTACTAATTCCTTATACTGAGCTTTAGGCATGTCCTGCTTTTTCTTTTCCTTTTTTTTTCTTAAAGAGTGAGTACAACTTCCCTCTTCATATTGCCTTCTTGACAAATTTGTCATGTGTTGAATTTTCTTGCCTATTCCCTACCCCAGGGCATTTTTGGAGGGCAGGTGTCATTTGCAGCCCTGCAGGCCTTGTGACTATTAAGCAACCATTAGCACTGGGTTTAAAGCTGCTGTTGTGGGAAACAGCCACAAGGCGGCAACATTATTACGTTCCCAACTGTTGTTACTAGGGCAACAGTGTCTTCCTGGAGGTAGTGTTGCGAGGTCGTAATTTAGAGTGGAATGTGCTGGGGCAAGCCCTCAGAAGGTTGTGTCTCCTTACTTATGTTTGTGTTTAAAATTTAATTTATATTTCTTACCGGAGTAAATTTGATTAGAGTGTTGTGATTGTCTGGCTGTACAGAATCTGCTCAATGATACATACATATGTCTGTTCATCTTCGGATCCGGTTACCATGTATGTTATTACAGAATGTTGAGTAGACCTCACTTGGTATTTGATAGGTGTTTTGTCATTATATATTTTATATGTATTGGTGACTTAACAATTCATATAGTTTATATGTTATATGTTTATAGACATTTAACATATATTAGTGTATGTATATTAGCCCCATAATCCTAATTTATCCATCCTCCCACCTTTCATTTTGGTTAACCATTAGTTTGTTTTATAAGTCTGTGAGTGTCTTTTTCTTTGGAAATATGTTCATTGGTAACAATCTTAGGATAACATGTATAAACGATACCATAGGATATTTGTCATTCCCTTTTGATTTACTTAACCCAATATGATTACTTCTAGGCTCATCTGCACTACTGAAAACGGCACTGTTCATTTTCTTTCCGAGGCTACTATTCCATTGGGCACGTATACCGCTTCTTCTTTGTCCATTTATCTGTTGATGGACATTTTGTTTGCTTGCCTGTCTTGGCTATTGTAAATATGGCTGCTGTGCAGGTTTTCCTGTCTCTGCCTTTCCGATTCTGGTCTTCTTAGGGTATAGGCCCATTAGGGGCTCAGCTGCAAGATATGGTAGCTCAGTTTTTACCTTTTAAAAGCAGCTCCATTCTGTTCTCATGATTAGCTGTTAACAGTTTACATCCTGCCAACAGCATAGTGGGTATGCCTTTCTCCACTAACCCGTCAGCATTCATTGTTTGTAGACTTTTTACGGATGGCATTTTGAATACTGGGTGGCGAAATCTTTTTGTAGTATGGATTTGCATCCAACCAATAATTCCTGATATTGAGCCTTTATCCATGTTCTTCTTTTTTTAAAATAACAGAGTGAGGAACACTTACCTCTTCAAACTGTTTTATTGTAAAGTCTTCCTTGTTGTCAAATTTTTTGGCTATTCCCAACCCCAGGACATTTTTTGAGGGCATGAGTCATTTACAGCCCTTCAGTCCTTGTGAATATTAGTGACCATTAGCAGTAGATTGAAAGCTGCTGTTTGAGGAAACGGCCTTAGGGTGGCAGCATTTCTAAGTTGTTAACTCTGCTTGCTTCAGAAACAGAACCCTGCTGCAAGTTGTGCTTTTTGGTTGCAGATTAGAGTGGAATGTGCCAGGAGAAACCCCCGTAAGGTTTAGCCTCCTTAATTCTTGTTTGTGACTTTAGGTTGTAGTTTTTATCAGAGGAAATTTGATTGAAAAATGTCTTTTGTTCTGGGTGAAAAGAATCTTGTTCATTTACACATATACATATATCTATTGATCTTTGGGTCCTTTTCCATGTCGGTTATTACATAGTTTTGAGTTGACCACTCTTGGTATTCCATAGGTCTTTGGGGATGATATATTTTATATGTATTAGTATATGTTTGTTAACCCCAATATCCTAATTTATCCATTCCTCACACCTTTTCTTTGGCTTAACCATAAGTGTGTCTTCTCAATGTGAGATTGTCTTTCTCTGTGGAAATATGTTCATTTTTATGAATTTTCAGATGACATAAGTGATATCCTAGGACATTTGTGTCTCGCATTCTGACTTACTTCACATTGTGTGATTATCCCTAGGGTCATCTGTGGTGCTGCCTATGCCATTCGTTTCTTTTTTTTCGTGACTCATATTCCAATGTGTCCATATACCACTTCTTCTTTGTCCATTCATTTGTTTATGGACCTTCTTTTTGCTTCCATGTCTTGGCTATTTCAGTATTGCTGCAGTGCACATTTGCCTGCCTCTGTCTTTCCGATTCTGGTGGTCTTAGGTTATATGTCCAAAAGGTGCACTGCCGCATCATATGGTAGCTCAATTTTTTCTTTTAAAGCAGCTCCGTTCAGTTTTCATTAGTTCTGATACCACTTTACATCCCACCAGCAGCTAGAAGGTACACAGTTCTCTAAAACCCTTTCAGCATTTATAGTTTGTAGATTTTTGCTGATGGTCATTTGACTGGTGTGAGCTGGAACCATTCTGGAGGTTGCATTTGCATGTGGCTACTAATTCCTTATACTGAGCTTTAGGCACGTTCTGTTTCTTCTTTTCCTTTCTTTACTTAACGAGTAAGTACAACTTCCCTCTTCATATTGCCTTCTTGACAAATTTGTCATGTGTTGAATTTTCTTGCCTATTCCCTACCCCGGGGCATTTTTTGAGGGCAGGTGTCATTTACACCCCTGCAGGCCTTGTGACTATTAAGGAACCAGTAGCAATGGGTTAAAAGCTGCTGTTGTGCGAAATAGCCACAAGGTGGCAGCATTATTACGTTCTCGACTCTTGTTACTAGGGCAACAGTCTTCCTGGAGGTAGTGTTGCGAGGTTGTAAATTAGAGTGGATTGTGCTGGGGCAAGCTCTCAGAAGGTTATGTCTCCTTACTTATGTTTGTTTTTTAAATTTAATTTATATTTCTTATCGGAATAAATTTGATTAGAGTGTTGTGATTGTCTGGCTGTACAGAATCTGCTCAATGATTCATACAAATGTCTGTTCATCTTCGGAGCCTGTTACCATGTATGTTATTACAGAATGTTGAGTAGACCTCGCTTGGTATTTGGTAGTTGTTTTGTCATTATATATTTTATATGTATTGGTGATTATATAATTCCTATAGTTTATATGTTATATGTTTATAGACATTTAACATACATTAGTATATGTATGTTAGCCCCATAATCCTAATTTATCCATCCTCCCACCTTTCATTTTGGTTAACCATTAGTTTGTTTTATAAGTCTGTGAGTGTCTTTTTCTTTGGAAATATGTTCATTGGTAGCAATCTTAGGATAACATGTATAAACGATACCATAGGATATTTGTCATTTCCTTTTGACTTACTTAACCTAATATGATTACTTCTAGGCTCATCTGTACTCCTGAAGATGGCACTGTTCCTTTTTTTTCCCGAGGCTACTATTCCATTCGGAACGTATACCGATTCTTCTTTGTCCATTTATCTGTTGATGGACATTTTGTTGGCTTGCCTGTCTTGGTTATTGAAAATATGGCTGCAGTGCATGTTTTCCTGTCTGTGCCTTTCCGATTCTGGTCTTCTTAGGGTATAGGCCCATTAGGGGATCAGCAACAACATATGGTAGCTCAGTTTTTACCTTTTAAATGCAGCTCCCTTCTGTTCTCATGATTAGCTGTTACCAGTTTACATCCAACCAACAGCATAGTGGGTATGCCTTTCTCCACTAACCTGTCAGCATTCATTGTTTGTAGACGTTTTATGGATGCCATTTTGAATGCTGGGTGGCGAACTCTTTTTGTAGTTTGGATTTCCATCGAACCAATAATTTCTGATATTGAGCTTTTGTCCATGTTCTTCTTTTTTTTTTAAATAACAGAGTGAGTAACACTTACCTCTTCAAACTCTTTTCTTGAAAAATTTTCCGTGTTGTGTACTTTTTTGGCCATTCCCAACCCCAGGATATTTTTTGAGGGCATGAGTCATTTACAGCCCTGCAGTCCTTGTGAATATTAGTGACCATTAGCAGTAGATTGAAAGCTGCTGTTTGAGGAAATGGCCTTAGGGTGGCAGGATTTCTACGTTGCCAATTCTGCTTGCTAGGGAAACAGAACCTTGCTGCATGTTGTGCTTTTTGGTTGCAGATTAGAGTGGAATGTGCCCAGACAAACCCCCGTAAGGTTTAGCCTCCTTAATTCTTGTTTGTGTCTTTAAGTTGTAGTTGTTATCAGAGGAAATTTGATTGAAATATTTGATTGAATTTGTTCTGGGTGAACAGACTCTTGTTCATTCACACATATAAGTATATATATTGATCTTTGGGTCCTTTTCCATGTAGGTTATTACAGAGTGTTGAGTAGACCACTCTTGGTATTCCATAGGTTTTTGGGGATGATATATTTTATATGTATTAGTATATGTTTGTTAACCCCAATATCCTAATTTATCCATTCCTCACAGCTTTTCTTTGGCTTAACCATAAGTGTGTCTTCTCAATGTGACATTGTCTTTCTCTGTGGAAATATGTTCAATTTAGGAATTTTCAGATGACATAAGTGATATCCTAGGACATTTGTGTCTCGCATTCTGACTTACTTCACGTTGTGTGATTATCTCTAGGCTCATCTGTGGTGCTGCCTATGCCATTCTTTTATTTTTTTCTTCATGACTAATATTCCAATGTGTCCATATACCATTTCTTCTTTGTCCATTCATTTGTTTATGGACCTTTTTTTGCTTCCATGTCTTGGCTACTTCAATATTGCTGCAGTGCACATTTGTCTGCCTCTGTCTTTCCGATTCTTTTGGTCTTAGGTTAGAGGCCCAAAAGGTACGCTGCCGCATCGTATGGTAGCTCAATTTTTTCCTTTTAAAGCAGCTCCGTTCAGTTTTCGTTAGTGCTGATACCAGTTTACATCCCACCAGCAGCTAGAAGGTACACAGTTCTCTAAAACCCCTTCAGCGTTTATAGTTTGTAGACTTTTTGCTGATGGTCATTTGACTGGTGTGAGCTGAAACCATTCTGGAGGTTGGATTTGCATGTGGCTACTAATTCCTTATACTGAGCTTTAGGCATGTCCTGCTTTTTCTTTTCCTTTTTTTTTCTTAAAGAGTGAGTACAACTTCCCTCTTCATATTGCCTTCTTGACAAATTTGTCATGTGTTGAATTTTCTTGCCTATTCCCTACCCCAGGGCATTTTTGGAGGGCAGGTGTCATTTGCAGCCCTGCAGGCCTTGTGACTATTAAGCAACCATTAGCACTGGGTTTAAAGCTGCTGTTGTGGGAAACAGCCACAAGGCGGCAACATTATTACGTTCCCAACTGTTGTTACTAGGGCAACAGTGTCTTCCTGGAGGTAGTGTTGCGAGGTCGTAATTTAGAGTGGAATGTGCTGGGGCAAGCCCTCAGAAGGTTGTGTCTCCTTACTTATGTTTGTGTTTAAAATTTAATTTATATTTCTTACCGGAGTAAATTTGATTAGAGTGTTGTGATTGTCTGGCTGTACAGAATCTGCTCAATGATACATACATATGTCTGTTCATCTTCGGATCCGGTTACCATGTATGTTATTACAGAATGTTGAGTAGACCTCACTTGGTATTTGATAGGTGTTTTGTCATTATATATTTTATATGTATTGGTGACTTAACAATTCATATAGTTTATATGTTATATGTTTATAGACATTTAACATATATTAGTGTATGTATATTAGCCCCATAATCCTAATTTATCCATCCTCCCACCTTTCATTTTGGTTAACCATTAGTTTGTTTTATAAGTCTGTGAGTGTCTTTTTCTTTGGAAATATGTTCATTGGTAGCAATCTTAGGATAACATGTATAAACGATACCATAGGATATTTGTCATTCCCTTTTGATTTACTTAACCCAATATGATTACTTCTAGGCTCATCTGCACTACTGAAAACGGCACTGTTCATTTTCTTTCCGAGGCTACTATTCCATTGGGCACGTATACCGCTTCTTCTTTGTCCATTTATCTGTTGATGGACATTTTGTTTGCTTGCCTGTCTTGGCTATTGTAAATATGGCTGCTGTGCAGGTTTTCCTGTCTCTGCCTTTCCGATTCTGGTCTTCTTAGGGTATAGGCCCATTAGGGGCTCAGCTGCAAGATATGGTAGCTCAGTTTTTACCTTTTAAAAGCAGCTCCATTCTGTTCTCATGATTAGCTGTTAACAGTTTACATCCAGCCAACAGCATAGTGGGTATGCCTTTCTCCACTAACCCGTCAGCATTCATTGTTTGTAGACTTTTTACGGATGGCATTTTGAATACTGGGTGGCGAAATCTTTTTGTAGTATGGATTTGCATCCAACCAATAATTCCTGATATTGAGCCTTTATCCATGTTCTTCTTTTTTTAAAATAACAGAGTGAGGAACACTTACCTCTTCAAACTGTTTTATTGTAAAGTCTTCCTTGTTGTCAAATTTTTTGGCTATTCCCAACCCCAGGACATTTTTTGAGGGCATGAGTCATTTACAGCCCTTCAGTCCTTGTGAATATTAGTGACCATTAGCAGTAGATTGAAAGCTGCTGTTTGAGGAAACGGCCTTAGGGTGGCAGCATTTCTAAGTTGTTAACTCTGCTTGCTTCAGAAACAGAACCCTGCTGCAAGTTGTGCTTTTTGGTTGCAGATTAGAGTGGAATGTGCCAGGAGAAACCCCCGTAAGGTTTAGCCTCCTTAATTCTTGTTTGTGACTTTAGGTTGTAGTTTTTATCAGAGGAAATTTGATTGAAAAATGTCTTTTGTTCTGGGTGAAAAGAATCTTGTTCATTTACACATATACATATATCTATTGATCTTTGGGTCCTTTTCCATGTCGGTTATTACATAGTTTTGAGTTGACCACTCTTGGTATTCCATAGGTCTTTGGGGATGATATATTTTATATGTATTAGTATATGTTTGTTAACCCCAATATCCTAATTTATCCATTCCTCACACCTTTTCTTTGGCTTAACCATAAGTGTGTCTTCTCAATGTGAGATTGTCTTTCTCTGTGGAAATATGTTCATTTTTATGAATTTTCAGATGACATAAGTGATATCCTAGGACATTTGTGTCTCGCATTCTGACTTACTTCACATTGTGTGATTATCCCTAGGGTCATCTGTGGTGCTGCCTATGCCATTCGTTTCTTTTTTTTCGTGACTCATATTCCAATGTGTCCATATACCACTTCTTCTTTGTCCATTCATTTGTTTATGGACCTTCTTTTTGCTTCCATGTCTTGGCTATTTCAGTATTGCTGCAGTGCACATTTGCCTGCCTCTGTCTTTCCGATTCTGGTGGTCTTAGGTTATATGTCCAAAAGGTGCACTGCCGCATCATATGGTAGCTCAATTTTTTCTTTTAAAGCAGCTCCGTTCAGTTTTCATTAGTTCTGATACCACTTTACATCCCACCAGCAGCTAGAAGGTACACAGTTCTCTAAAACCCTTTCAGCATTTATAGTTTGTAGATTTTTGCTGATGGTCATTTGACTGGTGTGAGCTGGAACCATTCTGGAGGTTGCATTTGCATGTGGCTACTAATTCCTTATACTGAGCTTTAGGCACGTTCTGTTTCTTCTTTTCCTTTCTTTAGTTAACGAGTAAGTACAACTTCCCTCTTCATATTGCCTTCTTGACAAATTTGTCATGTGTTGAATTTTCTTGCCTATTCCCTACCCCGGGGCATTTTTTGAGGGCAGGTGTCATTTACACCCCTGCAGGCCTTGTGACTATTAAGGAACCAGTAGCACTGGGTTAAAAGCTGCTGTTGTGCGAAATAGCCACAAGGTGGCAGCATTATTACGTTCTCGACTCTTGTTACTAGGGCAACAGTCTTCCTGGAGGTAGTGTTGCGAGGTTGTAAATTAGAGTGGATTGTGCTGGGGCAAGCTCTAAGAAGGTTATGTCTCCTTACTTATGTTTGTTTTTTAAATTTAATTTATATTTCTTATCGGAATAAATTTGATTAGAGTGTTGTGATTGTCTGGCTGTACAGAATCTGCTCAATGATTCATACAAATGTCTGTTCATCTTCGGAGCCTGTTACCATGTATGTTATTACAGAATGTTGAGTAGACCTCGCTTGGTATTTGGTAGTTGTTTTGTCATTATATATTTTATATGTATTGGTGATTATATAATTCCTATAGTTTATATGTTATATGTTTATAGACATTTAACATACATTAGTATATGTATGTTAGCCCCATAATCCTAATTTATCCATCCTCCCACCTTTCATTTTGGTTAACCATTAGTTTGTTTTATAAGTCTGTGAGTGTCTTTTTCTTTGGAAATATGTTCATTGGTAGCAATCTTAGGATAACATGTATAAACGATACCATAGGATATTTGTCATTTCCTTTTGACTTACGTAACCTAATATGATTACTTCTAGGCTCATCTGTACTCCTGAATATGGCACTGTTCCTTTTTTTTCCCGAGGCTACTATTCCATTCGGAACGTATACCGATTCTTCTTTGTCCATTTATCTGTTGATGGACATTTTGTTGGCTTGCCTGTCTTGGTTATTGAAAATATGGCTGCAGTGCATGTTTTCCTGTCTGTGCCTTTCCGATTCTGGTCTTCTTAGGGTATAGGCCCATTAGGGGATCAGCAACAACATATGGTAGCTCAGTTTTTACCTTTTAAATGCAGCTCCATTCTGTTCTCATGATTAGCTGTTACCAGTTTACATCCAACCAACAGCATAATGGGTATGCCTTTCTCCACTAACCCGTCAGCATTCATTGTTTGTAGACGTTTTATGGATGGCATTTTGAATGCTGGGTGGCGAACTCTTTTTGTAGTTTGGATTTCCATCGAACCAATAATTTCTGATATTGAGCTTTTGTCCATGTTCTTCTTTTTTTTTTAAATAACAGAGTGAGTAACACTTACCTCTTCAAACTCTTTTCTTGAAAAATTTTCCGTGTTGTGTACTTTTTTGGCCATTCCCAACCCCAGGATATTTTTTGAGGGCATGAGTCATTTACAGCCCTGCAGTCCTTGTGAATATTAGTGACCATTAGCAGTAGATTGAAAGCTGCTGTTTGAGGAAATGGCCTTAGGGTGGCAGTATTTCTACGTTGCCAACTCTGCTTGCTAGGGAAACAGAACCTTGCTGCATGTTGTGCTTTTTGGTTGCAGATTAGAGTGGAATGTGCCCAGACAAACCCCCGTAAGGTTTAGCCTCCTTAATTCTTGTTTGTGTCTTTAAGTTGTAGTTGTTATCAGAGGAAATTTGATTGAAATATTTGATTGAATTTGTTCTGGGTGAACAGAATCTTGTTCATTCACACATATAAGTATATCTATTGATCTTTGGGTCCTTTTCCATGTAGGTTATTACAGAGTGTTGAGTAGACCACTCTTGGTATTCCATAGGTTTTTGGGGATGATATATTTTATATGTATTAGTATATGTTTGTTAACCCCAATATCCTAATTTATCCATTCCTCACAGCTTTTCTTTGGCTTAACCATAAGTGTGTCTTCTCAATGTGACATTGTCTTTCTCTGTGGAAATATGTTCAATTTAGGAATTTTCAGATGACATAAGTGATATCCTAGGACATTTGTGTCTCGCATTCTGACTTACTTCACGTTGTGTGATTATCTCTAGGCTCATCTGTGGTGCTGCCTATGCCATTCTTTTATTTTTTTCTTCATGACTAATATTCCAATGTGTCCATATACCATTTCTTCTTTGTCCATTCATTTGTTTATGGACCTTTTTTTGCTTCCATGTCTTGGCTACTTCAATATTGCTGCAGTGCACATTTGTCTAGCTCTGTCTTTCTGATTCTTTTGGTCTTAGGTTAGAGGCCCAAAAGGTACGCTGCCGCATCGTATGGTAGCTCAATTTTTTCCTTTTAAAGCAGCTCCGTTCAGTTTTCGTTAGTGCTGATACCAGTTTACATCCCACCAGCAGCTAGAAGGTACACAGTTCTCTAAAACCCCTTCAGCGTTTATAGTTTGTAGACTTTTTGCTGATGGTCATTTGACTGGTGTGAGCTGAAACCATTCTGGAGGTTGGATTTGCATGTGGCTACTAATTCCTTATACTGAGCTTTAGGCATGTCCTGCTTTTTCTTTTCTTTTTTTTTCTTAAAGAGTGAGTACAACTTCCCTCTTCATATTGCCTTCTTGACAAATTTGTCATGTGTTGAATTTTCTTGCCTATTCCCTACCCCAGGGCATTTTTGGAGGGCAGGTGTCATTTGCAGCCCTGCAGGCCTTGTGACTATTAAGCAACCATTAGCACTGGGTTTAAAGCTGCTGTTGTGGGAAACAGCCACAAGGCGGCAACATTATTACGTTCCCAACTGTTGTTACTAGGGCAACAGTGTCTTCCTGGAGGTAGTGTTGCGAGGTCGTAATTTAGAGTGGAATGTGCTGGGGCAAGCCCTCAGAAGGTTGTGTCTCCTTACTTATGTTTGTGTTTAAAATTTAATTTATATTTCTTACCGGAGTAAATTTGATTAGAGTGTTGTGATTGTCTGGCTGTACAGAATCTGCTCAATGATACATACATATGTCTGTTCATCTTCGGATCCGGTTACCATGTATGTTATTACAGAATGTTGAGTAGACCTCACTTGGTATTTGATAGGTGTTTTGTCATTATATATTTTATATGTATTGGTGACTTAACAATTCATATAGTTTATATGTTATATGTTTATAGACATTTAACATATATTAGTGTATGTATATTAGCCCCATAATCCTAATTTATCCATCCTCCCACCTTTCATTTTGGTTAACCATTAGTTTGTTTTATAAGTCTGTGAGTGTCTTTTTCTTTGGAAATATGTTCATTGGTAGCAATCTTAGGATAACATGTATAAACGATAACATAGGATATTTGTCATTCCCTTTTGATTTACTTAACCCAATATGATTACTTCTAGGCTCATCTGCACTACTGAAAACGGCACTGTTCATTTTCTTTCCGAGGCTACTATTCCATTGGGCACGTATACCGCTTCTTCTTTGTCCATTTATCTGTTGATGGACATTTTGTTTGCTTGCCTGTCTTGGCTATTGTAAATATGGCTGCTGTGCAGGTTTTCCTGTCTCTGCCTTTCCGATTCTGGTCTTCTTAGGGTATAGGCCCATTAGGGGCTCAGCTGCAAGATATGGTAGCTCAGTTTTTACCTTTTAAAAGCAGCTCCATTCTGTTCTCATGATTAGCTGTTAACAGTTTACATCCTGCCAACAGCATAGTGGGTATGCCTTTCTCCACTAACCCGTCAGCATTCATTGTTTGTAGACTTTTTACGGATGGCATTTTGAATACTGGGTGGCGAAATCTTTTTGTAGTATGGATTTTCATCCAACCAATAATTCCTGATATTGAGCCTTTATCCATGTTCTTCTTTTTTTAAAATAACAGAGTGAGGAACACTTACCTCTTCAAACTGTTTTATTGTAAAGTCTTCCTTGTTGTCAAATTTTTTGGCTATTCCCAACCCCAGGACATTTTTTGAGGGCATGAGTCATTTACAGCCCTTCAGTCCTTGTGAATATTAGTGACCATTAGCAGTAGATTGAAAGCTGCTGTTTGAGGAAACGGCCTTAGGGTGGCAGCATTTCTAAGTTGTTAACTCTGCTTGCTTGGGAAACAGAACCCTGCTGCAAGTTGTGCTTTTTGGTTGCAGATTAGAGTGGAATGTGCCAGGAGAAACCCCCGTAAGGTTTAGCCTCCTTAATTCTTGTTTGTGACTTTAGGTTGTAGTTTTTATCAGAGGAAATTTGATTGAAAAATGTCTTTTGTTCTGGGTGAAAAGAATCTTGTTCATTTACACATATACATATATCTATTGATCTTTGGGTCCTTTTCCATGTCGGTTATTACATAGTTTTGAGTTGACCACTCTTGGTATTCCATAGGTCTTTGGGGATGATATATTTTATATGTATTAGTATATGTTTGTTAACCCCAATATCCTAATTTATCCATTCCTCACACCTTTTCTTTGGCTTAACCATAAGTGTGTCTTCTCAATGTGAGATTGTCTTTCTCTGTGGAAATATGTTCATTTTTATGAATTTTCAGATGACATAAGTGATATCCTAGGACATTTGTGTCTCGCATTCTGACTTACTTCACATTGTGTGATTATCCCTAGGGTCATCTGTGGTGCTGCCTATGCCATTCGTTTCTTTTTTTTCGTGACTCATATTCCAATGTGTCCATATACCACTTCTTCTTTGTCCATTCATTTGTTTATGGACCTTCTTTTTGCTTCCATGTCTTGGCTATTTCAGTATTGCTGCAGTGCACATTTGCCTGCCTCTGTCTTTCCGATTCTGGTGGTCTTAGGTTATATGTCCAAAAGGTGCACTGCCGCATCATATGGTAGCTCAATTTTTTCTTTTAAAGCAGCTCCGTTCAGTTTTCATTAGTTCTGATACCACTTTACATCCCACCAGCAGCTAGAAGGTACACAGTTCTCTAAAACCCTTTCAGCATTTATAGTTTGTAGATTTTTGCTGATGGTCATTTGACTGGTGTGAGCTGGAACCATTCTGGAGGTTGCATTTGCATGTGGCTACTAATTCCTTATACTGAGCTTTAGGCACGTTCTGTTTCTTCTTTTCCTTTCTTTACTTAACGAGTAAGTACAACTTCCCTCTTCATATTGCCTTCTTGACAAATTTGTCGTGTGTTGAATTTTCTTGCCTATTCCCTACCCCGGGGCATTTTTTGAGGGCAGGTGTCATTTACACCCCTGCAGGCCTTGTGACTATTAAGGAACCAGTAGCACTGGGTTAAAAGCTGCTGTTGTGCGAAATAGCCACAAGGTGGCAGCATTATTACGTTCTCGACTCTTGTTACTAGGGCAACAGTCTTCCTGGAGGTAGTGTTGCGAGGTTGTAAATTAGAGTGGATTGTGCTGGGGCAAGCTCTCAGAAGGTTATGTCTCCTTACTTATGTTTGTTTTTTAAATTTAATTTATATTTCTTATCGGAATAAATTTGATTAGAGTGTTGTGATTGTCTGGCTGTACAGAATCTGCTCAATGATTCATACAAATGTCTGTTCATCTTCGGAGCCTGTTACCATGTATGTTATTACAGAATGTTGAGTAGACCTCGCTTGGTATTTGGTAGTTGTTTTGTCATTATATATTTTATATGTATTGGTGATTATATAATTCCTATAGTTTATATGTTATATGTTTATAGACATTTAACATACATTAGTATATGTATGTTAGCCCCATAATCCTAATTTATCCATCCTCCCACCTTTCATTTTGGTTAACCATTAGTTTGTTTTATAAGTCTGTGAGTGTCTTTTTCTTTGGAAATATGTTCATTGGTAGCAATCTTAGGATAACATGTATAAACGATACCATAGGATATTTGTCATTTCCTTTTGACTTACTTAACCTAATATGATTACTTCTAGGCTCATCTGTACTCCTGAAGATGGGACTGTTCCTTTTTTTACCCGAGGCTACTATTCCATTCGGAACGTATACCGATTCTTCTTTGTCCATTTATCTGTTGATGGACATTTTGTTGGCTTGCCTGTCTTGGTTATTGAAAATATGGCTGCAGTGCATGTTTTCCTGTCTGTGCCTTTCCGATTCTGGTCTTCTTAGGGTATAGGCCCATTAGGGGATCAGCAACAACATATGGTAGCTCAGTTTTTACCTTTTAAATGCAGCTCCCTTCTGTTCTCATGATTAGCTGTTACCAGTTTACATCCAACCAACAGCATAGTGGGTATGCCTTTCTCCACTAACCTGTCAGCATTCATTGTTTGTAGACGTTTTATGGATGCCATTTTGAATGCTGGGTGGCGAACTCTTTTTGTAGTTTGGATTTCCATCGAACCAATAATTTCTGATATTGAGCTTTTGTCCATGTTCTTCTTTTTTTTTTAAATAACAGAGTGAGTAACACTTACCTCTTCAAACTCTTTTCTTGAAAAAGTTTCCGTGTTGTGTACTTTTTTGGCCATTCCCAACCCCAGGATATTTTTTGAGGGCATGAGTCATTTACAGCCCTGCAGTCCTTGTGAATATTAGTGACCATTAGCAGTAGATTGAAAGCTGCTGTTTGAGGAAATGGCCTTAGGGTGGCAGGATTTCTACGTTGCCAATTCTGCTTGCTAGGGAAACAGAACCTTGCTGCATGTTGTGCTTTTTGGTTGCAGATTAGAGTGGAATGTGCCCAGACAAACCCCCGTAAGGTTTAGCCTCCTTAATTCTTGTTTGTGTCTTTAAGTTGTAGTTGTTATCAGAGGAAATTTGATTGAAATATTTGATTGAATTTGTTCTGGGTGAACAGACTCTTGTTCATTCACACATATAAGTATATATATTGATCTTTGGGTCCTTTTCCATGTAGGTTATTACAGAGTGTTGAGTAGACCACTCTTGGTATTCCATAGGTTTTTGGGGATGATATATTTTATATGTATTAGTATATGTTTGTTAACCCCAATATCCTAATTTATCCATTCCTCACAGCTTTTCTTTGGCTTAACCATAAGTGTGTCTTCTCAATGTGACATTGTCTTTCTCTGTGGAAATATGTTCAATTTAGGAATTTTCAGATGACATAAGTGATATCCTAGGACATTTGTGTCTCGCATTCTGACTTACTTCACGTTGTGTGATTATCTCTAGGCTCATCTGTGGTGCTGCCTATGCCATTCTTTTATTTTTTTCTTCATGACTAATATTCCAATGTGTCCATATACCATTTCTTCTTTGTCCATTCATTTGTTTATGGACCTTTTTTTGCTTCCATGTCTTGGCTACTTCAATATTGCTGCAGTGCACATTTGTCTGCCTCTGTCTTTCCGATTCTTTTGGTCTTAGGTTAGAGGCCCAAAAGGTACGCTGCCGCATCGTATGGTAGCTCAATTTTTTCCTTTTAAAGCAGCTCCGTTCAGTTTTCGTTAGTGCTGATACCAGTTTACATCCCACCAGCAGCTAGAAGGTACACAGTTCTCTAAAACCCCTTCAGCGTTTATAGTTTGTAGACTTTTTGCTGATGGTCATTTGACTGGTGTGAGCTGAAACCATTCTGGAGGTTGGATTTGCATGTGGCTACTAATTCCTTATACTGAGCTTTAGGCATGTCCTGCTTTTTCTTTTCCTTTTTTTTTCTTAAAGAGTGAGTACAACTTCCCTCTTCATATTGCCTTCTTGACAAATTTGTCATGTGTTGAATTTTCTTGCCTATTCCCTACCCCAGGGCATTTTTGGAGGGCAGGTGTCATTTGCAGCCCTGCAGGCCTTGTGACTATTAAGCAACCATTAGCACTGGGTTTAAAGCTGCTGTTGTGGGAAACAGCCACAAGGCGGCAACATTATTACGTTCCCAACTGTTGTTACTAGGGCAACAGTGTCTTCCTGGAGGTAGTGTTGCGAGGTCGTAATTTAGAGTGGAATGTGCTGGGGCAAGCCCTCAGAAGGTTGTGTCTCCTTACTTATGTTTGTGTTTAAAATTTAATTTATATTTCTTACCGGAGTAAATTTGATTAGAGTGTTGTGATTGTCTGGCTGTACAGAATCTGCTCAATGATACATACATATGTCTGTTCATCTTCGGATCCGGTTACCATGTATGTTATTACAGAATGTTGAGTAGACCTCACTTGGTATTTGATAGGTGTTTTGTCATTATATATTTTATATGTATTGGTGACTTAACAATTCATATAGTTTATATGTTATATGTTTATAGACATTTAACATATATTAGTGTATGTATATTAGCCCCATAATCCTAATTTATCCATCCTCCCACCTTTCATTTTGGTTAACCATTAGTTTGTTTTATAAGTCTGTGAGTGTCTTTTTCTTTGGAAATATGTTCATTGGTAGCAATCTTAGGATAACATGTATAAACGATACCATAGGATATTTGTCATTCCCTTTTGATTTACTTAACCCAATATGATTACTTCTAGGCTCATCTGCACTACTGAAAACGGCACTGTTCATTTTCTTTCCGAGGCTACTATTCCATTGGGCACGTATACCGCTTCTTCTTTGTCCATTTATCTGTTGATGGACATTTTGTTTGCTTGCCTGTCTTGGCTATTGTAAATATGGCTGCTGTGCAGGTTTTCCTGTCTCTGCCTTTCCGATTCTGGTCTTCTTAGGGTATAGGCCCATTAGGGGCTCAGCTGCAAGATATGGTAGCTCAGTTTTTACCTTTTAAAAGCAGCTCCATTCTGTTCTCATGATTAGCTGTTAACAGTTTACATCCTGCCAACAGCATAGTGGGTATGCCTTTCTCCACTAACCCGTCAGCATTCATTGTTTGTAGACTTTTTACGGATGGCATTTTGAATACTGGGTGGCGAAATCTTTTTGTAGTATGGATTTGCATCCAACCAATAATTCCTGATATTGAGCCTTTATCCATGTTCTTCTTTTTTTAAAATAACAGAGTGAGGAACACTTACCTCTTCAAACTGTTTTATTGTAAAGTCTTCCTTGTTGTCAAATTTTTTGGCTATTCCCAACCCCAGGACATTTTTTGAGGGCATGAGTCATTTACAGCCCTTCAGTCCTTGTGAATATTAGTGACCATTAGCAGTAGATTGAAAGCTGCTGTTTGAGGAAACGGCCTTAGGGTGGCAGCATTTCTAAGTTGTTAACTCTGCTTGCTTCAGAAACAGAACCCTGCTGCAAGTTGTGCTTTTTGGTTGCATATTAGAGTGGAATGTGCCAGGAGAAACCCCCGTAAGGTTTAGCCTCCTTAATTCTTGTTTGTGACTTTAGGTTGTAGTTTTTATCAGAGGAAATTTGATTGAAAAATGTCTTTTGTTCTGGGTGAAAAGAATCTTGTTCATTTACACATATACATATATCTATTGATCTTTGGGTCCTTTTCCATGTCGGTTATTACATAGTTTTGAGTTGACCACTCTTGGTATTCCATAGGTCTTTGGGGATGATATATTTTATATGTATTAGTATATGTTTGTTAACCCCAATATCCTAATTTATCCATTCCTCACACCTTTTCTTTGGCTTAACCATAAGTGTGTCTTCTCAATGTGAGATTGTCTTTCTCTGTGGAAATATGTTCATTTTTATGAATTTTCAGATGACATAAGTGATATCCTAGGACATTTGTGTCTCGCATTCTGACTTACTTCACATTGTGTGATTATCCCTAGGGTCATCTGTGGTGCTGCCTATGCCATTCGTTTCTTTTTTTTCGTGACTCATATTCCAATGTGTCCATATACCACTTCTTCTTTGTCCATTCATTTGTTTATGGACCTTCTTTTTGCTTCCATGTCTTGGCTAGTTCAATATTGCTGCAGTGCACATTTGCCTGCCTCTGTCTTTCCGATTCTGGTGGTCTTAGGTTATATGTCCAAAAGGTGCACTGCCGCATCATATGGTAGCTCAATTTTTTCTTTTAAAGCAGCTCCGTTCAGTTTGCATTAGTTCTGATACCACTTTACATCCCACCAGCACCTAGAAGGTACACAGTTCTCTAAAACCCTTTCAGCATTTATAGTTTGTAGATTTTTGCTGATGGTCATTTGACTGGTGTGAGCTGGAACCATTCTGGAGGTTGCATTTGCATGTGGCTACTAATTCCTTATACTGAGCTTTAGGCACGTTCTGTTTCTTCTTTTCCTTTCTTTACTTAACGAGTAAGTACAACTTCCCTCTTCATATTGCCTTCTTGACAAATTTGTCATGTGTTGAATTTTCTTGCCTATTCCCTACCCCGGGGCATTTTTTGAGGGCAGGTGTCATTTACACCCCTGCAGGCCTTGTGACTATTAAGGAACCAGTAGCACTGGGTTAAAAGCTGCTGTTGTGCGAAATAGCCACAAGGTGGCAGCATTATTACGTTCTCGACTCTTGTTACTAGGGCAACAGTCTTCCTGGAGGTAGTGTTGCGAGGTTGTAAATTAGAGTGGATTGTGCTGGGGCAAGCTCTCAGAAGGTTATGTCTCCTTACTTATGTTTGTTTTTTAAATTTAATTTATATTTCTTATCGGAATAAATTTGATTAGAGTGTTGTGATTGTCTGGCTGTACAGAATCTGCTCAATGATTCATACAAATGTCTGTTCATCTTCGGAGCCTGTTACCATGTATGTTATTACAGAATGTTGAGTAGACCTCGCTTGGTATTTGGTAGTTGTTTTGTCATTATATATTTTATATGTATTGGTGATTATATAATTCCTATAGTTTATATGTTATATGTTTATAGACATTTAACATACATTAGTATATGTATGTTAGCCCCATAATCCTAATTTATCCATCCTCCCACCTTTCATTTTGGTTAACCATTAGTTTGTTTTATAAGTCTGTGAGTGTCTTTTTCTTTGGAAATATGTTCATTGGTAGCAATCTTAGGATAACATGTATAAACGATACCATAGGATATTTGTCATTTCCTTTTGACTTACTTAACCTAATATGATTACTTCTAGGCTCATCTGTACTCCTGAAGATGGCACTGTTCCTTTTTTTTCCCGAGGCTACTATTCCATTCGGAACGTATACCGATTCTTCTTTGTCCATTTATCTGTTGATGGACATTTTGTTGGCTTGCCTGTCTTGGTTATTGAAAATATGGCTGCAGTGCATGTTTTCCTGTCTGTGCCTTTCCGATTCTGGTCTTCTTAGGGTATAGGCCCATTAGGGGATCAGCAACAACATATGGTAGCTCAGTTTTTACCTTTTAAATGCAGCTCCCTTCTGTTCTCATGATTAGCTGTTACCAGTTTACATCCAACCAACAGCATAGTGGGTATGCCTTTCTCCACTAACCTGTCAGCATTCATTGTTTGTAGACGTTTTATGGATGCCATTTTGAATGCTGGGTGGCGAACTCTTTTTGTAGTTTGGATTTCCATCGAACCAATAATTTCTGATATTGAGCTTTTGTCCATGTTCTTCTTTTTTTTTTAAATAACAGAGTGAGTAACACTTACCTCTTCAAACTCTTTTCTTGAAAAATTTTCCGTGTTGTGTACTTTTTTGGCCATTCCCAACCCCAGGATATTTTTTGAGGGCATGAGTCATTTACAGCCCTGCAGTCCTTGTGAATATTAGTGACCATTAGCAGTAGATTGAAAGCTGCTGTTTGAGGAAATGGCCTTAGGGTGGCAGGATTTCTACGTTGCCAATTCTGCTTGCTAGGGAAACAGAACCTTGCTGCATGTTGTGCTTTTTGGTGGCAGATTAGAGTGGAATGTGCCCAGACAAACCCCCGTAAGGTTTAGCCTCCTTAATTCTTGTTTGTGTCTTTAAGTTGTAGTTGTTATCAGAGGAAATTTGATTGAAATATTTGATTGAATTTGTTCTGGGTGAACAGACTCTTGTTCATTCACACATATAAGTATATATATTGATCTTTGGGTCCTTTTCCATGTAGGTTATTACAGAGTGTTGAGTAGACCACTCTTGGTATTCCATAGGTTTTTGGGGATGATATATTTTATATGTATTAGTATATGTTTGTTAACCCCAATATCCTAATTTATCCATTCCTCACAGCTTTTCTTTGGCTTAACCATAAGTGTGTCTTCTCAATGTGACATTGTCTTTCTCTGTGGAAATATGTTCAATTTAGGAATTTTCAGATGACATAAGTGATATCCTAGGACATTTGTGTCTCGCATTCTGACTTACTTCACGTTGTGTGATTATCTCTAGGCTCATCTGTGGTGCTGCCTATGCCATTCTTTTATTTTTTTCTTCATGACTAATATTCCAATGTGTCCATATACCATTTCTTCTTTGTCCATTCATTTGTTTATGGACCTTTTTTTGCTTCCATGTCTTGGCTACTTCAATATTGCTGCAGTGCACATTTGTCTGCCTCTGTCTTTCCGATTCTTTTGGTCTTAGGTTAGAGGCCCAAAAGGTACGCTGCCGCATCGTATGGTAGCTCAATTTTTTCCTTTTAAAGCAGCTCCGTTCAGTTTTCGTTAGTGCTGATACCAGTTTACATCCCACCAGCAGCTAGAAGGTACACAGTTCTCTAAAACCCCTTCAGCGTTTATAGTTTGTAGACTTTTTGCTGATGGTCATTTGACTGGTGTGAGCTGAAACCATTCTGGAGGTTGGATTTGCATGTGGCTACTAATTCCTTATACTGAGCTTTAGGCATGTCCTGCTTTTTCTTTTCCTTTTTTTTTCTTAAAGAGTGAGTACAACTTCCCTCTTCATATTGCCTTCTTGACAAATTTGTCATGTGTTGAATTTTCTTGCCTATTCCCTACCCCAGGGCATTTTTGGAGGGCAGGTGTCATTTGCAGCCCTGCAGGCCTTGTGACTATTAAGCAACCATTAGCACTGGGTTTAAAGCTGCTGTTGTGGGAAACAGCCACAAGGCGGCAACATTATTACGTTCCCAACTGTTGTTACTAGGGCAACAGTGTCTTCCTGGAGGTAGTGTTGCGAGGTCGTAATTTAGAGTGGAATGTGCTGGGGCAAGCCCTCAGAAGGTTGTGTCTCCTTACTTATGTTTGTGTTTAAAATTTAATTTATATTTCTTACCGGAGTAAATTTGATTAGAGTGTTGTGATTGTCTGGCTGTACAGAATCTGCTCAATGATACATACATATGTCTGTTCATCTTCGGATCCGGTTACCATGTATGTTATTACAGAATGTTGAGTAGACCTCACTTGGTATTTGATAGGTGTTTTGTCATTATATATTTTATATGTATTGGTGACTTAACAATTCATATAGTTTATATGTTATATGTTTATAGACATTTAACATATATTAGTGTATGTATATTAGCCCCATAATCCTAATTTATCCATCCTCCCACCTTTCATTTTGGTTAACCATTAGTTTGTTTTATAAGTCTGTGAGTGTCTTTTTCTTTGGAAATATGTTCATTGGTAGCAATCTTAGGATAACATGTATAAACGATACCATAGGATATTTGTCATTCCCTTTTGATTTACTTAACCCAATATGATTACTTCTAGGCTCATCTGCACTACTGAAAACGGCACTGTTCATTTTCTTTCCGAGGCTACTATTCCATTGGGCACGTATACCGCTTCTTCTTTGTCCATTTATCTGTTGATGGACATTTTGTTTGCTTGCCTGTCTTGGCTATTGTAAATATGGCTGCTGTGCAGGTTTTCCTGTCTCTGCCTTTCCGATTCTGGTCTTCTTAGGGTATAGGCCCATTAGGGGCTCAGCTGCAAGATATGGTAGCTCAGTTTTTACCTTTTAAAAGCAGCTCCATTCTGTTCTCATGATTAGCTGTTAACAGTTTACATCCAGCCAACAGCATAGTGGGTATGCCTTTCTCCACTAACCCGTCAGCATTCATTGTTTGTTGACTTTTTACGGATGGCATTTTGAATACTGGGTGGCGAAATCTTTTTGTAGTATGGATTTGCATCCAACCAATAATTCCTGATATTGAGCCTTTATCCATGTTCTTCTTTTTTTAAAATAACAGAGTGAGGAACACTTACCTCTTCAAACTGTTTTATTGTAAAGTCTTCCTTGTTGTCAAATTTTTTGGCTATTCCCAACCCCAGGACATTTTTTGAGGGCATGAGTCATTTACAGCCCTTCAGTCCTTGTGAATATTAGTGACCATTAGCAGTAGATTGAAAGCTGCTGTTTGAGGAAACGGCCTTAGGGTGGCAGCATTTCTAAGTTGTTAACTCTGCTTGCTTCAGAAACAGAACCCTGCTGCAAGTTGTGCTTTTTGGTTGCAGATTAGAGTGGAATGTGCCAGGAGAAACCCCCGTAAGGTTTAGCCTCCTTAATTCTTGTTTGTGACTTTAGGTTGTAGTTTTTATCAGAGGAAATTTGATTGAAAAATGTCTTTTGTTCTGGGTGAAAAGAATCTTGTTCATTTACACATATACATATATCTATTGATCTTTGGGTCCTTTTCCATGTCGGTTATTACATAGTTTTGAGTTGACCACTCTTGGTATTCCATAGGTCTTTGGGGATGATATATTTTATATGTATTAGTATATGTTTGTTAACCCCAATATCCTAATTTATCCATTCCTCACACCTTTTCTTTGGCTTAACCATAAGTGTGTCTTCTCAATGTGAGATTGTCTTTCTCTGTGGAAATATGTTCATTTTTATGAATTTTCAGATGACATAAGTGATATCCTAGGACATTTGTGTCTCGCATTCTGACTTACTTCACATTGTGTGATTATCCCTAGGGTCATCTGTGGTGCTGCCTATGCCATTCGTTTCTTTTTTTTCGTGACTCATATTCCAATGTGTCCATATACCACTTCTTCTTTGTCCATTCATTTGTTTATGGACCTTCTTTTTGCTTCCATGTCTTGGCTATTTCAGTATTGCTGCAGTGCACATTTGCCTGCCTCTGTCTTTCCGATTCTGGTGGTCTTAGGTTATATGTCCAAAAGGTGCACTGCCGCATCATATGGTAGCTCAATTTTTTCTTTTAAAGCAGCTCCGTTCAGTTTTCATTAGTTCTGATACCACTTTACATCCCACCAGCAGCTAGAAGGTACACAGTTCTCTAAAACCCTTTCAGCATTTATAGTTTGTAGATTTTTGCTGATGGTCATTTGACTGGTGTGAGCTGGAACCATTCTGGAGGTTGCATTTGCATGTGGCTACTAATTCCTTATACTGAGCTTTAGGCACGTTCTGTTTCTTCTTTTCCTTTCTTTACTTAACGAGTAAGTACAACTTCCCTCTTCATATTGCCTTCTTGACAAATTTGTCATGTGTTGAATTTTCTTGCCTATTCCCTACCCCGGGGCATTTTTTGAGGGCAGGTGTCATTTACACCCCTGCAGGCCTTGTGACTATTAAGGAACCAGTAGCACTGGGTTAAAAGCTGCTGTTGTGCGAAATAGCCACAAGGTGGCAGCATTATTACGTTCTCGACTCTTGTTACTAGGGCAACAGTCTTCCTGGAGGTAGTGTTGCGAGGTTGTAAATTAGAGTGGATTGTGCTGGGGCAAGCTCTAAGAAGGTTATGTCTCCTTACTTATGTTTGTTTTTTAAATTTAATTTATATTTCTTATCGGAATAAATTTGATTAGAGTGTTGTGATTGTCTGGCTGTACAGAATCTGCTCAATGATTCATACAAATGTCTGTTCATCTTCGGAGCCTGTTACCATGTATGTTATTACAGAATGTTGAGTAGACCTCGCTTGGTATTTGGTAGTTGTTTTGTCATTATATATTTTATATGTATTGGTGATTATATAATTCCTATAGTTTATATGTTATATGTTTATAGACATTTAACATACATTAGTATATGTATGTTAGCCCCATAATCCTAATTTATCCATCCTCCCACCTTTCATTTTGGTTAACCATTAGTTTGTTTTATAAGTCTGTGAGTGTCTTTTTCTTTGGAAATATGTTCATTGGTAGCAATCTTAGGATAACATGTATAAACAATACCATAGGATATTTGTCATTTCCTTTTGACTTACGTAACCTAATATGATTACTTCTAGGCTCATCTGTACTCCTGAATATGGCACTGTTCCTTTTTTTTCCCGAGGCTACTATTCCATTCGGAACGTATACCGATTCTTCTTTGTCCATTTATCTGTTGATGGACATTTTGTTGGCTTGCCTGTCTTGGTTATTGAAAATATGGCTGCAGTGCATGTTTTCCTGTCTGTGCCTTTCCGATTCTGGTCTTCTTAGGGTATAGGCCCATTAGGGGATCAGCAACAACATATGGTAGCTCAGTTTTTACCTTTTAAATGCAGCTCCATTCTGTTCTCATGATTAGCTGTTACCAGTTTACATCCAACCAACAGCATAATGGGTATGCCTTTCTCCACTAACCCGTCAGCATTCATTGTTTGTAGACGTTTTATGGATGGCATTTTGAATGCTGGGTGGCGAACTCTTTTTGTAGTTTGGATTTCCATCGAACCAATAATTTCTGATATTGAGCTTTTGTCCATGTTCTTCTTTTTTTTTTAAATAACAGAGTGAGTAACACTTACCTCTTCAAACTCTTTTCTTGAAAAATTTTCCGTGTTGTGTACTTTTTTGGCCATTCCCAACCCCAGGATATTTTTTGAGGGCATGAGTCATTTACAGCCCTGCAGTCCTTGTGAATATTAGTGACCATTAGCAGTAGATTGAAAGCTGCTGTTTGAGGAAATGGCCTTAGGGTGGCAGGATTTCTACGTTGCCAACTCTGCTTGCTAGGGAAACAGAACCTTGCTGCATGTTGTGCTTTTTGGTTGCAGATTAGAGTGGAATGTGCCCAGACAAACCCCCGTAAGGTTTAGCCTCCTTAATTCTTGTTTGTGTCTTTAAGTTGTAGTTGTTATCAGAGGAAATTTGATTGAAATATTTGATTGAATTTGTTCTGGGTGAACAGAATCTTGTTCATTCACACATATAAGTATATCTATTGATCTTTGGGTCCTTTTCCATGTAGGTTATTACAGAGTGTTGAGTAGACCACTCTTGGTATTCCATAGGTTTTTGGGGATGATATATTTTATATGTATTAGTATATGTTTGTTAACCCCAATATCCTAATTTATCCATTCCTCACAGCTTTTCTTTGGCTTAACCATAAGTGTGTCTTCTCAATGTGACATTGTCTTTCTCTGTGGAAATATGTTCAATTTAGGAATTTTCAGATGACATAAGTGATATCCTAGGACATTTGTGTCTCGCATTCTGACTTACTTCACGTTGTGTGATTATCTCTAGGCTCATCTGTGGTGCTGCCTATGCCATTCTTTTATTTTTTTCTTCATGACTAATATTCCAATGTGTCCATATACCATTTCTTCTTTGTCCATTCATTTGTTTATGGACCTTTTTTTGCTTCCATGTCTTGGCTACTTCAATATTGCTGCAGTGCACATTTGTCTGCCTCTGTCTTTCCGATTCTTTTGGTCTTAGGTTAGAGGCCCAAAAGGTACGCTGCCGCATCGTATGGTAGCTCAATTTTTTCCTTTTAAAGCAGCTCCGTTCAGTTTTCGTTAGTGCTGATACCAGTTTACATCCCACCAGCAGCTAGAAGGTACACAGTTCTCTAAAACCCCTTCAGCGTTTATAGTTTGTAGACTTTTTGCTGATGGTCATTTGACTGGTGTGAGCTGAAACCATTCTGGAGGTTGGATTTGCATGTGGCTACTAATTCCTTATACTGAGCTTTAGGCATGTCCTGCTTTTTCTTTTCTTTTTTTTTCTTAAAGAGTGAGTACAACTTCCCTCTTCATATTGCCTTCTTGACAAATTTGTCATGTGTTGAATTTTCTTGCCTATTCCCTACCCCAGGGCATTTTTGGAGGGCAGGTGTCATTTGCAGCCCTGCAGGCCTTGTGACTATTAAGCAACCATTAGCACTGGGTTTAAAGCTGCTGTTGTGGGAAACAGCCACAAGGCGGCAACATTATTACGTTCCCAACTGTTGTTACTAGGGCAACAGTGTCTTCCTGGAGGTAGTGTTGCGAGGTCGTAATTTAGAGTGGAATGTGCTGGGGCAAGCCCTCAGAAGGTTGTGTCTCCTTACTTATGTTTGTGTTTAAAATTTAATTTATATTTCTTACCGGAGTAAATTTGATTAGAGTGTTGTGATTGTCTGGCTGTACAGAATCTGCTCAATGATACATACATATGTCTGTTCATCTTCGGATCCGGTTACCATGTATGTTATTACAGAATGTTGAGTAGACCTCACTTGGTATTTGATAGGTGTTTTGTCATTATATATTTTATATGTATTGGTGACTTAACAATTCATATAGTTTATATGTTATATGTTTATAGACATTTAACATATATTAGTGTATGTATATTAGCCCCATAATCCTAATTTATCCATCCTCCCACCTTTCATTTTGGTTAACCATTAGTTTGTTTTATAAGTCTGTGAGTGTCTTTTTCTTTGGAAATATGTTCATTGGTAGCAATCTTAGGATAACATGTATAAACGATAACATAGGATATTTGTCATTCCCTTTTGATTTACTTAACCCAATATGATTACTTCTAGGCTCATCTGCACTACTGAAAACGGCACTGTTCATTTTCTTTCCGAGGCTACTATTCCATTGGGCACGTATACCGCTTCTTCTTTGTCCATTTATCTGTTGATGGACATTTTGTTTGCTTGCCTGTCTTGGCTATTGTAAATATGGCTGCTGTGCAGGTTTTCCTGTCTCTGCCTTTCCGATTCTGGTCTTCTTAGGGTATAGGCCCATTAGGGGCTCAGCTGCAAGATATGGTAGCTCAGTTTTTACCTTTTAAAAGCAGCTCCATTCTGTTCTCATGATTAGCTGTTAACAGTTTACATCCTGCCAACAGCATAGTGGGTATGCCTTTCTCCACTAACCCGTCAGCATTCATTGTTTGTAGACTTTTTACGGATGGCATTTTGAATACTGGGTGGCGAAATCTTTTTGTAGTATGGATTTTCATCCAACCAATAATTCCTGATATTGAGCCTTTATCCATGTTCTTCTTTTTTTAAAATAACAGAGTGAGGAACACTTACCTCTTCAAACTGTTTTATTGTAAAGTCTTCCTTGTTGTCAAATTTTTTGGCTATTCCCAACCCCAGGACATTTTTTGAGGGCATGAGTCATTTACAGCCCTTCAGTCCTTGTGAATATTAGTGACCATTAGCAGTAGATTGAAAGCTGCTGTTTGAGGAAACGGCCTTAGGGTGGCAGCATTTCTAAGTTGTTAACTCTGCTTGCTTCAGAAACAGAACCCTGCTGCAAGTTGTGCTTTTTGGTTGCAGATTAGAGTGGAATGTGCCAGGAGAAACCCCCGTAAGGTTTAGCCTCCTTAATTCTTGTTTGTGACTTTAGGTTGTAGTTTTTATCAGAGGAAATTTGATTGAAAAATGTCTTTTGTTCTGGGTGAAAAGAATCTTGTTCATTTACACATATACATATATCTATTGATCTTTGGGTCCTTTTCCATGTCGGTTATTACATAGTTTTGAGTTGACCACTCTTGGTATTCCATAGGTCTTTGGGGATGATATATTTTATATGTATTAGTATATGTTTGTTAACCCCAATATCCTAATTTATCCATTCCTCACACCTTTTCTTTGGCTTAACCATAAGTGTGTCTTCTCAATGTGAGATTGTCTTTCTCTGTGGAAATATGTTCATTTTTATGAATTTTCAGATGACATAAGTGATATCCTAGGACATTTGTGTCTCGCATTCTGACTTACTTCACATTGTGTGATTATCCCTAGGGTCATCTGTGGTGCTGCCTATGCCATTCGTTTCTTTTTTTTCGTGACTCATATTCCAATGTGTCCATATACCACTTCTTCTTTGTCCATTCATTTGTTTATGGACCTTCTTTTTGCTTCCATGTCTTGGCTATTTCAGTATTGCTGCAGTGCACATTTGCCTGCCTCTGTCTTTCCGATTCTGGTGGTCTTAGGTTATATGTCCAAAAGGTGCACTGCCGCATCATATGGTAGCTCAATTTTTTCTTTTAAAGCAGCTCCGTTCAGTTTTCATTAGTTCTGATACCACTTTACATCCCACCAGCAGCTAGAAGGTACACAGTTCTCTAAAACCCTTTCAGCATTTATAGTTTGTAGATTTTTGCTGATGGTCATTTGACTGGTGTGAGCTGGAACCATTCTGGAGGTTGCATTTGCATGTGGCTACTAATTCCTTATACTGAGCTTTAGGCACGTTCTGTTTCTTCTTTTCCTTTCTTTACTTAACGAGTAAGTACAACTTCCCTCTTCATATTGCCTTCTTGACAAATTTGTCGTGTGTTGAATTTTCTTGCCTATTCCCTACCCCGGGGCATTTTTTGAGGGCAGGTGTCATTTACACCCCTGCAGGCCTTGTGACTATTAAGGAACCAGTAGCACTGGGTTAAAAGCTGCTGTTGTGCGAAATAGCCACAAGGTGGCAGCATTATTACGTTCTCGACTCTTGTTACTAGGGCAACAGTCTTCCTGGAGGTAGTGTTGCGAGGTTGTAAATTAGAGTGGATTGTGCTGGGGCAAGCTCTCAGAAGGTTATGTCTCCTTACTTATGTTTGTTTTTTAAATTTAATTTATATTTCTTATCGGAATAAATTTGATTAGAGTGTTGTGATTGTCTGGCTGTACAGAATCTGCTCAATGATTCATACAAATGTCTGTTCATCTTCGGAGCCTGTTACCATGTATGTTATTACAGAATGTTGAGTAGACCTCGCTTGGTATTTGGTAGTTGTTTTGTCATTATATATTTTATATGTATTGGTGATTATATAATTCCTATAGTTTATATGTTATATGTTTATAGACATTTAACATACATTAGTATATGTATGTTAGCCCCATAATCCTAATTTATCCATCCTCCCACCTTTCATTTTGGTTAACCATTAGTTTGTTTTATAAGTCTGTGAGTGTCTTTTTCTTTGGAAATATGTTCATTGGTAGCAATCTTAGGATAACATGTATAAACGATACCATAGGATATTTGTCATTTCCTTTTGACTTACTTAACCTAATATGATTACTTCTAGGCTCATCTGTACTCCTGAAGATGGCACTGTTCCTTTTTTTTCCCGAGGCTACTATTCCATTCGGAACGTATACCGATTCTTCTTTGTCCATTTATCTGTTGATGGACATTTTGTTGGCTTGCCTGTCTTGGTTATTGAAAATATGGCTGCAGTGCATGTTTTCCTGTCTGTGCCTTTCCGATTCTGGTCTTCTTAGGGTATAGGCCCATTAGGGGATCAGCAACAACATATGGTAGCTCAGTTTTTACCTTTTAAATGCAGCTCCCTTCTGTTCTCATGATTAGCTGTTACCAGTTTACATCCAACCAACAGCATAGTGGGTATGCCTTTCTCCACTAACCTGTCAGCATTCATTGTTTGTAGACGTTTTATGGATGCCATTTTGAATGCTGGGTGGCGAACTCTTTTTGTAGTTTGGATTTCCATCGAACCAATAATTTCTGATATTGAGCTTTTGTCCATGTTCTTCTTTTTTTTTTAAATAACAGAGTGAGTAACACTTACCTCTTCAAACTCTTTTCTTGAAAAATTTTCCGTGTTGTGTACTTTTTTGGCCATTCCCAACCCCAGGATATTTTTTGAGGGCATGAGTCATTTACAGCCCTGCAGTCCTTGTGAATATTAGTGACCATTAGCAGTAGATTGAAAGCTGCTGTTTGAGGAAATGGCCTTAGGGTGGCAGGATTTCTACGTTGCCAACTCTGCTTGCTAGGGAAACAGAACCTTGCTGCATGTTGTGCTTTTTGGTGGCAGATTAGAGTGGAATGTGCCCAGACAAACCCCCGTAAGGTTTAGCCTCCTTAATTCTTGTTTGTGTCTTTAAGTTGTAGTTGTTATCAGAGGAAATTTGATTGAAATATTTGATTGAATTTGTTCTGGGTGAACAGACTCTTGTTCATTCACACATATAAGTATATATATTGATCTTTGGGTCCTTTTCCATGTAGGTTATTACAGAGTGTTGAGTAGACCACTCTTGGTATTCCATAGGTTTTTGGGGATGATATATTTTATATGTATTAGTATATGTTTGTTAACCCCAATATCCTAATTTATCCATTCCTCACAGCTTTTCTTTGGCTTAACCATAAGTGTGTCTTCTCAATGTGACATTGTCTTTCTCTGTGGAAATATGTTCAATTTAGGAATTTTCAGATGACATAAGTGATATCCTAGGACATTTGTGTCTCGCATTCTGACTTACTTCACGTTGTGTGATTATCTCTAGGCTCATCTGTGGTGCTGCCTATGCCATTCTTTTATTTTTTTCTTCATGACTAATATTCCAATGTGTCCATATACCATTTCTTCTTTGTCCATTCATTTGTTTATGGACCTTTTTTTGCTTCCATGTCTTGGCTACTTCAATATTGCTGCAGTGCACATTTGTCTGCCTCTGTCTTTCCGATTCTTTTGGTCTTAGGTTAGAGGCCCAAAAGGTACGCTGCCGCATCGTATGGTAGCTCAATTTTTTCCTTTTAAAGCAGCTCCGTTCAGTTTTCGTTAGTGCTGATACCAGTTTACATCCCACCAGCAGCTAGAAGGTACACAGTTCTCTAAAACCCCTTCAGCGTTTATAGTTTGTAGACTTTTTGCTGATGGTCATTTGACTGGTGTGAGCTGAAACCATTCTGGAGGTTGGATTTGAATGTGGCTACTAATTCCTTATACTGAGCTTTAGGCATGTCCTGATTTTTCTTTTCCTTTTTTTTTCTTAAAGAGTGAGTACAACTTCCCTCTTCATATTGCCTTCTTGACAAATTTGTCATGTGTTGAATTTTCTTGCCTATTCCCTACCCCAGGGCATTTTTGGAGGGCAGGTGTCATTTGCAGCCCTGCAGGCCTTGTGACTATTAAGCAACCATTAGCACTGGGTTTAAAGCTGCTGTTGTGGGAAACAGCCACAAGGCGGCAACATTATTACGTTCCCAACTGTTGTTACTAGGGCAACAGTGTCTTCCTGGAGGTAGTGTTGCGAGGTCGTAATTTAGAGTGGAATGTGCTGGGGCAAGCCCTCAGAAGGTTGTGTCTCCTTACTTATGTTTGTGTTTAAAATTTAATTTATATTTCTTACCGGAGTAAATTTGATTAGAGTGTTGTGATTGTCTGGCTGTACAGAATCTGCTCAATGATACATACATATGTCTGTTCATCTTCGGATCCGGTTACCATGTATGTTATTACAGAATGTTGAGTAGACCTCACTTGGTATTTGATAGGTGTTTTGTCATTATATATTTTATATGTATTGGTGACTTAACAATTCATATAGTTTATATGTTATATGTTTATAGACATTTAACATATATTAGTGTATGTATATTAGCCCCATAATCCTAATTTATCCATCCTCCCACCTTTCATTTTGGTTAACCATTAGTTTGTTTTATAAGTCTGTGAGTGTCTTTTTCTTTGGAAATATGTTCATTGGTAGCAATCTTAGGATAACATGTATAAACGATACCATAGGATATTTGTCATTCCCTTTTGATTTACTTAACCCAATATGATTACTTCTAGGCTCATCTGCACTACTGAAAACGGCACTGTTCATTTTCTTTCCGAGGCTACTATTCCATTGGGCACGTATACCGCTTCTTCTTTGTCCATTTATCTGTTGATGGACATTTTGTTTGCTTGCCTGTCTTGGCTATTGTAAATATGGCTGCTGTGCAGGTTTTCCTGTCTCTGCCTTTCCGATTCTGGTCTTCTTAGGGTATAGGCCCATTAGGGGCTCAGCTGCAAGATATGGTAGCTCAGTTTTTACCTTTTAAAAGCAGCTCCATTCTGTTCTCATGATTAGCTGTTAACAGTTTACATCCAGCCAACAGCATAGTGGGTATGCCTTTCTCCACTAACCCGTCAGCATTCATTGTTTGTTGACTTTTTACGGATGGCATTTTGAATACTGGGTGGCGAAATCTTTTTGTAGTATGGATTTGCATCCAACCAATAATTCCTGATATTGAGCCTTTATCCATGTTCTTCTTTTTTTAAAATAACAGAGTGAGGAACACTTACCTCTTCAAACTGTTTTATTGTAAAGTCTTCCTTGTTGTCAAATTTTTTGGCTATTCCCAACCCCAGGACATTTTTTGAGGGCATGAGTCATTTACAGCCCTTCAGTCCTTGTGAATATTAGTGACCATTAGCAGTAGATTGAAAGCTGCTGTTTGAGGAAACGGCCTTAGGGTGGCAGCATTTCTAAGTTGTTAACTCTGCTTGCTTCAGAAACAGAACCCTGCTGCAAGTTGTGCTTTTTGGTTGCAGATTAGAGTGGAATGTGCCAGGAGAAACCCCCGTAAGGTTTAGCCTCCTTAATTCTTGTTTGTGACTTTAGGTTGTAGTTTTTATCAGAGGAAATTTGATTGAAAAATGTCTTTTGTTCTGGGTGAAAAGAATCTTGTTCATTTACACATATACATATATCTATTGATCTTTGGGTCCTTTTCCATGTCGGTTATTACATAGTTTTGAGTTGACCACTCTTGGTATTCCATAGGTCTTTGGGGATGATATATTTTATATGTATTAGTATATGTTTGTTAACCCCAATATCCTAATTTATCCATTCCTCACACCTTTTCTTTGGCTTAACCATAAGTGTGTCTTCTCAATGTGAGATTGTCTTTCTCTGTGGAAATATGTTCATTTTTATGAATTTTCAGATGACATAAGTGATATCCTAGGACATTTGTGTCTCGCATTCTGACTTACTTCACATTGTGTGATTATCCCTAGGGTCATCTGTGGTGCTGCCTATGCCATTCGTTTCTTTTTTTTCGTGACTCATATTCCAATGTGTCCATATACCACTTCTTCTTTGTCCATTCATTTGTTTATGGACCTTCTTTTTGCTTCCATGTCTTGGCTATTTCAGTATTGCTGCAGTGCACATTTGCCTGCCTCTGTCTTTCCGATTCTGGTGGTCTTAGGTTATATGTCCAAAAGGTGCACTGCCGCATCATATGGTAGCTCAATTTTTTCTTTTAAAGCAGCTCCGTTCAGTTTTCATTAGTTCTGATACCACTTTACATCCCACCAGCAGCTAGAAGGTACACAGTTCTCTAAAACCCTTTCAGCATTTATAGTTTGTAGATTTTTGCTGATGGTCATTTGACTGGTGTGAGCTGGAACCATTCTGGAGGTTGCATTTGCATGTGGCTACTAATTCCTTATACTGAGCTTTAGGCACGTTCTGTTTCTTCTTTTCCTTTCTTTACTTAACGAGTAAGTACAACTTCCCTCTTCATATTGCCTTCTTGACAAATTTGTCGTGTGTTGAATTTTCTTGCCTATTCCCTACCCCGGGGCATTTTTTGAGGGCAGGTGTCATTTACACCCCTGCAGGCCTTGTGACTATTAAGGAACCAGTAGCACTGGGTTAAAAGCTGCTGTTGTGCGAAATAGCCACAAGGTGGCAGCATTATTACGTTCTCGACTCTTGTTACTAGGGCAACAGTCTTCCTGGAGGTAGTGTTGCGAGGTTGTAAATTAGAGTGGATTGTGCTGGGGCAAGCTCTCAGAAGGTTATGTCTCCTTACTTATGTTTGTTTTTTAAATTTAATTTATATTTCTTATCGGAATAAATTTGATTAGAGTGTTGTGATTGTCTGGCTGTACAGAATCTGCTCAATGATTCATACAAATGTCTGTTCATCTTCGGAGCCTGTTACCATGTATGTTATTACAGAATGTTGAGTAGACCTCGCTTGGTATTTGGTAGTTGTTTTGTCATTATATATTTTATATGTATTGGTGATTATATAATTCCTATAGTTTATATGTTATATGTTTATAGACATTTAACATACATTAGTATATGTATGTTAGCCCCATAATCCTAATTTATCCATCCTCCCACCTTTCATTTTGGTTAACCATTAGTTTGTTTTATAAGTCTGTGAGTGTCTTTTTCTTTGGAAATATGTTCATTGGTAGCAATCTTAGGATAACATGTATAAACGATACCATAGGATATTTGTCATTTCCTTTTGACTTACTTAACCTAATATGATTACTTCTAGGCTCATCTGTACTCCTGAAGATGGCACTGTTCCTTTTTTTTCCCGAGGCTACTATTCCATTCGGAACGTATACCGATTCTTCTTTGTCCATTTATCTGTTGATGGACATTTTGTTGGCTTGCCTGTCTTGGTTATTGAAAATATGGCTGCAGTGCATGTTTTCCTGTCTGTGCCTTTCCGATTCTGGTCTTCTTAGGGTATAGGCCCATTAGGGGATCAGCAACAACATATGGTAGCTCAGTTTTTACCTTTTAAATGCAGCTCCCTTCTGTTCTCATGATTAGCTGTTACCAGTTTACATCCAACCAACAGCATAGTGGGTATGCCTTTCTCCACTAACCTGTCAGCATTCATTGTTTGTAGACGTTTTATGGATGCCATTTTGAATGCTGGGTGGCGAACTCTTTTTGTAGTTTGGATTTCCATCGAACCAATAATTTCTGATATTGAGCTTTTGTCCATGTTCTTCTTTTTTTTTTAAATAACAGAGTGAGTAACACTTACCTCTTCAAACTCTTTTCTTGAAAAATTTTCCGTGTTGTGTACTTTTTTGGCCATTCCCAACCCCAGGATATTTTTTGAGGGCATGAGTCATTTACAGCCCTGCAGTCCTTGTGAATATTAGTGACCATTAGCAGTAGATTGAAAGCTGCTGTTTGAGGAAATGGCCTTAGGGTGGCAGGATTTCTACGTTGCCAACTCTGCTTGCTAGGGAAACAGAACCTTGCTGCATGTTGTGCTTTTTGGTGGCAGATTAGAGTGGAATGTGCCCAGACAAACCCCCGTAAGGTTTAGCCTCCTTAATTCTTGTTTGTGTCTTTAAGTTGTAGTTGTTATCAGAGGAAATTTGATTGAAATATTTGATTGAATTTGTTCTGGGTGAACAGACTCTTGTTCATTCACACATATAAGTATATATATTGATCTTTGGGTCCTTTTCCATGTAGGTTATTACAGAGTGTTGAGTAGACCACTCTTGGTATTCCATAGGTTTTTGGGGATGATATATTTTATATGTATTAGTATATGTTTGTTAACCCCAATATCCTAATTTATCCATTCCTCACAGCTTTTCTTTGGCTTAACCATAAGTGTGTCTTCTCAATGTGACATTGTCTTTCTCTGTGGAAATATGTTCAATTTAGGAATTTTCAGATGACATAAGTGATATCCTAGGACATTTGTGTCTCGCATTCTGACTTACTTCACGTTGTGTGATTATCTCTAGGCTCATCTGTGGTGCTGCCTATGCCATTCTTTTATTTTTTTCTTCATGACTAATATTCCAATGTGTCCATATACCATTTCTTCTTTGTCCATTCATTTGTTTATGGACCTTTTTTTGCTTCCATGTCTTGGCTACTTCAATATTGCTGCAGTGCACATTTGTCTGCCTCTGTCTTTCCGATTCTTTTGGTCTTAGGTTAGAGGCCCAAAAGGTACGCTGCCGCATCGTATGGTAGCTCAATTTTTTCCTTTTAAAGCAGCTCCGTTCAGTTTTCGTTAGTGCTGATACCAGTTTACATCCCACCAGCAGCTAGAAGGTACACAGTTCTCTAAAACCCCTTCAGCGTTTATAGTTTGTAGACTTTTTGCTGATGGTCATTTGACTGGTGTGAGCTGAAACCATTCTGGAGGTTGGATTTGAATGTGGCTACTAATTCCTTATACTGAGCTTTAGGCATGTCCTGATTTTTCTTTTCCTTTTTTTTTCTTAAAGAGTGAGTACAACTTCCCTCTTCATATTGCCTTCTTGACAAATTTGTCATGTGTTGAATTTTCTTGCCTATTCCCTACCCCAGGGCATTTTTGGAGGGCAGGTGTCATTTGCAGCCCTGCAGGCCTTGTGACTATTAAGCAACCATTAGCACTGGGTTTAAAGCTGCTGTTGTGGGAAACAGCCACAAGGCGGCAACATTATTACGTTCCCAACTGTTGTTACTAGGGCAACAGTGTCTTCCTGGAGGTAGTGTTGCGAGGTCGTAATTTAGAGTGGAATGTGCTGGGGCAAGCCCTCAGAAGGTTGTGTCTCCTTACTTATGTTTGTGTTTAAAATTTAATTTATATTTCTTACCGGAGTAAATTTGATTAGAGTGTTGTGATTGTCTGGCTGTACAGAATCTGCTCAATGATACATACATATGTCTGTTCATCTTCGGATCCGGTTACCATGTATGTTATTACAGAATGTTGAGTAGACCTCACTTGGTATTTGATAGGTGTTTTGTCATTATATATTTTATATGTATTGGTGACTTAACAATTCATATAGTTTATATGTTATATGTTTATAGACATTTAACATATATTAGTGTATGTATATTAGCCCCATAATCCTAATTTATCCATCCTCCCACCTTTCATTTTGGTTAACCATTAGTTTGTTTTATAAGTCTGTGAGTGTCTTTTTCTTTGGAAATATGTTCATTGGTAGCAATCTTAGGATAACATGTATAAACGATACCATAGGATATTTGTCATTCCCTTTTGATTTACTTAACCCAATATGATTACTTCTAGGCTCATCTGCACTACTGAAAACGGCACTGTTCATTTTCTTTCCGAGGCTACTATTCCATTGGGCACGTATACCGCTTCTTCTTTGTCCATTTATCTGTTGATGGACATTTTGTTTGCTTGCCTGTCTTGGCTATTGTAAATATGGCTGCTGTGCAGGTTTTCCTGTCTCTGCCTTTCCGATTCTGGTCTTCTTAGGGTATAGGCCCATTAGGGGCTCAGCTGCAAGATATGGTAGCTCAGTTTTTACCTTTTAAAAGCAGCTCCATTCTGTTCTCATGATTAGCTGTTAACAGTTTACATCCTGCCAACAGCATAGTGGGTATGCCTTTCTCCACTAACCCGTCAGCATTCATTGTTTGTAGACTTTTTACGGATGGCATTTTGAATACTGGGTGGCGAAATCTTTTTGTAGTATGGATTTGCATCCAACCAATAATTCCTGATATTGAGCCTTTATCCATGTTCTTCTTTTTTTAAAATAACAGAGTGAGGAACACTTACCTCTTCAAACTGTTTTATTGTAAAGTCTTCCTTGTTGTCAAATTTTTTGGCTATTCCCAACCCCAGGACATTTTTTGAGGGCATGAGTCATTTACAGCCCTTCAGTCCTTGTGAATATTAGTGACCATTAGCAGTAGATTGAAAGCTGCTGTTTGAGGAAACGGCCTTAGGGTGGCAGCATTTCTAAGTTGTTAACTCTGCTTGCTTCAGAAACAGAACCCTGCTGCAAGTTGTGCTTTTTGGTTGCATATTAGAGTGGAATGTGCCAGGAGAAACCCCCGTAAGGTTTAGCCTCCTTAATTCTTGTTTGTGACTTTAGGTTGTAGTTTTTATCAGAGGAAATTTGATTGAAAAATGTCTTTTGTTCTGGGTGAAAAGAATCTTGTTCATTTACACATATACATATATCTATTGATCTTTGGGTCCTTTTCCATGTCGGTTATTACATAGTTTTGAGTTGACCACTCTTGGTATTCCATAGGTCTTTGGGGATGATATATTTTATATGTATTAGTATATGTTTGTTAACCCCAATATCCTAATTTATCCATTCCTCACACCTTTTCTTTGGCTTAACCATAAGTGTGTCTTCTCAATGTGAGATTGTCTTTCTCTGTGGAAATATGTTCATTTTTATGAATTTTCAGATGACATAAGTGATATCCTAGGACATTTGTGTCTCGCATTCTGACTTACTTCACATTGTGTGATTATCCCTAGGGTCATCTGTGGTGCTGCCTATGCCATTCGTTTCTTTTTTTTCGTGACTCATATTCCAATGTGTCCATATACCACTTCTTCTTTGTCCATTCATTTGTTTATGGACCTTCTTTTTGCTTCCATGTCTTGGCTAGTTCAATATTGCTGCAGTGCACATTTGCCTGCCTCTGTCTTTCCGATTCTGGTGGTCTTAGGTTATATGTCCAAAAGGTGCACTGCCGCATCATATGGTAGCTCAATTTTTTCTTTTAAAGCAGCTCCGTTCAGTTTGCATTAGTTCTGATACCACTTTACATCCCACCAGCACCTAGAAGGTACACAGTTCTCTAAAACCCTTTCAGCATTTATAGTTTGTAGATTTTTGCTGATGGTCATTTGACTGGTGTGAGCTGGAACCATTCTGGAGGTTGCATTTGCATGTGGCTACTAATTCCTTATACTGAGCTTTAGGCACGTTCTGTTTCTTCTTTTCCTTTCTTTACTTAACGAGTAAGTACAACTTCCCTCTTCATATTGCCTTCTTGACAAATTTGTCATGTGTTGAATTTTCTTGCCTATTCCCTACCCCGGGGCATTTTTTGAGGGCAGGTGTCATTTACACCCCTGCAGGCCTTGTGACTATTAAGGAACCAGTAGCACTGGGTTAAAAGCTGCTGTTGTGCGAAATAGCCACAAGGTGGCAGCATTATTACGTTCTCGACTCTTGTTACTAGGGCAACAGTCTTCCTGGAGGTAGTGTTGCGAGGTTGTAAATTAGAGTGGATTGTGCTGGGGCAAGCTCTCAGAAGGTTATGTCTCCTTACTTATGTTTGTTTTTTAAATTTAATTTATATTTCTTATCGGAATAAATTTGATTAGAGTGTTGTGATTGTCTGGCTGTACAGAATCTGCTCAATGATTCATACAAATGTCTGTTCATCTTCGGAGCCTGTTACCATGTATGTTATTACAGAATGTTGAGTAGACCTCGCTTGGTATTTGGTAGTTGTTTTGTCATTATATATTTTATATGTATTGGTGATTATATAATTCCTATAGTTTATATGTTATATGTTTATAGACATTTAACATACATTAGTATATGTATGTTAGCCCCATAATCCTAATTTATCCATCCTCCCACCTTTCATTTTGGTTAACCATTAGTTTGTTTTATAAGTCTGTGAGTGTCTTTTTCTTTGGAAATATGTTCATTGGTAGCAATCTTAGGATAACATGTATAAACGATACCATAGGATATTTGTCATTTCCTTTTGACTTACTTAACCTAATATGATTACTTCTAGGCTCATCTGTACTCCTGAAGATGGCACTGTTCCTTTTTTTTCCCGAGGCTACTATTCCATTCGGAACGTATACCGATTCTTCTTTGTCCATTTATCTGTTGATGGACATTTTGTTGGCTTGCCTGTCTTGGTTATTGAAAATATGGCTGCAGTGCATGTTTTCCTGTCTGTGCCTTTCCGATTCTGGTCTTCTTAGGGTATAGGCCCATTAGGGGATCAGCAACAACATATGGTAGCTCAGTTTTTACCTTTTAAATGCAGCTCCCTTCTGTTCTCATGATTAGCTGTTACCAGTTTACATCCAACCAACAGCATAGTGGGTATGCCTTTCTCCACTAACCTGTCAGCATTCATTGTTTGTAGACGTTTTATGGATGCCATTTTGAATGCTGGGTGGCGAACTCTTTTTGTAGTTTGGATTTCCATCGAACCAATAATTTCTGATATTGAGCTTTTGTCCATGTTCTTCTTTTTTTTTTAAATAACAGAGTGAGTAACACTTACCTCTTCAAACTCTTTTCTTGAAAAAGTTTCCGTGTTGTGTACTTTTTTGGCCATTCCCAACCCCAGGATATTTTTTGAGGGCATGAGTCATTTACAGCCCTGCAGTCCTTGTGAATATTAGTGACCATTAGCAGTAGATTGAAAGCTGCTGTTTGAGGAAATGGCCTTAGGGTGGCAGGATTTCTACGTTGCCAACTCTGCTTGCTAGGGAAACAGAACCTTGCTGCATGTTGTGCTTTTTGGTGGCAGATTAGAGTGGAATGTGCCCAGACAAACCCCCGTAAGGTTTAGCCTCCTTAATTCTTGTTTGTGTCTTTAAGTTGTAGTTGTTATCAGAGGAAATTTGATTGAAATATTTGATTGAATTTGTTCTGGGTGAACAGACTCTTGTTCATTCACACATATAAGTATATATATTGATCTTTGGGTCCTTTTCCATGTAGGTTATTACAGAGTGTTGAGTAGACCACTCTTGGTATTCCATAGGTTTTTGGGGATGATATATTTTATATGTATTAGTATATGTTTGTTAACCCCAATATCCTAATTTATCCATTCCTCACAGCTTTTCTTTGGCTTAACCATAAGTGTGTCTTCTCAATGTGACATTGTCTTTCTCTGTGGAAATATGTTCAATTTAGGAATTTTCAGATGACATAAGTGATATCCTAGGACATTTGTGTCTCGCATTCTGACTTACTTCACGTTGTGTGATTATCTCTAGGCTCATCTGTGGTGCTGCCTATGCCATTCTTTTATTTTTTTCTTCATGACTAATATTCCAATGTGTCCATATACCATTTCTTCTTTGTCCATTCATTTGTTTATGGACCTTTTTTTGCTTCCATGTCTTGGCTACTTCAATATTGCTGCAGTGCACATTTGTCTGCCTCTGTCTTTCCGATTCTTTTGGTCTTAGGTTAGAGGCCCAAAAGGTACGCTGCCGCATCGTATGGTAGCTCAATTTTTTCCTTTTAAAGCAGCTCCGTTCAGTTTTCGTTAGTGCTGATACCAGTTTACATCCCACCAGCAGCTAGAAGGTACACAGTTCTCTAAAACCCCTTCAGCGTTTATAGTTTGTAGACTTTTTGCTGATGGTCATTTGACTGGTGTGAGCTGAAACCATTCTGGAGGTTGGATTTGCATGTGGCTACTAATTCCTTATACTGAGCTTTAGGCATGTCCTGCTTTTTCTTTTCCTTTTTTTTTCTTAAAGAGTGAGTACAACTTCCCTCTTCATATTGCCTTCTTGACAAATTTGTCATGTGTTGAATTTTCTTGCCTATTCCCTACCCCAGGGCATTTTTGGAGGGCAGGTGTCATTTGCAGCCCTGCAGGCCTTGTGACTATTAAGCAACCATTAGCACTGGGTTTAAAGCTGCTGTTGTGGGAAACAGCCACAAGGCGGCAACATTATTACGTTCCCAACTGTTGTTACTAGGGCAACAGTGTCTTCCTGGAGGTAGTGTTGCGAGGTCGTAATTTAGAGTGGAATGTGCTGGGGCAAGCCCTCAGAAGGTTGTGTCTCCTTACTTATGTTTGTGTTTAAAATTTAATTTATATTTCTTACCGGAGTAAATTTGATTAGAGTGTTGTGATTGTCTGGCTGTACAGAATCTGCTCAATGATACATACATATGTCTGTTCATCTTCGGATCCGGTTACCATGTATGTTATTACAGAATGTTGAGTAGACCTCACTTGGTATTTGATAGGTGTTTTGTCATTATATATTTTATATGTATTGGTGACTTAACAATTCATATAGTTTATATGTTATATGTTTATAGACATTTAACATATATTAGTGTATGTATATTAGCCCCATAATCCTAATTTATCCATCCTCCCACCTTTCATTTTGGTTAACCATTAGTTTGTTTTATAAGTCTGTGAGTGTCTTTTTCTTTGGAAATATGTTCATTGGTAGCAATCTTAGGATAACATGTATAAACGATACCATAGGATATTTGTCATTCCCTTTTGATTTACTTAACCCAATATGATTACTTCTAGGCTCATCTGCACTACTGAAAACGGCACTGTTCATTTTCTTTCCGAGGCTACTATTCCATTGGGCACGTATACCGCTTCTTCTTTGTCCATTTATCTGTTGATGGACATTTTGTTTGCTTGCCTGTCTTGGCTATTGTAAATATGGCTGCTGTGCAGGTTTTCCTGTCTCTGCCTTTCCGATTCTGGTCTTCTTAGGGTATAGGCCCATTAGGGGCTCAGCTGCAAGATATGGTAGCTCAGTTTTTACCTTTTAAAAGCAGCTCCATTCTGTTCTCATGATTAGCTGTTAACAGTTTACATCCAGCCAACAGCATAGTGGGTATGCCTTTCTCCACTAACCCGTCAGCATTCATTGTTTGTAGACTTTTTACGGATGGCATTTTGAATACTGGGTGGAGAAATCTTTTTGTAGTATGGATTTGCATCCAACCAATAATTCCTGATATTGAGCCTTTATCCATGTTCTTCTTTTTTTAAAATAACAGAGTGAGTAACACTTACCTCTTCAAACTGTTTTATTGTAAAGTCTTCCTTGTTGTCAAATTTTTTGGCTATTCCCAACCCCAGGACATTTTTTGAGGGCATGAGTCATTTACAGCCCTTCAGTCCTTGTGAATATTAGTGACCATTAGCAGTAGATTGAAAGCTGCTGTTTGAGGAAACGGCCTTAGGGTGGCAGCATTTCTAAGTTGTTAACTCTGCTTGCTTCAGAAACAGAACCCTGCTGCAAGTTGTGCTTTTTGGTTGCAGATTAGAGTGGAATGTGCCAGGAGAAACCCCCGTAAGGTTTAGCCTCCTTAATTCTTGTTTGTGACTTTAGGTTGTAGTTTTTATCAGAGGAAATTTGATTGAAAAATGTCTTTTGTTCTGGGTGAAAAGAATCTTGTTCATTTACACATATACATATATCTATTGATCTTTGGGTCCTTTTCCATGTCGGTTATTACATAGTTTTGAGTTGACCACTCTTGGTATTCCATAGGTCTTTGGGGATGATATATTTTATATGTATTAGTATATGTTTGTTAACCCCAATATCCTAATTTATCCATTCCTCACACCTTTTCTTTGGCTTAACCATAAGTGTGTCTTCTCAATGTGAGATTGTCTTTCTCTGTGGAAATATGTTCATTTTTATGAATTTTCAGATGACATAAGTGATATCCTAGGACATTTGTGTCTCGCATTCTGACTTACTTCACGTTGTGTGATTATCCCTGGGCTCATCTGTGGTGCTGCCTATGCCATTCTTTTCTTTTTTTTCGTGACTCATATTCCAATGTGTCCATATACCACTTCTTCTTTGTCCATTCATTTGTTTATGGACCTTCTTTTTGCTTCCATGTCTTGGCTAGTTCAGTATTGCTGCAGTGCACATTTGCCTGCCTCTGTCTTTCCGATTCTGGTGGTCTTAGGTTATATGTCCAAAAGGTGCACTGCCGCATCATATGGTAGCTCAATTTTTTCTTTTAAAGCAGCTCCGTTCAGTTTTCATTAGTTCTGATACCACTTTACATCCCACCAGCACCTAGAAGGTACACAGTTCTCTAAAACCCTTTCAGCATTTATAGTTTGTAGACTTTTTGCTGATGGTCATTTGACTGGTGTGAGCTGAAACCATTCTGGAGGTTGCATTTGCATGTGGCTACTAATTCCTTATACTGAGCTTTAGGCACGTTCTGTTTTTTCTTTTCCTTTCTTTACTTAACGAGTAAGTACAACTTCCCTCTTCATATTGCCTTCTTGACAAATTTGTCATGTGTTGAATTTTCTTGCCTATTCCCTACCCCGGGGCATTTTTTGAGGGCAGGTGTCATTTACAGCCCTGCAGGCCTTGTGACTATTAAGGAACCAGTAGCACTGGGTTAAAAGCTGCTGTTGTGCGAAACAGCCACAAGGTGGCAGCATTATTACTTTCTCGACTCTTGTTACTAGGGCAACAGTCTTCCTGGAGGTAGTGTTGCGAGGTTGTAAATTAGAGTGGATTGTGCTGGGGCAAGCTCTCAGAAGGTTATGTCTCCTTACTTATGTTTGTTTTTTAAATTTAATTTATATTTCTTATCGGAATAAATTTGATTAGAGTGTTGTGATTGTCTGGCTGTACAGAATCTGCTCAATGATTCATACAAATGTCTGTTCATCTTCGGAGCCTGTTACCATGTATGTTATTACAGAATGTTGAGTAGACCTCGCTTGGTATTTGGTAGTTGTTTTGTCATTATATATTTTATATGTATTGGTGATTATATAATTCCTATAGTTTATATGTTATATGTTTATAGACATTTAACATACATTAGTATATGTATGTTAGCCCCATAATCCTAATTTATCCATCCTCCCACCTTTCATTTTGGTTAACCATTAGTTTGTTTTATAAGTCTGTGAGTGTCTTTTTCTTTGGAAATATGTTCATTGGTAGCAATCTTAGGATAACATGTATAAACGATACCATAGGATATTTGTCATTTCCTTTTGACTTACTTAACCTAATATGATTACTTCTAGGCTCATCTGTACTCCTGAAGATGGCACTGTTCCTTTTTTTTCCCGAGGCTACTATTCCATTCGGTACGTATACCGCTTCTTCTTTGTCCATTTATCTGTTGATGGACATTTTGTTGGCTTGCCTGTCTTGGTTATTGAAAATATGGCTGCAGTGCATGTTTACCTGTCTGTGCCTTTCCGATTCTGGTCTTCTTAGGGTATAGGCCCATTAGGGGATCAGCAACAACATATGGTAGCTCAGTTTTTACCTTTTAAATGCAGCTCCATTCTGTTCTCATGATTAGCTGTTACCAGTTTACATCCAACCAACAGCATAGTGGGTATGCCTTTCTCCACTAACCCGTCAGCATTCATTGTTTGTAGACGTTTTATGGATGGCATTTTGAATGCTGGGTGGCGAACTCTTTTTGTAGTTTGGATTTCCATCGAACCAATAATTTCTGATATTGAGCTTTTGTCCATGTTCTTCTTTTTTTTTTAAATAACAGAGTGAGTAACACTTACCTCTTCAAACTCTTTTCTTGAAAAATTTTCCGTGTTGTGTACTTTTTTGGCCATTCCCAACCCCAGGATATTTTTTGAGGGCATGAGTCATTTACAGCCCTGCAGTCCTTGTGAATATTAGTGACCATTAGCAGTAGATTGAAAGCTGCTGTTTGAGGAAATGGCCTTAGGGTGGCAGCATTTCTACGTTGCCAACTCTGCTTGCTAGGGAAACAGAACCTTGCTGCATGTTGTGCTTTTTGGTGGCAGATTAGAGTGGAATGTGCCCAGACAAACCCCCGTAAGGTTTAGCCTACTTAATTCTTGTTTGTGTCTTTAAGTTGTAGTTGTTATTAGAGGAAATTTGATTGAAATATTTGATTGAATTTGTTCTGGGTGAACAGAATCTTGTTCATTCACACATATAAGTATATCTATTGATCTTTGGGTCGTTTTCCATGTAGGTTATTACAGAGTGTTGAGTAGACCACTCTTGGTATTCCATAGGTTTTTGGGGATGATATATTTTATATGTATTAGTATATGTTTGTTAACCCCAATATCCTAATTTATCCATTCCTCACAGCTTTTCTTTGGCTTAACCATAAGTGTGTCTTCTCAATGTGACATTGTCTTTCTCTGTGGAAATATGTTCAATTTAGGAATTTTCAGATGACATAAGTGATATCCTAGGACATTTGTGTCTCGCATTCTGACTTACTTCACGTTGTGTGATTATCTCTAGGCTCATCTGTGGTGCTGCCTATGCCATTCTTTTATTTTTTTCTTCATGACTAATATTCCAATGTGTCCATATACCATTTCTTCTTTGTCCATTCATTTGTTTATGGACCTTTTTTTGCTTCCATGTCTTGGCTACTTCAATATTGCTGCAGTGCACATTTGTCTAGCTCTGTCTTTCCGATTCTTTTGTTCTTAGGTTAGAGGCCCAAAAGGTACGCTGCCGCATCGTATGGTAGCTCAATTTTTTCCTTTTAAAGCAGCTCCGTTCAGTTTTCGTTAGTGCTGATACCAGTTTACATCCCACCAGCAGCTAGAAGGTACACAGTTCTCTAAAACCCCTTCAGCGTTTATAGTTTGTAGACTTTTTGCTGATGGTCATTTGACTGGTGTGAGCTGAAACCATTCTGGAGGTTGGATTTGCATGTGGCTACTAATTCCTTATACTGAGCTTTAGGCATGTCCTGCTTTTTCTTTTCTTTTTTTTTCTTAAAGAGTGAGTACAACTTCCCTCTTCATATTGCCTTCTTGACAAATTTGTCATGTGTTGAATTTTCTTGCCTATTCCCTACCCCAGGGCATTTTTGGAGGGCAGGTGTCATTTGCAGCCCTGCAGGCCTTGTGACTATTAAGCAACCATTAGCACTGGGTTTAAAGCTGCTGTTGTGGGAAACAGCCACAAGGCGACAACATTATTACGTTCCCAACTGTTGTTACTAGGGCAACAGTGTCTTCCTGGAGGTAGTGTTGCGAGGTCGTAATTTAGAGTGGAATGTGCTGGGGCAAGCCCTCAGAAGGTTGTGTCTCCTTACTTATGTTTGTGTTTAAAATTTAATTTATATTTCTTACCGGAGTAAATTTGATTAGAGTGTTGTGATTGTCTGGCTGTACAGAATCTGCTCAATGATACATACATATGTCTGTTCATCTTCGGATCCGGTTACCATGTATGTTATTACAGAATGTTGAGTAGACCTCACTTGGTATTTGATAGGTGTTTTGTCATTATATATTTTATATGTATTGGTGACTTAACAATTCATATAGTTTATATGTTATATGTTTATAGACATTTAACATATATTAGTGTATGTATATTAGCCCCATAATCCTAATTTATCCATCCTCCCACCTTTCATTTTGGTTAACCATTAGTTTGTTTTATAAGTCTGTGAGTGTCTTTTTCTTTGGAAATATGTTCATTGGTAGCAATCTTAGGATAACATGTATAAACGATACCATAGGATATTTGTCATTCCCTTTTGATTTACTTAACCCAATATGATTACTTCTAGGCTCATCTGCACTACTGAAAACGGCACTGTTCATTTTCTTTCCGAGGCTACTATTCCATTGGGCACGTATACCGCTTCTTCTTTGTCCATTTATCTGTTGATGGACATTTTGTTTGCTTGCCTGTCTTGGCTATTGTAAATATGGCTGCTGTGCAGGTTTTCCTGTCTCTGCCTTTCCGATTCTGGTCTTCTTAGGGTATAGGCCCATTAGGGGCTCAGCTGCAAGATATGGTAGCTCAGTTTTTACCTTTTAAAAGCAGCTCCATTCTGTTCTCATGATTAGCTGTTAACAGTTTACATCCAGCCAACAGCATAGTGGGTATGCCTTTCTCCACTAACCCGTCAGCATTCATTGTTTGTAGACTTTTTACGGATGGCATTTTGAATACTGGGTGGCGAAATCTTTTTGTAGTATGGATTTGCATCCAACCAATAATTCCTGATATTGAGCCTTTATCCATGTTCTTCTTTTTTTAAAATAACAGAGTGAGGAACACTTACCTCTTCAAACTGTTTTATTGTAAAGTCTTCCTTGTTGTCAAATTTTTTGGCTATTCCCAACCCCAGGACATTTTTTGAGGGCATGAGTCATTTACAGCCCTTCAGTCCTTGTGAATATTAGTGACCATTAGCAGTAGATTGAAAGCTGCTGTTTGAGGAAACGGCCTTAGGGTGGCAGCATTTCTAAGTTGTTAACTCTGCTTGCTTCGGAAATAGAACCCTGCTGCAAGTTGTGCTTTTTGGTTGCAGATTAGAGTGGAATGTGCCAGGCGAAACCCCCGTAAGGTTTAGCCTCCTTAATTCTTGTTTGTGACTTTAGGTTGTAGTTTTTATCAGAGGAAATTTGATTGAAAAATGTCTTTTGTTCTGGGTGAAAAGAATCTTGTTCATTTACACATATACATATATCTATTGATCTTTGGGTCCTTTTCCATGTCGGTTATTACATAGTTTTGAGTTGACCACTCTTGGTATTCCATAGGTCTTTGGGGATGATATATTTTATATGTATTAGTATATGTTTGTTAACCCCAATATCCTAATTTATCCATTCCTCACACCTTTTCTTTGGCTTAACCATAAGTGTGTCTTCTCAATGTGAGATTGTCTTTCTCTGTGGAAATATGTTCATTTTTATGAATTTTCAGATGACATAAGTGATATCCTAGGACATTTGTGTCTCGCATTCTGACTTACTTCACGTTGTGTGATTATCCCTAGGCTCATCTGTGGTGCTGCCTATGCCATTCTTTTCTTTTTTTTCGTGATTCATATTCCAATGTGTCCATATACCACTTCTTCTTTGTCCATTCATTTGTTTATGGACCTTCTTTTTGCTTCCATGTCTTGGCTATTTCAGTATTGCTGCAGTGCACATTTGCCTGCCTCTGTCTTTCCGATTCGGGTGGTCTTAGGTTATATGTCCAAAAGGTGCACTGCCGCATCATATGGTAGCTCAATTTTTTCTTTTAAAGCAGCTCCGTTCAGTTTTCATTAGTTCTGATACCACTTTACATCCCACCAGCACCTAGAAGGTACACAGTTCTCTAAAACCCTTTCAGCATTTATAGTTTGTAGACTTTTTGCTGATGGTCATTTGACTGGTGTGAGCTGAAACCATTCTGGAGGTTGCATTTGCATGTGGCTACTAATTCCTTATACTGAGCTTTAGGCACGTTCTGTTTCTTCTTTTCCTTTCTTTACTTAACGAGTAAGTACAACTTCCCTCTTCATATTGCCTTCTTGACAAATTTGTCATGTGTTGAATTTTCTTGCCTATTCCCTACCCCGGGGCATTTTTTGAGGGCAGGTGTCATTTACAGCCCTGCAGGCCTTGTGACTATTAAGGAACCAGTAGCACTGGGTTAAAAGCTGCTGTTGTGCGAAACAGCCACGAGGTGGCAGCATTATTACGTTCTCGACTCTTGTTACTAGGGCAACAGTCTTCCTGGAGGTAGTGTTGCGAGGTTGTAAATTAGAGTGGATTGTGCTGGGGCAAGCTCTCAGAAGGTTATGTCTCCTTACTTATGTTTGTTTTTTAAATTTAATTTATATTTCTTATCGGAATAAATTTGATTAGAGTGTTGTGATTGTCTGGCTGTACAGAATCTGCTCAATGATTCATACAAATGTCTGTTCATCTTCGGAGCCTGTTACCATGTATGTTATTACAGAATGTTGAGTAGACCTCGCTTGGTATTTGGTAGTTGTTTTGTCATTATATATTTTATATGTATTGGTGATTATATAATTCCTATAGTTTATATGTTATATGTTTATAGACATTTAACATACATTAGTATATGTATGTTAGCCCCATAATCCTAATTTATCCATCCTCCCACCTTTCATTTTGGTTAACCATTAGTTTGTTTTATAAGTCTGTGAGTGTCTTTTTCTTTGGAAATATGTTCATTGGTAGCAATCTTAGGATAACATGTATAAACGATACCATAGGATATTTGTCATTTCCTTTTGACTTACTTAACCTAATATGATTACTTCTAGGCTCATCTGTACTCCTGAAGATGGCACTGTTCCTTTTTTTTCCCGAGGCTACTATTCCATTCGGTACGTATACCGCTTCTTCTTTGTCCATTTATCTGTTGATGGACATTTTGTTGGCTTGCCTGTCTTGGTTATTGAAAATATGGCTGCAGTGCATGTTTACCTGTCTGTGCCTTTCCGATTCTGGTCTTCTTAGGGTATAGGCCCATTAGGGGATCAGCAACAACATATGGTAGCTCAGTTTTTACCTTTTAAATGCAGCTCCATTCTGTTCTCATGATTAGCTGTTACCAGTTTACATCCAACCAACAGCATAGTGGGTATGCCTTTCTCCACTAACCCGTCAGCATTCATTGTTTGTAGACGTTTTATGGATGGCATTTTGAATGCTGGGTGGCGAACTCTTTTTGTAGTTTGGATTTCCATCGAACCAATAATTTCTGATATTGAGCTTTTGTCCATGTTCTTCTTTTTTTTTTAAATAACAGAGTGAGTAACACTTACCTCTTCAAACTCTTTTCTTGAAAAATTTTCCGTGTTGTGTACTTTTTTGGCCATTCCCAACCCCAGGATATTTTTTGAGGGCATGAGTCATTTACAGCCCTGCAGTCCTTGTGAATATTAGTGACCATTAGCAGTAGATTGAAAGCTGCTGTTTGAGGAAATGGCCTTAGGGTGGCAGCATTTCTACGTTGCCAACTCTGCTTGCTAGGGAAACAGAACCTTGCTGCATGTTGTGCTTTTTGGTGGCAGATTAGAGTGGAATGTGCCCAGACAAACCCCCGTAAGGTTTAGCCTACTTAATTCTTGTTTGTGTCTTTAAGTTGTAGTTGTTATTAGAGGAAATTTGATTGAAATATTTGATTGAATTTGTTCTGGGTGAACAGAATCTTGTTCATTCACACATATAAGTATATCTATTGATCTTTGGGTCGTTTTCCATGTAGGTTATTACAGAGTGTTGAGTAGACCACTCTTGGTATTCCATAGGTTTTTGGGGATGATATATTTTATATGTATTAGTATATGTTTGTTAACCCCAATATCCTAATTTATCCATTCCTCACAGCTTTTCTTTGGCTTAACCATAAGTGTGTCTTCTCAATGTGACATTGTCTTTCTCTGTGGAAATATGTTCAATTTAGGAATTTTCAGATGACATAAGTGATATCCTAGGACATTTGTGTCTCGCATTCTGACTTACTTCACGTTGTGTGATTATCTCTAGGCTCATCTGTGGTGCTGCCTATGCCATTCTTTTATTTTTTTCTTCATGACTAATATTCCAATGTGTCCATATACCATTTCTTCTTTGTCCATTCATTTGTTTATGGACCTTTTTTTGCTTCCATGTCTTGGCTACTTCAATATTGCTGCAGTGCACATTTGTCTGCCTCTGTCTTTCCGATTCTTTTGGTCTTAGGTTAGAGGCCCAAAAGGTACGCTGCCGCATCGTATGGTAGCTCAATTTTTTCCTTTTAAAGCAGCTCCGTTCAGTTTTCGTTAGTGCTGATACCAGTTTACATCCCACCAGCAGCTAGAAGGTACACAGTTCTCTAAAACCCCTTCAGCGTTTATAGTTTGTAGACTTTTTGCTGATGGTCATTTGACTGGTGTGAGCTGAAACCATTCTGGAGGTTGGATTTGCATGTGGCTACTAATTCCTTATACTGAGCTTTAGGCATGTCCTGCTTTTTCTTTTCCTTTTTTTTTCTTAAAGAGTGAGTACAACTTCCCTCTTCATATTGCCTTCTTGACAAATTTGTCATGTGTTGAATTTTCTTGCCTATTCCCTACCCCAGGGCATTTTTGGAGGGCAGGTGTCATTTGCAGCCCTGCAGGCCTTGTGACTATTAAGCAACCATTAGCACTGGGTTTAAAGCTGCTGTTGTGGGAAACAGCCACAAGGCGGCAACATTATTACGTTCCCAACTGTTGTTACTAGGGCAACAGTGTCTTCCTGGAGGTAGTGTTGCGAGGTCGTAATTTAGAGTGGAATGTGCTGGGGCAAGCCCTCAGAAGGTTGTGTCTCCTTACTTATGTTTGTGTTTAAAATTTAATTTATATTTCTTACCGGAGTAAATTTGATTAGAGTGTTGTGATTGTCTGGCTGTACAGAATCTGCTCAATGATACATACATATGTCTGTTCATCTTCGGATCCGGTTACCATGTATGTTATTACAGAATGTTGAGTAGACCTCACTTGGTATTTGATAGGTGTTTTGTCATTATATATTTTATATGTATTGGTGACTTAACAATTCATATAGTTTATATGTTATATGTTTATAGACATTTAACATATATTAGTGTATGTATATTAGCCCCATAATCCTAATTTATCCATCCTCCCACCTTTCATTTTGGTTAACCATTAGTTTGTTTTATAAGTCTGTGAGTGTCTTTTTCTTTGGAAATATGTTCATTGGTAGCAATCTTAGGATAACATGTATAAACGATACCATAGGATATTTGTCATTCCCTTTTGATTTACTTAACCCAATATGATTACTTCTAGGCTCATCTGCACTACTGAAAACGGCACTGTTCATTTTCTTTCCGAGGCTACTATTCCATTGGGCACGTATACCGCTTCTTCTTTGTCCATTTATCTGTTGATGGACATTTTGTTTGCTTGCCTGTCTTGGCTATTGTAAATATGGCTGCTGTGCAGGTTTTCCTGTCTCTGCCTTTCCGATTCTGGTCTTCTTAGGGTATAGGCCCATTAGGGGCTCAGCTGCAAGATATGGTAGCTCAGTTTTTACCTTTTAAAAGCAGCTCCATTCTGTTCTCATGATTAGCTGTTAACAGTTTACATCCAGCCAACAGCATAGTGGGTATGCCTTTCTCCACTAACCCGTCAGCATTCATTGTTTGTAGACTTTTTACGGATGGCATTTTGAATACTGGGTGGCGAAATCTTTTTGTAGTATGGATTTGCATCCAACCAATAATTCCTGATATTGAGCCTTTATCCATGTTCTTCTTTTTTTAAAATAACAGAGTGAGGAACACTTACCTCTTCAAACTGTTTTATTGTAAAGTCTTCCTTGTTGTCAAATTTTTTGGCTATTCCCAACCCCAGGACATTTTTTGAGGGCATGAGTCATTTACAGCCCTTCAGTCCTTGTGAATATTAGTGACCATTAGCAGTAGATTGAAAGCTGCTGTTTGAGGAAACGGCCTTAGGGTGGCAGCATTTCTAAGTTGTTAACTCTGCTTGCTTCAGAAACAGAACCCTGCTGCAAGTTGTGCTTTTTGGTTGCAGATTAGAGTGGAATGTGCCAGGAGAAACCCCCGTAAGGTTTAGCCTCCTTAATTCTTGTTTGTGACTTTAGGTTGTAGTTTTTATCAGAGGAAATTTGATTGAAAAATGTCTTTTGTTCTGGGTGAAAAGAATCTTGTTCATTTACACATATACATATATCTATTGATCTTTGGGTCCTTTTCCATGTCGGTTATTACATAGTTTTGAGTTGACCACTCTTGGTATTCCATAGGTCTTTGGGGATGATATATTTTATATGTATTAGTATATGTTTGTTAACCCCAATATCCTAATTTATCCATTCCTCACACCTTTTCTTTGGCTTAACCATAAGTGTGTCTTCTCAATGTGAGATTGTCTTTCTCTGTGGAAATATGTTCATTTTTATGAATTTTCAGATGACATAAGTGATATCCTAGGACATTTGTGTCTCGCATTCTGACTTACTTCACGTTGTGTGATTATCCCTGGGCTCATCTGTGGTGCTGCCTATGCCATTCTTTTCTTTTTTTTCGTGACTCATATTCCAATGTGTCCATATACCACTTCTTCTTTGTCCATTCATTTGTTTATGGACCTTCTTTTTGCTTCCATGTCTTGGCTAGTTCAGTATTGCTGCAGTGCACATTTGCCTGCCTCTGTCTTTCCGATTCTGGTGGTCTTAGGTTATATGTCCAAAAGGTGCACTGCCGCATCATATGGTAGCTCAATTTTTTCTTTTAAAGCAGCTCCGTTCAGTTTTCATTAGTTCTGATACCACTTTACATCCCACCAGCACCTAGAAGGTACACAGTTCTCTAAAACCCTTTCAGCATTTATAGTTTGTAGACTTTTTGCTGATGGTCATTTGACTGGTGTGAGCTGAAACCATTCTGGAGGTTGCATTTGCATGTGGCTACTAATTCCTTATACTGAGCTTTAGGCACGTTCTGTTTCTTCTTTTCCTTTCTTTACTTAACGAGTAAGTACAACTTCCCTCTTCATATTGCCTTCTTGACAAATTTGTCATGTGTTGAATTTTCTTGCCTATTCCCTACCCCGGGGCATTTTTTGAGGGCAGGTGTCATTTACAGCCCTGCAGGCCTTGTGACTATTAAGGAACCAGTAGCACTGGGTTAAAAGCTGCTGTTGTGCGAAACAGCCACAAGGTGGCAGCATTATTACTTTCTCGACTCTTGTTACTAGGGCAACAGTCTTCCTGGAGGTAGTGTTGCGAGGTTGTAAATTAGAGTGGATTGTGCTGGGGCAAGCTCTCAGAAGGTTATGTCTCCTTACTTATGTTTGTTTTTTAAATTTAATTTATATTTCTTATCGGAATAAATTTGATTAGAGTGTTGTGATTGTCTGGCTGTACAGAATCTGCTCAATGATTCATACAAATGTCTGTTCATCTTCGGAGCCTGTTACCATGTATGTTATTACAGAATGTTGAGTAGACCTCGCTTGGTATTTGGTAGTTGTTTTGTCATTATATATTTTATATGTATTGGTGATTATATAATTCCTATAGTTTATATGTTATATGTTTATAGACATTTAACATACATTAGTATATGTATGTTAGCCCCATAATCCTAATTTATCCATCCTCCCACCTTTCATTTTGGTTAACCATTAGTTTGTTTTATAAGTCTGTGAGTGTCTTTTTCTTTGGAAATATGTTCATTGGTAGCAATCTTAGGATAACATGTATAAACGATACCATAGGATATTTGTCATTTCCTTTTGACTTACTTAACCTAATATGATTACTTCTAGGCTCATCTGTACTCCTGAAGATGGCACTGTTCCTTTTTTTTCCCGAGGCTACTATTCCATTCGGTACGTATACCGCTTCTTCTTTGTCCATTTATCTGTTGATGGACATTTTGTTGGCTTGCCTGTCTTGGTTATTGAAAATATGGCTGCAGTGCATGTTTACCTGTCTGTGCCTTTCCGATTCTGGTCTTCTTAGGGTATAGGCCCATTAGGGGATCAGCAACAACATATGGTAGCTCAGTTTTTACCTTTTAAATGCAGCTCCATTCTGTTCTCATGATTAGCTGTTACCAGTTTACATCCAACCAACAGCATAGTGGGTATGCCTTTCTCCACTAACCCGTCAGCATTCATTGTTTGTAGACGTTTTATGGATGGCATTTTGAATGCTGGGTGGCGAACTCTTTTTGTAGTTTGGATTTCCATCGAACCAATAATTTCTGATATTGAGCTTTTGTCCATGTTCTTCTTTTTTTTTTAAATAACAGAGTGAGTAACACTTACCTCTTCAAACTCTTTTCTTGAAAAATTTTCCGTGTTGTGTACTTTTTTGGCCATTCCCAACCCCAGGATATTTTTTGAGGGCATGAGTCATTTACAGCCCTGCAGTCCTTGTGAATATTAGTGACCATTAGCAGTAGATTGAAAGCTGCTGTTTGAGGAAATGGCCTTAGGGTGGCAGCATTTCTACGTTGCCAACTCTGCTTGCTAGGGAAACAGAACCTTGCTGCATGTTGTGCTTTTTGGTGGCAGATTAGAGTGGAATGTGCCCAGACAAACCCCCGTAAGGTTTAGCCTACTTAATTCTTGTTTGTGTCTTTAAGTTGTAGTTGTTATTAGAGGAAATTTGATTGAAATATTTGATTGAATTTGTTCTGGGTGAACAGAATCTTGTTCATTCACACATATAAGTATATCTATTGATCTTTGGGTCGTTTTCCATGTAGGTTATTACAGAGTGTTGAGTAGACCACTCTTGGTATTCCATAGGTTTTTGGGGATGATATATTTTATATGTATTAGTATATGTTTGTTAACCCCAATATCCTAATTTATCCATTCCTCACAGCTTTTCTTTGGCTTAACCATAAGTGTGTCTTCTCAATGTGACATTGTCTTTCTCTGTGGAAATATGTTCAATTTAGGAATTTTCAGATGACATAAGTGATATCCTAGGACATTTGTGTCTCGCATTCTGACTTACTTCACGTTGTGTGATTATCTCTAGGCTCATCTGTGGTGCTGCCTATGCCATTCTTTTATTTTTTTCTTCATGACTAATATTCCAATGTGTCCATATACCATTTCTTCTTTGTCCATTCATTTGTTTATGGACCTTTTTTTGCTTCCATGTCTTGGCTACTTCAATATTGCTGCAGTGCACATTTGTCTAGCTCTGTCTTTCCGATTCTTTTGTTCTTAGGTTAGAGGCCCAAAAGGTACGCTGCCGCATCGTATGGTAGCTCAATTTTTTCCTTTTAAAGCAGCTCCGTTCAGTTTTCGTTAGTGCTGATACCAGTTTACATCCCACCAGCAGCTAGAAGGTACACAGTTCTCTAAAACCCCTTCAGCGTTTATAGTTTGTAGACTTTTTGCTGATGGTCATTTGACTGGTGTGAGCTGAAACCATTCTGGAGGTTGGATTTGCATGTGGCTACTAATTCCTTATACTGAGCTTTAGGCATGTCCTGCTTTTTCTTTTCTTTTTTTTTCTTAAAGAGTGAGTACAACTTCCCTCTTCATATTGCCTTCTTGACAAATTTGTCATGTGTTGAATTTTCTTGCCTATTCCCTACCCCAGGGCATTTTTGGAGGGCAGGTGTCATTTGCAGCCCTGCAGGCCTTGTGACTATTAAGCAACCATTAGCACTGGGTTTAAAGCTGCTGTTGTGGGAAACAGCCACAAGGCGGCAACATTATTACGTTCCCAACTGTTGTTACTAGGGCAACAGTGTCTTCCTGGAGGTAGTGTTGCGAGGTCGTAATTTAGAGTGGAATGTGCTGGGGCAAGCCCTCAGAAGGTTGTGTCTCCTTACTTATGTTTGTGTTTAAAATTTAATTTATATTTCTTACCGGAGTAAATTTGATTAGAGTGTTGTGATTGTCTGGCTGTACAGAATCTGCTCAATGATACATACATATGTCTGTTCATCTTCGGATCCGGTTACCATGTATGTTATTACAGAATGTTGAGTAGACCTCACTTGGTATTTGATAGGTGTTTTGTCATTATATATTTTATATGTATTGGTGACTTAACAATTCATATAGTTTATATGTTATATGTTTATAGACATTTAACATATATTAGTGTATGTATATTAGCCCCATAATCCTAATTTATCCATCCTCCCACCTTTCATTTTGGTTAACCATTAGTTTGTTTTATAAGTCTGTGAGTGTCTTTTTCTTTGGAAATATGTTCATTGGTAGCAATCTTAGGATAACATGTATAAACGATACCATAGGATATTTGTCATTCCCTTTTGATTTACTTAACCCAATATGATTACTTCTAGGCTCATCTGCACTACTGAAAACGGCACTGTTCATTTTCTTTCCGAGGCTACTATTCCATTGGGCACGTATACCGCTTCTTCTTTGTCCATTTATCTGTTGATGGACATTTTGTTTGCTTGCCTGTCTTGGCTATTGTAAATATGGCTGCTGTGCAGGTTTTCCTGTCTCTGCCTTTCCGATTCTGGTCTTCTTAGGGTATAGGCCCATTAGGGGCTCAGCTGCAAGATATGGTAGCTCAGTTTTTACCTTTTAAAAGCAGCTCCATTCTGTTCTCATGATTAGCTGTTAACAGTTTACATCCACCCAACAGCATAGTGGGTATGCCTTTCTCCACTAACCCGTCAGCATTCATTGTTTGTAGACTTTTTACGGATGGCATTTTGAATACTGGGTGGCGAAATCTTTTTGTAGTATGGATTTGCATCCAACCAATAATTCCTGATATTGAGCCTTTATCCATGTTCTTCTTTTTTTAAAATAACAGAGTGAGGAACACTTACCTCTTCAAACTGTTTTATTGTAAAGTCTTCCTTGTTGTCAAATTTTTTGGCTATTCCCAACCCCAGGACATTTTTTGAGGGCATGAGTCATTTACAGCCCTTCAGTCCTTGTGAATATTAGTGACCATTAGCAGTAGATTGAAAGCTGCTGTTTGAGGAAACGGCCTTAGGGTGGCAGCATTTCTAAGTTGTTAACTCTGCTTGCTTCAGAAACAGAACCCTGCTGCAAGTTGTGCTTTTTGGTTGCAGATTAGAGTGGAATGTGCCAGGAGAAACCCCCGTAAGGTTTAGCCTCCTTAATTCTTGTTTGTGACTTTAGGTTGTAGTTTTTATCAGAGGAAATTTGATTGAAAAATGTCTTTTGTTCTGGGTGAAAAGAATCTTGTTCATTTACACATATACATATATCTATTGATCTTTGGGTCCTTTTCCATGTCGGTTATTACATAGTTTTGAGTTGACCACTCTTGGTATTCCATAGGTCTTTGGGGATGATATATTTTATATGTATTAGTATATGTTTGTTAACCCCAATATCCTAATTTATCCATTCCTCACACCTTTTCTTTGGCTTAACCATAAGTGTGTCTTCTCAATGTGAGATTGTCTTTCTCTGTGGAAATATGTTCATTTTTATGAATTTTCAGATGACATAAGTGATATCCTAGGACATTTGTGTCTCGCATTCTGACTTACTTCACGTTGTGTGATTATCCCTGGGCTCATCTGTGGTGCTGCCTATGCCATTCTTTTCTTTTTTTTCGTGACTCATATTCCAATGTGTCCATATACCACTTCTTCTTTGTCCATTCATTTGTTTATGGACCTTCTTTTTGCTTCCATGTCTTGGCTAGTTCAGTATTGCTGCAGTGCACATTTGCCTGCCTCTGTCTTTCCGATTCTGGTGGTCTTAGGTTATATGTCCAAAAGGTGCACTGCCGCATCATATGGTAGCTCAATTTTTTCTTTTAAAGCAGCTCCGTTCAGTTTTCATTAGTTCTGATACCACTTTACATCCCACCAGCACCTAGAAGGTACACAGTTCTCTAAAACCCTTTCAGCATTTATAGTTTGTAGACTTTTTGCTGATGGTCATTTGACTGGTGTGAGCTGAAACCATTCTGGAGGTTGCATTTGCATGTGGCTACTAATTCCTTATACTGAGCTTTAGGCACGTTCTGTTTCTTCTTTTCCTTTCTTTACTTAACGAGTAAGTACAACTTCCCTCTTCATATTGCCTTCTTGACAAATTTGTCATGTGTTGAATTTTCTTGCCTATTCCCTACCCCGGGGCATTTTTTGAGGGCAGGTGTCATTTACAGCCCTGCAGGCCTTGTGACTATTAAGGAACCAGTAGCACTGGGTTAAAAGCTGCTGTTGTGCGAAACAGCCACAAGGTGGCAGCATTATTACTTTCTCGACTCTTGTTACTAGGGCAACAGTCTTCCTGGAGGTAGTGTTGCGAGGTTGTAAATTAGAGTGGATTGTGCTGGGGCAAGCTCTCAGAAGGTTATGTCTCCTTACTTATGTTTGTTTTTTAAATTTAATTTATATTTCTTATCGGAATAAATTTGATTAGAGTGTTGTGATTGTCTGGCTGTACAGAATCTGCTCAATGATTCATACAAATGTCTGTTCATCTTCGGAGCCTGTTACCATGTATGTTATTACAGAATGTTGAGTAGACCTCGCTTGGTATTTGGTAGTTGTTTTGTCATTATATATTTTATATGTATTGGTGATTATATAATTCCTATAGTTTATATGTTATATGTTTATAGACATTTAACATACATTAGTATATGTATGTTAGCCCCATAATCCTAATTTATCCATCCTCCCACCTTTCATTTTGGTTAACCATTAGTTTGTTTTATAAGTCTGTGAGTGTCTTTTTCTTTGGAAATATGTTCATTGGTAGCAATCTTAGGATAACATGTATAAACGATACCATAGGATATTTGTCATTTCCTTTTGACTTACTTAACCTAATATGATTACTTCTAGGCTCATCTGTACTCCTGAAGATGGCACTGTTCCTTTTTTTTCCCGAGGCTACTATTCCATTCGGTACGTATACCGCTTCTTCTTTGTCCATTTATCTGTTGATGGACATTTTGTTGGCTTGCCTGTCTTGGTTATTGAAAATATGGCTGCAGTGCATGTTTTCCTGTCTGTGCCTTTCCGATTCTGGTCTTCTTAGGGTATAGGCCCATTAGGGGATCAGCAACAACATATGGTAGCTCAGTTTTTACCTTTTAAATGCAGCTCCATTCTGTTCTCATGATTAGCTGTTACCAGTTTACATCCAACCAACAGCATAGTGGGTATGCCTTTCTCCACTAACCCGTCAGCATTCATTGTTTGTAGACGTTTTATGGATGGCATTTTGAATGCTGGGTGGCGAACTCTTTTTGTAGTTTGGATTTCCATCGAACCAATAATTTCTGATATTGAGCTTTTGTCCGTGTTCTTCTTTTTTTTTTAAATAACAGAGTGAGTAACACTTACCTCTTCAAACTCTTTTCTTGAAAAATTTTCCGTGTTGTGTACTTTTTTGGCCATTCCCAACCCCAGGATATTTTTTGAGGGCATGAGTCATTTAGAGCCCTGCAGTCCTTGTGAATATTAGTGACCATTAGCAGTAGATTGAAAGCTGCTGTTTGAGGAAATGGCCTTAGGGTGGCAGGATTTCTACGTTGCCAACTCTGCTTGCTAGGGAAACAGAACCTTGCTGCATGTTGTGCTTTTTGGTGGCAGATTAGAGTGGAATGTGCCCAGACAAACCCCCGTAAGGTTTAGCCTCCTTAATTCTTGTTTGTGTCTTTAAGTTGTAGTTGTTATCAGAGGAAATTTGATTGAAATATTTGATTGAATTTGTTCTGGGTGAACAGAATCTTGTTCATTCACACATATAAGTATATCTATTGATCTTTGGGTCCTTTTCCATGTAGGTTATTACAGAGTGTTGAGTAGACCACTCTTGGTATTCCATAGGTTTTTGGGGATGATATATTTTATATGTATTAGTATATGTTTGTTAACCCCAATATCCTAATTTATCCATTCCTCACAGCTTTTCTTTGGCTTAACCATAAGTGTGTCTTCTCAATGTGACATTGTCTTTCTCTGTGGAAATATGTTCAATTTAGGAATTTTCAGATGACATAAGTGATATCCTAGGATATTTGTGTCTCGCATTCTGACTTACTTCACGTTGTGTGATTATCTCTAGGCTCATCTGTGGTGCTGCCTATGCCATTCTTTTATTTTTTTCTTCATGACTAATATTCCAATGTGTCCATATACCATTTCTTCTTTGTCCATTCATTTGTTTATGGACCTTTTTTTGCTTCCATGTCTTGGCTACTTCAATATTGCTGCAGTGCACATTTGTCTGCCTCTGTCTTTCCGATTCTTTTGGTCTTAGGTTAGAGGCCCAAAAGGTACGCTGCCGCATCGTTTGGTAGCTCAATTTTTTCCTTTTAAAGCAGCTCCGTTCAGTTTTCGTTAGTGCTGATACCAGTTTACATCCCACCAGCAGCTAGAAGGTACACAGTTCTCTAAAACCCCTTCAGCGTTTATAGTTTGTAGACTTTTTGCTGATGGTCATTTGACTGGTGTGAGCTGAAACCATTCTGGAGGTTGGATTTGCATGTGGCTACTAATTCCTTATACTGAGCTTTAGGCATGTCCTGCTTTTTCTTTTCCTTTTTTTTTCTTAAAGAGTGAGTACAACTTCCCTCTTCATATTGCCTTCTTGACAAATTTGTCATGTGTTGAATTTTCTTGCCTATTCCCTACCCCAGGGCATTTTTGGAGGGCAGGTGTCATTTGCAGCCCTGCAGGCCTTGTGACTATTAAGCAACCATTAGCACTGGGTTTAAAGCTGCTGTTGTGGGAAACAGCCACAAGGCGGCAACATTATTACGTTCCCAACTGTTGTTACTAGGGCAACAGTGTCTTCCTGGAGGTAGTGTTGCGAGGTCGTAATTTAGAGTGGAATGTGCTGGGGCAAGCCCTCAGAAGGTTGTGTCTCCTTACTTATGTTTGTGTTTAAAATTTAATTTATATTTCTTACCGGAGTAAATTTGATTAGAGTGTTGTGATTGTCTGGCTGTACAGAATCTGCTCAATGATACATACATATGTCTGTTCATCTTCGGATCCGGTTACCATGTATGTTATTACAGAATGTTGAGTAGACCTCACTTGGTATTTGATAGGTGTTTTGTCATTATATATTTTATATGTATTGGTGACTTAACAATTCATATAGTTTATATGTTATATGTTTATAGACATTTAACATATATTAGTGTATGTATATTAGCCCCATAATCCTAATTTATCCATCCTCCCACCTTTCATTTTGGTTAACCATTAGTTTGTTTTATAAGTCTGTGAGTGTCTTTTTCTTTGGAAATATGTTCATTGGTAGCAATCTTAGGATAACATGTATAAACGATACCATAGGATATTTGTCATTCCCTTTTGATTTACTTAACCCAATATGATTACTTCTAGGCTCATCTGCACTACTGAAAACGGCACTGTTCATTTTCTTTCCGAGGCTACTATTCCATTGGGCACGTATACCGCTTCTTCTTTGTCCATTTATCTGTTGATGGACATTTTGTTTGCTTGCCTGTCTTGGCTATTGTAAATATGGCTGCTGTGCAGGTTTTCCTGTCTCTGCCTTTCCGATTCTGGTCTTCTTAGGGTATAGGCCCATTAGGGGCTCAGCTGCAAGATATGGTAGCTCAGTTTTTACCTTTTAAAAGCAGCTCCATTCTGTTCTCATGATTAGCTGTTAACAGTTTACATCCACCCAACAGCATAGTGGGTATGCCTTTCTCCACTAACCCGTCAGCATTCATTGTTTGTAGACTTTTTACGGATGGCATTTTGAATACTGGGTGGCGAAATCTTTTTGTAGTATGGATTTGCATCCAACCAATAATTCCTGATATTGAGCCTTTATCCATGTTCTTCTTTTTTTAAAATAACAGAGTGAGGAACACTTACCTCTTCAAACTGTTTTATTGTAAAGTCTTCCTTGTTGTCAAATTTTTTGGCTATTCCCAACCCCAGGACATTTTTTGAGGGCATGAGTCATTTACAGCCCTTCAGTCCTTGTGAATATTAGTGACCATTAGCAGTAGATTGAAAGCTGCTGTTTGAGGAAACGGCCTTAGGGTGGCAGCATTTCTAAGTTGTTAACTCTGCTTGCTTCGGAAATAGAACCCTGCTGCAAGTTGTGCTTTTTGGTTGCAGATTAGAGTGGAATGTGCCAGGCGAAACCCCCGTAAGGTTTAGCCTCCTTAATTCTTGTTTGTGACTTTAGGTTGTAGTTTTTATCAGAGGAAATTTGATTGAAAAATGTCTTTTGTTCTGGGTGAAAAGAATCTTGTTCATTTACACATATACATATATCTATTGATCTTTGGGTCCTTTTCCATGTCGGTTATTACATAGTTTTGAGTTGACCACTCTTGGTATTCCATAGGTCTTTGGGGATGATATATTTTATATGTATTAGTATATGTTTGTTAACCCCAATATCCTAATTTATCCATTCCTCACACCTTTTCTTTGGCTTAACCATAAGTGTGTCTTCTCAATGTGAGATTGTCTTTTTCTGTGGAAATATGTTCATTTTTATGAATTTTCAGATGACATAAGTGATATCCTAGGACATTTGTGTCTCGCATTCTGACTTACTTCACGTTGTGTGATTATCCCTAGGCTCATCTGTGGTGCTGCCTATGCCATTCTTTTCTTTTTTTTCGTGACTCATATTCCAATGTGTCCATATACCACTTCTTCTTTGTCCATTCATTTGTTTATGGACCTTCTTTTTGCTTCCATGTCTTGGCTATTTCAGTATTGCTGCAGTGCACATTTGCCTGCCTCTGTCTTTCCGATTCTGGTGGTCTTAGGTTATATGTCCAAAAGGTGCACTGCCGCATCATATGGTAGCTCAATTTTTTCTTTTAAAGCAGCTCCGTTCAGTTTGCATTAGTTCTGATACCACTTTACATCCCACCAGCACCTAGAAGGTACACAGTTCTCTAAAACCCTTTCAGCATTTATAGTTTGTAGACTTTTTGCTGATGGTCATTTGACTGGTGTGAGCTGAAACCATTCTGGAGGTTGCATTTGCATGTGGCTACTAATTCCTTATACTGAGCTTTAGGCACGTTCTGTTTCTTCTTTTCCTTTCTTTACTTAACGAGTAAGTACAACTTCCCTCTTCATATTGCCTTCTTGACAAATTTGTCATGTGTTGAATTTTCTTGCCTATTCCCTACCCCGCGGCATTTTTTGAGGGCAGGTGTCATTTACAGCCCTGCAGGCCTTGTGACTATTAAGGAACCAGTAGCACTGGGTTAAAAGCTGCTGTTGTGCGAAACAGCCACGAGGTGGCAGCATTATTACGTTCTCGACTCTTGTTACTAGGGCAACAGTCTTCCTGGAGGTAGTGTTGCGAGGTTGTAAATTAGAGTGGATTGTGCTGGGGCAAGCCCTCAGAAGGTTATGTCTCCTTACTTATGTTTGTTTTTTAAATTTAATTTATATTTCTTATCGGAATAAATTTGATTAGAGTGTTGTGATTGTCTGGCTGTACAGAATCTGCTCAATGATTCATACAAATGTCTGTTCATCTTCGGAGCCTGTTACCATGTATGTTATTACAGAATGTTGAGTAGACCTCGCTTGGTATTTGGTAGTTGTTTTGTCATTATATATTTTATATGTATTCGTGATTATATAATTCCTATAGTTTATATGTTATATGTTTATGGACATTTAACATACATTAGTATATGTATGTTAGCCCCATAATCCTAATTTATCCATCCTCCCACCTTTCATTTTGGTTAACCATTAGTTTGTTTTATAAGTCTGTGAGTGTCTTTTTCTTTGGAAATATGTTCATTGGTAGCAATCTTAGGATAACATGTATAAACGATACCATAGGATATTTGTCATTTCCTTTTGACTTACTTAACCTAATATGATTACTTCTAGGCTCATCTGTACTCCTGAAGATGGCACTGTTCCTTTTTTTTCCCGAGGCTACTATTCCATTCGGTACGTATACCGCTTCTTCTTTGTCCATTTATCTGTTGATGGACATTTTGTTGGCTTGCCTGTCTTGGTTATTGAAAATATGGCTGCAGTGCATGTTTTCCTGTCTGTGCCTTTCCGATTCTGGTCTTCTTAGGGTATAGGCCCATTAGGGGATCAGCAACAACATATGGTAGCTCAGTTTTTACCTTTTAAATGCAGCTCCATTCTGTTCTCATGATTAGCTGTTACCAGTTTACATCCAACCAACAGCATAGTGGGTATGCCTTTCTCCACTAACCCGTCAGCATTCATTGTTTGTAGACGTTTTATGGATGGCATTTTGAATGCTGGGTGGCGAACTCTTTTTGTAGTTTGGATTTCCATCGAACCAATAATTTCTGATATTGAGCTTTTGTCCGTGTTCTTCTTTTTTTTTTAAATAACAGAGTGAGTAACACTTACCTCTTCAAACTCTTTTCTTGAAAAATTTTCCGTGTTGTGTACTTTTTTGGCCATTCCCAACCCCAGGATATTTTTTGAGGGCATGAGTCATTTACAGCCCTGCAGTCCTTGTGAATATTAGTGACCATTAGCAGTAGATTGAAAGCTGCTGTTTGAGGAAATGGCCTTAGGGTGGCAGGATTTCTACGTTGCCAACTCTGCTTGCTAGGGAAACAGAACCTTGCTGCATGTTGTGCTTTTTGGTGGCAGATTAGAGTGGAATGTGCCCAGACAAACCCCCGTAAGGTTTAGCCTCCTTAATTCTTGTTTGTGTCTTTAAGTTGTAGTTGTTATCAGAGGAAATTTGATTGAAATATTTGATTGAATTTGTTCTGGGTGAACAGAATCTTGTTCATTCACACATATAAGTATATCTATTGATCTTTGGGTCCTTTTCCATGTAGGTTATTACAGAGTGTTGAGTAGACCACTCTTGGTATTCCATAGGTTTTTGGGGATGATATATTTTATATGTATTAGTATATGTTTGTTAACCCCAATATCCTAATTTATCCATTCCTCACAGCTTTTCTTTGGCTTAACCATAAGTGTGTCTTCTCAATGTGACATTGTCTTTCTCTGTGGAAATATGTTCAATTTAGGAATTTTCAGATGACATAAGTGATATCCTAGGACATTTGTGTCTCGCATTCTGACTTACTTCACGTTGTGTGATTATCTCTAGGCTCATCTGTGGTGCTGCCTATGCCATTGTTTTATTTTTTTCTTCATGACTAATATTCCAATGTATCCATATACCATTTCTTCTTTGTCCATTCATTTGTTTATGGACCTTTTTTTGCTTCCATGTCTTGGCTACTTCAATATTGCTGCAGTGCACATTTGTCTAGCTCTGTCTTTCTGATTCTTTTGGTCTTAGGTTAGAGGCCCAAAAGGTACGCTGCCGCATCGTATGGTAGCTCAATTTTTTCCTTTTAAAGCAGCTCCGTTCAGTTTTCGTTAGTGCTGATACCAGTTTACATCCCACCAGCAGCTAGAAGGTACACAGTTCTCTAAAACCCCTTCAGCGTTTATAGTTTGTAGACTTTTTGCTGATGGTCATTTGACTGGTGTGAGCTGAAACCATTCTGGAGGTTGGATTTGCATGTGGCTACTAATTCCTTATACTGAGCTTTAGGCATGTCCTGCTTTTTCTTTTCTTTTTTTTTCTTAAAGAGTGAGTACAACTTCCCTCTTCATATTGCCTTCTTGACAAATTTGTCATGTGTTGAATTTTCTTGCCTATTCCCTACCCCAGGGCATTTTTGGAGGGCAGGTGTCATTTGCAGCCCTGCAGGCCTTGTGACTATTAAGCAACCATTAGCACTGGGTTTAAAGCTGCTGTTGTGGGAAACAGCCACAAGGCGGCAACATTATTACGTTCCCAACTGTTGTTACTAGGGCAACAGTGTCTTCCTGGAGGTAGTGTTGCGGGGTCGTAATTTAGAGTGGAATGTGCTGGGGCAAGCCCTCAGAAGGTTGTGTCTCCTTACTTATGTTTGTGTTTAAAATTTAATTTATATTTCTTACCGGAGTAAATTTGATTAGAGTGTTGTGATTGTCTGGCTGTACAGAATCTGCTCAATGATACATACATATGTCTGTTCATCTTCGGATCCGGTTACCATGTATGTTATTACAGAAAGTTGAGTAGACCTCACTTGGTATTTGATAGGTGTTTTGTCATTATATATTTTATATGTATTGGTGACTTAACAATTCATATAGTTTATATGTTATATGTTTATAGACATTTAACATATATTAGTGTATGTATATTAGCCCCATAATCCTAATTTATCCATCCTCCCACCTTTCATTTTGGTTAACCATTAGTTTGTTTTATAAGTCTGTGAGTGTCTTTTTCTTTGGAAATATGTTCATTGGTAGCAATCTTAGGATAACATGTATAAACGATAACATAGGATATTTGTCATTCCCTTTTGATTTACTTAACCCAATATGATTACTTCTAGGCTCATCTGCACTACTGAAAACGGCACTGTTCATTTTCTTTCCGAGGCTACTATTCCATTGGGCACGTATACCGCTTCTTCTTTGTCCATTTATCTGTTGATGGACATTTTGTTTGCTTGCCTGTCTTGGCTATTGTAAATATGGCTGCTGTGCAGGTTTTCCTGTCTCTGCCTTTCCGATTCTGGTCTTCTTAGGGTATAGGCCCATTAGGGGCTCAGCTGCAAGATATGGTAGCTCAGTTTTTACCTTTTAAAAGCAGCTCGATTCTGTTCTCATGATTAGCTGTTAACAGTTTACATTCACCCAACAGCATAGTGGGTATGCCTTTCTCCACTAACCCGTCAGCATTCATTGTTTGTAGACTTTTTACGGATGGCATTTTGAATACTGGGTGGCGAAATCTTTTTGTAGTATGGATTTGCATCCAACCAATAATTCCTGATATTGAGCCTTTATCCATGTTCTTCTTTTTTTAAAATAACAGAGTGAGGAACACTTACCTCTTCAAACTGTTTTATTGTAAAGTCTTCCTTGTTGTCAAATTTTTTGGCTATTCCCAACCCCAGGACATTTTTTGAGGGCATGAGTCATTTACAGCCCTTCAGTCCTTGTGAATATTAGTGACCATTAGCAGTAGATTGAAAGCTGCTGTTTGAGGAAACGGCCTTAGGGTGGCAGCATTTCTAAGTTGTTAACTCTGCTTGCTTCAGAAACAGAACCCTGTTGCAAGTTGTGCTTTTTGGTTGCAGATTAGAGTGGAATGTGCCAGGAGAAACCCCCGTAAGGTTTAGCCTCCTTAATTCTTGTTTGTGACTTTAGGTTGTAGTTTTTATCAGAGGAAATTTGATTGAAAAATGTCTTTTGTTCTGGGTGAAAAGAATCTTGTTCATTTACACATATACATATATCTATTGATCTTTGGGTCCTTTTCCATGTCGGTTATTACATAGTTTTGAGTTGACCACTCTTGGTATTCCATAGGTCTTTGGGGATGATATATTTTATATGTATTAGTATATGTTTGTTAACCCCAATATCCTAATTTATCCATTCCTCACACCTTTTCTTTGGCTTAACCATAAGTGTGTCTTCTCAATGTGAGATTGTCTTTCTCTGTGGAAATATGTTCATTTTTATGAATTTTCAGATGACATAAGTGATATCCTAGGACATTTGTGTCTCGCATTCTGACTTACTTCACGTTGTGTGATTATCCCTGGGCTCATCTGTGGTGCTGCCTATGCCATTCTTTTCTTTTTTTTCGTGACTCATATTCCAATGTGTCCATATACCACTTCTTCTTTGTCCATTCATTTGTTTATGGACCTTCTTTTTGCTTCCATGTCTTGGCTATTTCAGTATTGCTGCAGTGCACATTTGCCTGCCTCTGTCTTTCCGATTCTGGTGGTCTTAGGTTATATGTCCAAAAGGTGCACTGCCGCATCATATGGTAGCTCAATTTTTTCTTTTAAAGCAGCTCCGTTCAGTTTTCATTAGTTCTGATACCACTTTACATCCCACCAGCACCTAGAAGGTACACAGTTCTCTAAAACCCTTTCAGCATTTATAGTTTGTAGACTTTTTGCTGATGGTCATTTGACTGGTGTGAGCTGAAGCCATTCTGGAGGTTGCATTTGCATGTGGCTACTAATTCCTTATACTGAGCTTTAGGCACGTTCTGTTTCTTCTTTTCCTTTCTTTACTTAACGAGTAAGTACAACTTCCCTCTTCATATTGCCTTCTTGACAAATTTGTCATGTGTTGAATTTTCTTGCCTATTCCCTACCCCGGGGCATTTTTTGAGGGCAGGTGTCATTTACAGCCCTGCAGGCCTTTTGACTATTAAGGAACCAGTAGCACTGGGTTAAAAGCTGCTGTTGTGCGAAACAGCCACAAGGTGGCAGCATTATTACTTTCTCGACTCTTGTTACTAGGGCAACAGTCTTCCTGGAGGTAGTGTTGCGAGGTTGTAAATTAGAGTGGATTGTGCTGGGGCAAGCTCTCAGAAGGTTATGTCTCCTTACTTATGTTTGTTTTTTAAATTTAATTTATATTTCTTATCGGAATAAATTTGATTAGAGTGTTGTGATTGTCTGGCTGTACAGAATCTGCTCAATGATTCATACAAATGTCTGTTCATCTTCGGAGCCTGTTACCATGTATGTTATTACAGAATGTTGAGTAGACCTCGCTTGGTATTTGGTAGTTGTTTTGTCATTATATATTTTATATGTATTGGTGATTATATAATTCCTATAGTTTATATGTTATATGTTTATAGACATTTAACATACATTAGTATATGTATGTTAGCCCCATAATCCTAATTTATCCATCCTCCCACCTTTCATTTTGGTTAACCATTAGTTTGTTTTATAAGTCTGTGAGTGTCTTTTTCTTTGGAAATATGTTCATTGGTAGCAATCTTAGGATAACATGTATAAACGATACCATAGGATATTTGTCATTTCCTTTTGACTTACTTAACCTAATATGATTACTTCTAGGCTCATCTGTACTCCTGAAGATGGCACTGTTCCTTTTTTTTCCCGAGGCTACTATTCCATTCGGTACGTATACCGCTTCTTCTTTGTCCATTTATCTGTTGATGGACATTTTGTTGGCTTGCCTGTCTTGGTTATTGAAAATATGGCTGCAGTGCATGTTTTCCTGTCTGTGCCTTTCCGATTCTGGTCTTCTTAGGGTATAGGCCCATTAGGGGATCAGCAACAACATATGGTAGCTCAGTTTTTACCTTTTAAATGCAGCTCCATTCTGTTCTCATGATTAGCTGTTACCAGTTTACATCCAACCAACAGCATAGTGGGTATGCCTTTCTCCACTAACCCGTCAGCATTCATTGTTTGTAGACGTTTTATGGATGGCATTTTGAATGCTGGGTGGCGAACTCTTTTTGTAGTTTGGATTTCCATCGAACCAATAATTTCTGATATTGAGCTTTTGTCCGTGTTCTTCTTTTTTTTTTAAATAACAGAGTGAGTAACACTTACCTCTTCAAACTCTTTTCTTGAAAAATTTTCCGTGTTGTGTACTTTTTTGGCCATTCCCAACCCCAGGATATTTTTTGAGGGCATGAGTCATTTAGAGCCCTGCAGTCCTTGTGAATATTAGTGACCATTAGCAGTAGATTGAAAGCTGCTGTTTGAGGAAATGGCCTTAGGGTGGCAGGATTTCTACGTTGCCAACTCTGCTTGCTAGGGAAACAGAACCTTGCTGCATGTTGTGCTTTTTGGTGGCAGATTAGAGTGGAATGTGCCCAGACAAACCCCCGTAAGGTTTAGCCTCCTTAATTCTTGTTTGTGTCTTTAAGTTGTAGTTGTTATCAGAGGAAATTTGATTGAAATATTTGATTGAATTTGTTCTGGGTGAACAGAATCTTGTTCATTCACACATATAAGTATATCTATTGATCTTTGGGTCCTTTTCCATGTAGGTTATTACAGAGTGTTGAGTAGACCACTCTTGGTATTCCATAGGTTTTTGGGGATGATATATTTTATATGTATTAGTATATGTTTGTTAACCCCAATATCCTAATTTATCCATTCCTCACAGCTTTTCTTTGGCTTAACCATAAGTGTGTCTTCTCAATGTGACATTGTCTTTCTCTGTGGAAATATGTTCAATTTAGGAATTTTCAGATGACATAAGTGATATCCTAGGACATTTGTGTCTCGCATTCTGACTTACTTCACGTTGTGTGATTATCTCTAGGCTCATCTGTGGTGCTGCCTATGCCATTCTTTTATTTTTTTCTTCATGACTAATATTCCAATGTGTCCATATACCATTTCTTCTTTGTCCATTCATTTGTTTATGGACCTTTTTTTGCTTCCATGTCTTGGCTACTTCAATATTGCTGCAGTGCACATTTGTCTAGCTCTGTCTTTCTGATTCTTTTGGTCTTAGGTTAGAGGCCCAAAAGGTACGCTGCCGCATCGTATGGTAGCTCAATTTTTTCCTTTTAAAGCAGCTCCGTTCAGTTTTCGTTAGTGCTGATACCAGTTTACATCCCACCAGCAGCTAGAAGGTACACAGTTCTCTAAAACCCCTTCAGCGTTTATAGTTTGTAGACTTTTTGCTGATGGTCATTTGACTGGTGTGAGCTGAAACCATTCTGGAGGTTGGATTTGCATGTGGCTACTAATTCCTTATACTGAGCTTTAGGCATGTCCTGCTTTTTCTTTTCTTTTTTTTTCTTAAAGAGTGAGTACAACTTCCCTCTTCATATTGCCTTCTTGACAAATTTGTCATGTGTTGAATTTTCTTGCCTATTCCCTACCCCAGGGCATTTTTGGAGGGCAGGTGTCATTTGCAGCCCTGCAGGCCTTGTGACTATTAAGCAACCATTAGCACTGGGTTTAAAGCTGCTGTTGTGGGAAACAGCCACAAGGCGGCAACATTATTACGTTCCCAACTGTTGTTACTAGGGCAACAGTGTCTTCCTGGAGGTAGTGTTGCGAGGTCGTAATTTAGAGTGGAATGTGCTGGGGCAAGCCCTCAGAAGGTTGTGTCTCCTTACTTATGTTTGTGTTTAAAATTTAATTTATATTTCTTACCGGAGTAAATTTGATTAGAGTGTTGTGATTGTCTGGCTGTACAGAATCTGCTCAATGATACATACATATGTCTGTTCATCTTCGGATCCGGTTACCATGTATGTTATTACAGAATGTTGAGTAGACCTCACTTGGTATTTGATAGGTGTTTTGTCATTATATATTTTATATGTATTGGTGACTTAACAATTCATATAGTTTATATGTTATATGTTTATAGACATTTAACATATATTAGTGTATGTATATTAGCCCCATAATCCTAATTTATCCATCCTCCCACCTTTCATTTTGGTTAACCATTAGTTTGTTTTATAAGTCTGTGAGTGTCTTTTTCTTTGGAAATATGTTCATTGGTAGCAATCTTAGGATAACATGTATAAACGATAACATAGGATATTTGTCATTCCCTTTTGATTTACTTAACCCAATATGATTACTTCTAGGCTCATCTGCACTACTGAAAACGGCACTGTTCATTTTCTTTCCGAGGCTACTATTCCATTGGGCACGTATACCGCTTCTTCTTTGTCCATTTATCTGTTGATGGACATTTTGTTTGCTTGCCTGTCTTGGCTATTGTAAATATGGCTGCTGTGCAGGTTTTCCTGTCTCTGCCTTTCCGATTCTGGTCTTCTTAGGGTTTGGCCCATTAGGGGCTCAGCTGCAAGATATGGTAGCTCAGTTTTTACCTTTTAAAAGCAGCTCGATTCTGTTCTCATGATTAGCTGTTAACAGTTTACATCCACCCAACAGCATAGTGGGTATGCCTTTCTCCACTAACCCGTCAGCATTCATTGTTTGTAGACTTTTTACGGATGGCATTTTGAATACTGGGTGGCGAAATCTTTTTGTAGTATGGATTTGCATCCAACCAATAATTCCTGATATTGAGCCTTTATCCATGTTCTTCTTTTTTTAAAATAACAGAGTGAGGAACACTTACCTCTTCAAACTGTTTTATTGTAAAGTCTTCCTTGTTGTCAAATTTTTTGGCTATTCCCAACCCCAGGACATTTTTTGAGGGCATGAGTCATTTACAGCCCTTCAGTCCTTGTGAATATTAGTGACTATTAGCAGTAGATTGAAAGCTGCTGTTTGAGGAAACGGCCTTAGGGTGGCAGCATTTCTAAGTTGTTAACTCTGCTTGCTTCGGAAATAGAACCCTGCTGCAAGTTGTGCTTTTTGGTTGCAGATTAGAGTGGAATGTGCCAGGCGAAACCCCCGTAAGGTTTAGCCTCCTTAATTCTTGTTTGTGACTTTAGGTTGTAGTTTTTATCAGAGGAAATTTGATTGAAAAATGTCTTTTGTTCTGGGTGAAAAGAATCTTGTTCATTTACACATATACATATATCTATTGATCTTTGGGTCCTTTTCCATGTCGGTTATTACATAGTTTTGAGTTGACCACTCTTGGTATTCCATAGGTCTTTGGGGATGATATATTTTATATGTATTAGTATATGTTTGTTAACCCCAATATCCTAATTTATCCATTCCTCACACCTTTTCTTTGGCTTAACCATAAGTGTGTCTTCTCAATGTGAGATTGTCTTTCTCTGTGGAAATATGTTCATTTTTATGAATTTTCAGATGACATAAGTGATATCCTAGGACATTTGTGTCTCGCATTCTGACTTACTTCACGTTGTGTGATTATCCCTAGGCTCATCTGTGGTGCTGCCTATGCCATTCTTTTCTTTTTTTTCGTGACTCATATTCCAATGTGTCCATATACCACTTCTTCTTTGTCCATTCATTTGTTTATGGACCTTCTTTTTGCTTCCATGTCTTGGCTATTTCAGTATTGCTGCAGTGCACATTTGCCTGCCTCTGTCTTTCCGATTCTGGTGGTCTTAGGTTATATGTCCAAAAGGTGCACTGCCGCATCATATGGTAGCTCAATTTTTTCTTTTAAAGCAGCTCCGTTCAGTTTTCATTAGTTCTGATACCACTTTACATCCCACCAGCACCTAGAAGGTACACAGTTCTCTAAAACCCTTTCAGCATTTATAGTTTGTAGACTTTTTGCTGATGGTCATTTGACTGGTGTGAGCTGAAACCATTCTGGAGGTTGCATTTGCATGTGGCTACTAATTCCTTATACTGAGCTTTAGGCACGTTCTGTTTCTTCTTTTCCTTTCTTTACTTAACGAGTAAGTACAACTTCCCTCTTCATATTGCCTTCTTGACAAATTTGTCATGTGTTGAATTTTCTTGCCTATTCCCTACCCCGTGGCATTTTTTGAGGGCAGGTGTCATTTACAGCCCTGCAGGCCTTGTGACTATTAAGGAACCAGTAGCACTGGGTTAAAAGCTGCTGTTGTGCGAAACAGCCACGAGGTGGCAGCATTATTACGTTCTCGACTCTTGTTACTAGGGCAACAGTCTTCCTGGAGGTAGTGTTGCGAGGTTGTAAATTAGAGTGGATTGTGCTGGGGCAAGCCCTCAGAAGGTTATGTCTCCTTACTTATGTTTGTTTTTTAAATTTAATTTATATTTCTTATCGGAATAAATTTGATTAGAGTGTTGTGATTGTCTGGCTGTACAGAATCTGCTCAATGATTCATACAAATGTCTGTTCATCTTCGGAGCCTGTTACCATGTATGTTATTACAGAATGTTGAGTAGACCTCGCTTGGTATTTGGTAGTTGTTTTGTCATTATATATTTTATATGTATTGGTGATTATATAATTCCTATAGTTTATATGTTATATGTTTATGGACATTTAACATACATTAGTATATGTATGTTAGCCCCATAATCCTAATTTATCCATCCTCCCACCTTTCATTTTGGTTAACCATTAGTTTGTTTTATAAGTCTGTGAGTGTCTTTTTCTTTGGAAATATGTTCATTGGTAGCAATCTTAGGATAACATGTATAAACGATACCATAGGATATTTGTCATTTCCTTTTGACTTACTTAACCTAATATGATTACTTCTAGGCTCATCTGTACTCCTGAAGATGGCACTGTTCCTTTTTTTTCCCGAGGCTACTATTCCATTCGGTACGTATACCACTTCTTCTTTGTCCATTTATCTGTTGATGGACATTTTGTTGGCTTGCCTGTCTTGGTTATTGAAAATATGGCTGCAGTGCATGTTTTCCTGTCTGTGCCTTTCCGATTCTGGTCTTCTTAGGGTATAGGCCCATTAGGGGATCAGCAACAACATATGGTAGCTCAGTTTTTACCTTTTAAATGCAGCTCCATTCTGTTCTCATGATTAGCTGTTACCAGTTTACATCCAACCAACAGCATAGTGGGTATGCCTTTCTCCACTAACCCGTCAGCATTCATTGTTTGTAGACGTTTTATGGATGGCATTTTGAATGCTGGGTGGCGAACTCTTTTTGTAGTTTGGATTTCCATCGAACCAATAATTTCTGATATTGAGCTTTTGTCCATGTTCTTCTTTTTTTTTTAAATAACAGAGTGAGTAACACTTACCTCTTCAAACTCTTTTCTTGAAAAATTTTCCGTGTTGTGTACTTTTTTGGCCATTCCCAACCCCAGGATATTTTTTGAGGGCATGAGTCATTTAGAGCCCTGCAGTCCTTGTGAATATTAGTGACCATTAGCAGTAGATTGAAAGCTGCTGTTTGAGGAAATGGCCTTAGGGTGGCAGGATTTCTACGTTGCCAACTCTGCTTGCTAGGGAAACAGAACCTTGCTGCATGTTGTGCTTTTTGGTGGCAGATTAGAGTGGAATGTGCCCAGACAAACCCCCGTAAGGTTTAGCCTACTTAATTCTTGTTTGTGTCTTTAAGTTGTAGTTGTTATCAGAGGAAATTTGATTGAAATATTTGATTGAATTTGTTCTGGGTGAACAGAATCTTGTTCATTCACACATATAAGTATATCTATTGATCTTTGGGTCCTTTTCCATGTAGGTTATTACAGAGTGTTGAGTAGACCACTCTTGGTATTCCATAGGTTTTTGGGGATGATATATTTTATATGTATTAGTATATGTTTGTTAACCCCAATATCCTAATTTATCCATTCCTCACAGCTTTTCTTTGGCTTAACCATAAGTGTGTCTTCTCAATGTGACATTGTCTTTCTCTGTGGAAATATGTTCAATTTAGGAATTTTCAGATGACATAAGTGATATCCTAGGACATTTGTGTCTCGCATTCTGACTTACTTCACGTTGTGTGATTATCTCTAGGCTCATCTGTGGTGCTGCCTATGCCATTGTTTTATTTTTTTCTTCATGACTAATATTCCAATGTATCCATATACCATTTCTTCTTTGTCCATTCATTTGTTTATGGACCTTTTTTTGCTTCCATGTCTTGGCTACTTCAATATTGCTGCAGTGCACATTTGTCTAGCTCTGTCTTTCTGATTCTTTTGGTCTTAGGTTAGAGGCCCAAAAGGTACGCTGCCGCATCGTATGGTAGCTCAATTTTTTCCTTTTAAAGCAGCTCCGTTCAGTTTTCGTTAGTGCTGATACCAGTTTACATCCCACCAGCAGCTAGAAGGTACACAGTTCTCTAAAACCCCTTCAGCGTTTATAGTTTGTAGACTTTTTGCTGATGGTCATTTGACTGGTGTGAGCTGAAACCATTCTGGAGGTTGGATTTGCATGTGGCTACTAATTCCTTATACTGAGCTTTAGGCATGTCCTGCTTTTTCTTTTCTTTTTTTTTCTTAAAGAGTGAGTACAACTTCCCTCTTCATATTGCCTTCTTGACAAATTTGTCATGTGTTGAATTTTCTTGCCTATTCCCTACCCCAGGGCATTTTTGGAGGGCAGGTGTCATTTGCAGCCCTGCAGGCCTTGTGACTATTAAGCAACCATTAGCACTGGGTTTAAAGCTGCTGTTGTGGGAAACAGCCACAAGGCGGCAACATTATTACGTTCCCAACTGTTGTTACTAGGGCAACAGTGTCTTCCTGGAGGTAGTGTTGCGAGGTCGTAATTTAGAGTGGAATGTGCTGGGGCAAGCCCTCAGAAGGTTGTGTCTCCTTACTTATGTTTGTGTTTAAAATTTAATTTATATTTCTTACCGGAGTAAATTTGATTAGAGTGTTGTGATTGTCTGGCTGTACAGAATCTGCTCAATGATACATACATATGTCTGTTCATCTTCGGATCCGGTTACCATGTATGTTATTACAGAATGTTGAGTAGACCTCACTTGGTATTTGATAGGTGTTTTGTCATTATATATTTTATATGTATTGGTGACTTAACAATTCATATAGTTTATATGTTATATGTTTATAGACATTTAACATATATTAGTGTATGTATATTAGCCCCATAATCCTAATTTATCCATCCTCCCACCTTTCATTTTGGTTAACCATTAGTTTGTTTTATAAGTCTGTGAGTGTCTTTTTCTTTGGAAATATGTTCATTGGTAGCAATCTTAGGATAACATGTATAAACGATAACATAGGATATTTGTCATTCCCTTTTGATTTACTTAACCCAATATGATTACTTCTAGGCTCATCTGCACTACTGAAAACGGCACTGTTCATTTTCTTTCCGAGGCTACTATTCCATTGGGCACGTATACCGCTTCTTCTTTGTCCATTTATCTGTTGATGGACATTTTGTTTGCTTGCCTGTCTTGGCTATTGTAAATATGGCTGCTGTGCAGGTTTTCCTGTCTCTGCCTTTCCGATTCTGGTCTTCTTAGGGTATAGGCCCATTAGGGGCTCAGCTGCAAGATATGGTAGCTCAGTTTTTACCTTTTAAAAGCAGCTCGATTCTGTTCTCATGATTAGCTGTTAACAGTTTACATCCACCCAACAGCATAGTGGGTATGCCTTTCTCCACTAACCCGTCAGCATTCATTGTTTGTAGACTTTTTACGGATGGCATTTTGAATACTGGGTGGCGAAATCTTTTTGTAGTATGGATTTGCATCCAACCAATAATTCCTGATATTGAGCCTTTATCCATGTTCTTCTTTTTTTAAAATAACAGAGTGAGGAACACTTACCTCTTCAAACTGTTTTATTGTAAAGTCTTCCTTGTTGTCAAATTTTTTGGCTATTCCCAACCCCAGGACATTTTTTGAGGGCATGAGTCATTTACAGCCCTTCAGTCCTTGTGAATATTAGTGACCATTAGCAGTAGATTGAAAGCTGCTGTTTGAGGAAACGGCCTTAGGGTGGCAGCATTTCTAAGTTGTTAACTCTGCTTGCTTCAGAAACAGAACCCTGCTGCAAGTTGTGCTTTTTGGTTGCAGATTAGAGTGGAATGTGCCAGGCGAAACCCCCGTAAGGTTTAGCCTCCTTAATTCTTGTTTGTGACTTTAGGTTGTAGTTTTTATCAGAGGAAATTTGATTGAAAAATGTCTTTTGTTCTGGGTGAAAAGAATCTTGTTCATTTACACATATACATATATCTATTGATCTTTGGGTCCTTTTCCATGTCGGTTATTACATAGTTTTGAGTTGACCACTCTTGGTATTCCATAGGTCTTTGGGGATGATATATTTTATATGTATTAGTATATGTTTGTTAACCCCAATATCCTAATTTATCCATTCCTCACACCTTTTCTTTGGCTTAACCATAAGTGTGTCTTCTCAATGTGAGATTGTCTTTCTCTGTGGAAATATGTTCATTTTTATGAATTTTCAGATGACATAAGTGATATCCTAGGACATTTGTGTCTCGCATTCTGACTTACTTCACGTTGTGTGATTATCCCTGGGCTCATCTGTGGTGCTGCCTATGCCATTCTTTTCTTTTTTTTCGTGACTCATATTCCAATGTGTCCATATACCACTTCTTCTTTGTCCATTCATTTGTTTATGGACCTTCTTTTTGCTTCCATGTCTTGGCTATTTCAGTATTGCTGCAGTGCACATTTGCCTGCCTCTGTCTTTCCGATTCTGGTGGTCTTAGGTTATATGTCCAAAAGGTGCACTGCCGCATCATATGGTAGCTCAATTTTTTCTTTTAAAGCAGCTCCGTTCAGTTTTCATTAGTTCTGATACCACTTTACATCCCACCAGCACCTAGAAGGTACACAGTTCTCTAAAACCCTTTCAGCATTTATAGTTTGTAGACTTTTTGCTGATGGTCATTTGACTGGTGTGAGCTGAAACCATTCTGGAGGTTGCATTTGCATGTGGCTACTAATTCCTTATACTGAGCTTTAGGCACGTTCTGTTTCTTCTTTTCCTTTCTTTACTTAACGAGTAAGTACAACTTCCCTCTTCATATTGCCTTCTTGACAAATTTGTCATGTGTTGAATTTTCTTGCCTATTCCCTACCCCGGGGCATTTTTTGAGGGCAGGTGTCATTTACAGCCCTGCAGGCCTTGTGACTATTAAGGAACCAGTAGCACTGGGTTAAAAGCTGCTGTTGTGCGAAACAGCCACAAGGTGGCAGCATTATTACTTTCTCGACTCTTGTTACTAGGGCAACAGTCTTCCTGGAGGTAGTGTTGCGAGGTTGTAAATTAGAGTGGATTGTGCTGGGGCAAGCTCTCAGAAGGTTATGTCTCCTTACTTATGTTTGTTTTTTAAATTTAATTTATATTTCTTATCGGAATAAATTTGATTAGAGTGTTGTGATTGTCTGGCTGTACAGAATCTGCTCAATGATTCATACAAATGTCTGTTCATCTTCGGAGCCTGTTACCATGTATGTTATTACAGAATGTTGAGTAGACCTCGCTTGGTATTTGGTAGTTGTTTTGTCATTATATATTTTATATGTATTGGTGATTATATAATTCCTATAGTTTATATGTTATATGTTTATAGACATTTAACATACATTAGTATATGTATGTTAGCCCCATAATCCTAATTTATCCATCCTCCCACCTTTCATTTTGGTTAACCATTAGTTTGTTTTATAAGTCTGTGAGTGTCTTTTTCTTTGGAAATATGTTCATTGGTAGCAATCTTAGGATAACATGTATAAACGATACCATAGGATATTTGTCATTTCCTTTTGACTTACTTAACCTAATATGATTACTTCTAGGCTCATCTGTACTCCTGAAGATGGCACTGTTCCTTTTTTTTCCCGAGGCTACTATTCCATTCGGAACGTATACCGATTCTTCTTTGTCCATTTATCTGTTGATGGACATTTTGTTGGCTTGCCTGTCTTGGTTATTGAAAATATGGCTGCAGTGCATGTTTTCCTGTCTGTGCCTTTCCGATTCTGGTCTTCTTAGGGTATAGGCCCATTAGGGGATCAGCAACAACATATGGTAGCTCAGTTTTTACCTTTTAAATGCAGCTCCATTCTGTTCTCATGATTAGCTGTTACCAGTTTACATCCAACCAACAGCATAATGGGTATGCCTTTCTCCACTAACCCGTCAGCATTCATTGTTTGTAGACGTTTTATGGATGGCATTTTGAATGCTGGGTGGCGAACTCTTTTTGTAGTTTGGATTTCCATCGAACCAATAATTTCTGATATTGAGCTTTTGTCCATGTTCTTCTTTTTTTTTTAAATAACAGAGTGAGTAACACTTACCTCTTCAAACTCTTTTCTTGAAAAATTTTCCGTGTTGTGTACTTTTTTGGCCATTCCCAACCCCAGGATATTTTTTGAGGGCATGAGTCATTTACAGCCCTGCAGTCCTTGTGAATATTAGTGACCATTAGCAGTAGATTGAAAGCTGCTGTTTGAGGAAATGGCCTTAGGGTGGCAGGATTTCTACGTTGCCAACTCTGCTTGCTAGGGAAACAGAACCTTGCTGCATGTTGTGCTTTTTGGTGGCAGATTAGAGTGGAATGTGCCCAGACACACCCCCGTAAGGTTTAGCCTCCTTAATTCTTGTTTGTGTCTTTAAGTTGTAGTTGTTATCAGAGGAAATTTGATTGAAATATTTGATTGAATTTGTTCTGGGTGAACAGACTCTTGTTCATTCACACATATAAGTATATCTATTGATCTTTGGGTCCTTTTCCATGTAGGTTATTACAGAGTGTTGAGTAGACCACTCTTGGTATTCCATAGGTTTTTGGGGATGATATATTTTATATGTATTAGTATATGTTTGTTAACCCCAATATCCTAATTTATCCATTCCTCACAGCTTTTCTTTGGCTTAACCATAAGTGTGTCTTCTCAATGTGACATTGTCTTTCTCTGTGGAAATATGTTCAATTTAGGAATTTTCAGATGACATAAGTGATATCCTAGGACATTTGTGTCTCGCATTCTGACTTACTTCACGTTGTGTGATTATCTCTAGGCTCATCTGTGGTGCTGCCTATGCCATTCTTTTATTTTTTTCTTCATGACTAATATTCCAATGTGTCCATATACCATTTCTTCTTTGTCCATTCATTTGTTTATGGACCTTTTTTTGCTTCCATGTCTTGGCTACTTCAATATTGCTGCAGTGCACATTTGTCTGCCTCTGTCTTTCCGATTCTTTTGGTCTTAGGTTAGAGGCCCAAAAGGTACGCTGCCGCATCGTATGGTAGCTCAATTTTTTCCTTTTAAAGCAGCTCCGTTCAGTTTTCGTTAGTGCTGATACCAGTTTACATCCCACCAGCAGCTAGAAGGTACACAGTTCTCTAAAACCCCTTCAGCGTTTATAGTTTGTAGACTTTTTGCTGATGGTCATTTGACTGGTGTGAGCTGAAACCATTCTGGAGGTTGGATTTGCATGTGGCTACTAATTCCTTATACTGAGCTTTAGGCATGTCCTGCTTTTTCTTTTCCTTTTTTTTTCTTAAAGAGTGAGTACAACTTCCCTCTTCATATTGCCTTCTTGACAAATTTGTCATGTGTTGAATTTTCTTGCCTATTCCCTACCCCAGGGCATTTTTGGAGGGCAGGTGTCATTTGCAGCCCTGCAGGCCTTGTGACTATTAAGCAACCATTAGCACTGGGTTTAAAGCTGCTGTTGTGGGAAACAGCCACAAGGCGGCAACATTATTACGTTCCCAACTGTTGTTACTAGGGCAACAGTGTCTTCCTGGAGGTAGTATTGCGAGGTCGTAATTTAGAGTGGAATGTGCTGGGGCAAGCCCTCAGAAGGTTGTGTCTCCTTACTTATGTTTGTGTTTAAAATTTAATTTATATTTCTTACCGGAGTAAATTTGATTAGAGTGTTGTGATTGTCTGGCTGTACAGAATCTGCTCAATGATACATACATATGTCTGTTCATCTTCGGATCCGGTTACCATGTATGTTATTACAGAATGTTGAGTAGACCTCACTTGGTATTTGATAGGTGTTTTGTCATTATATATTTTATATGTATTGGTGACTTAACAATTCATATAGTTTATATGTTATATGTTTATAGACATTTAACATATATTAGTGTATGTATATTAGCCCCATAATCCTAATTTATCCATCCTCCCACCTTTCATTTTGGTTAACCATTAGTTTGTTTTATAAGTCTGTGAGTGTCTTTTTCTTTGGAAATATGTTCATTGGTAGCAATCTTAGGATAACATGTATAAACGATAACATAGGATATTTGTCATTCCCTTTTGATTTACTTAACCCAATATGATTACTTCTAGGCTCATCTGCACTACTGAAAACGGCACTGTTCATTTTCTTTCCGAGGCTACTATTCCATTGGGCACGTATACCGCTTCTTCTTTGTCCATTTATCTGTTGATGGACATTTTGTTTGCTTGCCTGTCTTGGCTATTGTAAATATGGCTGCTGTGCAGGTTTTCCTGTCTCTGCCTTTCCGATTCTGGTCTTCTTAGGGTATAGGCCCATTAGGGGCTCAGCTGCAAGATATGGTAGCTCAGTTTTTACCTTTTAAAAGCAGCTCCATTCTGTTCTCATGATTAGCTGTTAACAGTTTACATCCTGCCAACAGCATAGTGGGTATGCCTTTCTCCACTAACCCGTCAGCATTCATTGTTTGTAGACTTTTTACGGATGGCATTTTGAATACTGGGTGGCGAAATCTTTTTGTAGTATGGATTTGCATCCAACCAATAATTCCTGATATTGAGCCTTTATCCATGTTCTTCTTTTTTTAAAATAACAGAGTGAGGAACACTTACCTCTTCAAACTGTTTTATTGTAAAGTCTTCCTTGTTGTCAAATTTTTTGGCTATTCCCAACCCCAGGACATTTTTTGAGGGCATGAGTCATTTACAGCCCTTCAGTCCTTGTGAATATTAGTGACCATTAGCAGTAGATTGAAAGCTGCTGTTTGAGGAAACGGCCTTAGGGTGGCAGCATTTCTAAGTTGTTAACTCTGCTTGCTTCAGAAACAGAACCCTGCTGCAAGTTGTGCTTTTTGGTTGCAGATTAGAGTGGAATGTGCCAGGAGAAACCCCCGTAAGGTTTAGCCTCCTTAATTCTTGTTTGTGACTTTAGGTTGTAGTTTTTATCAGAGGAAATTTGATTGAAAAATGTCTTTTGTTCTGGGTGAAAAGAATCTTGTTCATTTACACATATACATATATCTATTGATCTTTGGGTCCTTTTCCATGTCGGTTATTACATAGTTTTGAGTTGACCACTCTTGGTATTCCATAGGTCTTTGGGGATGATATATTTTATATGTATTAGTATATGTTTGTTAACCCCAATATCCTAATTTATCCATTCCTCACACCTTTTCTTTGGCTTAACCATAAGTGTGTCTTCTCAATGTGAGATTGTCTTTCTCTGTGGAAATATGTTCATTTTTATGAATTTTCAGATGACATAAGTGATATCCTAGGACATTTGTGTCTCGCATTCTGACTTACTTCACATTGTGTGATTATCCCTAGGGTCATCTGTGGTGCTGCCTATGCCATTCGTTTCTTTTTTTTCGTGACTCATATTCCAATGTGTCCATATACCACTTCTTCTTTGTCCATTCATTTGTTTATGGACCTTCTTTTTGCTTCCATGTCTTGGCTATTTCAGTATTGCTGCAGTGCACATTTGCCTGCCTCTGTCTTTCCGATTCTGGTGGTCTTAGGTTATATGTCCAAAAGGTGCACTGCCGCATCATATGGTAGCTCAATTTTTTCTTTTAAAGCAGCTCCGTTCAGTTTTCATTAGTTCTGATACCACTTTACATCCCACCAGCAGCTAGAAGGTACACAGTTCTCTAAAACCCTTTCAGCATTTATAGTTTGTAGATTTTTGCTGATGGTCATTTGACTGGTGTGAGCTGGAACCATTCTGGAGGTTGCATTTGCATGTGGCTACTAATTCCTTATACTGAGCTTTAGGCACATTCTGTTTCTTCTTTTCCTTTCTTTACTTAACGAGTAAGTACAACTTCCCTCTTCATATTGCCTTCTTGACAAATTTGTCATGTGTTGAATTTTCTTGCCTATTCCCTACCCCGGGGCATTTTTTGAGGGCAGGTGTCATTTACACCCCTGCAGGCCTTGTGACTATTAAGGAACCAGTAGCACTGGGTTAAAAGCTGCTGTTGTGTGAAATAGCCACAAGGTGGCAGCATTATTACGTTCTCGACTCTTGTTACTAGGGCAACAGTCTTCCTGGAGGTAGTGTTGCGAGGTTGTAAATTAGAGTGGATTGTGCTGGGGCAAGCTCTCAGAAGGTTATGTCTCCTTACTTATGTTTGTTTTTTAAATTTAATTTATATTTCTTATCGGAATAAATTTGATTAGAGTGTTGTGATTGTCTGGCTGTACAGAATCTGCTCAATGATTCATACAAATGTCTGTTCATCTTCGGAGCCTGTTACCATGTATGTTATTACAGAATGTTGAGTAGACCTCGCTTGGTATTTGGTAGTTGTTTTGTCATTATATATTTTATATGTATTGGTGATTATATAATTCCTATAGTTTATATGTTATATGTTTATAGACATTTAACATACATTAGTATATGTATGTTAGCCCCATAATCCTAATTTATCCATCCTCCCACCTTTCATTTTGGTTAACCATTAGTTTGTTTTATAAGTCTGTGAGTGTCTTTTTCTTTGGAAATATGTTCATTGGTAGCAAACTTAGGATAACATGTATAAACGATACCATAGGATATTTGTCATTTCCTTTTGACTTACTTAACCTAATATGATTACTTCTAGGCTCATCTGTACTCCTGAAGATGGCACTGTTCCTTTTTTTTCCCGAGGCTACTATTCCATTCGGAACGTATACCGATTCTTCTTTGTCCATTTATCTGTTGATGGACATTTTGTTGGCTTGCCTGTCTTGGTTATTGAAAATATGGCTGCAGTGCATGTTTTCCTGTCTGTGCCTTTCCGATTCTGGTCTTCTTAGGGTATAGGCCCATTAGGGGATCAGCAACAACATATGGTAGCTCAGTTTTTACCTTTTAAATGCAGCTCCCTTCTGTTCTCATGATTAGCTGTTACCAGTTTACATCCAACCAACAGCATAGTGGGTATGCCTTTCTCCACTAACCTGTCAGCATTCATTGTTTGTAGACGTTTTATGGATGCCATTTTGAATGCTGGGTGGCGAACTCTTTTTGTAGTTTGGATTTCCATCGAACCAATAATTTCTGATATTGAGCTTTTGTCCATGTTCTTCTTTTTTTTTTAAATAACAGAGTGAGTAACACTTACCTCTTCAAACTCTTTTCTTGAAACATTTTCCGTGTTGTGTACTTTTTTGGCCATTCCCAACCCCAGGATATTTTTTGAGGGCATGAGTCATTTACAGCCCTGCAGTCCTTGTGAATAATAGTGACCATTAGCAGTAGATTGAAAGCTGCTGTTTGAGGAAATGGCCTTAGGGTGGCAGGATTTCTACGTTGCCAATTCTGCTTGCTAGGGAAACAGAACCTTGCTGCATGTTGTGCTTTTTGGTTGCAGATTAGAGTGGAATGTGCCCAGACAAACCCCCGTAAGGTTTAGCCTCCTTAATTCTTGTTTGTGTCTTTAAGTTGTAGTTGTTATCAGAGGAAATTTGATTGAAATATTTGATTGAATTTGTTCTGGGTGAACAGACTCTTGTTCATTCACACATATAAGTATATCTATTGATCTTTGGGTCCTTTTCCATGTAGGTTATTACAGAGTGTTGAGTAGACCACTCTTGGTATTCCATAGGTTTTTGGGGATGATATATTTTATATGTATTAGTATATGTTTGTTAACCCCAATATCCTAATTTATCCATTCCTCACAGCTTTTCTTTGGCTTAACCATAAGTGTGTCTTCTCAATGTGACATTGTCTTTCTCTGTGGAAATATGTTCAATTTAGGAATTTTCAGATGACATAAGTGATATCCTAGGACATTTGTGTCTCGCATTCTGACTTACTTCACGTTGTGTGATTATCTCTAGGCTCATCTGTGGTGCTGCCTATGCCATTCTTTTATTTTTTTCTTCATGACTAATATTCCAATGTGTCCATATACCATTTCTTCTTTGTCCATTCATTTGTTTATGGACCTTTTTTTGCTTCCATGTCTTGGCTACTTCAATATTGCTGCAGTGCACATTTGTCTGCCTCTGTCTTTCCGATTCTTTTGGTCTTAGGTTAGAGGCCCAAAAGGTACGCTGCCGCATCGTATGGTAGCTCAATTTTTTCCTTTTAAAGCAGCTCCGTTCAGTTTTCGTTAGTGCTGATACCAGTTTACATCCCACCAGCAGCTAGAAGGTACACAGTTCTCTAAAACCCCTTCAGCGTTTATAGTTTGTAGACTTTTTGCTGATGGTCATTTGACTGGTGTGAGCTGAAACCATTCTGGAGGTTGGATTTGCATGTGGCTACTAATTCCTTATACTGAGCTTTAGGCATGTCCTGCTTTTTCTTTTCCTTTTTTTTTCTTAAAGAGTGAGTACAACTTCCCTCTTCATATTGCCTTCTTGACAAATTTGTCATGTGTTGAATTTTCTTGCCTATTCCCTACCCCAGGGCATTTTTGGAGGGCAGGTGTCATTTGCAGCCCTGCAGGCCTTGTGACTATTAAGCAACCATTAGCACTGGGTTTAAAGCTGCTGTTGTGGGAAACAGCCACAAGGCGGCAACATTATTACGTTCCCAACTGTTGTTACTAGGGCAACAGTGTCTTCCTGGAGGTAGTGTTGCGAGGTCGTAATTTAGAGTGGAATGTGCTGGGGCAAGCCCTCAGAAGGTTGTGTCTCCTTACTTATGTTTGTGTTTAAAATTTAATTTATATTTCTTACCGGAGTAAATTTGATTAGAGTGTTGTGATTGTCTGGCTGTACAGAATCTGCTCAATGATACATACATATGTCTGTTCATCTTCGGATCCGGTTACCATGTATGTTATTACAGAATGTTGAGTAGACCTCACTTGGTATTTGATAGGTGTTTTGTCATTATATATTTTATATGTATTGGTGACTTAACAATTCATATAGTTTATATGTTATATGTTTATAGACATTTAACACATATTAGTGTATGTATATTAGCCCCATAATCCTAATTTATCCATCCTCCCACCTTTCATTTTGGTTAACCATTAGTTTGTTTTATAAGTCTGTGAGTGTCTTTTTCTTTGGAAATATGTTCATTGGTAGCAATCTTAGGATAACATGTATAAACGATAACATAGGATATTTGTCATTCCCTTTTGATTTACTTAACCCAATATGATTACTTCTAGGCTCATCTGCACTACTGAAAACGGCACTGTTCATTTTCTTTCCGAGGCTACTATTCCATTGGGCACGTATACCGCTTCTTCTTTGTCCATTTATCTGTTGATGGACATTTTGTTTGCTTGCCTGTCTTGGCTATTGTAAATATGGCTGCTGTGCAGGTTTTCCTGTCTCTGCCTTTCCGATTCTGGTCTTCTTAGGGTATAGGCCCATTAGGGGCTCAGCTGCAAGATATGGTAGCTCAGTTTTTACCTTTTAAAAGCAGCTCCATTCTGTTCTCATGATTAGCTGTTAACAGTTTACATCCAGCCAACAGCATAGTGGGTATGCCTTTCTCCACTAACCCGTCAGCATTCATTGTTTGTAGACTTTTTACGGATGGCATTTTGAATACTGGGTGGCGAAATCTTTTTGTAGTATGGATTTGCATCCAACCAATAATTCCTGATATTGAGCCTTTATCCATGTTCTTCTTTTTTTAAAATAACAGAGTGAGGAACACTTACCTCTTCAAACTGTTTTATTGTAAAGTCTTCCTTGTTGTCAAATTTTTTGGCTATTCCCAACCCCAGGACATTTTTTGAGGGCATGAGTCATTTACAGCCCTTCAGTCCTTGTGAATATTAGTGACCATTAGCAGTAGATTGAAAGCTGCTGTTTGAGGAAACGGCCTTAGGGTGGCAGCATTTCTAAGTTGTTAACTCTGCTTGCTTCAGAAACAGAACCCTGCTGCAAGTTGTGCTTTTTGGTTGCAGATTAGAGTGGAATGTGCCAGGAGAAACCCCCGTAAGGTTTAGCCTCCTTAATTCTTGTTTGTGACTTTAGGTTGTAGTTTTTATCAGAGGAAATTTGATTGAAAAATGTCTTTTGTTCTGGGTGAAAAGAATCTTGTTCATTTACACATATACATATATCTATTGATCTTTGGGTCCTTTTCCATGTCGGTTATTACATAGTTTTGAGTTGACCACTCTTGGTATTCCATAGGTCTTTGGGGATGATATATTTTATATGTATTAGTATATGTTTGTTAACCCCAATATCCTAATTTATCCATTCCTCACACCTTTTCTTTGGCTTAACCATAAGTGTGTCTTCTCAATGTGAGATTGTCTTTCGCTGTGGAAATATGTTCATTTTTATGAATTTTCAGATGACATAAGTGATATCCTAGGACATTTGTGTCTCGCATTCTGACTTACTTCACGTTGTGTGATTATCCCTGGGCTCATCTGTGGTGCTGCCTATGCCATTCTTTTCTTTTTTTTCGTGACTCATATTCCAATGTGTCCATATACCACTTCTTCTTTGTCCATTCATTTGTTTATGGACCTTCTTTTTGCTTCCATGTCTTGGCTAGTTCAGTATTGCTGCAGTGCACATTTGCCTGCCTCTGTCTTTCCGATTCTGGTGGTCTTAGGTTATATGTCCAAAAGGTGCACTGCCGCATCATATGGTAGCTCAATTTTTTCTTTTAAAGCAGCTCCGTTCAGTTTTCATTAGTTCTGATACCACTTTACATCCCACCAGCACCTAGAAGGTACACAGTTCTCTAAAACCCTTTCAGCATTTATAGTTTGTAGACTTTTTGCTGATGGTCATTTGACTGGTGTGAGCTGAAACCATTCTGGAGGTTGCATTTGCATGTGGCTACTAATTCCTTATACTGAGCTTTAGGCACGTTCTGTTTCTTCTTTTCCTTTCTTTACTTAACGAGTAAGTACAACTTCCCTCTTCATATTGCCTTCTTGACAAATTTGTCATGTGTTGAATTTTCTTGCCTATTCCCTACCCCGGGGCATTTTTTGAGGGCAGGTGTCATTTACAGCCCTGCAGGCCTTGTGACTATTAAGGAACCAGTAGCACTGGGTTAAAAGCTGCTGTTGTGCGAAACAGCCACAAGGTGGCAGCATTATTACTTTCTCGACTCTTGTTACTAGGGCAACAGTCTTCCTGGAGGTAGTGTTGCGAGGTTGTAAATTAGAGTGGATTGTGCTGGGGCAAGCTCTCAGAAGGTTATGTCTCCTTACTTATGTTTGTTTTTTAAATTTAATTTATATTTCTTATCGGAATAAATTTGATTAGAGTGTTGTGATTGTCTGGCTGTACAGAATCTGCTCAATGATTCATACAAATGTCTGTTCATCTTCGGAGCCTGTTACCATGTATGTTATTACAGAATGTTGAGTAGACCTCGCTTGGTATTTGGTAGTTGTTTTGTCATTATATATTTTATATGTATTGGTGATTATATAATTCCTATAGTTTATATGTTATATGTTTATAGACATTTAACATACATTAGTATATGTATGTTAGCCCCATAATCCTAATTTATCCATCCTCCCACCTTTCATTTTGGTTAACCATTAGTTTGTTTTATAAGTCTGTGAGTGTCTTTTTCTTTGGAAATATGTTCATTGGTAGCAATCTTAGGATAACATGTATAAACGATACCATAGGATATTTGTCATTTCCTTTTGACTTACTTAACCTAATATGATTACTTCTAGGCTCATCTGTACTCCTGAAGATGGCACTGTTCCTTTTTTTTCCCGAGGCTACTATTCCATTCGGTACGTATACCGCTTCTTCTTTGTCCATTTATCTGTTGATGGACATTTTGTTGGCTTGCCTGTCTTGGTTATTGAAAATATGGCTGCAGTGCATGTTTTCCTGTCTGTGCCTTTCCGATTCTGGTCTTCTTAGGGTATAGGCCCATTAGGGGATCAGCAACAACATATGGTAGCTCAGTTTTTACCTTTTAAATGCAGCTCCATTCTGTTCTCATGATTAGCTGTTACCAGTTTACATCCAAGCAACAGCATAGTGGGTATGCCTTTCTCCACTAACCCGTCAGCATTCATTGTTTGTAGACGTTTTATGGATGGCATTTTGAATGCTGGGTGGCGAACTCTTTTTGTAGTTTGGATTTCCATCGAACCAATAATTTCTGATATTGAGCTTTTGTCCATGTTCCTCTTTTTTTTTTAAATAACAGAGTGAGTAACACTTACCTCTTCAAACTCTTTTCTTGAAACATTTTCCGTGTTGTGTACTTTTTTGGCCATTCCCAACCCCAGGATATTTTTTGAGGGCATGAGTCATTTACAGCCCTGCAGTCCTTGTGAATATTAGTGACCATTAGCAGTAGATTGAAAGCTGCTGTTTGAGGAAATGGCCTTAGGGTGGCAGGATTTCTACGTTGCCAATTCTGCTTGCTAGGGAAACAGAACCTTGCTGCATGTTGTGCTTTTTGGTTGCAGATTAGAGTGGAATGTGCCCAGACAAACCCCCGTAAGGTTTAGCCTCCTTAATTCTTGTTTGTGTCTTTAAGTTGTAGTTGTTATCAGAGGAAATTTGATTGAAATATTTGATTGAATTTGTTCTGGGTGAACAGACTCTTGTTCATTCACACATATAAGTATATCTATTGATCTTTGGGTCCTTTTCCATGTAGGTTATTACAGAGTGTTGAGTAGACCACTCTTGGTATTCCATAGGTTTTTGGGGATGATATATTTTATATGTATTAGTATATGTTTGTTAACCCCAATATCCTAATTTATCCATTCCTCACAGCTTTTCTTTGGCTTAACCATAAGTGTGTCTTCTCAATGTGACATTGTCTTTCTCTGTGGAAATATGTTCAATTTAGGAATTTTCAGATGACATAAGTGATATCCTAGGACATTTGTGTCTCGCATTCTGACTTACTTCACGTTGTGTGATTATCTCTAGGCTCATCTGTGGTGCTGCCTATGCCATTCTTTTATTTTTTTCTTCATGACTAATATTCCAATGTGTCCATATACCATTTCTTCTTTGTCCATTCATTTGTTTATGGACCTTTTTTTGCTTCCATGTCTTGGCTACTTCAATATTGCTGCAGTGCACATTTGTCTGCCTCTGTCTTTCCGATTCTTTTGGTCTTAGGTTAGAGGCCCAAAAGGTACGCTGCCGCATCGTATGGTAGCTCAATTTTTTCCTTTTAAAGCAGCTCCGTTCAGTTTTCGTTAGTGCTGATACCAGTTTACATCCCACCAGCAGCTAGAAGGTACACAGTTCTCTAAAACCCCTTCAGCGTTTATAGTTTGTAGACTTTTTGCTGATGGTCATTTGACTGGTGTGAGCTGAAACCATTCTGGAGGTTGGATTTGCATGTGGCTACTAATTCCTTATACTGAGCTTTAGGCATGTCCTGCTTTTTCTTTTCCTTTTTTTTTCTTAAAGAGTGAGTACAACTTCCCTCTTCATATTGCCTTCTTGACAAATTTGTCATGTGTTGAATTTTCTTGCCTATTCCCTACCCCAGGGCATTTTTGGAGGGCAGGTGTCATTTGCAGCCCTGCAGGCCTTGTGACTATTAAGCAACCATTAGCACTGGGTTTAAAGCTGCTGTTGTGGGAAACAGCCACAAGGCGGCAACATTATTACGTTCCCAACTGTTGTTACTAGGGCAACAGTGTCTTCCTGGAGGTAGTGTTGCGAGGTCGTAATTTAGAGTGGAATGTGCTGGGGCAAGCCCTCAGAAGGTTGTGTCTCCTTACTTATGTTTGTGTTTAAAATTTAATTTATATTTCTTACCGGAGTAAATTTGATTAGAGTGTTGTGATTGTCTGGCTGTACAGAATCTGCTCAATGATACATACATATGTCTGTTCATCTTCGGATCCGGTTACCATGTATGTTATTACAGAATGTTGAGTAGACCTCACTTGGTATTTGATAGGTGTTTTGTCATTATATATTTTATATGTATTGGTGACTTAACAATTCATATAGTTTATATGTTATATGTTTATAGACATTTAACACATATTAGTGTATGTATATTAGCCCCATAATCCTAATTTATCCATCCTCCCACCTTTCATTTTGGTTAACCATTAGTTTGTTTTATAAGTCTGTGAGTGTCTTTTTCTTTGGAAATATGTTCATTGGTAGCAATCTTAGGATAACATGTATAAACGATAACATAGGATATTTGTCATTCCCTTTTGATTTACTTAACCCAATATGATTACTTCTAGGCTCATCTGCACTACTGAAAACGGCACTGTTCATTTTCTTTCCGAGGCTACTATTCCATTGGGCACGTATACCGCTTCTTCTTTGTCCATTTATCTGTTGATGGACATTTTGTTTGCTTGCCTGTCTTGGCTATTGTAAATATGGCTGCTGTGCAGGTTTTCCTGTCTCTGCCTTTCCGATTCTGGTCTTCTTAGGGTATAGGCCCATTAGGGGCTCAGCTGCAAGATATGGTAGCTCAGTTTTTACCTTTTAAAAGCAGCTCCATTCTGTTCTCATGATTAGCTGTTAACAGTTTACATCCAGCCAACAGCATAGTGGGTATGCCTTTCTCCACTAACCCGTCAGCATTCATTGTTTGTAGACTTTTTACGGATGGCATTTTGAATACTGGGTGGCGAAATCTTTTTGTAGTATGGATTTGCATCCAACCAATAATTCCTGATATTGAGCCTTTATCCATGTTCTTCTTTTTTTAAAATAACAGAGTGAGGAACACTTACCTCTTCAAACTGTTTTATTGTAAAGTCTTCCTTGTTGTCAAATTTTTTGGCTATTCCCAACCCCAGGACATTTTTTGAGGGCATGAGTCATTTACAGCCCTTCAGTCCTTGTGAATATTAGTGACCATTAGCAGTAGATTGAAAGCTGCTGTTTGAGGAAACGGCCTTAGGGTGGCAGCATTTCTAAGTTGTTAACTCTGCTTGCTTCAGAAACAGAACCCTGCTGCAAGTTGTGCTTTTTGGTTGCAGATTAGAGTGGAATGTGCCAGGAGAAACCCCCGTAAGGTTTAGCCTCCTTAATTCTTGTTTGTGACTTTAGGTTGTAGTTTTTATCAGAGGAAATTTGATTGAAAAATGTCTTTTGTTCTGGGTGAAAAGAATCTTGTTCATTTACACATATACATATATCTATTGATCTTTGGGTCCTTTTCCATGTCGGTTATTACATAGTTTTGAGTTGACCACTCTTGGTATTCCATAGGTCTTTGGGGATGATATATTTTATATGTATTAGTATATGTTTGTTAACCCCAATATCCTAATTTATCCATTCCTCACACCTTTTCTTTGGCTTAACCATAAGTGTGTCTTCTCAATGTGAGATTGTCTTTCTCTGTGGAAATATGTTCATTTTTATGAATTTTCAGATGACATAAGTGATATCCTAGGACATTTGTGTCTCGCATTCTGACTTACTTCACGTTGTGTGATTATCCCTGGGCTCATCTGTGGTGCTGCCTATGCCATTCTTTTCTTTTTTTTCGTGACTCATATTCCAATGTGTCCATATACCACTTCTTCTTTGTCCATTCATTTGTTTATGGACCTTCTTTTTGCTTCCATGTCTTGGCTAGTTCAGTATTGCTGCAGTGCACATTTGCCTGCCTCTGTCTTTCCGATTCTGGTGGTCTTAGGTTATATGTCCAAAAGGTGCACTGCCGCATCATATGGTAGCTCAATTTTTTCTTTTAAAGCAGCTCCGTTCAGTTTTCATTAGTTCTGATACCACTTTACATCCCACCAGCACCTAGAAGGTACACAGTTCTCTAAAACCCTTTCAGCATTTATAGTTTGTAGACTTTTTGCTGATGGTCATTTGACTGGTGTGAGCTGAAACCATTCTGGAGGTTGCATTTGCATGTGGCTACTAATTCCTTATACTGAGCTTTAGGCACGTTCTGTTTCTTCTTTTCCTTTCTTTACTTAACGAGTAAGTACAACTTCCCTCTTCATATTGCCTTCTTGACAAATTTGTCATGTGTTGAATTTTCTTGCCTATTCCCTACCCCGGGGCATTTTTTGAGGGCAGGTGTCATTTACAGCCCTGCAGGCCTTGTGACTATTAAGGAACCAGTAGCACTGGGTTAAAAGCTGCTGTTGTGCGAAACAGCCACAAGGTGGCAGCATTATTACTTTCTCGACTCTTGTTACTAGGGCAACAGTCTTCCTGGAGGTAGTGTTGCGAGGTTGTAAATTAGAGTGGATTGTGCTGGGGCAAGCTCTCAGAAGGTTATGTCTCCTTACTTATGTTTGTTTTTTAAATTTAATTTATATTTCTTATCGGAATAAATTTGATTAGAGTGTTGTGATTGTCTGGCTGTACAGAATCTGCTCAATGATTCATACAAATGTCTGTTCATCTTCGGAGCCTGTTACCATGTATGTTATTACAGAATGTTGAGTAGACCTCGCTTGGTATTTGGTAGTTGTTTTGTCATTATATATTTTATATGTATTGGTGATTATATAATTCCTATAGTTTATATGTTATATGTTTATAGACATTTAACATACATTAGTATATGTATGTTAGCCCCATAATCCTAATTTATCCATCCTCCCACCTTTCATTTTGGTTAACCATTAGTTTGTTTTATAAGTCTGTGAGTGTCTTTTTCTTTGGAAATATGTTCATTGGTAGCAATCTTAGGATAACATGTATAAACGATACCATAGGATATTTGTCATTTCCTTTTGACTTACTTAACCTAATATGATTACTTCTAGGCTCATCTGTACTCCTGAAGATGGCACTGTTCCTTTTTTTTCCCGAGGCTACTATTCCATTCGGTACGTATACCGCTTCTTCTTTGTCCATTTATCTGTTGATGGACATTTTGTTGGCTTGCCTGTCTTGGTTATTGAAAATATGGCTGCAGTGCATGTTTTCCTGTCTGTGCCTTTCCGATTCTGGTCTTCTTAGGGTATAGGCCCATTAGGGGATCAGCAACAACATATGGTAGCTCAGTTTTTACCTTTTAAATGCAGCTCCATTCTGTTCTCATGATTAGCTGTTACCAGTTTACATCCAAGCAACAGCATAGTGGGTATGCCTTTCTCCACTAACCCGTCAGCATTCATTGTTTGTAGACGTTTTATGGATGGCATTTTGAATGCTGGGTGGCGAACTCTTTTTGTAGTTTGGATTTCCATCGAACCAATAATTTCTGATATTGAGCTTTTGTCCATGTTCTTCTTTTTTTTTTAAATAACAGAGTGAGTAACACTTACCTCTTCAAACTCTTTTCTTGAAAAATTTTCCGTGTTGTGTACTTTTTTGGCCATTCCCAACCCCAGGATATTTTTTGAGGGCATGAGTCATTTACAGCCCTGCAGTCCTTGTGAATATTAGTGACCATTAGCAGTAGATTGAAAGCTGCTGTTTGAGGAAATGGCCTTAGGGTGGCAGCATTTCTACGTTGCCAACTCTGCTTGCTAGGGAAACAGAACCTTGCTGCATGTTGTGCTTTTTGGTGGCAGATTAGAGTGGAATGTGCCCAGACAAACCCCCGTAAGGTTTAGCCTACTTAATTCTTGTTTGTGTCTTTAAGTTGTAGTTGTTATCAGAGGAAATTTGATTGAAATATTTGATTGAATTTGTTCTGGGTGAACAGAATCTTGTTCATTCACACATATAAGTATATCTATTGATCTTTGGGTCCTTTTCCATGTAGGTTATTACAGAGTGTTGAGTAGACCACTCTTGGTATTCCATAGGTTTTTGGGGATGATATATTTTATATGTATTAGTATATGTTTGTTAACCCCAATATCCTAATTTATCCATTCCTCACAGCTTTTCTTTGGCTTAACCATAAGTGTGTCTTCTCAATGTGACATTGTCTTTCTCTGTGGAAATATGTTCAATTTAGGAATTTTCAGATGACATAAGTGATATCCTAGGACATTTGTGTCTCGCATTCTGACTTACTTCACGTTGTGTGATTATCTCTAGGCTCATCTGTGGTGCTGCCTATGCCATTCTTTTATTTTTTTCTTCATGACTAATATTCCAATGTGTCCATATACCATTTCTTCTTTGTCCATTCATTTGTTTATGGACCTTTTTTTGCTTCCATGTCTTGGCTACTTCAATATTGCTGCAGTGCACATTTGTCTAGCTCTGTCTTTCCGATTCTTTTGGTCTTAGGTTAGAGGCCCAAAAGGTACGCTGCCGCATCGTATGGTAGCTCAATTTTTTCCTTTTAAAGCAGCTCCGTTCAGTTTTCGTTAGTGCTGATACCAGTTTACATCCCACCAGCAGCTAGAAGGTACACAGTTCTCTAAAACCCCTTCAGCGTTTATAGTTTGTAGACTTTTTGCTGATGGTCATTTGACTGGTGTGAGCTGAAACCATTCTGGAGGTTGGATTTGCATGTGGCTACTAATTCCTTATACTGAGCTTTAGGCATGTCCTGCTTTTTCTTTTCTTTTTTTTTCTTAAAGAGTGAGTACAACTTCCCTCTTCATATTGCCTTGTTGACAAATTTGTCATGTGTTGAATTTTCTTGCCTATTCCCTACCCCAGGGCATTTTTGGAGGGCAGGTGTCATTTGCAGCCCTGCAGGCCTTGTGACTATTAAGCAACCATTAGCACTGGGTTTAAAGCTGCTGTTGTGGGAAACAGCCACAAGGCGACAACATTATTACGTTCCCAACTGTTGTTACTAGGGCAACAGTGTCTTCCTGGAGGTAGTGTTGCGAGGTCGTAATTTAGAGTGGAATGTGCTGGGGCAAGCCCTCAGAAGGTTGTGTCTCCTTACTTATGTTTGTGTTTAAAATTTAATTTATATTTCTTACCGGAGTAAATTTGATTAGAGTGTTGTGATTGTCTGGCTGTACAGAATCTGCTCAATGATACATTCATATGTCTGTTCATCTTCGGATCCGGTTACCATGTATGTTATTACAGAATGTTGAGTAGACCTCACTTGGTATTTGATAGGTGTTTTGTCATTATATATTTTATATGTATTGGTGACTTAACAATTCATATAGTTTATATGTTATATGTTTATAGACATTTAACATATATTAGTGTATGTATATTAGCCCCATAATCCTAATTTATCCATCCTCCCACCTTTCATTTTGGTTAACCATTAGTTTGTTTTATAAGTCTGTGAGTGTCTTTTTCTTTGGAAATATGTTCATTGGTAGCAATCTTAGGATAACATGTATAAACGATAACATAGGATATTTGTCATTCCCTTTTGATTTACTTAACCCAATATGATTACTTCTAGGCTCATCTGCACTACTGAAAACGGCACTGTTCATTTTCTTTCCGAGGCTACTATTCCATTGGGCACGTATACCGCTTCTTCTTTGTCCATTTATTTGTTGATGGACATTTTGTTTGCTTGCCTGTCTTGGCTATTGTAAATATGGCTGCTGTGCAGGTTTTCCTGTCTCTGCCTTTCCGATTCTGGTCTTCTTAGGGTATAGGCCCATTAGGGGCTCAGCTGCAAGATATGGTAGCTCAGTTTTTACCTTTTAAAAGCAGCTCCATTCTGTTCTCATGATTAGCTGTTAACAGTTTACATCCACCCAACAGCATAGTGGGTATGCCTTTCTCCACTAACCCGTCAGCATTCATTGTTTGTAGACTTTTTACGGATGGCATTTTGAATACTGGGTGGCGAAATCTTTTTGTAGTATGGATTTGCATCCAACCAATAATTCCTGATATTGAGCCTTTATCCATGTTCTTCTTTTTTTAAAATAACAGAGTGAGGAACACTTACCTCTTCAAACTGTTTTATTGTAAAGTCTTCCTTGTTGTCAAATTTTTTGGCTATTCCCAACCCCAGGACATTTTTTGAGGGCATGAGTCATTTACAGCCCTTCAGTCCTTGTGAATATTAGTGACCATTAGCAGTAGATTGAAAGCTGCTGTTTGAGGAAACGGCCTTAGGGTGGCAGCATTTCTAAGTTGTTAACTCTGCTTGCTTCGGAAATAGAACCCTGCTGCAAGTTGTGCTTTTTGGTTGCAGATTAGAGTGGAATGTGCCAGGCGAAACCCCCGTAAGGTTTAGCCTCCTTAATTCTTGTTTGTGACTTTAGGTTGTAGTTTTTATCAGAGGAAATTTGATTGAAAAATGTCTTTTGTTCTGGGTGAAAAGAATCTTGTTCATTTACACATATACATATATCTATTGATCTTTGGGTCCTTTTCCATGTCGGTTATTACATAGTTTTGAGTTGACCACTCTTGGTATTCCATAGGTCTTTGGGGATGATATATTTTATATGTATTAGTATATGTTTGTTAACCCCAATATCCTAATTTATCCATTCCTCACACCTTTTCTTTGGCTTAACCATAAGTGTGTCTTCTCAATGTGAGATTGTCTTTCTCTGTGGAAATATGTTCATTTTTATGAATTTTCAGATGACATAAGTGATATCCTAGGACATTTGTGTCTCGCATTCTGACTTACTTCACGTTGTGTGATTATCCCTAGGCTCATCTGTGGTGCTGCCTATGCCATTCTTTTCTTTTTTTTCGTGACTCATATTCCAATGTGTCCATATACCACTTCTTCTTTGTCCATTCATTTGTTTATGGACCTTCTTTTTGCTTCCATGTCTTGGCTATTTCAGTATTGCTGCAGTGCACATTTGCCTGCCTCTGTCTTTCCGATTCGGGTGGTCTTAGGTTATATGTCCAAAAGGTGCACTGCCGCATCATATGGTAGCTCAATTTTTTCTTTTAAAGCAGCTCCGTTCAGTTTGCATTAGTTCTGATACCACTTTACATCCCACCAGCACCTAGAAGGTACACAGTTCTCTAAAACCCTTTCAGCATTTATAGTTTGTAGACTTTTTGCTGATGGTCATTTGACTGGTGTGAGCTGAAACCATTCTGGAGGTTGCATTTGCATGTGGCTACTAATTCCTTATACTGAGCTTTAGGCACGTTCTGTTTCTTCTTTTCCTTTCTTTACTTAACGAGTAAGTACAACTTCCCTCTTCATATTGCCTTCTTGACAAATTTGTCATGTGTTGAATTTTCTTGCCTATTCCCTACCCCGCGGCATTTTTTGAGGGCAGGTGTCATTTACAGCCCTGCAGGCCTTGTGACTATTAAGGAACCAGTAGCACTGGGTTAAAAGCTGCTGTTGTGCGAAACAGCCACGAGGTGGCAGCATTATTACGTTCTCGACTCTTGTTACTAGGGCAACAGTCTTCCTGGAGGTAGTGTTGCGAGGTTGTAAATTAGAGTGGATTGTGCTGGGGCAAGCCCTCAGAAGGTTATGTCTCCTTACTTATGTTTGTTTTTTAAATTTAATTTATATTTCTTATCGGAATAAATTTGATTAGAGTGTTGTGATTGTCTGGCTGTACAGAATCTGCTCAATGATTCATACAAATGTCTGTTCATCTTCGGAGCCTGTTACCATGTATGTTATTACAGAATGTTGAGTAGACCTCGCTTGGTATTTGGTAGTTGTTTTGTCATTATATATTTTATATGTATTGGTGATTATATAATTCCTATAGTTTATATGTTATATGTTTATAGACATTTAACATACATTAGTATATGTATGTTAGCCCCATAATCCTAATTTATCCATCCTCCCACCTTTCATTTTGGTTAACCATTAGTTTGTTTTATAAGTCTGTGAGTGTCTTTTTCTTTGGAAATATGTTCATTGGTAGCAATCTTAGGATAACATGTATAAACGATACCATAGGATATTTGTCATTTCCTTTTGACTTACTTAACCTAATATGATTACTTCTAGGCTCATCTGTACTCCTGAAGATGGCACTGTTCCTTTTTTTTCCCGAGGCTACTATTCCATTCGGTACGTATACCGCTTCTTCTTTGTCCATTTATCTGTTGATGGACATTTTGTTGGCTTGCCTGTCTTGGTTATTGAAAATATGGCTGCAGTGCATGTTTTCCTGTCTGTGCCTTTCCGATTCTGGTCTTCTTAGGGTATAGGCCCATTAGGGGATCAGCAACAACATATGGTAGCTCAGTTTTTACCTTTTAAATGCAGCTCCATTCTGTTCTCATGATTAGCTGTTACCAGTTTACATCCAAGCAACAGCATAGTGGGTATGCCTTTCTCCACTAACCCGTCAGCATTCATTGTTTGTAGACGTTTTATGGATGGCATTTTGAATGCTGGGTGGCGAACTCTTTTTGTAGTTTGGATTTCCATCGAACCAATAATTTCTGATATTGAGCTTTTGTCCATGTTCTTCTTTTTTTTTTAAATAACAGAGTGAGTAACACTTACCTCTTCAAACTCTTTTCTTGAAAAATTTTCCGTGTTGTGTACTTTTTTGGCCATTCCCAACCCCAGGATATTTTTTGAGGGCATGAGTCATTTAGAGCCCTGCAGTCCTTGTGAATATTAGTGACCATTAGCAGTAGATTGAAAGCTGCTGTTTGAGGAAATGGCCTTAGGGTGGCAGGATTTCTACGTTGCCAACTCTGCTTGCTAGGGAAACAGAACCTTGCTGCATGTTGTGCTTTTTGGTGGCAGATTAGAGTGGAATGTGCCCAGACAAACCCCCGTAAGGTTTAGCCTACTTAATTCTTGTTTGTGTCTTTAAGTTGTAGTTGTTATCAGAGGAAATTTGATTGAAATATTTGATTGAATTTGTTCTGGGTGAACAGAATCTTGTTCATTCACACATATAAGTATATCTATTGATCTTTGGGTCCTTTTCCATGTAGGTTATTACAGAGTGTTGAGTAGACCACTCTTGGTATTCCATAGGTTTTTGGGGATGATATATTTTATATGTATTAGTATATGTTTGTTAACCCCAATATCCTAATTTATCCATTCCTCACACCTTTTCTTTGGCTTAACCATAAGTGTGTCTTCTCAATGTGACATTGTCTTTCTCTGTGGAAATATGTTCAATTTAGGAATTTTCAGATGACATAAGTGATATCCTAGGACATTTGTGTCTCGCATTCTGACTTACTTCACGTTGTGTGATTATCTCTAGGCTCATCTGTGGTGCTGCCTATGCCATTCTTTTATTTTTTTCTTCATGACTAATATTCCAATGTGTCCATATACCATTTCTTCTTTGTCCATTCATTTGTTTATGGACCTTTTTTTGCTTCCATGTCTTGGCTACTTCAATATTGCTGCAGTGCACATTTGTCTAGCTCTGTCTTTCCGATTCTTTTGGTCTTAGGTTAGAGGCCCAAAAGGTACGCTGCCGCATCGTATGGTAGCTCAATTTTTTCCTTTTAAAGCAGCTCCGTTCAGTTTTCGTTAGTGCTGATACCAGTTTACATCCCACCAGCAGCTAGAAGGTACACAGTTCTCTAAAACCCCTTCAGCGTTTATAGTTTGTAGACTTTTTGCTGATGGTCATTTGACTGGTGTGAGCTGAAACCATTCTGGAGGTTGGATTTGCATGTGGCTACTAATTCCTTATACTGAGCTTTAGGCATGTCCTGCTTTTTCTTTTCTTTTTTTTTCTTAAAGAGTGAGTACAACTTCCCTCTTCATATTGCCTTGTTGACAAATTTGTCATGTGTTGAATTTTCTTGCCTATTCCCTACCCCAGGGCATTTTTGGAGGGCAGGTGTCATTTGCAGCCCTGCAGGCCTTGTGACTATTAAGCAACCATTAGCACTGGGTTTAAAGCTGCTGTTGTGGGAAACAGCCACAAGGCGACAACATTATTACGTTCCCAACTGTTGTTACTAGGGCAACAGTGTCTTCCTGGAGGTAGTGTTGCGAGGTCGTAATTTAGAGTGGAATGTGCTGGGGCAAGCCCTCAGAAGGTTGTGTCTCCTTACTTATGTTTGTGTTTAAAATTTAATTTATATTTCTTACCGGAGTAAATTTGATTAGAGTGTTGTGATTGTCTGGCTGTACAGAATCTGCTCAATGATACATTCATATGTCTGTTCATCTTCGGATCCGGTTACCATGTATGTTATTACAGAATGTTGAGTAGACCTCACTTGGTATTTGATAGGTGTTTTGTCATTATATATTTTATATGTATTGGTGACTTAACAATTCATATAGTTTATATGTTATATGTTTATAGACATTTAACATATATTAGTGTATGTATATTAGCCCCATAATCCTAATTTATCCATCCTCCCACCTTTCATTTTGGTTAACCATTAGTTTGTTTTATAAGTCTGTGAGTGTCTTTTTCTTTGGAAATATGTTCATTGGTAGCAATCTTAGGATAACATGTATAAACGATACCATAGGATATTTGTCATTCCCTTTTGATTTACTTAACCCAATATGATTACTTCTAGGCTCATCTGCACTACTGAAAACGGCACTGTTCATTTTCTTTCCGAGGCTACTATTCCATTGGGCACGTATACCGCTTCTTCTTTGTCCATTTATCTGTTGATGGACATTTTGTTTGCTTGCCTGTCTTGGCTATTGTAAATATGGCTGCTGTGCAGGTTTTCCTGTCTCTGCCTTTCCGATTCTGGTCTTCTTAGGGTATAGGCCCATTAGGGGCTCAGCTGCAAGATATGGTAGCTCAGTTTTTACCTTTTAAAAGCAGCTCCATTCTGTTCTCATGATTAGCTGTTAACAGTTTACATCCACCCAACAGCATAGTGGGTATGCCTTTCTCCACTAACCCGTCAGCATTCATTGTTTGTAGACTTTTTACGGATGGCATTTTGAATACTGGGTGGCGAAATCTTTTTGTAGTATGGATTTGCATCCAACCAATAATTCCTGATATTGAGCCTTTATCCATGTTCTTCTTTTTTTAAAATAACAGAGTGAGGAACACTTACCTCTTCAAACTGTTTTATTGTAAAGTCTTCCTTGTTGTCAAATTTTTTGGCTATTCCCAACCCCAGGACATTTTTTGAGGGCATGAGTCATTTACAGCCCTTCAGTCCTTGTGAATATTAGTGACCATTAGCAGTAGATTGAAAGCTGCTGTTTGAGGAAACGGCCTTAGGGTGGCAGCATTTCTAAGTTGTTAACTCTGCTTGCTTCGGAAATAGAACCCTGCTGCAAGTTGTGCTTTTTGGTTGCAGATTAGAGTGGAATGTGCCAGGCGAAACCCCCGTAAGGTTTAGCCTCCTTAATTCTTGTTTGTGACTTTAGGTTGTAGTTTTTATCAGAGGAAATTTGATTGAAAAATGTCTTTTGTTCTGGGTGAAAAGAATCTTGTTCATTTACACATATACATATATCTATTGATCTTTGGGTCCTTTTCCATGTCGGTTATTACATAGTTTTGAGTTGACCACTCTTGGTATTCCATAGGTCTTTGGGGATGATATATTTTATATGTATTAGTATATGTTTGTTAACCCCAATATCCTAATTTATCCATTCCTCACACCTTTTCTTTGGCTTAACCATAAGTGTGTCTTCTCAATGTGAGATTGTCTTTCTCTGTGGAAATATGTTCATTTTTATGAATTTTCAGATGACATAAGTGATATCCTAGGACATTTGTGTCTCGCATTCTGACTTACTTCACGTTGTGTGATTATCCCTGGGCTCATCTGTGGTGCTGCCTATGCCATTCTTTTCTTTTTTTTCGTGACTCATATTCCAATGTGTCCATATACCACTTCTTCTTTGTCCATTCATTTGTTTATGGACCTTCTTTTTGCTTCCATGTCTTGGCTATTTCAGTATTGCTGCAGTGCACATTTGCCTGCCTCTGTCTTTCCGATTCGGGTGGTCTTAGGTTATATGTCCAAAAGGTGCACTGCCGCATCATATGGTAGCTCAATTTTTTCTTTTAAAGCAGCTCCGTTCAGTTTGCATTAGTTCTGATACCACTTTACATCCCACCAGCACCTAGAAGGTACACAGTTCTCTAAAACCCTTTCAGCATTTATAGTTTGTAGACTTTTTGCTGATGGTCATTTGACTGGTGTGAGCTGAAACCATTCTGGAGGTTGCATTTGCATGTGGCTACTAATTCCTTATACTGAGCTTTAGGCACGTTCTGTTTCTTCTTTTCCTTTCTTTACTTAACGAGTAAGTACAACTTCCCTCTTCATATTGCCTTCTTGACAAATTTGTCATGTGTTGAATTTTCTTGCCTATTCCCTACCCCGCGGCATTTTTTGAGGGCAGGTGTCATTTACAGCCCTGCAGGCCTTGTGACTATTAAGGAACCAGTAGCACTGGGTTAAAAGCTGCTGTTGTGCGAAACAGCCACGAGGTGGCAGCATTATTACGTTCTCGACTCTTGTTACTAGGGCAACAGTCTTCCTGGAGGTAGTGTTGCGAGGTTGTAAATTAGAGTGGATTGTGCTGGGGCAAGCCCTCAGAAGGTTATGTCTCCTTACTTATGTTTGTTTTTTAAATTTAATTTATATTTCTTATCGGAATAAATTTGATTAGAGTGTTGTGATTGTCTGGCTGTACAGAATCTGCTCAATGATTCATACAAATGTCTGTTCATCTTCGGAGCCTGTTACCATGTATGTTATTACAGAATGTTGAGTAGACCTCGCTTGGTATTTGGTAGTTGTTTTGTCATTATATATTTTATATGTATTGGTGATTATATAATTCCTATAGTTTATATGTTATATGTTTATAGACATTTAACATACATTAGTATATGTATGTTAGCCCCATAATCCTAATTTATCCATCCTCCCACCTTTCATTTTGGTTAACCATTAGTTTGTTTTATAAGTCTGTGAGTGTCTTTTTCTTTGGAAATATGTTCATTGGTAGCAATCTTAGGATAACATGTATAAACGATACCATAGGATATTTGTCATTTCCTTTTGACTTACTTAACCTAATATGATTACTTCTAGGCTCATCTGTACTCCTGAAGATGGCACTGTTCCTTTTTTTTCCCGAGGCTACTATTCCATTCGGTACGTATACCGCTTCTTCTTTGTCCATTTATCTGTTGATGGACATTTTGTTGGCTTGCCTGTCTTGGTTATTGAAAATATGGCTGCAGTGCATGTTTTCCTGTCTGTGCCTTTCCGATTCTGGTCTTCTTAGGGTATAGGCCCATTAGGGGATCAGCAACAACATATGGTAGCTCAGTTTTTACCTTTTAAATGCAGCTCCATTCTGTTCTCATGATTAGCTGTTACCAGTTTACATCCAAGCAACAGCATAGTGGGTATGCCTTTCTCCACTAACCCGTCAGCATTCATTGTTTGTAGACGTTTTATGGATGGCATTTTGAATGCTGGGTGGCGAACTCTTTTTGTAGTTTGGATTTCCATCGAACCAATAATTTCTGATATTGAGCTTTTGTCCATGTTCTTCTTTTTTTTTTAAATAACAGAGTGAGTAACACTTACCTCTTCAAACTCTTTTCTTGAAAAATTTTCCGTGTTGTGTACTTTTTTGGCCATTCCCAACCCCAGGATATTTTTTGAGGGCATGAGTCATTTAGAGCCCTGCAGTCCTTGTGAATATTAGTGACCATTAGCAGTAGATTGAAAGCTGCTGTTTGAGGAAATGGCCTTAGGGTGGCAGGATTTCTACGTTGCCAACTCTGCTTGCTAGGGAAACAGAACCTTGCTGCATGTTGTGCTTTTTGGTGGCAGATTAGAGTGGAATGTGCCCAGACAAACCCCCGTAAGGTTTAGCCTACTTAATTCTTGTTTGTGTCTTTAAGTTGTAGTTGTTATCAGAGGAAATTTGATTGAAATATTTGATTGAATTTGTTCTGGGTGAACAGAATCTTGTTCATTCACACATATAAGTATATCTATTGATCTTTGGGTCCTTTTCCATGTAGGTTATTACAGAGTGTTGAGTAGACCACTCTTGGTATTCCATAGGTTTTTGGGGATGATATATTTTATATGTATTAGTATATGTTTGTTAACCCCAATATCCTAATTTATCCATTCCTCACACCTTTTCTTTGGCTTAACCATAAGTGTGTCTTCTCAATGTGACATTGTCTTTCTCTGTGGAAATATGTTCAATTTAGGAATTTTCAGATGACATAAGTGATATCCTAGGACATTTGTGTCTCGCATTCTGACTTACTTCACGTTGTGTGATTATCTCTAGGCTCATCTGTGGTGCTGCCTATGCCATTCTTTTATTTTTTTCTTCATGACTAATATTCCAATGTGTCCATATACCATTTCTTCTTTGTCCATTCATTTGTTTATGGACCTTTTTTTGCTTCCATGTCTTGGCTACTTCAATATTGCTGCAGTGCACATTTGTCTAGCTCTGTCTTTCCGATTCTTTTGGTCTTAGGTTAGAGGCCCAAAAGGTACGCTGCCGCATCGTATGGTAGCTCAATTTTTTCCTTTTAAAGCAGCTCCGTTCAGTTTTCGTTAGTGCTGATACCAGTTTACATCCCACCAGCAGCTAGAAGGTACACAGTTCTCTAAAACCCCTTCAGCGTTTATAGTTTGTAGACTTTTTGCTGATGGTCATTTGACTGGTGTGAGCTGAAACCATTCTGGAGGTTGGATTTGCATGTGGCTACTAATTCCTTATACTGAGCTTTAGGCATGTCCTGCTTTTTCTTTTCTTTTTTTTTCTTAAAGAGTGAGTACAACTTCCCTCTTCATATTGCCTTGTTGACAAATTTGTCATGTGTTGAATTTTCTTGCCTATTCCCTACCCCAGGGCATTTTTGGAGGGCAGGTGTCATTTGCAGCCCTGCAGGCCTTGTGACTATTAAGCAACCATTAGCACTGGGTTTAAAGCTGCTGTTGTGGGAAACAGCCACAAGGCGACAACATTATTACGTTCCCAACTGTTGTTACTAGGGCAACAGTGTCTTCCTGGAGGTAGTGTTGCGAGGTCGTAATTTAGAGTGGAATGTGCTGGGGCAAGCCCTCAGAAGGTTGTGTCTCCTTACTTATGTTTGTGTTTAAAATTTAATTTATATTTCTTACCGGAGTAAATTTGATTAGAGTGTTGTGATTGTCTGGCTGTACAGAATCTGCTCAATGATACATTCATATGTCTGTTCATCTTCGGATCCGGTTACCATGTATGTTATTACAGAATGTTGAGTAGACCTCACTTGGTATTTGATAGGTGTTTTGTCATTATATATTTTATATGTATTGGTGACTTAACAATTCATATAGTTTATATGTTATATGTTTATAGACATTTAACATATATTAGTGTATGTATATTAGCCCCATAATCCTAATTTATCCATCCTCCCACCTTTCATTTTGGTTAACCATTAGTTTGTTTTATAAGTCTGTGAGTGTCTTTTTCTTTGGAAATATGTTCATTGGTAGCAATCTTAGGATAACATGTATAAACGATACCATAGGATATTTGTCATTCCCTTTTGATTTACTTAACCCAATATGATTACTTCTAGGCTCATCTGCACTACTGAAAACGGCACTGTTCATTTTCTTTCCGAGGCTACTATTCCATTGGGCACGTATACCGCTTCTTCTTTGTCCATTTATCTGTTGATGGACATTTTGTTTGCTTGCCTGTCTTGGCTATTGTAAATATGGCTGCTGTGCAGGTTTTCCTGTCTCTGCCTTTCCGATTCTGGTCTTCTTAGGGTATAGGCCCATTAGGGGCTCAGCTGCAAGATATGGTAGCTCAGTTTTTACCTTTTAAAAGCAGCTCCATTCTGTTCTCATGATTAGCTGTTAACAGTTTACATCCACCCAACAGCATAGTGGGTATGCCTTTCTCCACTAACCCGTCAGCATTCATTGTTTGTAGACTTTTTACGGATGGCATTTTGAATACTGGGTGGCGAAATCTTTTTGTAGTATGGATTTGCATCCAACCAATAATTCCTGATATTGAGCCTTTATCCATGTTCTTCTTTTTTTAAAATAACAGAGTGAGGAACACTTACCTCTTCAAACTGTTTTATTGTAAAGTCTTCCTTGTTGTCAAATTTTTTGGCTATTCCCAACCCCAGGACATTTTTTGAGGGCATGAGTCATTTACAGCCCTTCAGTCCTTGTGAATATTAGTGACCATTAGCAGTAGATTGAAAGCTGCTGTTTGAGGAAACGGCCTTAGGGTGGCAGCATTTCTAAGTTGTTAACTCTGCTTGCTTCGGAAATAGAACCCTGCTGCAAGTTGTGCTTTTTGGTTGCAGATTAGAGTGGAATGTGCCAGGCGAAACCCCCGTAAGGTTTAGCCTCCTTAATTCTTGTTTGTGACTTTAGGTTGTAGTTTTTATCAGAGGAAATTTGATTGAAAAATGTCTTTTGTTCTGGGTGAAAAGAATCTTGTTCATTTACACATATACATATATCTATTGATCTTTGGGTCCTTTTCCATGTCGGTTATTACATAGTTTTGAGTTGACCACTCTTGGTATTCCATAGGTCTTTGGGGATGATATATTTTATATGTATTAGTATATGTTTGTTAACCCCAATATCCTAATTTATCCATTCCTCACACCTTTTCTTTGGCTTAACCATAAGTGTGTCTTCTCAATGTGAGATTGTCTTTCTCTGTGGAAATATGTTCATTTTTATGAATTTTCAGATGACATAAGTGATATCCTAGGACATTTGTGTCTCGCATTCTGACTTACTTCACGTTGTGTGATTATCCCTGGGCTCATCTGTGGTGCTGCCTATGCCATTCTTTTCTTTTTTTTCGTGACTCATATTCCAATGTGTCCATATACCACTTCTTCTTTGTCCATTCATTTGTTTATGGACCTTCTTTTTGCTTCCATGTCTTGGCTATTTCAGTATTGCTGCAGTGCACATTTGCCTGCCTCTGTCTTTCCGATTCGGGTGGTCTTAGGTTATATGTCCAAAAGGTGCACTGCCGCATCATATGGTAGCTCAATTTTTTCTTTTAAAGCAGCTCCGTTCAGTTTGCATTAGTTCTGATACCACTTTACATCCCACCAGCACCTAGAAGGTACACAGTTCTCTAAAACCCTTTCAGCATTTATAGTTTGTAGACTTTTTGCTGATGGTCATTTGACTGGTGTGAGCTGAAACCATTCTGGAGGTTGCATTTGCATGTGGCTACTAATTCCTTATACTGAGCTTTAGGCACGTTCTGTTTCTTCTTTTCCTTTCTTTACTTAACGAGTAAGTACAACTTCCCTCTTCATATTGCCTTCTTGACAAATTTGTCATGTGTTGAATTTTCTTGCCTATTCCCTACCCCGCGGCATTTTTTGAGGGCAGGTGTCATTTACAGCCCTGCAGGCCTTGTGACTATTAAGGAACCAGTAGCACTGGGTTAAAAGCTGCTGTTGTGCGAAACAGCCACGAGGTGGCAGCATTATTACGTTCTCGACTCTTGTTACTAGGGCAACAGTCTTCCTGGAGGTAGTGTTGCGAGGTTGTAAATTAGAGTGGATTGTGCTGGGGCAAGCCCTCAGAAGGTTATGTCTCCTTACTTATGTTTGTTTTTTAAATTTAATTTATATTTCTTATCGGAATAAATTTGATTAGAGTGTTGTGATTGTCTGGCTGTACAGAATCTGCTCAATGATTCATACAAATGTCTGTTCATCTTCGGAGCCTGTTACCATGTATGTTATTACAGAATGTTGAGTAGACCTCGCTTGGTATTTGGTAGTTGTTTTGTCATTATATATTTTATATGTATTGCTGATTATATAATTCCTATAGTTTATATGTTATATGTTTATAGACATTTAACATACATTAGTATATGTATGTTAGCCCCTTAATCCTAATTTATCCATCCTCCCACCTTTCATTTTGGTTAACCATTAGTTTGTTTTATAAGTCTGTGAGTGTCTTTTTCTTTGGAAATATGTTCATTGGTAGCAATCTTAGGATAACATGTATAAACGATACCATAGGATATTTGTCATTTCCTTTTGACTTACTTAACCTAATATGATTACTTCTAGGCTCATCTGTACTCCTGAAGATGGCACTGTTCCTTTTTTTTCCCGAGGCTACTATTCCATTCGGAACGTATACCGATTCTTCTTTGTCCATTTATCTGTTGATGGACATTTTGTTGGCTTGCCTGTCTTGGTTATTGAAAATATGGCTGCAGTGCATGTTTTCCTGTCTGTGCCTTTCCGATTCTGGTCTTCTTAGGGTATAGGCCCATTAGGGGATCAGCAACAACATATGGTAGCTCAGTTTTTACCTTTTAAATGCAGCTCCCTTCTGTTCTCATGATTAGCTGTTACCAGTTTACATCCAACCAACAGCATAGTGGGTATGCCTTTCTCCACTAACCCGTCAGCATTCATTGTTTGTAGACGTTTTATGGATGGCATTTTGAATGCTGGGTGGCGAACTCTTTTTGTAGTTTGGATTTCCATCGAACCAATAATTTCTGATATTGAGCTTTTGTCCATGTTCTTCTTTTTTTTTTAAATAACAGAGTGAGTAACACTTACCTCTTCAAACTCTTTTCTTGAAAAATTTTCCGTGTTGTGTACTTTTTTGGCCATTCCCAACCCCAGGATATTTTTTGAGGGCATGAGTCATTTAGAGCCCTGCAGTCCTTGTGAATATTAGTGACCATTAGCAGTAGATTGAAAGCTGCTGTTTGAGGAAATGGCCTTAGGGTGGCAGGATTTCTACGTTGCCAACTCTGCTTGCTAGGGAAACAGAACCTTGCTGCATGTTGTGCTTTTTGGTGGCAGATTAGAGTGGAATGTGCCCAGACAAACCCCCGTAAGGTTTAGCCTCCTTAATTCTTGTTTGTGTCTTTAAGTTGTAGTTGTTATCAGAGGAAATTTGATTGAAATATTTGATTGAATTTGTTCTGGGTGAACAGAATCTTGTTCATTCACACATATAAGTATATCTATTGATCTTTGGGTCCTTTTCCATGTAGGTTATTACAGAGTGTTGAGTAGACCACTCTTGGTATTCCATAGGTTTTTGGGGATGATATATTTTATATGTATTAGTATATGTTTGTTAACCCCAATATCCTAATTTATCCATTCCTCACAGCTTTTCTTTGGCTTAACCATAAGTGTGTCTTCTGAATGTGACATTGTCTTTCTCTGTGGAAATATGTTCAATTTAGGAATTTTCAGATGACATAAGTGATATCCTAGGACATTTGTGTCTCGCATTCTGACTTACTTCACGTTGTGTGATTATCTCTAGGCTCATCTGTGGTGCTGCCTATGCCATTCTTTTATTTTTTTCTTCATGACTAATATTCCAATGTGTCCATATACCATTTCTTCTTTGTCCATTCATTTGTTTATGGACCTTTTTTTGCTTCCATGTCTTGGCTACTTCAATATTGCTGCAGTGCACATTTGTCTAGCTCTGTCTTTCTGATTCTTTTGGTCTTAGGTTAGAGGCCCAAAAGGTACGCTGCCGCATCGTATGGTAGCTCAATTTTTTCCTTTTAAAGCAGCTCCGTTCAGTTTTCGTTAGTGCTGATACCAGTTTACATCCCACCAGCAGCTAGAAGGTACACAGTTCTCTAAAACCCCTTCAGCGTTTATAGTTTGTAGACTTTTTGCTGATGGTCATTTGACTGGTGTGAGCTGAAACCATTCTGGAGGTTGGATTTGCATGTGGCTACTAATTCCTTATACTGAGCTTTAGGCATGTCCTGCTTTTTCTTTTCTTTTTTTTTCTTAAAGAGTGAGTACAACTTCCCTCTTCATATTGCCTTCTTGACAAATTTGTCATGTGTTGAATTTTCTTGCCTATTCCCTACCCCAGGGCATTTTTGGAGGGCAGGTGTCATTTGCAGCCCTGCAGGCCTTGTGACTATTAAGCAACCATTAGCACTGGGTTTAAAGCTGCTGTTGTGGGAAACAGCCACAAGGCGGCAACATTATTACGTTCCCAACTGTTGTTACTAGGGCAACAGTGTCTTCCTGGAGGTAGTGTTGCGAGGTCGTAATTTAGAGTGGAATGTGCTGGGGCAAGCCCTCAGAAGGTTGTGTCTCCTTACTTATGTTTGTGTTTAAAATTTAATTTATATTTCTTACCGGAGTAAATTTGATTAGAGTGTTGTGATTGTCTGGCTGTACAGAATCTGCTCAATGATACATACATATGTCTGTTCATCTTCGGATCCGGTTACCATGTATGTTATTACAGAATGTTGAGTAGACCTCACTTGGTATTTGATAGGTGTTTTGTCATTATATATTTTATATGTATTGGTGACTTAACAATTCATATAGTTTATATGTTATATGTTTATAGACATTTAACATATATTAGTGTATGTATATTAGCCCCATAATCCTAATTTATCCATCCTCCCACCTTTCATTTTGGTTAACCATTAGTTTGTTTTATAAGTCTGTGAGTGTCTTTTTCTTTGGAAATATGTTCATTGGTAGCAATCTTAGGATAACATGTATAAACGATACCATAGGATATTTGTCATTCCCTTTTGATTTACTTAACCCAATATGATTACTTCTAGGCTCATCTGCACTACTGAAAACGGCACTGTTCATTTTCTTTCCGAGGCTACTATTCCATTGGGCACGTATACCGCTTCTTCTTTGTCCATTTATCTGTTGATGGACATTTTGTTTGCTTGCCTGTCTTGGCTATTGTAAATATGGCTGCTGTGCAGGTTTTCCTGTCTCTGCCTTTCCGATTCTGGTCTTCTTAGGGTATAGGCCCATTAGGGGCTCAGCTGCAAGATATGGTAGCTCAGTTTTTACCTTTTAAAAGCAGCTCCATTCTGTTCTCATGATTAGCTGTTAACAGTTTACATCCACCCAACAGCATAGTGGGTATGCCTTTCTCCACTAACCCGTCAGCATTCATTGTTTGTAGACTTTTTACGGATGGCATTTTGAATACTGGGTGGCGAAATCTTTTTGTAGTATGGATTTGCATCCAACCAATAATTCCTGATATTGAGCCTTTATCCATGTTCTTCTTTTTTTAAAATAACAGAGTGAGGAACACTTACCTCTTCAAACTGTTTTATTGTAAAGTCTTCCTTGTTGTCAAATTTTTTGGCTATTCCCAACCCCAGGACATTTTTTGAGGGCATGAGTCATTTACAGCCCTTCAGTCCTTGTGAATATTAGTGACCATTAGCAGTAGATTGAAAGCTGCTGTTTGAGGAAACGGCCTTAGGGTGGCAGCATTTCTAAGTTGTTAACTCTGCTTGCTTCGGAAATAGAACCCTGCTGCAAGTTGTGCTTTTTGGTTGCAGATTAGAGTGGAATGTGCCAGGCGAAACCCCCGTAAGGTTTAGCCTCCTTAATTCTTGTTTGTGACTTTAGGTTGTAGTTTTTATCAGAGGAAATTTGATTGAAAAATGTCTTTTGTTCTGGGTGAAAAGAATCTTGTTCATTTACACATATACATATATCTATTGATCTTTGGGTCCTTTTCCATGTCGGTTATTACATAGTTTTGAGTTGACCACTCTTGGTATTCCATAGGTCTTTGGGGATGATATATTTTATATGTATTAGTATATGTTTGTTAACCCCAATATCCTAATTTATCCATTCCTCACACCTTTTCTTTGGCTTAACCATAAGTGTGTCTTCTCAATGTGAGATTGTCTTTCTCTGTGGAAATATGTTCATTTTTATGAATTTTCAGATGACATAAGTGATATCCTAGGACATTTGTGTCTCGCATTCTGACTTACTTCACGTTGTGTGATTATCCCTGGGCTCATCTGTGGTGCTGCCTATGCCATTCTTTTCTTTTTTTTCGTGACTCATATTCCAATGTGTCCATATACCACTTCTTCTTTGTCCATTCATTTGTTTATGGACCTTCTTTTTGCTTCCATGTCTTGGCTATTTCAGTATTGCTGCAGTGCACATTTGCCTGCCTCTGTCTTTCCGATTCTGGTGGTCTTAGGTTATATGTCCAAAAGGTGCACTGCCGCATCATATGGTAGCTCAATTTTTTCTTTTAAAGCAGCTCCGTTCAGTTTTCATTAGTTCTGATACCACTTTACATCCCACCAGCACCTAGAAGGTACACAGTTCTCTAAAACCCTTTCAGCATTTATAGTTTGTAGACTTTTTGCTGATGGTCATTTGACTGGTGTGAGCTGAAACCATTCTGGAGGTTGCATTTGCATGTGGCTACTAATTCCTTATACTGAGCTTTAGGCACGTTCTGTTTCTTCTTTTCCTTTCTTTACTTAACGAGTAAGTACAACTTCCCTCTTCATATTGCCTTCTTGACAAATTTGTCATGTGTTGAATTTTCTTGCCTATTCCCTACCCCGTGGCATTTTTTGAGGGCAGGTGTCATTTACAGCCCTGCAGGCCTTGTGACTATTAAGGAACCAGTAGCACTGGGTTAAAAGCTGCTGTTGTGCGAAACAACCACGAGGTGGCAGCATTATTACGTTCTCGACTCTTGTTACTAGGGCAACAGTCTTCCTGGAGGTAGTGTTGCGAGGTTGTAAATTAGAGTGGATTGTGCTGGGGCAAGCCCTCAGAAGGTTATGTCTCCTTACTTATGTTTGTTTTTTAAATTTAATTTATATTTCTTATCGGAATAAATTTGATTAGAGTGTTGTGATTGTCTGGCTGTACAGAATCTGCTCAATGATTCATACAAATGTCTGTTCATCTTCGGAGCCTGTTACCATGTATGTTATTACAGAATGTTGAGTAGACCTCGCTTGGTATTTGGTAGTTGTTTTGTCATTATATATTTTATATGTATTGGTGATTATATAATTCCTATAGTTTATATGTTATATGTTTATGGACATTTAACATACATTAGTATATGTATGTTAGCCCCATAATCCTAATTTATCCATCCTCCCACCTTTCATTTTGGTTAACCATTAGTTTGTTTTATAAGTCTGTGAGTGTCTTTTTCTTTGGAAATATGTTCATTGGTAGCAATCTTAGGATAACATGTATAAACGATACCATAGGATATTTGTCATTTCCTTTTGACTTACTTAACCTAATATGATTACTTCTAGGCTCATCTGTACTCCTGAAGATGGCACTGTTCCTTTTTTTTCCCGAGGCTACTATTCCATTCGGTACGTATACCGATTCTTCTTTGTCCATTTATCTGTTGATGGACATTTTGTTGGCTTGCCTGTCTTGGTTATTGAAAATATGGCTGCAGTGCATGTTTTCCTGTCTGTGCCTTTCCGATTCTGGTCTTCTTAGGGTATAGGCCCATTAGGGGATCAGCAACAACATATGGTAGCTCAGTTTTTACCTTTTAAATGCAGCTCCATTCTGTTCTCATGATTAGCTGTTACCAGTTTACATCCAACCAACAGCATAGTGGGTATGCCTTTCTCCACTAACCCGTCAGCATTCATTGTTTGTAGACGTTTTATGGATGCCATTTTGAATGCTGGGTGGCGAACTCTTTTTGTAGTTTGGATTTCCATCGAACCAATAATTTCTGATATTGAGCTTTTGTCCATGTTCTTCTTTTTTTTTTAAATAACAGAGTGAGTAACACTTACCTCTTCAAACTCTTTTCTTGAAAAATTTTCCGTGTTGTGTACTTTTTTGGCCATTCCCAACCCCAGGATATTTTTTGAGGGCATGAGTCATTTACAGCCCTGCAGTCCTTGTGAATATTAGTGACCATTAGCAGTAGATTGAAAGCTGCTGTTTGAGGAAATGGCCTTAGGGTGGCAGGATTTCTACGTTGCCAACTCTGCTTGCTAGGGAAACAGAACCTTGCTGCATGTTGTGCTTTTTGGTGGCAGATTAGAGTGGAATGTGCTCAGACAAACCCCCGTAAGGTTTAGCCTCCTTAATTCTTGTTTGTGTCTTTAAGTTGTAGTTGTTATCAGAGGAAATTTGATTGAAATATTTGATTGAATTTGTTCTGGGTGAACAGAATCTTGTTCATTCACACATATAAGTATATCTATTGATCTTTGGGTCCTTTTCCATGTAGGTTATTACAGAGTGTTGAGTAGACCACTCTTGGTATTCCATAGGTTTTTGGGGATGATATATTTTATATGTATTAGTATATGTTTGTTAACCCCAATATCCTAATTTATCCATTCCTCACAGCTTTTCTTTGGCTTAACCATAAGTGTGTCTTCTCAATGTGACATTGTCTTTCTCTGTGGAAATATGTTCAATTTAGGAATTTTCAGATGACATAAGTGATATCCTAGGATATTTGTGTCTCGCATTCTGACTTACTTCACGTTGTGTGATTATCTCTAGGCTCATCTGTGGTGCTGCCTATGCCATTCTTTTATTTTTTTCTTCATGACTAATATTCCAATGTGTCCATATACCATTTCTTCTTTGTCCATTCATTTGTTTATGGACCTTTTTTTGCTTCCATGTCTTGGCTACTTCAATATTGCTGCAGTGCACATTTGTCTGCCTCTGTCTTTCCGATTCTTTTGGTCTTAGGTTAGAGGCCCAAAAGGTATGCTGCCGCATCATATGGTAGCTCAATTTTTTCCTTTTAAAGCAGCTCCGTTCAGTTTTCGTTAGTGCTGATACCAGTTTACATCCCACCAGCAGCTAGAAGGTACACAGTTCTCTAAAACCCCTTCAGCGTTTATAGTTTGTAGACTTTTTGCTGATGGTCATTTGACTGGTGTGAGCTGAAACCATTCTGGAGGTTGGATTTGCATGTGGCTACTAATTCCTTATACTGAGCTTTAGGCATGTCCTGCTTTTTCTTTTCCTTTTTTTTTCTTAAAGAGTGAGTACAACTTCCCTCTTCATATTGCCTTCTTGACAAATTTGTCATGTGTTGAATTTTCTTGCCTATTCCCTACCCCAGGGCATTTTTGGAGGGCAGGTGTCATTTGCAGCCCTGCAGGCCTTGTGACTATTAGGCAACCATTAGCACTGGGTTTAAAGCTGCTGTTGTGGGAAACAGCCACAAGGCGGCAACATTATTATGTTCCCAACTGTTGTTACTAGGGCAACAGTGTCTTCCTGGAGGTAGTGTTGCGAGGTCGTAATTTAGAGTGGAATGTGCTGGGGCAAGCCCTCAGAAGGTTGTGTCTCCTTACTTTTGTTTGTGTTTAAAATTTAATTTATATTTCTTACCGGAGTAAATTTGATTAGAGTGTTGTGATTGTCTGGCTGTACAGAATCTGCTCAATGATACATACATATGTCTGTTCATCTTCGGATCCGGTTACCATGTATGTTATTACAGAATGTTGAGTAGACCTCACTTGGTATTTGATAGGTGTTTTGTCATTATATATTTTATATGTATTGGTGACTTAACAATTCATATAGTTTATATGTTATATGTTTATAGACATTTAACATATATTAGTGTATGTATATTAGCCCCATAATCCTAATTTATCCATCCTCCCACCTTTCATTTTGGTTAACCATTAGTTTGTTTTATAAGTCTGTGAGTGTCTTTTTCTTTGGAAATATGTTCATTGGTAGCAATCTTAGGATAACATGTATAAACGATAACATAGGATATTTGTCATTCCCTTTTGATTTACTTAACCCAATATGATTACTTCTAGGCTCATCTGCACTACTGAAAACGGCACTGTTCATTTTCTTTCCGAGGCTACTATTCCATTGGGCACGTATACCGCTTCTTCTTTGTCCATTTATCTGTTGATGGACATTTTGTTTGCTTGCCTGTCTTGGCTATTGTAAATATGGCTGCTGTGCAGGTTTTCCTGTCTCTGCCTTTCCGATTCTGGTCTTCTTAGGGTATAGGCCCATTAGGGGCTCAGCTGCAAGATATGGTAGCTCAGTTTTTACCTTTTAAAAGCAGCTCCATTCTGTTCTCATGATTAGCTGTTAACAGTTTACATCCACCCAACAGCATAGTGGGTATGCCTTTCTCCACTAACCCGTCAGCATTCATTGTTTGTAGACTTTTTACGGATGGCATTTTGAATACTGGGTGGCGAAATCTTTTTGTAGTATGGATTTGCATCCAACCAATAATTCCTGATATTGAGCCTTTATCCATGTTCTTCTTTTTTTAAAATAACAGAGTGAGGAACACTTACCTCTTCAAACTGTTTTATTGTAAAGTCTTCCTTGTTGTCAAATTTTTTGGCTATTCCCAACCCCAGGACATTTTTTGAGGGCATGAGTCATTTACAGCCCTTCAGTCCTTGTGAATATTAGTGACCATTAGCAGTAGATTGAAAGCTGCTGTTTGAGGAAACGGCCTTAGGGTGGCAGCATTTCTAAGTTGTTAACTCTGCTTGCTTCAGAAACAGAACCCTGTTGCAAGTTGTGCTTTTTGGTTGCAGATTAGAGTGGAATGTGCCAGGAGAAACCCCCGTAAGGTTTAGCCTCCTTAATTCTTGTTTGTGACTTTAGGTTGTAGTTTTTATCAGAGGAAATTTGATTGAAAAATGTCTTTTGTTCTGGGTGAAAAGAATCTTGTTCATTTACACATATACATATATCTATTGATCTTTGGGTCCTTTTCCATGTCGGTTATTACATAGTTTTGAGTTGACCACTCTTGGTATTCCATAGGTCTTTGGGGATGATATATTTTATATGTATTAGTATATGTTTGTTAACCCCAATATCCTAATTTATCCATTCCTCACACCTTTTCTTTGGCTTAACCATAAGTGTGTCTTCTCAATGTGAGATTGTCTTTCTCTGTGGAAATATGTTCATTTTTATGAATTTTCAGATGACATAAGTGATATCCTAGGACATTTGTGTCTCGCATTCTGACTTACTTCACGTTGTGTGATTATCCCTGGGCTCATCTGTGGTGCTGCCTATGCCATTCTTTTCTTTTTTTTCGTGACTCATATTCCAATGTGTCCATATACCACTTCTTCTTTGTCCATTCATTTGTTTATGGACCTTCTTTTTGCTTCCATGTCTTGGCTAGTTCAGTATTGCTGCAGTGCACATTTGCCTGCCTCTGTCTTTCCGATTCTGGTGGTCTTAGGTTATATGTCCAAAAGGTGCACTGCCGCATCATATGGTAGCTCAATTTTTTCTTTTAAAGCAGCTCCGTTCAGTTTTCATTAGTTCTGATACCACTTTACATCCCACCAGCACCTAGAAGGTACACAGTTCTCTAAAACCCTTTCAGCATTTATAGTTTGTAGACTTTTTGCTGATGGTCATTTGACTGGTGTGAGCTGAAACCATTCTGGAGGTTGCATTTGCATGTGGCTACTAATTCCTTATACTGAGCTTTAGGCACGTTCTGTTTCTTCTTTTCCTTTCTTTACTTAACGAGTAAGTACAACTTCCCAATTCATATTGCCTTCTTCACAAATTTGTCATGTGTTGAATTTTCTTGCCTATTCCCTACCCCGGGGCATTTTTTGAGGGCAGGTGTCATTTACAGCCCTGCAGGCCTTGTGACTATTAAGGAACCAGTAGCACTGGGTTAAAAGCTGCTGTTGTGCGAAACAGCCACAAGGTGGCAGCATTATTACTTTCTCGACTCTTGTTACTAGGGCAACAGTCTTCCTGGAGGTAGTGTTGCGAGGTTGTAAATTAGAGTGGATTGTGCTGGGGCAAGCTCTCAGAAGGTTATGTCTCCTTACTTATGTTTGTTTTTTAAATTTAATTTATATTTCTTATCGGAATAAATTTGATTAGAGTGTTGTGATTGTCTGGCTGTACAGAATCTGCTCAATGATTCATACAAATGTCTGTTCATCTTCGGAGCCTGTTACCATGTATGTTATTACAGAATGTTGAGTAGACCTCGCTTGGTATTTGGTAGTTGTTTTGTCATTATATATTTTATATGTATTGGTGATTATATAATTCCTATAGTTTATATGTTATATGTTTATAGACATTTAACATACATTAGTATATGTATGTTAGCCCCATAATCCTAATTTATCCATCCTCCCACCTTTCATTTTGGTTAACCATTAGTTTGTTTTATAAGTCTGTGAGTGTCTTTTTCTTTGGAAATATGTTCATTGGTAGCAATCTTAGGATAACATGTATAAACGATACCATAGGATATTTGTCATTTCCTTTTGACTTACTTAACCTAATATGATTACTTCTAGGCTCATCTGTACTCCTGAAGATGGCACTGTTCCTTTTTTTTCCCGAGGCTACTATTCCATTCGGTACGTATACCGATTCTTCCTTGTCCATTTATCTGTTGATGGACATTTTGTTGGCTTGCCTGTCTTGGTTATTGAAAATATGGCTGCAGTGCATGTTTTCCTGTCTGTGCCTTTCCGATTCTGGTCTTCTTAGGGTATAGGCCCATTAGGGGATCAGCAACAACATATGGTAGCTCAGTTTTTACCTTTTAAATGCAGCTCCATTCTGTTCTCATGATTAGCTGTTACCAGTTTACATCCAACCAACAGCATAGTGGGTATGCCTTTCTCCACTAACCCGTCAGCATTCATTGTTTGTAGACGTTTTATGGATGCCATTTTGAATGCTGGGTGGCGAACTCTTTTTGTAGTTTGGATTTCCATCGAACCAATAATTTCTGATATTGAGCTTTTGTCCATGTTCTTCTTTTTTTTTTAAATAACAGAGTGAGTAACACTTACCTCTTCAAACTCTTTTCTTGAAAAATTTTCCGTGTTGTGTACTTTTTTGGCCATTCCCAACCCCAGGATATTTTTTGAGGGCATGAGTCATTTACAGCCCTGCAGTCCTTGTGAATATTAGTGACCATTAGCAGTAGATTGAAAGCTGCTGTTTGAGGAAATGGCCTTAGGGTGGCAGCATTTCTACGTTGCCAACTCTGCTTGCTAGGGAAACAGAACCTTGCTGCATGTTGTGCTTTTTGGTGGCAGATTAGAGTGGAATGTGCCCAGACAATCCCCCGTAAGGTTTAGCCTACTTAATTCTTGTTTGTGTCTTTAAGTTGTAGTTGTTATCAGAGGAAATTTGATTGAAATATTTGATTGAATTTGTTCTGGGTGAACAGAATCTTGTTCATTCACACATATAAGTATATCTATTGATCTTTGGGTCCTTTTCCATGTAGGTTATTACAGAGTGTTGAGTAGACCACTCTTGGTATTCCATAGGTTTTTGGGGATGATATATTTTATATGTATTAGTATATGTTTGTTAACCCCAATATCCTAATTTATCCATTCCTCACAGCTTTTCTTTGGCTTAACCATAAGTGTGTCTTCTCAATGTGACATTGTCTTTCTCTGTGGAAATATGTTCAATTTAGGAATTTTCAGATGACATAAGTGATATCCTAGGACATTTGTGTCTCGCATTCTGACTTACTTCACGTTGTGTGATTATCTCTAGGCTCATCTGTGGTGCTGCCTATGCCATTCTTTTATTTTTTTCTTCATGACTAATATTCCAATGTGTCCATATACCATTTCTTCTTTGTCCATTCATTTGTTTATGGACCTTTTTTTGCTTCCATGTCTTGGCTACTTCAATATTGCTGCAGTGCACATTTGTCTAGCTCTGTCTTTCCGATTCTTTTGGTCTTAGGTTAGAGGCCCAAAAGGTACGCTGCCGCATCGTATGGTAGCTCAATTTTTTCCTTTTAAAGCAGCTCCGTTCAGTTTTCGTTAGTGCTGATACCAGTTTACATCCCACCAGCAGCTAGAAGGTACACAGTTCTCTAAAACCCCTTCAGCGTTTATAGTTTGTAGACTTTTTGCTGATGGTCATTTGACTGGTGTGAGCTGAAACCATTCTGGAGGTTGGATTTGCATGTGGCTACTAATTCCTTATACTGAGCTTTAGGCATGTCCTGCTTTTTCTTTTCTTTTTTTTTCTTAAAGAGTGAGTACAACTTCCCTCTTCATATTGCCTTCTTGACAAATTTGTCATGTGTTGAATTTTCTTGCCTATTCCCTACCCCAGGGCATTTTTGGAGGGCAGGTGTCATTTGCAGCCCTGCAGGCCTTGTGACTATTAAGCAACCATTAGCACTGGGTTTAAAGCTGCTGTTGTGGGAAACAGCCACAAGGCGGCAACATTATTACGTTCCCAACTGTTGTTACTAGGGCAACAGTGTCTTCCTGGAGGTAGTGTTGCGAGGTCGTAATTTAGAGTGGAATGTGCTGGGGCAAGCCCTCAGAAGGTTGTGTCTCCTTACTTATGTTTGTGTTTAAAATTTAATTTATATTTCTTACCGGAGTAAATTTGATTAGAGTGTTGTGATTGTCTGGCTGTACAGAATCTGCTCAATGATACATACATATGTCTGTTCATCTTCGGATCCGGTTACCATGTATGTTATTACAGAATGTTGAGTAGACCTCACTTGGTATTTGATAGGTGTTTTGTCATTATATATTTTATATGTATTGGTGACTTAACAATTCATATAGTTTATATGTTATATGTTTATAGACATTTAACATATATTAGTGTATGTATATTAGCCCCATAATCCTAATTTATCCATCCTCCCACCTTTCATTTTGGTTAACCATTAGTTTGTTTTATAAGTCTGTGAGTGTCTTTTTCTTTGGAAATATGTTCATTGGTAGCAATCTTAGGATAACATGTATAAACGATAACATAGGATATTTGTCATTCCCTTTTGATTTACTTAACCCAATATGATTACTTCTAGGCTCATCTGCACTACTGAAAACGGCACTGTTCATTTTCTTTCCGAGGCTACTATTCCATTGGGCACGTATACCGCTTCTTCTTTGTCCATTTATCTGTTGATGGACATTTTGTTTGCTTGCCTGTCTTGGCTATTGTAAATATGGCTGCTGTGCAGGTTTTCCTGTCTCTGCCTTTCCGATTCTGGTCTTCTTAGGGTATAGGCCCATTAGGGGCTCAGCTGCAAGATATGGTAGCTCAGTTTTTACCTTTTAAATGCAGCTCCATTCTGTTCTCATGATTAGCTGTTAACAGTTTACATCCACCCAACAGCATAGTGGGTATGCCTTTCTCCACTAACCCGTCAGCATTCATTGTTTGTAGACTTTTTACGGATGGCATTTTGAATACTGGGTGGCGAAATCTTTTTGTAGTATGGATTTGCATCCAACCAATAATTCCTGATATTGAGCCTTTATCCATGTTCTTCTTTTTTTAAAATAACAGAGTGAGGAACACTTACCTCTTCAAACTGTTTTATTGTGAAGTCTTCCTTGTTGTCAAATTTTTTGGCTATTCCCAACCCCAGGACATTTTTTGAGGGCATGAGTCATTTACAGCCCTTCAGTCCTTGTGAATATTAGTGACCATTAGCAGTAGATTGAAAGCTGCTGTTTGAGGAAACGGCCTTAGGGTGGCAGCATTTCTAAGTTGTTAACTCTGCTTGCTTCAGAAACAGAACCCTGCTGCAAGTTGTGCTTTTTGGTTGCAGATTAGAGTGGAATGTGCCAGGAGAAACCCCCGTAAGGTTTAGCCTCCTTAATTCTTGTTTGTGACTTTAGGTTGTAGTTTTTATCAGAGGAAATTTGATTGAAAAATGTCTTTTGTTCTGGGTGAAAAGAATCTTGTTCATTTACACATATACATATATCTATTGATCTTTGGGTCCTTTTCCATGTCGGTTATTACATAGTTTTGAGTTGACCACTCTTGGTATTCCATAGGTCTTTGGGGATGATATATTTTATATGTATTAGTATATGTTTGTTAACCCCAATATCCTAATTTATCCATTCCTCACACCTTTTCTTTGGCATAACCATAAGTGTGTCTTCTCAATGTGAGATTGTCTTTCTCTGTGGAAATATGTTCATTTTTATGAATTTTCAGATGACATAAGTGATATCCTAGGACATTTGTGTCTCGCATTCTGACTTACTTCACGTTGTGTGATTATCCCTGGGCTCATCTGTGGTGCTGCCTATGCCATTCTTTTCTTTTTTTTCGTGACTCATATTCCAATGTGTCCATATACCACTTCTTCTTTGTCCATTCATTTGTTTATGGACCTTCTTTTTGCTTCCATGTCTTGGCTATTTCAGTATTGCTGCAGTGCACATTTGCCTGCCTCTGTCTTTCCGATTCTGGTGGTCTTAGGTTATATGTCCAAAAGGTGCACTGCCGCATCATATGGTAGCTCAATTTTTTCTTTTAAAGCAGCTCCGTTCAGTTTTCATTAGTTCTGATACCACTTTACATCCCACCAGCACCTAGAAGGTACACAGTTCTCTAAAACCCTTTCAGCATTTATAGTTTGTAGACTTTTTGCTGATGGTCATTTGACTGGTGTGAGCTGAAACCATTCTGGAGGTTGCATTTGCATGTGGCTACTAATTCCTTATACTGAGCTTTAGGCACGTTCTGTTTCTTCTTTTCCTTTCTTTACTTAACGAGTAAGTACAACTTCCCTCTTCATATTGCCTTCTTGACAAATTTGTCATGTGTTGAATTTTCTTGCCTATTCCCTACCCCGGGGCATTTTTTGAGGGCAGGTGTCATTTACAGCCCTGCAGGCCTTGTGACTATTAAGGAACCAGTAGCACTGGGTTAAAAGCTGCTGTTGTGCGAAACAGCCACAAGGTGGCAGCATTATTACGTTCTCGACTCTTGTTACTAGGGCAACAGTCTTCCTGGAGGTAGTGTTGCGAGGTTGTAAATTAGAGTGGATTGTGCTGGGGCAAGCTCTCAGAAGGTTATGTCTCCTTACTTATGTTTGTTTTTTAAATTTAATTTATATTTCTTATCGGAATAAATTTGATTAGAGTGTTGTGATTGTCTGGCTGTACAGAATCTGCTCAATGATTCATACAAATGTCTGTTCATCTTCGGAGCCTGTTACCATGTATGTTATTACAGAATGTTGAGTAGACCTCGCTTGGTATTTGGTAGTTGTTTTGTCATTATATATTTTATATGTATTGGTGATTATATAATTCCTATAGTTTATATGTTATATGTTTATAGACATTTAACATACATTAGTATATGTATGTTAGCCCCATAATCCTAATTTATCCATCCTCCCACCTTTCATTTTGGTTAACCATTAGTTTGTTTTATAAGTCTGTGAGTGTCTTTTTCTTTGGAAATATGTTCATTGGTAGCAATCTTAGGATAACATGTATAAACGATACCATAGGATATTTGTCATTTCCTTTTGACTTACTTAACCTAATATGATTACTTCTAGGCTCATCTGTACTCCTGAAGATGGCACTGTTCCTTTTTTTTCCCGAGGCTACTATTCCATTCGGTACGTATACCGATTCTTCTTTGTCCATTTATCTGTTGATGGACATTTTGTTGGCTTGCCTGTCTTGGTTATTGAAAATATGGCTGCAGTGCATGTTTTCCTGTCTGTGCCTTTCCGATTCTGGTCTTCTTAGGGTATAGGCCCATTAGGGGATCAGCAACAACATATGGTAGCTCAGTTTTTACCTTTTAAATGCAGCTCCATTCTGTTCTCATGATTAGCTGTTACCAGTTTACATCCAACCAACAGCATAGTGGGTATGCCTTTCTCCACTAACCCGTCAGCATTCATTGTTTGTAGACGTTTTATGGATGCCATTTTGAATGCTGGGTGGCGAACTCTTTTTGTAGTTTGGATTTCCATCGAACCAATAATTTCTGATATTGAGCTTTTGTCCATGTTCTTCTTTTTTTTTTAAATAACAGAGTGAGTAACACTTACCTCTTCAAACTCGTTTCTTGAAAAATTTTCCGTGTTGTGTACTTTTTTGGCCATTCCCAACCCCAGGATATTTTTTGAGGGCATGAGTCATTTACAGCCCTGCAGTCCTTGTGAATATTAGTGACCATTAGCAGTAGATTGAAAGCTGCTGTTTGAGGAAATGGCCTTAGGGTGGCAGGATTTCTACGTTGCCAACTCTGCTTGCTAGGGAAACAGAACCTTGCTGCATGTTGTGCTTTTTGGTGGCAGATTAGAGTGGAATGTGCCCAGACAAACCCCCGTAAGGTTTAGCCTCCTTAATTCTTGTTTGTGTCTTTAAGTTGTAGTTGTTATCAGAGGAAATTTGATTGAAATATTTGATTGAATTTGTTCTGGGTGAACAGAATCTTGTTCATTCACACATATAAGTATATCTATTGATCTTTGGGTCCTTTTCCATGTAGGTTATTACAGAGTGTTGAGTAGACCACTCTTGGTATTCCATAGGTTTTTGGGGATGATATATTTTATATGTATTAGTATATGTTTGTTAACCCCAATATCCTAATTTATCCATTCCTCACAGCTTTTCTTTGGCTTAACCATAAGTGTGTCTTCTCAATGTGACATTGTCTTTCTCTGTGGAAATATGTTCAATTTAGGAATTTTCAGATGACATAAGTGATATCCTAGGACATTTGTGTCTCGCATTCTGACTTACTTCACGTTGTGTGATTATCTCTAGGCTCATCTGTGGTGCTGCCTATGCCATTCTTTTATTTTTTTCTTCATGACTAATATTCCAATGTGTCCATATACCATTTCTTCTTTGTCCATTCATTTGTTTATGGACCTTTTTTTGCTTCCATGTCTTGGCTACTTCAATATTGCTGCAGTGCACATTTGTCTGCCTCTGTCTTTCCGATTCTTTTGGTCTTAGGTTAGAGGCCCAAAAGGTATGCTGCCGCATCGTATGGTAGCTCAATTTTTTCCTTTTAAAGCAGCTCCGTTCAGTTTTCGTTAGTGCTGATACCAGTTTACATCCCACCAGCAGCTAGAAGGTACACAGTTCTCTAAAACCCCTTCAGCGTTTATAGTTTGTAGACTTTTTGCTGATGGTCATTTGACTGGTGTGAGCTGAAACCATTCTGGAGGTTGGATTTGCATGTGGCTACTAATTCCTTATACTGAGCTTTAGGCATGTCCTGCTTTTTCTTTTCCTTTTTTTTTCTTAAAGAGTGAGTACAACTTCCCTCTTCATATTGCCTTCTTGACAAATTTGTCATGTGTTGAATTTTCTTGCCTATTGCCTACCCCAGGGCATTTTTGGAGGGCAGGTGTCATTTGCAGCCCTGCAGGCCTTGTGACTATTAAGCAACCATTAGCACTGGGTTTAAAGCTGCTGTTGTGGGAAACAGCCACAAGGCGGCAACATTATTACGTTCCCAACTGTTGTTACTAGGGCAACAGTGTCTTTCTGGAGGTAGTGTTGCGAGGTCGTAATTTAGAGTGGAATGTGCTGGGGCAAGCCCTCAGAAGGTTGTGTCTCCTTACTTATGTTTGTGTTTAAAATTTAATTTATATTTCTTACCGGAGTAAATTTGATTAGAGTGTTGTGATTGTCTGGCTGTACAGAATCTGCTCAATGATACATACATATGTCTGTTCATCTTCGGATCCGGTTACCATGTATGTTATTACAGAATGTTGAGTAGACCTCACTTGGTATTTGATAGGTGTTTTGTCATTATATATTTTATATGTATTGGTGACTTAACAATTCATATAGTTTATATGTTATATGTTTATAGACATTTAACATATATTAGTGTATGTATATTAGCCCCATAATCCTAATTTATCCATCCTCCCACCTTTCATTTTGGTTAACCATTAGTTTGTTTTATAAGTCTGTGAGTGTCTTTTTCTTTGGAAATATGTTCATTGGTAGCAATCTTAGGATAACATGTATAAACGATACCATAGGATATTTGTCATTCCCTTTTGATTTACTTAACCCAATATGATTAATTCTAGGCTCATCTGCACTACTGAAAACGGCACTGTTCATTTTCTTCCCGAGGCTACTATTCCATTGGGCACGTATACCGCTTCTTCTTTGTCCATTTATCTGTTGATGGACATTTTGTTTGCTTGCCTGTCTTGGCTATTGTAAATATGGCTGCAGTGCAGGTTTTCCTGTCTCTGCCTTTCCGATTCTGGTCTTCTTAGGGTATAGGCCCATTAGGGGCTCAGCTGCAAGATATGGTAGCTCAGTTTTTACCTTTTAAATGCAGCTCCATTCTGTTCTCATGATTAGCTGTTAACAGTTTACATCCAGCCAACAGCATAGTGTGTATGCCTTTCTCCACTAACCTGTCAGCATTCATTGTTTGTAGACTTTTTACGGATGGCATTTTGAATACTGGGTGGTGAAATCTTTTTGTAGTTTGGATTTGCATCCAACCAATAATTCCTGATATTGAGCCTTTATCCATGTTCTTCTTTTTTTAAAATAACAGAGTGAGGAACACTTACCTCTTCAAACTGTTTTATTGTAAAGTCTTCCTTGTTGTCAAATTTTTTGGCTATTCCCAACCCCAGGACATTTTTTGAGGGCATGAGTCATTTACAGCCCTGCAGTCCTTGTGAATATTAGTGACCATTAGCAGTAGATTGAAAGCTGCTGTTTGAGGAAACGGCCTTAGGGTGGCAGCATTTCTAAGTTGTTAACTCTGCTTGCTTGGGAAACAGAACCCTGCTGCAAGTTGTGCTTTTTGGTTGCAGATTAGAGTGGAATGTGCCAGGAGAAATCCCCGTAAGGTTTAGCCTCCTTATTTCTTGTTTGTGACTTTAGGTTGTAGTTTTTATCAGAGGAAATTTGATTGAAAAATGTCTTTTGTTCTGGGTGAAAAGAATCTTGTTCATTTACACATATACATATATCTATTGATCTTTGGGTCCTTTTCCATGTCGGTTATTACATAGTTTTGAGTTGACCACTCTTGGTATTCCATAGGTCTTTGGGGATGATATATTTTATATGTATTAGTATATGTTTGTTAACCCCAATATCCTAATTTATCCATTCCTCACACCTTTTCTTTGGCTTAACCATAAGTGTGTCTTCTCAATGTGAGATTGTCTTTCTCTGTGGAAATATGTTCATTTTTATGAATTTTCAGATGACATAAGTGATATCCTAGGACATTTGTGTCTCGCATTCTGACTTACTTCACGTTGTGTGATTATCCCTGGGCTCATCTGTGGTGCTGCCTATGCCATTCTTTTCTTTTTTTTCGTGACTCATATTCCAATGTGTCTATATACCACTTCTTCTTTGTCCATTCATTTGTTTATGGACCTTCTTTTTGCTTCCATGTCTTGGCTATTTCAGTATTGCTGCAGTGCACATTTGCCTGCCTCTGTCTTTCCGATTCTGGTGGTCTTAGGTTATATGTCCAAAAGGTGCACTGCCGCATCATATGGTAGCTCAATTTTTTCTTTTAAAGCAGCTCCGTTCAGTTTGCATTAGTTCTGATACCACTTTACATCCCACCAGCAGCTAGAAGGTACACAGTTCTCTAAAACCCTTTCAGCATTTATAGTTTGTAGACTTTTTGCTGATGGTCATTTGACTGGTGTGAGCTGAAACCATTCTGGAGGTTGCATTTGCATGTGGCTACTAATTCCTTATACTGAGCTTTAGGCACGTTCTGTTTCTTCTTTTCCTTTCTTTACTTAACGAGTAAGTACAACTTCCCTCTTCATATTGACTTCTTGACAAATTTGTCATGTGTTGAATTTTCTTGCCTATTCCCTACCCCGGGGCATTTTTTGAGGCCAGGTGCCATTTACAGCCCTGCAGGCCTTGTGACTATTAAGGAACCAGTAGCACTGGGTTAAAAGCTGCTGTTGTGCGAAACAGCCACGAGGTGGCAGCATTATTACGTTCTCGACTCTTGTTACTAGGGCAACAGTCTTCCTGGAGGTAGTGTTGCGAGGTTGTAAATTAGAGTGGATTGTGCTGGGGCAAGCCCTCAGAAGGTTATGTCTCCTTACTTATGTTTGTTTTTTAAATTTAATTTATATTTCTTATCGGAATAAATTTGATTAGAGTGTTGTGATTGTCTGGCTGTACAGAATCTGCTCAATGATTCATACAAATGTCTGTTCATCTTCGGAGCCTGTTACCATGTATGTTATTACAGAATGTTGAGTAGACCTCGCTTGGTATTTGGTAGTTGTTTTGTCATTATATATTTTATATGTATTGGTGATTATATAATTCCTATAGCTTATATGTTATATGTTTATGGACATTTAACATACATTAGTATATGTATGTTAGCCCCATAATCCTAATTTATCCATCCTCCCACCTTTCATTTTGGTTAACCATTAGTTTGTTTTATAAGTCTGTGAGTGTCTTTTTCTTTGGAAATATGTTCATTGGTAGCAATCTTAGGATAACATGTATAAACGATACCATAGGATATTTGTCATTTCCTTTTGACTTACTTAACCTAATATGATTACTTCTAGGCTCATCTGTACTCCTGAAGATGGCACTGTTCCTTTTTTTTCCCGAGGCTACTATTCCATTCGGTACGTATACCGATTCTTCTTTGTCCATTTATCTGTTGATGGACATTTTGTTGGCTTGCCTGTCTTGGTTATTGAAAATATGGCTGCAGTGCATGTTTTCCTGTCTGTGCCTTTCCGATTCTGGTCTTCTTAGGGTATAGGCCCATTAGGGGATCAGCAACAACATATGGTAGCTCAGTTTTTACCTTTTAAATGCAGCTCCATTCTGTTCTCATGATTAGCTGTTACCAGTTTACATCCAACCAACAGCATAGTGGGTATGCCTTTCTCCACTAACCCGTCAGCATTCATTGTTTGTAGACGTTTTATGGATGCCATTTTGAATGCTGGGTGGCGAACTCTTTTTGTAGTTTGGATTTCCATCGAACCAATAATTTCTGATATTGAGCTTTTGTCCATGTTCTTCTTTTTTTTTTAAATAACAGAGTGAGTAACACTTACCTCTTCAAACTCTTTTCTTGAAATATTTTCCGTGTTGTGTACTTTTTTGGCCATTCCCAACCCCAGGATATTTTTTGAGGGCATGAGTCATTTACAGCCCTGCAGTCCTTGTGAATATTAGTGACCATTAGCAGTAGATTGAAAGCTGCTGTTTGAGGAAATGGCCTTAGGGTGGCAGGATTTCTACGTTGCCAACTCTGCTTGCTAGGGAAACAGAACCTTGCTGCATGTTGTGCTTTTTGGTTGCAGATTAGAGTGGAATGTGCCCACACAAACCCCCGTAAGGTTTAGCCTCCTTAATTCTTGTTTGTGTCTTTAAGTTGTAGTTGTTATCAGAGGAAATTTGATTGAAATATTTGATTGAATTTGTTCTGGGTGAACAGAATCTTGTTCATTCACACATATAAGTATATCTATTGATCTTTGGGTCCTTTTCCATGTAGGTTATTACAGAGTGTTGAGTAGACCACTCTTGGTATTCCATAGGTTTTTGGGGATGATATATTTTATATGTATTAGTATATGTTTGTTAACCCCAATATCCTAATTTATCCATTCCTCACAGCTTTTCTTTGGCTTAACCATAAGTGTGTCTTCTCAATGTGACATTGTCTTTCTCTGTGGAAATATGTTCAATTTAGGAATTTTCAGATGACATAAGTGATATCCTAGGACATTTGTGTCTCGCATTCTGACTTACTTCACGTTGTGTGATTATCTCTAGGCTCATCTGTGGTGCTGCCTATGCCATTCTTTTATTTTTTTCTTCATGACTAATATTCCAATGTGTCCATATACCATTTCTTCTTTGTCCATTCATTTGTTTATGGACCTTTTTTTGCTTCCATGTCTTGGCTACTTCAATATTGCTGCAGTGCACATTTGTCTAGCTCTGTCTTTCCGATTCTTTTGTTCTTAGGTTAGAGGCCCAAAAGGTACGCTGCCGCATCGTATGGTAGCTCAATTTTTTCCTTTTAAAGCAGCTCCGTTCAGTTTTCGTTAGTGCTGATACCAGTTTACATCCCACCAGCAGCTAGAAGGTACACAGTTCTCTAAAACCCCTTCAGCGTTTATAGTTTGTAGACTTTTTGCTGATGGTCATTTGACTGGTGTGAGCTGAAACCATTCTGGAGGTTGGATTTGCATGTGGCTACTAATTCCTTATACTGAGCTTTAGGCATGTCCTGCTTTTTCTTTTCTTTTTTTTTCTTAAAGAGTGAGTACAACTTCCCTCTTCATATTGCCTTCTTGACAAATTTGTCATGTGTTGAATTTTCTTGCCTATTCCCTACCCCAGGGCATTTTTGGAGGGCAGGTGTCATTTGCAGCCCTGCAGGCCTTGTGACTATTAAGCAACCATTAGCACTGGGTTTAAAGCTGCTGTTGTGGGAAACAGCCACAAGGCGGCAACATTATTACGTTCCCAACTGTTGTTACTAGGGCAACAGTGTCTTCCTGGAGGTAGTGTTGCGAGGTCGTAATTTAGAGTGGAATGTGCTGGGGCAAGCCCTCAGAAGGTTGTGTCTCCTTACTTATGTTTGTGTTTAAAATTTAATTTATATTTCTTACCGGAGTAAATTTGATTAGAGTGTTGTGATTGTCTGGCTGTACAGAATCTGCTCAATGATACATACATATGTCTGTTCATCTTCGGATCCGGTTACCATGTATGTTATTACAGAATGTTGAGTAGACCTCACTTGGTATTTGATAGGTGTTTTGTCATTATATATTTTATATGTATTGGTGACTTAACAATTCATATAGTTTATATGTTATATGTTTATAGACATTTAACATATATTAGTGTATGTATATTAGCCCCATAATCCTAATTTATCCATCCTCCCACCTTTCATTTTGGTTAACCATTAGTTTGTTTTATAAGTCTGTGAGTGTCTTTTTCTTTGGAAATATGTTCATTGGTAGCAATCTTAGGATAACATGTATAAACGATACCATAGGATATTTGTCATTCCCTTTTGATTTACTTAACCCAATATGATTACTTCTAGGCTCATCTGCACTACTGAAAACGGCACTGTTCATTTTCTTTCCGAGGCTACTATTCCATTGGGCACGTATACCGCTTCTTCTTTGTCCATTTATCTGTTGATGGACATTTTGTTTGCTTGCCTGTCTTGGCTATTGTAAATATGGCTGCTGTGCAGGTTTTCCTGTCTCTGCCTTTCCGATTCTGGTCTTCTTAGGGTATAGGCCCATTAGGGGCTCAGCTGCAAGATATGGTAGCTCAGTTTTTACCTTTTAAATGCAGCTCCATTCTGTTCTCATGATTAGCTGTTAACAGTTTACATCCAGCCAACAGCATAGTGGGTATGCCTTTCTCCACTAACCCGTCAGCATTCATTGTTTGTAGACTTTTTACGGATGGCATTTTGAATACTGGGTGGCGAAATCTTTTTGTAGTATGGATTTGCATCCAACCAATAATTCCTGATATTGAGCCTTTATCCATGTTCTTCTTTTTTTAAAATAACAGAGTGAGGAACACTTACCTCTTCAAACTGTTTTATTGTAAAGTCTTCCTTGTTGTCAAATTTTTTGGCTATTCCCAACCCCAGGACATTTTTTGAGGGCATGAGTCATTTACAGCCCTTCAGTCCTTGTGAATATTAGTGACCATTAGCAGTAGATTGAAAGCTGCTGTTTGAGGAAACGGCCTTAGGGTGGCAGCATTTCTAAGTTGTTAACTCTGCTTGCTTGGGAAACAGAACCCTGCTGCAAGTTGTGCTTTTTGGTTGCAGATTAGAGTGGAATGTGCCAGGAGAAATCCCCGTAAGGTTTAGCCTCCTTATTTCTTGTTTGTGACTTTAGGTTGTAGTTTTTATCAGAGGAAATTTGATTGAAAAATGTCTTTTGTTCTGGGTGAAAAGAATCTTGTTCATTTACACATATACATATATCTATTGATCTTTGGGTCCTTTTCCATGTCGGTTATTACATAGTTTTGAGTTGACCACTCTTGGTATTCCATAGGTCTTTGGGGATGATATATTTTATATGTATTAGTATATGTTTGTTAACCCCAATATCCTAATTTATCCATTCCTCACACCTTTTCTTTGGCTTAACCATAAGTGTGTCTTCTCAATGTGAGATTGTCTTTCTCTGTGGAAATATGTTCATTTTTATGAATTTTCAGATGACATAAGTGATATCCTAGGACATTTGTGTCTCGCATTCTGACTTACTTCACGTTGTGTGATTATCCCTGGGCTCATCTGTGGTGCTGCCTATGCCATTCTTTTCTTTTTTTTCGTGACTCATATTCCAATGTGTCTATATACCACTTCTTCTTTGTCCATTCATTTGTTTATGGACCTTCTTTTTGCTTCCATGTCTTGGCTATTTCAGTATTGCTGCAGTGCACATTTGCCTGCCTCTGTCTTTCCGATTCTGGTGGTCTTAGGTTATATGTCCAAAAGGTGCACTGCCGCATCATATGGTAGCTCAATTTTTTCTTTTAAAGCAGCTCCGTTCAGTTTGCATTAGTTCTGATACCACTTTACATCCCACCAGCAGCTAGAAGGTACACAGTTCTCTAAAACCCTTTCAGCATTTATAGTTTGTAGACTTTTTGCTGATGGTCATTTGACTGGTGTGAGCTGAAACCATTCTGGAGGTTGCATTTGCATGTGGCTACTAATTCCTTATACTGAGCTTTAGGCACGTTCTGTTTCTTCTTTTCCTTTCTTTACTTAACGAGTAAGTACAACTTCCCTCTTCATATTGACTTCTTGACAAATTTGTCATGTGTTGAATTTTCTTGCCTATTCCCTACCCCGGGGCATTTTTTGAGGCCAGGTGCCATTTACAGCCCTGCAGGCCTTGTGACTATTAAGGAACCAGTAGCACTGGGTTAAAAGCTGCTGTTGTGCGAAACAGCCACGAGGTGGCAGCATTATTACGTTCTCGACTCTTGTTACTAGGGCAACAGTCTTCCTGGAGGTAGTGTTGCGAGGTTGTAAATTAGAGTGGATTGTGCTGGGGCAAGCCCTCAGAAGGTTATGTCTCCTTACTTATGTTTGTTTTTTAAATTTAATTTATATTTCTTATCGGAATAAATTTGATTAGAGTGTTGTGATTGTCTGGCTGTACAGAATCTGCTCAATGATTCATACAAATGTCTGTTCATCTTCGGAGCCTGTTACCATGTATGTTATTACAGAATGTTGAGTAGACCTCGCTTGGTATTTGGTAGTTGTTTTGTCATTATATATTTTATATGTATTGGTGATTATATAATTCCTATAGCTTATATGTTATATGTTTATGGACATTTAACATACATTAGTATATGTATGTTAGCCCCATAATCCTAATTTATCCATCCTCCCACCTTTCATTTTGGTTAACCATTAGTTTGTTTTATAAGTCTGTGAGTGTCTTTTTCTTTGGAAATATGTTCATTGGTAGCAATCTTAGGATAACATGTATAAACGATACCATAGGATATTTGTCATTTCCTTTTGACTTACTTAACCTAATATGATTACTTCTAGGCTCATCTGTACTCCTGAAGATGGCACTGTTCCTTTTTTTTCCCGAGGCTACTATTCCATTCGGTACGTATACCGATTCTTCTTTGTCCATTTATCTGTTGATGGACATTTTGTTGGCTTGCCTGTCTTGGTTATTGAAAATATGGCTGCAGTGCATGTTTTCCTGTCTGTGCCTTTCCGATTCTGGTCTTCTTAGGGTATAGGCCCATTAGGGGATCAGCAACAACATATGGTAGCTCAGTTTTTACCTTTTAAATGCAGCTCCATTCTGTTCTCATGATTAGCTGTTACCAGTTTACATCCAACCAACAGCATAGTGGGTATGCCTTTCTCCACTAACCCGTCAGCATTCATTGTTTGTAGACGTTTTATGGATGCCATTTTGAATGCTGGGTGGCGAACTCTTTTTGTAGTTTGGATTTCCATCGAACCAATAATTTCTGATATTGAGCTTTTGTCCATGTTCTTCTTTTTTTTTTAAATAACAGAGTGAGTAACACTTACCTCTTCAAACTCTTTTCTTGAAATATTTTCCGTGTTGTGTACTTTTTTGGCCATTCCCAACCCCAGGATATTTTTTGAGGGCATGAGTCATTTACAGCCCTGCAGTCCTTGTGAATATTAGTGACCATTAGCAGTAGATTGAAAGCTGCTGTTTGAGGAAATGGCCTTAGGGTGGCAGGATTTCTACGTTGCCAACTCTGCTTGCTAGGGAAACAGAACCTTGCTGCATGTTGTGCTTTTTGGTTGCAGATTAGAGTGGAATGTGCCCAGACAAACCCCCGTAAGGTTTAGCCTCCTTAATTCTTGTTTGTGTCTTTAAGTTGTAGTTGTTATCAGAGGAAATTTGATTGAAATATTTGATTGAATTTGTTCTGGGTGAACAGAATCTTGTTCATTCACACATATAAGTATATCTATTGATCTTTGGGTCCTTTTCCATGTAGGTTATTACAGAGTGTTGAGTAGACCACTCTTGGTATTCCATAGGTTTTTGGGGATGATATATTTTATATGTATTAGTATATGTTTGTTAACCCCAATATCCTAATTTATCCATTCCTCACAGCTTTTCTTTGGCTTAACCATAAGTGTGTCTTCTCAATGTGACATTGTCTTTCTCTGTGGAAATATGTTCAATTTAGGAATTTTCAGATGACATAAGTGATATCCTAGGACATTTGTGTCTCGCATTCTGACTTACTTCACGTTGTGTGATTATCTCTAGGCTCATCTGTGGTGCTGCCTATGCCATTCTTTTATTTTTTTCTTCATGACTAATATTCCAATGTGTCCATATACCATTTCTTCTTTGTCCATTCATTTGTTTATGGACCTTTTTTTGCTTCCATGTCTTGGCTACTTCAATATTGCTGCAGTGCACATTTGTCTAGCTCTGTCTTTCCGATTCTTTTGGTCTTAGGTTAGAGGCCCAAAAGGTACGCTGCCGCATCGTATGGTAGCTCAATTTTTTCCTTTTAAAGCAGCTCCGTTCAGTTTTCGTTAGTGCTGATACCAGTTTACATCCCACCAGCAGCTAGAAGGTACACAGTTCTCTAAAACCCCTTCAGCGTTTATAGTTTGTAGACTTTTTGCTGATGGTCATTTGACTGGTGTGAGCTGAAACCATTCTGGAGGTTGGATTTGCATGTGGCTACTAATTCCTTATACTGAGCTTTAGGCATGTCCTGCTTTTTCTTTTCTTTTTTTTTCTTAAAGAGTGAGTACAACTTCCCTCTTCATATTGCCTTCTTGACAAATTTGTCATGTGTTGAATTTTCTTGCCTATTCCCTACCCCAGGGCATTTTTGGAGGGCAGGTGTCATTTGCAGCCCTGCAGGCCTTGTGACTATTAAGCAACCATTAGCACTGGGTTTAAAGCTGCTGTTGTGGGAAACAGCCACAAGGCGGCAACATTATTACGTTCCCAACTGTTGTTACTAGGGCAACAGTGTCTTCCTGGAGGTAGTGTTGCGAGGTCGTAATTTAGAGTGGAATGTGCTGGGGCAAGCCCTCAGAAGGTTGTGTCTCCTTACTTATGTTTGTGTTTAAAATTTAATTTATATTTCTTACCGGAGTAAATTTGATTAGAGTGTTGTGATTGTCTGGCTGTACAGAATCTGCTCAATGATACATACATATGTCTGTTCATCTTCGGATCCGGTTACCATGTATGTTATTACAGAATGTTGAGTAGACCTCACTTGGTATTTGATAGGTGTTTTGTCATTATATATTTTATATGTATTGGTGACTTAACAATTCATATAGTTTATATGTTATATGTTTATAGACATTTAACATATATTAGTGTATGTATATTAGCCCCATAATCCTAATTTATCCATCCTCCCACCTTTCATTTTGGTTAACCATTAGTTTGTTTTATAAGTCTGTGAGTGTCTTTTTCTTTGGAAATATGTTCATTGGTAGCAATCTTAGGATAACATGTATAAACGATACCATAGGATATTTGTCATTCCCTTTTGATTTACTTAACCCAATATGATTACTTCTAGGCTCATCTGCACTACTGAAAACGGCACTGTTCATTTTCTTTCCGAGGCTACTATTCCATTGGGCACGTATACCGCTTCTTCTTTGTCCATTTATCTGTTGATGGACATTTTGTTTGCTTGCCTGTCTTGGCTATTGTAAATATGGCTGCTGTGCAGGTTTTCCTGTCTCTGCCTTTCCGATTCTGGTCTTCTTAGGGTATAGGCCCATTAGGGGCTCAGCTGCAAGATATGGTAGCTCAGTTTTTACCTTTTAAATGCAGCTCCATTCTGTTCTCATGATTAGCTGTTAACAGTTTACATCCAGCCAACAGCATAGTGGGTATGCCTTTCTCCACTAACCCGTCAGCATTCATTGTTTGTAGACTTTTTACGGATGGCATTTTGAATACTGGGTGGCGAAATCTTTTTGTAGTATGGATTTGCATCCAACCAATAATTCCTGATATTGAGCCTTTATCCATGTTCTTCTTTTTTTAAAATAACAGAGTGAGGAACACTTACCTCTTCAAACTGTTTTATTGTAAAGTCTTCCTTGTTGTCAAATTTTTTGGCTATTCCCAACCCCAGGACATTTTTTGAGGGCATGAGTCATTTACAGCCCTTCAGTCCTTGTGAATATTAGTGACCATTAGCAGTAGATTGAAAGCTGCTGTTTGAGGAAACGGCCTTAGGGTGGCAGCATTTCTAAGTTGTTAACTCTGCTTGCTTCAGAAACAGAACCCTGCTGCAAGTTGTGCTTTTTGGTTGCAGATTAGAGTGGAATGTGCCAGGAGAAACCCCCGTAAGGTTTAGCCTCCTTATTTCTTGTTTGTGACTTTAGGTTGTAGTTTTTATCAGAGGAAATTTGATTGAAAAATGTCTTTTGTTCTGGGTGAAAAGAATCTTGTTCATTTACACATATACATATATCTATTGATCTTTGGGTCCTTTTCCATGTCGGTTATTACATAGTTTTGAGTTGACCACTCTTGGTATTCCATAGGTCTTTGGGGATGATATATTTTATATGTATTAGTATATGTTTGTTAACCCCAATATCCTAATTTATCCATTCCTCACACCTTTTCTTTGGCTTAACCATAAGTGTGTCTTCTCAATGTGAGATTGTCTTTCTCTGTGGAAATATGTTCATTTTTATGAATTTTCAGATGACATAAGTGATATCCTAGGACATTTGTGTCTCGCATTCTGACTTACTTCACGTTGTGTGATTATCCCTGGGCTCATCTGTGGTGCTGCCTATGCCATTCTTTTCTTTTTTTTCGTGACTCATATTCCAATGTGTCCATATACCACTTCTTCTTTGTCCATTCATTTGTTTATGGACCTTCTTTTTGCTTCCATGTCTTGGCTATTTCAGTATTGCTGCAGTGCACATTTGCCTGCCTCTGTCTTTCCGATTCTGGTGGTCTTAGGTTATATGTCCAAAAGGTGCACTGCCGCATCATATGGTAGCTCAATTTTTTCTTTTAAAGCAGCTCCGTTCAGTTTTCATTAGTTCTGATACCACTTTACATCCCACCAGCACCTAGAAGGTACACAGTTCTCTAAAACCCTTTCAGCATTTATAGTTTGTAGACTTTTTGCTGATGGTCATTTGACTGGTGTGAGCTGAAACCATTCTGGAGGTTGCATTTGCATGTGGCTACTAATTCCTTATACTGAGCTTTAGGCACGTTCTGTTTCTTCTTTTCCTTTCTTTACTTAACGAGTAAGTACAACTTCCCTCTTCATATTGACTTCTTGACAAATTTGTCATGTGTTGAATTTTCTTGCCTATTCCCTACCCCGGGGCATTTTTTGAGGCCAGGTGCCATTTACAGCCCTGCAGGCCTTGTGACTATTAAGGAACCAGTAGCACTGGGTTAAAAGCTGCTGTTGTGCGAAACAGCCACGAGGTGGCAGCATTATTACGTTCTCGACTCTTGTTACTAGGGCAACAGTCTTCCTGGAGGTAGTGTTGCGAGGTTGTAAATTAGAGTGGATTGTGCTGGGGCAAGCCCTCAGAAGGTTATGTCTCCTTACTTATGTTTGTTTTTTAAATTTAATTTATATTTCTTATCGGAATAAATTTGATTAGAGTGTTGTGATTGTCTGGCTGTACAGAATCTGCTCAATGATTCATACAAATGTCTGTTCATCTTCGGAGCCTGTTACCATGTATGTTATTACAGAATGTTGAGTAGACCTCGCTTGGTATTTGGTAGTTGTTTTGTCATTATATATTTTATATGTATTGGTGATTATATAATTCCTATAGCTTATATGTTATATGTTTATGGACATTTAACATACATTAGTATATGTATGTTAGCCCCATAATCCTAATTTATCCATCCTCCCACCTTTCATTTTGGTTAACCATTAGTTTGTTTTATAAGTCTGTGAGTGTCTTTTTCTTTGGAAATATGTTCATTGGTAGCAATCTTAGGATAACATGTATAAACGATACCATAGGATATTTGTCATTTCCTTTTGACTTACTTAACCTAATATGATTACTTCTAGGCTCATCTGTACTCCTGAAGATGGCACTGTTCCTTTTTTTTCCCGAGGCTACTATTCCATTCGGTACGTATACCGATTCTTCTTTGTCCATTTATCTGTTGATGGACATTTTGTTGGCTTGCCTGTCTTGGTTATTGAAAATATGGCTGCAGTGCATGTTTTCCTGTCTGTGCCTTTCCGATTCTGGTCTTCTTAGGGTATAGGCCCATTAGGGGATCAGCAACAACATATGGTAGCTCAGTTTTTACCTTTTAAATGCAGCTCCATTCTGTTCTCATGATTAGCTGTTACCAGTTTACATCCAACCAACAGCATAGTGGGTATGCCTTTCTCCACTAACCCGTCAGCATTCATTGTTTGTAGACGTTTTATGGATGCCATTTTGAATGCTGGGTGGCGAACTCTTTTTGTAGTTTGGATTTCCATCGAACCAATAATTTCTGATATTGAGCTTTTGTCCATGTTCTTCTTTTTTTTTTAAATAACAGAGTGAGTAACACTTACCTCTTCAAACTCTTTTCTTGAAAAATTTTCCGTGTTGTGTACTTTTTTGGCCATTCCCAACCCCAGGATATTTTTTGAGGGCATGAGTCATTTACAGCCCTGCAGTCCTTGTGAATATTAGTGACCATTAGCAGTAGATTGAAAGCTGCTGTTTGAGGAAATGGCCTTAGGGTGGCAGGATTTCTACGTTGCCAACTCTGCTTGCTAGGGAAACAGAACCTTGCTGCATGTTGTGCTTTTTGGTGGCAGATTAGAGTGGAATGTGCCCAGACAAACCCCCGTAAGGTTTAGCCTCCTTAATTCTTGTTTGTGTCTTTAAGTTGTAGTTGTTATCAGAGGAAATTTGATTGAAATATTTGATTGAATTTGTTCTGGGTGAACAGAATCTTGTTCATTCACACATATAAGTATATCTATTGATCTTTGGGTCCTTTTCCATGTAGGTTATTACAGAGTGTTGAGTAGACCACTCTTGGTATTCCATAGGTTTTTGGGGATGATATATTTTATATGTATTAGTATATGTTTGTTAACCCCAATATCCTAATTTATCCATTCCTCACAGCTTTTCTTTGGCTTAACCATAAGTGTGTCTTCTCAATGTGACATTGTCTTTCTCTGTGGAAATATGTTCAATTTAGGAATTTTCAGATGACATAAGTGATATCCTAGGACATTTGTGTCTCTCATTCTGACTTACTTCACGTTGTGTGATTATCTCTAGGCTCATCTGTGGTGCTGCCTATGCCATTCTTTTATTTTTTTCTTCATGACTAATATTCCAATGTGTGCATATACCATTTCTTCTTTGTCCATTCATTTGTTTATGGACCTTTTTTTGCTTCCATGTCTTGGCTACTTCAATATTGCTGCAGTGCACATTTGTCTGCCTCTGTCTTTCCGATTCTTTTGGTCTTAGGTTAGAGGCCCAAAAGGTACGCTGCCGCATCGTATGGTAGCTCAATTTTTTCCTTTTAAAGCAGCTCCGTTCAGTTTTCGTTAGTGCTGATACCAGTTTACATCCCACCAGCAGCTAGAAGGTACACAGTTCTCTAAAACCCCTTCAGCGTTTATAGTTTGTAGACTTTTTGCTGATGGTCATTTGACTGGTGTGAGCTGAAACCATTCTGGAGGTTGGATTTGCATGTGGCTACTAATTCCTTATACTGAGCTTTAGGCATGTCCTGCTTTTTCTTTTCCTTTTTTTTCTTAAAGAGTGAGTACAACTTCCCTCTTCATATTGCCTTCTTGACAAATTTGTCATGTGTTGAATTTTCTTGCCTATTCCCTACCCCAGGGCATTTTTGGAGGGCAGGTGTCATTTGCAGCCCTGCAGGCCTTGTGACTATTAAGCAACCATTAGCACTGGGTTTAAAGCTGCTGTTGTGGGAAACAGCCACAAGGCGGCAACATTATTACGTTCCCAACTGTTGTTACTAGGGCAACAGTGTCTTCCTGGAGGTAGTGTTGCGAGGTCGTAATTTAGAGTGGAATGTGCTGGGGCAAGCCCTCAGAAGGTTGTGTCTCCTTACTTATGTTTGTGTTTAAAATTTAATTTATATTTCTTACCGGAGTAAATTTGATTAGAGTGTTGTGATTGTCTGGCTGTACAGAATCTGCTCAATGATACATACATATGTCTGTTCATCTTCGGATCCGGTTACCATGTATGTTATTACAGAATGTTGAGTAGACCTCACTTGGTATTTGATAGGTGTTTTGTCATTATATATTTTATATGTATTGGTGACTTAACAATTCATATAGTTTATATGTTATATGTTTATAGACATTTAACATATATTAGTGTATGTATATTAGCCCCATAATCCTAATTTATCCATCCTCCCACCTTTCATTTTGGTTAACCATTAGTTTGTTTTATAAGTCTGTGAGTGTCTTTTTCTTTGGAAATATGTTCATTGGTAGCAATCTTAGGATAACATGTATAAACGATACCATAGGATATTTGTCATTCCCTTTTGATTTACTTAACCCAATATGATTACTTCTAGGCTCATCTGCACTACTGAAAACGGCACTGTTCATTTTCTTCCCGAGGCTACTATTCCATTGGGCACGTATACCGCTTCTTCTTTGTCCATTTATCTGTTGATGGACATTTTGTTTGCTTGCCTGTCTTGGCTATTGTAAATATGGCTGCTGTGCAGGTTTTCCTGTCTCTGCCTTTCCGATTCTGGTCTTCTTAGGGTATAGGCCCATTAGGGGCTCAGCTGCAAGATATGGTAGCTCAGTTTTTACCTTTTAAATGCAGCTCCATTCTGTTCTCATGATTAGCTGTTAACAGTTTACATCCAGCCAACAGCATAGTGGGTATGCCTTTCTCCACTAACCCGTCAGCATTCATTGTTTGTAGACTTTTTACGGATGGCATTTTGAATACTGGGTGGCGAAATCTTTTTGTAGTATGGATTTGCATCCAACCAATAATTCCTGATATTGAGCCTTTATCCATGTTCTTCTTTTTTTAAAATAACAGAGTGAGGAACACTTACCTCTTCAAACTGTTTTATTGTAAAGTCTTCCTTGTTGTCAAATTTTTTGGCTATTCCCAACCCCAGGACATTTTTTGAGGGCATGAGTCATTTACAGCCCTGCAGTCCTTGTGAATATTAGTGACCATTAGCAGTAGATTGAAAGCTGCTGTTTGAGGAAACGGCCTTAGGGTGGCAGCATTTCTAAGTTGTTAACTCTGCTTGCTTCAGAAACAGAACCCTGCTGCAAGTTGTGCTTTTTGGTTGCAGATTAGAGTGGAATGTGCCAGGAGAAACCCCCGTAAGGTTTAGCCTCCTTAATTCTTGTTTGTGACTTTAGGTTGTAGTTTTTATCAGAGGAAATTTGATTGAAAAATGTCTTTTGTTCTGGGTGAAAAGAATCTTGTTCATTTACACATATACATATATCTATTGATCTTTGGGTCCTTTTCCATGTCGGTTATTACATAGTTTTGAGTTGACCACTCTTGGTATTCCATAGGTCTTTGGGGATGATATATTTTATATGTATTAGTATATGTTTGTTAACCCCAATATCCTAATTTATCCATTCCTCACACCTTTTCTTTGGCATAACCATAAGTGTGTCTTCTCAATGTGAGATTGTCTTTCTCTGTGGAAATATGTTCATTTTTATGAATTTTCAGATGACATAAGTGATATCCTAGGACATTTGTGTCTCGCATTCTGACTTACTTCACGTTGTGTGATTATCCCTGGGCTCATCTGTGGTGCTGCCTATGCCATTCTTTTCTTTTTTTTCGTGACTCATATTCCAATGTGTCCATATACCACTTCTTCTTTGTCCATTCATTTGTTTATGGACCTTCTTTTTGCTTCCATGTCTTGGCTATTTCAGTATTGCTGCAGTGCACATTTGCCTGCCTCTGTCTTTCCGATTCTGGTGGTCTTAGGTTATATGTCCAAAAGGTGCACTGCCGCATCATATGGTAGCTCAATTTTTTCTTTTAAAGCAGCTCCGTTCAGTTTTCATTAGTTCTGATACCACTTTACATCCCACCAGCACCTAGAAGGTACACAGTTCTCTAAAACCCTTTCAGCATTTATAGTTTGTAGACTTTTTGCTGATGGTCATTTGACTGGTGTGAGCTGAAACCATTCTGGAGGTTGCATTTGCATGTGGCTACTAATTCCTTATACTGAGCTTTAGGCACGTTCTGTTTCTTCTTTTCCTTTCTTTACTTAACGAGTAAGTACAACTTCCCTCTTCATATTGCCTTCTTGACAAATTTGTCATGTGTTGAATTTTCTTGCCTATTCCCTACCCCGGGGCATTTTTTGAGGGCAGGTGTCATTTACAGCCCTGCAGGCCTTGTGACTATTAAGGAACCAGTAGCACTGGGTTAAAAGCTGCTGTTGTGCGAAACAGCCACAAGGTGGCAGCATTATTACGTTCTCGACTCTTGTTACTAGGGCAACAGTCTTCCTGGAGGTAGTGTTGCGAGGTTGTAAATTAGAGTGGATTGTGCTGGGGCAAGCTCTCAGAAGGTTATGTCTCCTTACTTATGTTTGTTTTTTAAATTTAATTTATATTTCTTATCAGAATAAATTTGATTAGAGTGTTGTGATTGTCTGGCTGTACAGAATCTGCTCAATGATTCATACAAATGTCTGTTCATCTTCGGAGCCTGTTACCATGTATGTTATTACAGAATGTTGAGTAGACCTCGCTTGGTATTTGGTAGTTGTTTTGTCATTATATATTTTATATGTATTGGTGATTATATAATTCCTATAGTTTATATGTTATATGTTTATAGACATTTAACATACATTAGTATATGTATGTTAGCCCCATAATCCTAATTTATCCATCCTCCCACCTTTCATTTTGGTTAACCATTAGTTTGTTTTATAAGTCTGTGAGTGTCTTTTTCTTTGGAAATATGTTCATTGGTAGCAATCTTAGGATAACATGTATAAACGATACCATAGGATATTTGTCATTTCCTTTTGACTTACTTAACCTAATATGATTACTTCTAGGCTCATCTGTACTCCTGAAGATGTCACTGTTCCTTTTTTTTCCCGAGGCTACTATTCCATTCGGTACGTATACCGATTCTTCTTTGTCCATTTATCTGTTGATGGACATTTTGTTGGCTTGCCTGTCTTGGTTATTGAAAATATGGCTGCAGTGCATGTTTTCCTGTCTGTGCCTTTCCGATTCTGGTCTTCTTAGGGTATAGGCCCATTAGGGGATCAGCAACAACATATGGTAGCTCAGTTTTTACCTTTTAAATGCAGCTCCATTCTGTTCTCATGATTAGCTGTTACCAGTTTACATCCAACCAACAGCATAGTGGGTATGCCTTTCTCCACTAACCTGTCAGCATTCATTGTTTGTAGACGTTTTATGGATGCCATTTTGAATGCTGGGTGGCGAACTCTTTTTGTAGTTTGGATTTCCATCGAACCAATAATTTCTGATATTGAGCTTTTGTCCATGTTCTTCTTTTTTTTTTAAATAACAGAGTGAGTAACACTTACCTCTTCAAACTCTTTTCTTGAAAAATTTTCCGTGTTGTGTACTTTTTTGGCCATTCCCAACCCCAGGATATTTTTTGAGGGCATGAGTCATTTACAGCCCTGCAGTCCTTGTGAATATTAGTGACCATTAGCAGTAGATTGAAAGCTGCTGTTTGAGGAAATGGCCTTAGGGTGGCAGGATTTCTACGTTGCCAACTCTGCTTGCTAGGGAAACAGAACCTTGCTGCATGTTGTGCTTTTTGGTGGCAGATTAGAGTGGAATGTGCCCAGACAAACCCCCGTAAGGTTTAGCCTCCTTAATTCTTGTTTGTGTCTTTAAGTTGTAGTTGTTATCAGAGGAAATTTGATTGAAATATTTGATTGAATTTGTTCTGGGTGAACAGAATCTTGTTCATTCACACATATAAGTATATCTATTGATCTTTGGGTCCTTTTCCATGTAGGTTATTACAGAGTGTTGAGTAGACCACTCTTGGTATTCCATAGGTTTTTGGGGATGATATATTTTATATGTATTAGTATATGTTTGTTAACCCCAATATCCTAATTTATCCATTCCTCACAGCTTTTCTTTGGCTTAACCATAAGTGTGTCTTCTCAATGTGACATTGTCTTTCTCTGTGGAAATATGTTCAATTTAGGAATTTTCAGATGACATAAGTGATATCCTAGGACATTTGTGTCTCTCATTCTGACTTACTTCACGTTGTGTGATTATCTCTAGGCTCATCTGTGGTGCTGCCTATGCCATTCTTTTATTTTTTTCTTCATGACTAATATTCCAATGTGTGCATATACCATTTCTTCTTTGTCCATTCATTTGTTTATGGACCTTTTTTTGCTTCCATGTCTTGGCTACTTCAATATTGCTGCAGTGCACATTTGTCTGCCTCTGTCTTTCCGATTCTTTTGGTCTTAGGTTAGAGGCCCAAAAGGTATGCTGCCGCATCGTATGGTAGCTCAATTTTTTCCTTTTAAAGCAGCTCCGTTCAGTTTTCGTTAGTGCTGATACCAGTTTACATCCCACCAGCAGCTAGAAGGTACACAGTTCTCTAAAACCCCTTCAGCGTTTATAGTTTGTAGACTTTTTGCTGATGGTCATTTGACTGGTGTGAGCTGAAACCATTCTGGAGGTTGGATTTGCATGTGGCTACTAATTCCTTATACTGAGCTTTAGGCATGTCCTGCTTTTTCTTTTCCTTTTTTTTCTTAAAGAGTGAGTACAACTTCCCTCTTCATATTGCCTTCTTGACAAATTTGTCATGTGTTGAATTTTCTTGCCTATTGCCTACCCCAGGGCATTTTTGGAGGGCAGGTGTCATTTGCAGCCCTGCAGGCCTTGTGACTATTAAGCAACCATTAGCACTGGGTTTAAAGCTGCTGTTGTGGGAAACAGCCACAAGGCGGCAACATTATTACGTTCCCAACTGTTGTTACTAGGGCAACAGTGTCTTTCTGGAGGTAGTGTTGCGAGGTCGTAATTTAGAGTGGAATGTGCTGGGGCAAGCCCTCAGAAGGTTGTGTCTCCTTACTTATGTTTGTGTTTAAAATTTAATTTATATTTCTTACCGGAGTAAATTTGATTAGAGTGTTGTGATTGTCTGGCTGTACAGAATCTGCTCAATGATACATACATATGTCTGTTCATCTTCGGATCCGGTTACCATGTATGTTATTACAGAATGTTGAGTAGACCTCACTTGGTATTTGATAGGTGTTTTGTCATTATATATTTTATATGTATTGGTGACTTAACAATTCATATAGTTTATATGTTATATGTTTATAGACATTTAACATATATTAGTGTATGTATATTAGCCCCATAATCCTAATTTATCCATCCTCCCACCTTTCATTTTGGTTAACCATTAGTTTGTTTTATAAGTCTGTGAGTGTCTTTTTCTTTGGAAATATGTTCATTGGTAGCAATCTTAGGATAACATGTATAAACGATACCATAGGATATTTGTCATTCCCTTTTGATTTACTTAACCCAATATGATTACTTCTAGGCTCATCTGCACTACTGAAAACGGCACTGTTCATTTTCTTCCCGAGGCTACTATTCCATTGGGCACGTATACCGCTTCTTCTTTGTCCATTTATCTGTTGATGGACATTTTGTTTGCTTGCCTGTCTTGGCTATTGTAAATATGGCTGCAGTGCAGGTTTTCCTGTCTCTGCCTTTCCGATTCTGGTCTTCTTAGGGTATAGGCCCATTAGGGGCTCAGCTGCAAGATATGGTAGCTCAGTTTTTACCTTTTAAATGCAGCTCCATTCTGTTCTCATGATTAGCTGTTAACAGTTTACATCCAGCCAACAGCATAGTGGGTATGCCTTTCTCCACTAACCTGTCAGCATTCATTGTTTGTAGACTTTTTACGGATGGCATTTTGAATACTGGGTGGCGAAATCTTTTTGTAGTTTGGATTTGCATCCAACCAATAATTCCTGATATTGAGCCTTTATCCATGTTCTTCTTTTTTTAAAATAACAGAGTGAGGAACACTTACCTCTTCAAACTGTTTTATTGTAAAGTCTTCCTTGTTGTCAAATTTTTTGGCTATTCCCAACCCCAGGACATTTTTTGAGGGCATGAGTCATTTACAGCCCTGCAGTCCTTGTGAATATTAGTGACCATTAGCAGTAGATTGAAAGCTGCTGTTTGAGGAAACGGCCTTAGGGTGGCAGCATTTCTAAGTTGTTAACTCTGCTTGCTTGGGAAACAGAACCCTGCTGCAAGTTGTGCTTTTTGGTTGCAGATTAGAGTGGAATGTGCCAGGAGAAATCCCCGTAAGGTTTAGCCTCCTTAATTCTTGTTTGTGACTTTAGGTTGTAGTTTTTATCAGAGGAAATTTGATTGAAAAATGTCTTTTGTTCTGGGTGAAAAGAATCTTGTTCATTTACACATATACATATATCTATTGATCTTTGGGTCCTTTTCCATGTCGGTTATTACATAGTTTTGAGTTGACCACTCTTGGTATTCCATAGGTCTTTGGGGATGATATATTTTATATGTATTAGTATATGTTTGTTAACCCCAATATCCTAATTTATCCATTCCTCACACCTTTTCTTTGGCTTAACCATAAGTGTGTCTTCTCAATGTGAGATTGTCTTTCTCTGTGGAAATATGTTCATTTTTATGAATTTTCAGATGACATAAGTGATATCCTAGGACATTTGTGTCTCGCATTCTGACTTACTTCACGTTGTGTGATTATCCCTGGGCTCATCTGTGGTGCTGCCTATGCCATTCTTTTCTTTTTTTTCGTGACTCATATTCCAATGTGTCTATATACCACTTCTTCTTTGTCCATTCATTTGTTTATGGACCTTCTTTTTGCTTCCATGTCATGGCTATTTCAGTATTGCTGCAGTGCACATTTGCCTGCCTCTGTCTTTCCGATTCTGGTGGTCTTAGGTTATATGTCCAAAAGGTGCACTGCCGCATCATATGGTAGCTCAATTTTTTCTTTTAAAGCAGCTCCGTTCAGTTTGCATTAGTTCTGATACCACTTTACATCCCACCAGCAGCTAGAAGGTACACAGTTCTCTAAAACCCTTTCAGCATTTATAGTTTGTAGACTTTTTGCTGATGGTCATTTGACTGGTGTGAGCTGAAACCATTCTGGAGGTTGCATTTGCATGTGGCTACTAATTCCTTATACTGAGCTTTAGGCACGTTCTGTTTCTTCTTTTCCTTTCTTTACTTAACGAGTAAGTACAACTTCCCTCTTCATATTGACTTCTTGACAAATTTGTCATGTGTTGAATTTTCTTGCCTATTCCCTACCCCGGGGCATTTTTTGAGGGCAGGTGTCATTTACAGCCCTGCAGGCCTTGTGACTATTAAGGAACCATTAGCACTGGGTTAAAAGCTGCTGTTGTGCGAAACAGCCACGAGGTGGCAGCATTATTACGTTCTCGACTCTTGTTACTAGGGCAACAGTCTTCCTGGAGGTAGTGTTGCGAGGTTGTAAATTAGAGTGGATTGTGCTGGGGCAAGCCCTCAGAAGGTTATGTCTCCTTACTTATGTTTGTTTTTTAAATTTAATTTATATTTCTTATCGGAATAAATTTGATTAGAGTGTTGTGATTGTCTGGCTGTACAGAATCTGCTCAATGATTCATACAAATGTCTGTTCATCTTCGGAGCCTGTTACCATGTATGTTATTACAGAATGTTGAGTAGACCTCGCTTGGTATTTGGTAGTTGTTTTGTCATTATATATTTTATATGTATTGGTGATTATATAATTCCTATAGTTTATATGTTATATGTTTATGGACATTTAACATACATTAGTATATGTATGTTAGCCCCATAATCCTAATTTATCCATCCTCCCACCTTTCATTTTGGTTAACCATTAGTTTGTTTTATAAGTCTGTGAGTGTCTTTTTCTTTGGAAATATGTTCATTGGTAGCAATCTTAGGATAACATGTATAAACGATACCATAGGATATTTGTCATTTCCTTTTGACTTACTTAACCTAATATGATTACTTCTAGGCTCATCTGTACTCCTGAAGATGGCACTGTTCCTTTTTTTTCCCGAGGCTACTATTCCATTCGGTACGTATACCGATTCTTCTTTGTCCATTTATCTGTTGATGGACATTTTGTTGGCTTGCCTGTCTTGGTTATTGAAAATATGGCTGCAGTGCATGTTTTCCTGTCTGTGCCTTTCCGATTCTGGTCTTCTTAGGGTATAGGCCCATTAGGGGATCAGCAACAACATATGGTAGCTCAGTTTTTACCTTTTAAATGCAGCTCCATTCTGTTCTCATGATTAGCTGTTACCAGTTTACATCCAAGCAACAGCATAGTGGGTATGCCTTTCTCCACTAACCCGTCAGCATTCATTGTTTGTAGACGTTTTATGGATGCCATTTTGAATGCTGGGTGGCGAACTCTTTTTGTAGTTTGGATTTCCATCGAACCAATAATTTCTGATATTGAGCTTTTGTCCATGTTCTTCTTTTTTTTTTAAATAACAGAGTGAGTAACACTTACCTCTTCAAACTCTTTTCTTGAAATATTTTCCGTGTTGTGTACTTTTTTGGCCATTCCCAACCCCAGGATATTTTTTGAGGGCATGAGTCATTTACAGCCCTGCAGTCCTTGTGAATATTAGTGACCATTAGCAGTAGATTGAAAGCTGCTGTTTGAGGAAATGGCCTTAGGGTGGCAGGATTTCTACGTTGCCAACTCTGCTTGCTAGGGAAACAGAACCTTGCTGCATGTTGTGCTTTTTGGTTGCAGATTAGAGTGGAATGTGCCCAGACAAACCCCCGTAAGGTTTAGCCTCCTTAATTCTTGTTTGTGTCTTTAAGTTGTAGTTGTTATCAGAGGAAATTTGATTGAAATATTTGATTGAATTTGTTCTGGGTGAACAGAATCTTGTTCATTCACACATATAAGTATATCTATTGATCTTTGGGTCCTTTTCCATGTAGGTTATTACAGAGTGTTGAGTAGACCACTCTTGGTATTCCATAGGTTTTTGGGGATGATATATTTTATATGTATTAGTATATGTTTGTTAACCCCAATATCCTAATTTATCCATTCCTCACAGCTTTTCTTTGGCTTAACCATAAGTGTGTCTTCTCAATGTGACATTGTCTTTCTCTGTGGAAATATGTTCAATTTAGGAATTTTCAGATGACATAAGTGATATCCTAGGATATTTGTGTCTCGCATTCTGACTTACTTCACGTTGTGTGATTATCTCTAGGCTCATCTGTGGTGCTGCCTATGCCATTCTTTTATTTTTTTCTTCATGACTAATATTCCAATGTGTCCATATACCATTTCTTCTTTGTCCATTCATTTGTTTATGGACCTTTTTTTGCTTCCATGTCTTGGCTACTTCAATATTGCTGCAGTGCACATTTGTCTGCCTCTGTCTTTCCGATTCTTTTGGTCTTAGGTTAGAGGCCCAAAAGGTACGCTGCCGCATCGTTTGGTAGCTCAATTTTTTCCTTTTAAAGCAGCTCCGTTCAGTTTTCGTTAGTGCTGATACCAGTTTACATCCCACCAGCAGCTAGAAGGTACACAGTTCTCTAAAACCCCTTCAGCGTTTATAGTTTGTAGACTTTTTGCTGATGGTCATTTGACTGGTGTGAGCTGAAACCATTCTGGAGGTTGGATTTGCATGTGGCTACTAATTCCTTATACTGAGCTTTAGGCATGTCCTGCTTTTTCTTTTCCTTTTTTTTTCTTAAAGAGTGAGTACAACTTCCCTCTTCATATTGCCTTCTTGACAAATTTGTCATGTGTTGAATTTTCCTGCCTATTGCCTACCCCAGGGCATTTTTGGAGGGCAGGTGTCATTTGCAGCCCTGCAGGCCTTGTGACTATTAAGCAACCATTAGCACTGGGTTTAAAGCTGCTGTTGTGGGAAACAGCCACAAGGCGGCAACATTATTACGTTCCCAACTGTTGTTACTAGGGCAACAGTGTCTTCCTGGAGGTAGTGTTGCGAGGTCGTAATTTAGAGTGGAATGTGCTGGGGCAAGCCCTCAGAAGGTTGTGTCTCCTTACTTATGTTTGTGTTTAAAATTTAATTTATATTTCTTACCGGAGTAAATTTGATTAGAGTGTTGTGATTGTCTGGCTGTACAGAATCTGCTCAATGATACATACATATGTCTGTTCATCTTCGGATCCGGTTACCATGTATGTTATTACAGAATGTTGAGGAGACCTCACTTGGTATTTGATAGGTGTTTTGTCATTATATATTTTATATGTATTGGTGACTTAACAATTCATATAGTTTATATGTTATATGTTTATAGACATTTAACATATATTAGTGTATGTATATTAGCCCCATAATCCTAATTTATCCATCCTCCCACCTTTCATTTTGGTTAACCATTAGTTTGTTTTATAAGTCTGTGAGTGTCTTTTTCTTTGGAAATATGTTCATTGGTAGCAATCTTAGGATAACATGTATAAACGATACCATAGGATATTTGTCATTCCCTTTTGATTTACTTAACCCAATATGATTACTTCTAGGCTCATCTGCACTACTGAAAACGGCACTGTTCATTTTCTTCCCGAGGCTACTATTCCATTGGGCACGTATACCGCTTCTTCTTTGTCCATTTATCTGTTGATGGACATTTTGTTTGCTTGCCTGTCTTGGCTATTGTAAATATGGCTGCAGTGCAGGTTTTCCTGTCTCTGCCTTTCCGATTCTGGTCTTCTTAGGGTATAGGCCCATTAGGGGCTCAGCTGCAAGATATGGTAGCTCAGTTTTTACCTTTTAAATGCAGCTCCATTCTGTTCTCATGATTAGCTGTTAACAGTTTACATCCAGCCAACAGCATAGTGGGTATGCCTTTCTCCACTAACCTGTCAGCATTCATTGTTTGTAGACTTTTTACGGATGGCATTTTGAATACTGGGTGGCGAAATCTTTTTGTAGTTTGGATTTGCATCCAACCAATAATTCCTGATATTGAGCCTTTATCCATGTTCTTCTTTTTTTAAAATAACAGAGTGAGGAACACTTACCTCTTCAAACTGTTTTATTGTAAAGTCTTCCTTGTTGTCAAATTTTTTGGCTATTCCCAACCCCAGGACATTTTTTGAGGGCATGAGTCATTTACAGCCCTGCAGTCCTTGTGAATATTAGTGACCATTAGCAGTAGATTGAAAGCTGCTGTTTGAGGAAACGGCCTTAGGGTGGCAGCATTTCTAAGTTGTTAACTCTGCTTGCTTGGGAAACAGAACCCTGCTGCAAGTTGTGCTTTTTGGTTGCAGATTAGAGTGGAATGTGCCAGGAGAAATCCCCGTAAGGTTTAGCCTCCTTAATTCTTGTTTGTGACTTTAGGTTGTAGTTTTTATCAGAGGAAATTTGATTGAAAAATGTCTTTTGTTCTGGGTGAAAAGAATCTTGTTCATTTACACATATACATATATCTATTGATCTTTGGGTCCTTTTCCATGTCGGTTATTACATAGTTTTGAGTTGACCACTCTTGGTATTCCATAGGTCTTTGGGGATGATATATTTTATATGTATTAGTATATGTTTGTTAACCCCAATATCCTAATTTATCCATTCCTCACACCTTTTCTTTGGCTTAACCATAAGTGTGTCTTCTCAATGTGAGATTGTCTTTCTCTGTGGAAATATGTTCATTTTTATGAATTTTCAGATGACATAAGTGATATCCTAGGACATTTGTGTCTCGCATTCTGACTTACTTCACGTTGTGTGATTATCCCTGGGCTCATCTGTGGTGCTGCCTATGCCATTCTTTTCTTTTTTTTCGTGACTCATATTCCAATGTGTCTATATACCACTTCTTCTTTGTCCATTCATTTGTTTATGGACCTTCTTTTTGCTTCCATGTCTTGGCTATTTCAGTATTGCTGCAGTGCACATTTGCCTGCCTCTGTCTTTCCGATTCTGGTGGTCTTAGGTTATATGTCCAAAAGGTGCACTGCCGCATCATATGGTAGCTCAATTTTTTCTTTTAAAGCAGCTCCGTTCAGTTTGCATTAGTTCTGATACCACTTTACATCCCACCAGCAGCTAGAAGGTACACAGTTCTCTAAAACCCTTTCAGCATTTATAGTTTGTAGACTTTTTGCTGATGGTCATTTGACTGGTGTGAGCTGAAACCATTCTGGAGGTTGCATTTGCATGTGGCTACTAATTCCTTATACTGAGCTTTAGGCACGTTCTGTTTCTTCTTTTCCTTTCTTTACTTAACGAGTAAGTACAACTTCCCTCTTCATATTGACTTCTTGACAAATTTGTCATGTGTTGAATTTTCTTGCCTATTCCCTACCCCGGGGCATTTTTTGAGGGCAGGTGTCATTTACAGCCCTGCAGGCCTTGTGACTATTAAGGAACCATTAGCACTGGGTTAAAAGCTGCTGTTGTGCGAAACAGCCACGAGGTGGCAGCATTATTACGTTCTCGACTCTTGTTACTAGGGCAACAGTCTTCCTGGAGGTAGTGTTGCGAGGTTGTAAATTAGAGTGGATTGTGCTGGGGCAAGCCCTCAGAAGGTTATGTCTCCTTACTTATGTTTGTTTTTTAAATTTAATTTATATTTCTTATCGGAATAAATTTGATTAGAGTGTTGTGATTGTCTGGCTGTACAGAATCTGCTCAATGATTCATACAAATGTCTGTTCATCTTCGGAGCCTGTTACCATGTATGTTATTACAGAATGTTGAGTAGACCTCGCTTGGTATTTGGTAGTTGTTTTGTCATTATATATTTTATATGTATTGGTGATTATATAATTCCTATAGTTTATATGTTATATGTTTATGGACATTTAACATACATTAGTATATGTATGTTAGCCCCATAATCCTAATTTATCCATCCTCCCACCTTTCATTTTGGTTAACCATTAGTTTGTTTTATAAGTCTGTGAGTGTCTTTTTCTTTGGAAATATGTTCATTGGTAGCAATCTTAGGATAACATGTATAAACGATACCATAGGATATTTGTCATTTCCTTTTGACTTACTTAACCTAATATGATTACTTCTAGGCTCATCTGTACTCCTGAAGATGGCACTGTTCCTTTTTTTTCCCGAGGCTACTATTCCATTCGGTACGTATACCGATTCTTCTTTGTCCATTTATCTGTTGATGGACATTTTGTTGGCTTGCCTGTCTTGGTTATTGAAAATATGGCTGCAGTGCATGTTTTCCTGTCTGTGCCTTTCCGATTCTGGTCTTCTTAGGGTATAGGCCCATTAGGGGATCAGCAACAACATATGGTAGCTCAGTTTTTACCTTTTAAATGCAGCTCCATTCTGTTCTCATGATTAGCTGTTACCAGTTTACATCCAAGCAACAGCATAGTGGGTATGCCTTTCTCCACTAACCCGTCAGCATTCATTGTTTGTAGACGTTTTATGGATGCCATTTTGAATGCTGGGTGGCGAACTCTTTTTGTAGTTTGGATTTCCATCGAACCAATAATTTCTGATATTGAGCTTTTGTCCATGTTCTTCTTTTTTTTTTAAATAACAGAGTGAGTAACACTTACCTCTTCAAACTCTTTTCTTGAAATATTTTCCGTGTTGTGTACTTTTTTGGCCATTCCCAACCCCAGGATATTTTTTGAGGGCATGAGTCATTTACAGCCCTGCAGTCCTTGTGAATATTAGTGACCATTAGCAGTAGATTGAAAGCTGCTGTTTGAGGAAATGGCCTTAGGGTGGCAGGATTTCTACGTTGCCAACTCTGCTTGCTAGGGAAACAGAACCTTGCTGCATGTTGTGCTTTTTGGTTGCAGATTAGAGTGGAATGTGCCCAGACAAACCCCCGTAAGGTTTAGCCTCCTTAATTCTTGTTTGTGTCTTTAAGTTGTAGTTGTTATCAGAGGAAATTTGATTGAAATATTTGATTGAATTTGTTCTGGGTGAACAGAATCTTGTTCATTCACACATATAAGTATATCTATTGATCTTTGGGTCCTTTTCCATGTAGGTTATTACAGAGTGTTGAGTAGACCACTCTTGGTATTCCATAGGTTTTTGGGGATGATATATTTTATATGTATTAGTATATGTTTGTTAACCCCAATATCCTAATTTATCCATTCCTCACAGCTTTTCTTTGGCTTAACCATAAGTGTGTCTTCTCAATGTGACATTGTCTTTCTCTGTGGAAATATGTTCAATTTAGGAATTTTCAGATGACATAAGTGATATCCTAGGATATTTGTGTCTCGCATTCTGACTTACTTCACGTTGTGTGATTATCTCTAGGCTCATCTGTGGTGCTGCCTATGCCATTCTTTTATTTTTTTCTTCATGACTAATATTCCAATGTGTCCATATACCATTTCTTCTTTGTCCATTCATTTGTTTATGGACCTTTTTTTGCTTCCATGTCTTGGCTACTTCAATATTGCTGCAGTGCACATTTGTCTGCCTCTGTCTTTCCGATTCTTTTGGTCTTAGGTTAGAGGCCCAAAAGGTACGCTGCCGCATCGTTTGGTAGCTCAATTTTTTCCTTTTAAAGCAGCTCCGTTCAGTTTTCGTTAGTGCTGATACCAGTTTACATCCCACCAGCAGCTAGAAGGTACACAGTTCTCTAAAACCCCTTCAGCGTTTATAGTTTGTAGACTTTTTGCTGATGGTCATTTGACTGGTGTGAGCTGAAACCATTCTGGAGGTTGGATTTGCATGTGGCTACTAATTCCTTATACTGAGCTTTAGGCATATCCTGCTTTTTCTTTTCCTTTTTTTTTCTTAAAGAGTGAGTACAACTTCCCTCTTCATATTGCCTTCTTGACAAATTTGTCATGTGTTGAATTTTCTTGCCTATTCCCTACCCCAGGGCATTTTTGGAGGGCAGGTGTCATTTGCAGCCCTGCAGGCCTTGTGACTATTAAGCAACCATTAGCACTGGGTTTAAAGCTGCTGTTGTGGGAAACAGCCACAAGGCGGCAACATTATTACGTTCCCAACTGTTGTTACTAGGGCAACAGTGTCTTCCTGGACTTAGTGTTGCGAGGTCGTAATTTAGAGTGGAATGTGCTGGGGCAAGCCCTCAGAAGGTTGTGTCTCCTTACTTATGTTTGTGTTTAAAATTTAATTTATATTTCTTACCGGAGTAAATTTGATTAGAGTGTTGTGATTGTCTGGCTGTACAGAATCTGCTCAATGATACATACATATGTCTGTTCATCTTCGGATCCGGTTACCATGTATGTTATTACAGAATGTTGAGTAGACCTCACTTGGTATTTGATAGGTGTTTTGTCATTATATATTTTATATGTATTGGTGACTTAACAATTCATATAGTTTATATGTTATATGTTTATAGACATTTAACATATATTAGTGTATGTATATTAGCCCCATAATCCTAATTTATCCATCCTCCCACCTTTCATTTTGGTTAACCATTAGTTTGTTTTATAAGTCTGTGAGTGTCTTTTTCTTTGGAAATATGTTCATTGGTAGCAATCTTAGGATAACATGTATAAACGATAACATAGGATATTTGTCATTCCCTTTTGATTTACTTAACCCAATATGATTACTTCTAGGCTCATCTGCACTACTGAAAACGGCACTGTTCATTTTCTTTCCGAGGCTACTATTCCATTGGGCACGTATACCGCTTCTTCTTTGTCCATTTATCTGTTGATGGACATTTTGTTTGCTTGCCTGTCTTGGCTATTGTAAATATGGCTGCTGTGCAGGTTTTCCTGTCTCTGCCTTTCCGATTCTGGTCTTCTTAGGGTATAGGCCCATTAGGGGCTCAGCTGCAAGATATGGTAGCTCAGTTTTTACCTTTTAAAAGCAGCTCCATTCTGTTCTCATGATTAGCTGTTAACAGTTTACATCCACCCAACAGCATAGTGGGTATGCCTTTCTCCACTAACCCGTCAGCATTCATTGTTTGTAGACTTTTTACGGATGGCATTTTGAATACTGGGTGGCGAAATCTTTTTGTAGTATGGATTTGCATCCAACCAATAATTCCTGATATTGAGCCTTTATCCATGTTCTTCTTTTTTTAAAATAACAGAGTGAGGAACACTTACCTCTTCAAACTGTTTTATTGTAAAGTCTTCCTTGTTGTCAAATTTTTTGGCTATTCCCAACCCCAGGACATTTTTTGAGGGCATGAGTCATTTACAGCCCTTCAGTCCTTGTGAATATTAGTGACCATTAGCAGTAGATTGAAAGCTGCTGTTTGAGGAAACGGCCTTAGGGTGGCAGCATTTCTAAGTTGTTAACTCTGCTTGCTTCAGAAACAGAACCCTGCTGCAAGTTGTGCTTTTTGGTTGCAGATTAGAGTGGAATGTGCCAGGAGAAACCCCCGTAAGGTTTAGCCTCCTTAATTCTTGTTTGTGACTTTAGGTTGTAGTTTTTATCAGAGGAAATTTGATTGAAAAATGTCTTTTGTTCTGGGTGAAAAGAATCTTGTTCATTTACACATATACATATATCTATTGATCTTTGGGTCCTTTTCCATGTCGGTTATTACATAGTTTTGAGTTGACCACTCTTGGTATTCCATAGGTCTTTGGGGATGATATATTTTATATGTATTAGTATATGTTTGTTAACCCCAATATCCTAATTTATCCATTCCTCACACCTTTTCTTTGGCATAACCATAAGTGTGTCTTCTCAATGTGAGATTGTCTTTCTCTGTGGAAATATGTTCATTTTTATGAATTTTCAGATGACATAAGTGATATCCTAGGACATTTGTGTCTCGCATTCTGACTTACTTCACGTTGTGTGATTATCCCTGGGCTCATCTGTGGTGCTGCCTATGCCATTCTTTTCTTTTTTTTCGTGACTCATATTCCAATGTGTCCATATACCACTTCTTCTTTGTCCATTCATTTGTTTATGGACCTTCTTTTTGCTTCCATGTCTTGGCTATTTCAGTATTGCTGCAGTGCACATTTGCCTGCCTCTGTCTTTCCGATTCTGGTGGTCTTAGGTTATATGTCCAAAAGGTGCACTGCCGCATCATATGGTAGCTCAATTTTTTCTTTTAAAGCAGCTCCGTTCAGTTTTCATTAGTTCTGATACCACTTTACATCCCACCAGCACCTAGAAGGTACACAGTTCTCTAAAACCCTTTCAGCATTTATAGTTTGTAGACTTTTTGCTGATGGTCATTTGACTGGTGTGAGCTGAAACCATTCTGGAGGTTGCATTTGCATGTGGCTACTAATTCCTTATACTGAGCTTTAGGCACGTTCTGTTTCTTCTTTTCCTTTCTTTACTTAACGAGTAAGTACAACTTCCCTCTTCATATTGCCTTCTTGACAAATTTGTCATGTGTTGAATTTTCTTGCCTATTCCCTACCCCGGGGCATTTTTTGAGGGCAGGTGTCATTTACAGCCCTGCAGGCCTTGTGACTATTAAGGAACCAGTAGCACTGGGTTAAAAGCTGCTGTTGTGCGAAACAGCCACAAGGTGGCAGCATTATTACTTTCTCGACTCTTGTTACTAGGGCAACAGTCTTCCTGGAGGTAGTGTTGCGAGGTTGTAAATTAGAGTGGATTGTGCTGGGGCAAGCTCTCAGAAGGTTATGTCTCCTTACTTATGTTTGTTTTTTAAATTTAATTTATATTTCTTATCGGAATAAATTTGATTAGAGTGTTGTGATTGTCTGGCTGTACAGAATCTGCTCAATGATTCATACAAATGTCTGTTCATCTTCGGAGCCTGTTACCATGTATGTTATTACAGAATGTTGAGTAGACCTCGCTTGGTATTTGGTAGTTGTTTTGTCATTATATATTTTATATGTATTGGTGATTATATAATTCCTATAGTTTATATGTTATATGTTTATAGACATTTAACATACATTAGTATATGTATGTTAGCCCCATAATCCTAATTTATCCATCCTCCCACCTTTCATTTTGGTTAACCATTAGTTTGTTTTATAAGTCTGTGAGTGTCTTTTTCTTTGGAAATATGTTCATTGGTAGCAATCTTAGGATAACATGTATAAACGATACCATAGGATATTTGTCATTTCCTTTTGACTTACTTAACCTAATATGATTACTTCTAGGCTCATCTGTACTCCTGAAGATGGCACTGTTCCTTTTTTTTCCCGAGGCTACTATTCCATTCGGTACGTATACCGATTCTTCTTTGTCCATTTATCTGTTGATGGACATTTTGTTGGCTTGCCTGTCTTGGTTATTGAAAATATGGCTGCAGTGCATGTTTTCCTGTCTGTGCCTTTCCGATTCTGGTCTTCTTAGGGTATAGGCCCATTAGGGGATCAGCAACAACATATGGTAGCTCAGTTTTTACCTTTTAAATGCAGCTCCATTCTGTTCTCATGATTAGCTGTTACCAGTTTACATCCAACCAACAGCATAGTGGGTATGCCTTTCTCCACTAACCCGTCAGCATTCATTGTTTGTAGACGTTTTATGGATGCCATTTTGAATGCTGGGTGGCGAACTCTTTTTGTAGTTTGGATTTCCATCGAACCAATAATTTCTGATATTGAGCTTTTGTCCATGTTCTTCTTTTTTTTTTAAATAACAGAGTGAGTAACACTTACCTCTTCAAACTCGTTTCTTGAAAAATTTTCCGTGTTGTGTACTTTTTTGGCCATTCCCAACCCCAGGATATTTTTTGAGGGCATGAGTCATTTACAGCCCTGCAGTCCTTGTGAATATTAGTGACCATTAGCAGTAGATTGAAAGCTGCTGTTTGAGGAAATGGCCTTAGGGTGGCAGGATTTCTACGTTGCCAACTCTGCTTGCTAGGGAAACAGAACCTTGCTGCATGTTGTGCTTTTTGGTGGCAGATTAGAGTGGAATGTGCCCAGACAAACCCCCGTAAGGTTTAGCCTCCTTAATTCTTGTTTGTGTCTTTAAGTTGTAGTTGTTATCAGAGGAAATTTGATTGAAATATTTGATTGAATTTGTTCTGGGTGAACAGAATCTTGTTCATTCACACATATAAGTATATCTATTGATCTTTGGGTCCTTTTCCATGTAGGTTATTACAGAGTGTTGAGTAGACCACTCTTGGTATTCCATAGGTTTTTGGGGATGATATATTTTATATGTATTAGTATATGTTTGTTAACCCCAATATCCTAATTTATCCATTCCTCACAGCTTTTCTTTGGCTTAACCATAAGTGTGTCTTCTCAATGTGACATTGTCTTTCTCTGTGGAAATATGTTCAATTTAGGAATTTTCAGATGACATAAGTGATATCCTAGGACATTTGTGTCTCGCATTCTGACTTACTTCCCGTTGTGTGATTATCTCTAGGCTCATCTGTGGTGCTGCCTATGCCATTCTTTTATTTTTTTCTTCATGACTAATATTTCAATGTGTCCATATACCATTTCTTCTTTGTCCATTCATTTGTTTATGGACCTTTTTTTGCTTCCATGTCTTGGCTACTTCAATATTGCTGCAGTGCACATTTGTCTGCCTCTGTCTTTCCGATTCTTTTGGTCTTAGGTTAGAGGCCCAAAAGGTACGCTGCCGCATCGTATGGTAGCTCAATTTTTTCCTTTTAAAGCAGCTCCGTTCAGTTTTCGTTAGTGCTGATACCAGTTTACATCCCACCAGCAGCTAGAAGGTACACAGTTCTCTAAAACCCCTTCAGCGTTTATAGTTTGTAGACTTTTTGCTGATGGTCATTTGACTGGTGTGAGCTGAAACCATTCTGGAGGTTGGATTTGCATGTGGCTACTAATTCCTTATACTGAGCTTTAGGCATATCCTGCTTTTTCTTTTCCTTTTTTTTTCTTAAAGAGTGAGTACAACTTCCCTCTTCATATTGCCTTCTTGACAAATTTGTCATGTGTTGAATTTTCTTGCCTATTCCCTACCCCAGGGCATTTTTGGAGGGCAGGTGTCATTTGCAGCCCTGCAGGCCTTGTGACTATTAAGCAACCATTAGCACTGGGTTTAAAGCTGCTGTTGTGGGAAACAGCCACAAGGCGGCAACATTATTACGTTCCCAACTGTTGTTACTAGGGCAACAGTGTCTTCCTGGAGGTAGTGTTGCGAGGTCGTAATTTAGAGTGGAATGTGCTGGGGCAAGCCCTCAGAAGGTTGTGTCTCCTTACTTATGTTTGTGTTTAAAATTTAATTTATATTTCTTACCGGAGTAAATTTGATTAGAGTGTTGTGATTGTCTGGCTGTACAGAATCTGCTCAATGATACATACATATGTCTGTTCATCTTCGGATCCGGTTACCATGTATGTTATTACAGAATGTTGAGTAGACCTCACTTGGTATTTGATAGGTGTTTTGTCATTATATATTTTATATGTATTGGTGACTTAACAATTCATATAGTTTATATGTTATATGTTTATAGACATTTAACATATATTAGTGTATGTATATTAGCCCCATAATCCTAATTTATCCATCCTCCCACCTTTCATTTTGGTTAACCATTAGTTTGTTTTATAAGTCTGTGAGTGTCTTTTTCTTTGGAAATATGTTCATTGGTAGCAATCTTAGGATAACATGTATAAACGATACCATAGGATATTTGTCATTCCCTTTTGATTTACTTAACCCAATATGACTACTTCTAGGCTCATCTGCACTACTGAAAACGGCACTGTTCATTTTCTTCCCGAGGCTACTATTCCATTGGGCACGTATACCGCTTCTTCTTTGTCCATTTATCTGTTGATGGACATTTTGTTTGCTTGCCTGTCTTGGCTATTGTAAATATGGCTGCAGTGCAGGTTTTCCTGTCTCTGCCTTTCCGATTCTGGTCTTCTTAGGGTATAGGCCCATTAGGGGCTCAGCTGCAAGATATGGTAGCTCAGTTTTTACCTTTTAAATGCAGCTCCATTCTGTTCTCATGATTAGCTGTTAACAGTTTACATCCACCCAACAGCATAGTGGGTATGCCTTTCTCCACTAACCCGTCAGCATTCATTGTTTGTAGACTTTTTACGGATGGCATTTTGAATACTGGGTGGCGAAATCTTTTTGTAGTATGGATTTGCATCCAACCAATAATTCCTGATATTGAGCCTTTATCCATGTTCTTCTTTTTTTAAAATAACAGAGTGAGGAACACTTACCTCTTCAAACTGTTTTATTGTAAAGTCTTCCTTGTTGTCAAATTTTTTGGCTATTCCCAACCCCAGGACATTTTTTGAGGGCATGAGTCATTTACAGCCCTTCAGTCCTTGTGAATATTAGTGACCATTAGCAGTAGATTGAAAGCTGCTGTTTGAGGAAACGGCCTTAGGGTGGCAGCATTTCTAAGTTGTTAACTCTGCTTGCTTCAGAAACAGAACCCTGCTGCAAGTTGTGCTTTTTGGTTGCAGATTAGAGTGGAATGTGCCAGGAGAAACCCCCGTAAGGTTTAGCCTCCTTAATTCTTGTTTGTGACTTTAGGTTGTAGTTTTTATCAGAGGAAATTTGATTGAAAAATGTCTTTTGTTCTGGGTGAAAAGAATCTTGTTCATTTACACATATACATATATCTATTGATCTTTGGGTCCTTTTCCATGTCGGTTATTACATAGTTTTGAGTTGACCACTCTTGGTATTCCATAGGTCTTTGGGGATGATATATTTTATATGTATTAGTATATGTTTGTTAACCCCAATATCCTAATTTATCCATTCCTCACACCTTTTCTTTGGCATAACCATAAGTGTGTCTTCTCAATGTGAGATTGTCTTTCTCTGTGGAAATATGTTCATTTTTATGAATTTTCAGATGACATAAGTGATATCCTAGGACATTTGTGTCTCGCATTCTGACTTACTTCACGTTGTGTGATTATCCCTGGGCTCATCTGTGGTGCTGCCTATGCCATTCTTTTCTTTTTTTTCGTGACTCATATTCCAATGTGTCCATATACCACTTCTTCTTTGTCCATTCATTTGTTTATGGACCTTCTTTTTGCTTCCATGTCTTGGCTATTTCAGTATTGCTGCAGTGCACATTTGCCTGCCTCTGTCTTTCCGATTCTGGTGGTCTTAGGTTATATGTCCAAAAGGTGCACTGCCGCATCATATGGTAGCTCAATTTTTTCTTTTAAAGCAGCTCCGTTCAGTTTTCATTAGTTCTGATACCACTTTACATCCCACCAGCACCTAGAAGGTACACAGTTCTCTAAAACCCTTTCAGCATTTATAGTTTGTAGACTTTTTGCTGATGGTCATTTGACTGGTGTGAGCTGAAACCATTCTGGAGGTTGCATTTGCATGTGGCTACTAATTCCTTATACTGAGCTTTAGGCACGTTCTGTTTCTTCTTTTCCTTTCTTTACTTAACGAGTAAGTACAACTTCCCTCTTCATATTGCCTTCTTGACAAATTTGTCATGTGTTGAATTTTCTTGCCTATTCCCTACCCCGGGGCATTTTTTGAGGGCAGGTGTCATTTACAGCCCTGCAGGCCTTGTGACTATTAAGGAACCAGTAGCACTGGGTTAAAAGCTGCTGTTGTGCGAAACAGCCACAAGGTGGCAGCATTATTACTTTCTCGACTCTTGTTACTAGGGCAACAGTCTTCCTGGAGGTAGTGTTGCGAGGTTGTAAATTAGAGTGGATTGTGCTGGGGCAAGCTCTCAGAAGGTTATGTCTCCTTACTTATGTTTGTTTTTTAAATTTAATTTATATTTCTTATCGGAATAAATTTGATTAGAGTGTTGTGATTGTCTGGCTGTACAGAATCTGCTCAATGATTCATACAAATGTCTGTTCATCTTCGGAGCCTGTTACCATGTATGTTATTACAGAATGTTGAGTAGACCTCGCTTGGTATTTGGTAGTTGTTTTGTCATTATATATTTTATATGTATTGGTGATTATATAATTCCTATAGTTTATATGTTATATGTTTATAGACATTTAACATACATTAGTATATGTATGTTAGCCCCATAATCCTAATTTATCCATCCTCCCACCTTTCATTTTGGTTAACCATTAGTTTGTTTTATAAGTCTGTGAGTGTCTTTTTCTTTGGAAATATGTTCATTGGTAGCAATCTTAGGATAACATGTATAAACGATACCATAGGATATTTGTCATTTCCTTTTGACTTACTTAACCTAATATGATTACTTCTAGGCTCATCTGTACTCCTGAAGATGGCACTGTTCCTTTTTTTTCCCGAGGCTACTATTCCATTCGGTACGTATACCGATTCTTCTTTGTCCATTTATCTGTTGATGGACATTTTGTTGGCTTGCCTGTCTTGGTTATTGAAAATATGGCTGCAGTGCATGTTTTCCTGTCTGTGCCTTTCCGATTCTGGTCTTCTTAGGGTATTGGCCCATTAGGGGATCAGCAACAACATATGGTAGCTCAGTTTTTACCTTTTAAATGCAGCTCCATTCTGTTCTCATGATTAGCTGTTACCAGTTTACATCCAACCAACAGCATAGTGGGTATGCCTTTCTCCACTAACCCGTCAGCATTCATTGTTTGTAGACGTTTTATGGATGCCATTTTGAATGCTGGGTGGCGAACTCTTTTTGTAGTTTGGATTTCCATCGAACCAATAATTTCTGATATTGAGCTTTTGTACATGTTCTTCTTTTTTTTTTAAATAACAGAGTGAGTAACACTTACCTCTTCAAACTCGTTTCTTGAAAAATTTTCCGTGTTGTGTACTTTTTTGGCCATTCCCAACCCCAGGATATTTTTTGAGGGCATGAGTCATTTACAGCCCTGCAGTCCTTGTGAATATTAGTGACCATTAGCAGTAGATTGAAAGCTGCTGTTTGAGGAAATGGCCTTAGGGTGGCAGGATTTCTACGTTGCCAACTCTGCTTGCTAGGGAAACAGAACCTTGCTGCATGTTGTGCTTTTTGGTGGCAGATTAGAGTGGAATGTGCCCAGACAAACCCCCGTAAGGTTTAGCCTCCTTAATTCTTGTTTGTGTCTTTAAGTTGTAGTTGTTATCAGAGGAAATTTGATTGAAATATTTGATTGAATTTGTTCTGGGTGAACAGAATCTTGTTCATTCACACATATAAGTATATCTATTGATCTTTGGGTCCTTTTCCATGTAGGTTATTACAGAGTGTTGAGTAGACCACTCTTGGTATTCCATAGGTTTTTGGGGATGATATATTTTATATGTATTAGTATATGTTTGTTAACCCCAATATCCTAATTTATCCATTCCTCACAGCTTTTCTTTGGCTTAACCATAAGTGTGTCTTCTCAATGTGACATTGTCTTTCTCTGTGGAAATATGTTCAATTTAGGAATTTTCAGATGACATAAGTGATATCCTAGGACATTTGTGTCTCGCATTCTGACTTACTTCCCGTTGTGTGATTATCCCTAGGCTCATCTGTGGTGCTGCCTATGCCATTCTTTTCTTTTTTTTCGAGACTCATATTCCAATGTGTCCATATACCACTTCTTCTTTGTCCATTCATTTGTTTACGGACCTTCTTTTTGCTTCCATGTCTTGGCTATTTCAGTATTGCTGCAGTGCACATTTGCCTGCCTCTGTCTTTCCGATTCTGGTGGTCTTAGGTTATATGTCCAAAAGGTGCACTGCCGCATCATATGGTAGCTCAATTTTTTCTTTTAAAGCAGCTCCGTTCAGTTTGCATTAGTTCTGATACCACTTTACATCCCACCAGCACCTAGAAGGTACACAGTTCTCTAAAACCCTTTCAGCATTTATAGTTTGTAGACTTTTTGCTGATGGTCATTTGACTGGTGTGAGCTGAAACCATTCTGGAGGTTGCATTTGCATGTGGCTACTAATTCCTTATACTGAGCTTTAGGCACGTTCTGTTTCTTCTTTTCCTTTCTTTACTTAACGAGTAAGTACAACTTCCCTCTTCATATTGCCTTCTTGACAAATTTGTCATGTGTTGAATTTTCTTGCCTATTCCCTACCCCATGGCATTTTTTGAGGGCAGGTGTCATTTACAGCCCTGCAGGCCTTGTGACTATTAAGGAACCAGTAGCACTGGGTTAAAAGCTGCTGTTGTGCGAAACAGCCACGAGGTGGCAGCATTATTACGTTCTCGACTCTTGTTACTAGGGCAACAGTCTTCCTGGAGGTAGTGTTGCGAGGTTGTAAATTAGAGTGGATTGTGCTGGGGCAAGCCCTCAGAAGGTTATGTCTCCTTACTTATGTTTGTTTTTTAAATTTAATTTATATTTCTTATCGGAATAAATTTGATTAGAGTGTTGTGATTGTCTGGCTGTACAGAATCTGCTCAATGATTCATACAAATGTCTGTTCATCTTCGGAGCCTGTTACCATGTATGTTATTATAGAATGTTGAGTAGACCTCGCTTGGTATTTGGTAGTTGTTTTGTCATTATATATTTTATATGTATTGGTGATTATATAATTCCTATAGCTTATATGTTATATGTTTATGGACATTTAACATACATTAGTATATGTATGTTAGCCCCATAATCCTAATTTATCCATCCTCCCACCTTTCATTTTGGTTAACCATTAGTTTGTTTTATAAGTCTGTGAGTGTCTTTTTCTTTGGAAATATGTTCATTGGTAGCAATCTTAGGATAACATGTATAAACGATACCATAGGATATTTGTCATTTCCTTTTGACTTACTTAACCTAATATGATTACTTCTAGGCTCATCTGTACTCCTGAAGATGGCACTGTTCCTTTTTTTTCCCGAGGCTACTATTCCATTCGGTACGTATACCGATTCTTCTTTGTCCATTTATCTGTTGATGGACATTTTGTTGGCTTGCCTGTCTTGGTTATTGAAAATATGGCTGCAGTGCATGTTTTCCTGTCTGTGCCTTTCCGATTCTGGTCTTCTTAGGGTATAGGCCCATTAGGGGATCAGCAACAACATATGGTAGCTCAGTTTTTACCTTTTAAATGCAGCTCCATTCTGTTCTCATGATTAGCTGTTACCAGTTTACATCCAACCAACAGCATAGTGGGTATGCCTTTCTCCACTAACCCGTCAGCATTCATTGTTTGTAGACGTTTTATGGATGCCATTTTGAATGCTGGGTGGCGAACTCTTTTTGTAGTTTGGATTTCCATCGAACCAATAATTTCTGATATTGAGCTTTTGTCCATGTTCTTCTTTTTTTTTTTAAATAACAGAGTGAGTAACACTTACCTCTTCAAACTCTTTTCTTGAAAAATTTTCCGTGTTGTGTACTTTTTTGGCCATTCCCAACCCCAGGATATTTTTTGAGGGCATGAGTCATTTACAGCCCTGCAGTCCTTGTGAATATTAGTGACCATTAGCAGTAGATTGAAAGCTGCTGTTTGAGGAAATGGCCTTAGGGTGGCAGGATTTCTACGTTGCCAACTCTGCTTGCTAGGGAAACAGAACCTTGCTGCATGTTGTGCTTTTTGGTGGCAGATTAGAGTGGAATGTGCTCAGACAAACCCCCGTAAGGTTTAGCCTCCTTAATTCTTGTTTGTGTCTTTAAGTTGTAGTTGTTATCAGAGGAAATTTGATTGAAATATTTGATTGAATTTGTTCTGGGTGAACAGAATCTTGTTCATTCACACATATAAGTATATCTATTGATCTTTGGGTCCTTTTCCATGTAGGTTATTACAGAGTGTTGAGTAGACCACTCTTGGTATTCCATAGGTTATTGGGGATGATATATTTTATATGTATTAGTATATGTTTGTTAACCCCAATATCCTAATTTATCCATTCCTCACAGCTTTTCTTTGGCTTAACCATAAGTGTGTCTTCTCAATGTGACATTGTCTTTCTCTGTGGAAATATGTTCAATTTAGGAATTTTCAGATGACATAAGTGATATCCTAGGATATTTGTGTCTCGCATTCTGACTTACTTCACGTTGTGTGATTATCTCTAGGCTCATCTGTGGTGCTGCCTATGCCATTCTTTTATTTTTTTCTTCATGACTAATATTCCAATGTGTCCATATACCATTTCTTCTTTGTCCATTCATTTGTTTATGGACCTTTTTTTGCTTCCATGTCTTGGCTACTTCAATATTGCTGCAGTGCACATTTGTCTGCCTCTGTCTTTCCGATTCTTTTGGTCTTAGGTTAGAGGCCCAAAAGGTACGCTGCCGCATCGTATGGTAGCTCAATTTTTTCCTTTTAAAGCAGCTCCGTTCAGTTTTCGTTAGTGCTGATACCAGCTTACATCCCACCAGCAGCTAGAAGGTACACAGTTCTCTAAAACCCCTTCAGCGTTTATAGTTTGTAGACTTTTTGCTGATGGTCATTTGACTGGTGTGAGCTGAAACCATTCTGGAGGTTGGATTTGCATGTGGCTACTAATTCCTTATACTGAGCTTTAGGCATGTCCTGCTTTTTCTTTTCCTTTTTTTTTCTTAAAGAGTGAGTACAACTTCCCTCTTCATATTGCCTTCTTGACAAATTTGTCATGTGTTGAATTTTCTTGCCTATTCCCTACCCCAGGGCATTTTTGGAGGGCAGGTGTCATTTGCAGCCCTGCAGGCCTTGTGACTATTAAGCAACCATTAGCACTGGGTTTAAAGCTGCTGTTGTGGGAAACAGCCACAAGGCGGCAACATTATTACGTTCCCAACTGTTGTTACTAGGGCAACAGTGTCTTCCTGGAGGTAGTGTTGCGAGGTCGTAATTTAGAGTGGAATGTGCTGGGGCAAGCCCTCAGAAGGTTGTGTCTCCTTACTTATGTTTGTGTTTAAAATTTAATTTATATTTCTTACCGGAGTAAATTTGATTAGAGTGTTGTGATTGTCTGGCTGTACAGAATCTGCTCAATGATACATACATATGTCTGTTCATCTTCGGATCCGGTTACCATGTATGTTATTACAGAATGTTGAGTAGACCTCACTTGGTATTTGATAGGTGTTTTGTCATTATATATTTTATATGTATTGGTGACTTAACAATTCATATAGTTTATATGTTATATGTTTATAGACATTTAACATATATTAGTGTATGTATATTAGCCCCATAATCCTAATTTATCCATCCTCCCACCTTTCATTTTGGTTAACCATTAGTTTGTTTTATAAGTCTGTGAGTGTCTTTTTCTTTGGAAATATGTTCATTGGTAGCAATCTTAGGATAACATGTATAAACGATACCATAGGATATTTGTCATTCCCTTTTGATTTACTTAACCCAATATGATTACTTCTAGGCTCATCTGCACTACTGAAAACGGCACTGTTCATTTTCTTTCCGAGGCTACTATTCCATTGGGCACGTATACCGCTTCTTCTTTGTCCATTTATCTGTTGATGGACATTTTGTTTGCTTGCCTGTCTTGGCTATTGTAAATATGGCTGCTGTGCAGGTTTTCCTGTCTCTGCCTTTCCGATTCTGGTCTTCTTAGGGTATAGGCCCATTAGGGGCTCAGCTGCAAGATATGGTAGCTCAGTTTTTACCTTTTAAAAGCAGCTCGATTCTGTTCTCATGATTAGCTGTTAACAGTTTACATCCACCCAACAGCATAGTGGGTATGCCTTTCTCCACTAACCCGTCAGCATTCATTGTTTGTAGACTTTTTACGGATGGCATTTTGAATACTGGGTGGCGAAATCTTTTTGTAGTATGGATTTGCATCCAACCAATAATTCCTGATATTGAGCCTTTATCCATGTTCTTCTTTTTTTAAAATAACAGAGTGAGGAACACTTACCTCTTCAAACTGTTTTATTGTAAAGTCTTCCTTGTTGTCAAATTTTTTGGCTATTCCCAACCCCAGGACATTTTTTGAGGGCATGAGTCATTTACAGCCCTTCAGTCCTTGTGAATATTAGTGACCATTAGCAGTAGATTGAAAGCTGCTGTTTGAGGAAACGGCCTTAGGGTGGCAGCATTTCTAAGTTGTTAACTCTGCTTGCTTCGGAAATAGAACCCTGCTGCAAGTTGTGCTTTTTGGTTGCAGATTAGAGTGGAATGTGCCAGGCGAAACCCCCGTAAGGTTTAGCCTCCTTAATTCTTGTTTGTGACTTTAGGTTGTAGTTTTTATCAGAGGAAATTTGATTGAAAAATGTCTTTTGTTCTGGGTGAAAAGAATCTTGTTCATTTACACATATACATATATCTATTGATCTTTGGGTCCTTTTCCATGTCGGTTATTACATAGTTTTGAGTTGACCACTCTTGGTATTCCATAGGTCTTTGGGCATGATATATTTTATATGTATTAGTATATGTTTGTTAACCCCAATATCCTAATTTATCCATTCCTCACACCTTTTCTTTGGCTTAACCATAAGTGTGTCTTCTCAATGTGAGATTGTCTTTCTCTGTGGAAATATATTCATTTTTATGAATTTTCAGATGACATAAGTGATATCCTAGGACATTTGTGTCTCGCATTCTGACTTACTTCACGTTGTGTGATTATCCCTAGGCTCATCTGTGGTGCTGCCTATGCCATTCTTTTCTTTTTTTTCGAGACTCATATTCCAATGTGTCCATATACCACTTCTTCTTTGTCCATTCATTTGTTTATGGACCTTCTTTTTGCTTCCATGTCTTGGCTATTTCAGTATTGCTGCAGTGCACATTTGCCTGCCTCTGTCTTTCCGATTCTGGTGGTCTTAGGTTATATGTCCAAAAGGTGCACTGCCGCATCATATGGTAGCTCAATTTTTTCTTTTAAAGCAGTTCCGTTCAGTTTTCATTAGTTCTGATACCACTTTACATCCCACCAGCACCTAGAAGGTACACAGTTCTCTAAAACCCTTTCAGCATTTATAGTTTGTAGACTTTTTGCTGATGGTCATTTGACTGGTGTGAGCTGAAACCATTCTGGAGGTTGCATTTGCATGTGGCTACTAATTCCTTATACTGAGCTTTAGGCACGTTCTGTTTCTTCTTTTCCTTTCTTTACTTAACGAGTAAGTACAACTTCCCTCTTCATATTGCCTTCTTGACAAATTTGTCATGTGTTGAATTTTCTTGCCTATTCCCTACCCCGGGGCATTTTTTGAGGGCAGGTGTCATTTACAGCCCTGCAGGCCTTGTGACTATTAAGGAACCAGTAGCACTGGGTTAAAAGCTGCTGTTGTGCGAAACAGCCACAAGGTGGCAGCATTATTACTTTCTCGACTCTTGTTACTAGGGCAACAGTCTTCCTGGAGGTAGTGTTGCGAGGTTGTAAATTAGAGTGGATTGTGCTGGGGCAAGCTCTCAGAAGGTTATGTCTCCTTACTTATGTTTGTTTTTTAAATTTAATTTATATTTCTTATCGGAATAAATTTGATTAGAGTGTTGTGATTGTCTGGCTGTACAGAATCTGCTCAATGATTCATACAAATGTCTGTTCATCTTCGGAGCCTGTTACCATGTATGTTATTACAGAATGTTGAGTAGACCTCGCTTGGTATTTGGTAGTTGTTTTGTCATTATATATTTTATATGTATTGGTGATTATATAATTCCTATAGTTTATATGTTATATGTTTATGGACATTTAACATACATTAGTATATGTATGTTAGCCCCATAATCCTAATTTATCCATCCTCCCACCTTTCATTTTGGTTAACCATTAGTTTGTTTTATAAGTCTGTGAGTGTCTTTTTCTTTGGAAATATGTTCATTGGTAGCAATCTTAGGATAACATGTATAAACGATACCATAGGATATTTGTCATTTCCTTTTGACTTACTTAACCTAATATGATTACTTCTAGGCTCATCTGTACTCCTGAAGATGGCACTGTTCCTTTTTTTTCCCGAGGCTACTATTCCATTCGGTACGTATACCGATTCTTCTTTGTCCATTTATCTGTTGATGGACATTTTGTTGGCTTGCCTGTCTTGGTTATTGAAAATATGGCTGCAGTGCATGTTTTCCTGTCTGTGCCTTTCCGATTCTGGTCTTCTTAGGGTATAGGCCCATTAGGGGATCAGCAACAACATATGGTAGCTCAGTTTTTACCTTTTAAATGCAGCTCCATTCTGTTCTCATGATTAGCTGTTACCAGTTTACATCCAACCAACAGCATAGTGGGTATGCCTTTCTCCACTAACCCGTCAGCATTCATTGTTTGTAGACGTTTTATGGATGCCATTTTGAATGCTGGGTGGCGAACTCTTTTTGTAGTTTGGATTTCCATCGAACCAATAATTTCTGATATTGAGCTTTTGTCCATGTTCTTCTTTTTTTTTTAAATAACAGAGTGAGTAACACTTACCTCTTCAAACTCTTTTCTTGAAAAATTTTCCGTGTTGTGTACTTTTTTGGCCATTCCCAACCCCAGGATATTTTTTGAGGGCATGAGTCATTTACAGCCCTGCAGTCCTTGTGAATATTAGTGACCATTAGCAGTAGATTGAAAGCTGCTGTTTGAGGAAATGGCCTTAGGGTGGCAGCATTTCTACGTTGCCAACTCTGCTTGCTAGGGAAACAGAACCTTGCTGCATGTTGTGCTTTTTGGTGGCAGATTAGAGTGGAATGTGCCCAGACAAACCCCCGTAAGGTTTAGCCTACTTAATTCTTGTTTGTGTCTTTAAGTTGTAGTTGTTATCAGAGGAAATTTGATTGAAATATTTGATTGAATTTGTTCTGGGTGAACAGAATCTTGTTCATTCACACATATAAGTATATCTATTGATCTTTGGGTCCTTTTCCATGTAGGTTATTACAGAGTGTTGAGTAGACCACTCTTGGTATTCCATAGGTTTTTGGGGATGATATATTTTATATGTATTAGTATATGTTTGTTAACCCCAATATCCTAATTTATCCATTCCTCACAGCTTTTCTTTGGCTTAACCATAAGTGTGTCTTCTCAATGTGACATTGTCTTTCTCTGTGGAAATATGTTCAATTTAGGAATTTTCAGATGACATAAGTGATATCCTAGGACATTTGTGTCTCGCATTCTGACTTACTTCCCGTTGTGTGATTATCTCTAGGCTCATCTGTGGTGCTGCCTATGCCATTCTTTTATTTTTTTCTTCATGACTAATATTTCAATGTGTCCATATACCATTTCTTCTTTGTCCATTCATTTGTTTATGGACCTTTTTTTGCTTCCATGTCTTGGCTACTTCAATATTGCTGCAGTGCACATTTGTCTGCCTCTGTCTTTCCGATTCTTTTGGTCTTAGGTTAGAGGCCCAAAAGGTACGCTGCCGCATCGTATGGTAGCTCAATTTTTTCCTTTTAAAGCAGCTCCGTTCAGTTTTCGTTAGTGCTGATACCAGTTTACATCCCACCAGCAGCTAGAAGGTACACAGTTCTCTAAAACCCCTTCAGCGTTTATAGTTTGTAGACTTTTTGCTGATGGTCATTTGACTGGTGTGAGCTGAAACCATTCTGGAGGTTGGATTTGCATGTGGCTACTAATTCCTTATACTGAGCTTTAGGCATATCCTGCTTTTTCTTTTCCTTTTTTTTTCTTAAAGAGTGAGTACAACTTCCCTCTTCATATTGCCTTCTTGACAAATTTGTCATGTGTTGAATTTTCTTGCCTATTCCCTACCCCAGGGCATTTTTGGAGGGCAGGTGTCATTTGCAGCCCTGCAGGCCTTGTGACTATTAAGCAACCATTAGCACTGGGTTTAAAGCTGCTGTTGTGGGAAACAGCCACAAGGCGGCAACATTATTACGTTCCCAACTGTTGTTACTAGGGCAACAGTGTCTTCCTGGAGGTAGTGTTGCGAGGTCGTAATTTAGAGTGGAATGTGCTGGGGCAAGCCCTCAGAAGGTTGTGTCTCCTTACTTATGTTTGTGTTTAAAATTTAATTTATATTTCTTACCGGAGTAAATTTGATTAGAGTGTTGTGATTGTCTGGCTGTACAGAATCTGCTCAATGATACATACATATGTCTGTTCATCTTCGGATCCGGTTACCATGTATGTTATTACAGAATGTTGAGTAGACCTCACTTGGTATTTGATAGGTGTTTTGTCATTATATATTTTATATGTATTGGTGACTTAACAATTCATATAGTTTATATGTTATATGTTTATAGACATTTAACATATATTAGTGTATGTATATTAGCCCCATAATCCTAATTTATCCATCCTCCCACCTTTCATTTTGGTTAACCATTAGTTTGTTTTATAAGTCTGTGAGTGTCTTTTTCTTTGGAAATATGTTCATTGGTAGCAATCTTAGGATAACATGTATAAACGATACCATAGGATATTTGTCATTCCCTTTTGATTTACTTAACCCAATATGACTACTTCTAGGCTCATCTGCACTACTGAAAACGGCACTGTTCATTTTCTTCCCGAGGCTACTATTCCATTGGGCACGTATACCGCTTCTTCTTTGTCCATTTATCTGTTGATGGACATTTTGTTTGCTTGCCTGTCTTGGCTATTGTAAATATGGCTGCAGTGCAGGTTTTCCTGTCTCTGCCTTTCCGATTCTGGTCTTCTTAGGGTATAGGCCCATTAGGGGCTCAGCTGCAAGATATGGTAGCTCAGTTTTTACCTTTTAAATGCAGCTCCATTCTGTTCTCATGATTAGCTGTTAACAGTTTACATCCACCCAACAGCATAGTGGGTATGCCTTTCTCCACTAACCCGTCAGCATTCATTGTTTGTAGACTTTTTACGGATGGCATTTTGAATACTGGGTGGCGAAATCTTTTTGTAGTATGGATTTGCATCCAACCAATAATTCCTGATATTGAGCCTTTATCCATGTTCTTCTTTTTTTAAAATAACAGAGTGAGGAACACTTACCTCTTCAAACTGTTTTATTGTAAAGTCTTCCTTGTTGTCAAATTTTTTGGCTATTCCCAACCCCAGGACATTTTTTGAGGGCATGAGTCATTTACAGCCCTTCAGTCCTTGTGAATATTAGTGACCATTAGCAGTAGATTGAAAGCTGCTGTTTGAGGAAACGGCCTTAGGGTGGCAGCATTTCTAAGTTGTTAACTCTGCTTGCTTCAGAAACAGAACCCTGCTGCAAGTTGTGCTTTTTGGTTGCAGATTAGAGTGGAATGTGCCAGGAGAAACCCCCGTAAGGTTTAGCCTCCTTAATTCTTGTTTGTGACTTTAGGTTGTAGTTTTTATCAGAGGAAATTTGATTGAAAAATGTCTTTTGTTCTGGGTGAAAAGAATCTTGTTCATTTACACATATACATATATCTATTGATCTTTGGGTCCTTTTCCATGTCGGTTATTACATAGTTTTGAGTTGACCACTCTTGGTATTCCATAGGTCTTTGGGGATGATATATTTTATATGTATTAGTATATGTTTGTTAACCCCAATATCCTAATTTATCCATTCCTCACACCTTTTCTTTGGCATAACCATAAGTGTGTCTTCTCAATGTGAGATTGTCTTTCTCTGTGGAAATATGTTCATTTTTATGAATTTTCAGATGACATAAGTGATATCCTAGGACATTTGTGTCTCGCATTCTGACTTACTTCACGTTGTGTGATTATCCCTGGGCTCATCTGTGGTGCTGCCTATGCCATTCTTTTCTTTTTTTTCGTGACTCATATTCCAATGTGTCCATATACCACTTCTTCTTTGTCCATTCATTTGTTTATGGACCTTCTTTTTGCTTCCATGTCTTGGCTATTTCAGTATTGCTGCAGTGCACATTTGCCTGCCTCTGTCTTTCCGATTCTGGTGGTCTTAGGTTATATGTCCAAAAGGTGCACTGCCGCATCATATGGTAGCTCAATTTTTTCTTTTAAAGCAGCTCCGTTCAGTTTTCATTAGTTCTGATACCACTTTACATCCCACCAGCACCTAGAAGGTACACAGTTCTCTAAAACCCTTTCAGCATTTATAGTTTGTAGACTTTTTGCTGATGGTCATTTGACTGGTGTGAGCTGAAACCATTCTGGAGGTTGCATTTGCATGTGGCTACTAATTCCTTATACTGAGCTTTAGGCACGTTCTGTTTCTTCTTTTCCTTTCTTTACTTAACGAGTAAGTACAACTTCCCTCTTCATATTGCCTTCTTGACAAATTTGTCATGTGTTGAATTTTCTTGCCTATTCCCTACCCCGGGGCATTTTTTGAGGGCAGGTGTCATTTACAGCCCTGCAGGCCTTGTGACTATTAAGGAACCAGTAGCACTGGGTTAAAAGCTGCTGTTGTGCGAAACAGCCACAAGGTGGCAGCATTATTACTTTCTCGACTCTTGTTACTAGGGCAACAGTCTTCCTGGAGGTAGTGTTGCGAGGTTGTAAATTAGAGTGGATTGTGCTGGGGCAAGCTCTCAGAAGGTTATGTCTCCTTACTTATGTTTGTTTTTTAAATTTAATTTATATTTCTTATCGGAATAAATTTGATTAGAGTGTTGTGATTGTCTGGCTGTACAGAATCTGCTCAATGATTCATACAAATGTCTGTTCATCTTCGGAGCCTGTTACCATGTATGTTATTACAGAATGTTGAGTAGACCTCGCTTGGTATTTGGTAGTTGTTTTGTCATTATATATTTTATATGTATTGGTGATTATATAATTCCTATAGTTTATATGTTATATGTTTATAGACATTTAACATACATTAGTATATGTATGTTAGCCCCATAATCCTAATTTATCCATCCTCCCACCTTTCATTTTGGTTAACCATTAGTTTGTTTTATAAGTCTGTGAGTGTCTTTTTCTTTGGAAATATGTTCATTGGTAGCAATCTTAGGATAACATGTATAAACGATACCATAGGATATTTGTCATTTCCTTTTGACTTACTTAACCTAATATGATTACTTCTAGGCTCATCTGTACTCCTGAAGATGGCACTGTTCCTTTTTTTTCCCGAGGCTACTATTCCATTCGGTACGTATACCGATTCTTCTTTGTCCATTTATCTGTTGATGGACATTTTGTTGGCTTGCCTGTCTTGGTTATTGAAAATATGGCTGCAGTGCATGTTTTCCTGTCTGTGCCTTTCCGATTCTGGTCTTCTTAGGGTATTGGCCCATTAGGGGATCAGCAACAACATATGGTAGCTCAGTTTTTACCTTTTAAATGCAGCTCCATTCTGTTCTCATGATTAGCTGTTACCAGTTTACATCCAACCAACAGCATAGTGGGTATGCCTTTCTCCACTAACCCGTCAGCATTCATTGTTTGTAGACGTTTTATGGATGCCATTTTGAATGCTGGGTGGCGAACTCTTTTTGTAGTTTGGATTTCCATCGAACCAATAATTTCTGATATTGAGCTTTTGTACATGTTCTTCTTTTTTTTTTAAATAACAGAGTGAGTAACACTTACCTCTTCAAACTCGTTTCTTGAAAAATTTTCCGTGTTGTGTACTTTTTTGGCCATTCCCAACCCCAGGATATTTTTTGAGGGCATGAGTCATTTACAGCCCTGCAGTCCTTGTGAATATTAGTGACCATTAGCAGTAGATTGAAAGCTGCTGTTTGAGGAAATGGCCTTAGGGTGGCAGGATTTCTACGTTGCCAACTCTGCTTGCTAGGGAAACAGAACCTTGCTGCATGTTGTGCTTTTTGGTGGCAGATTAGAGTGGAATGTGCCCAGACAAACCCCCGTAAGGTTTAGCCTCCTTAATTCTTGTTTGTGTCTTTAAGTTGTAGTTGTTATCAGAGGAAATTTGATTGAAATATTTGATTGAATTTGTTCTGGGTGAACAGAATCTTGTTCATTCACACATATAAGTATATCTATTGATCTTTGGGTCCTTTTCCATGTAGGTTATTACAGAGTGTTGAGTAGACCACTCTTGGTATTCCATAGGTTTTTGGGGATGATATATTTTATATGTATTAGTATATGTTTGTTAACCCCAATATCCTAATTTATCCATTCCTCACAGCTTTTCTTTGGCTTAACCATAAGTGTGTCTTCTCAATGTGACATTGTCTTTCTCTGTGGAAATATGTTCAATTTAGGAATTTTCAGATGACATAAGTGATATCCTAGGACATTTGTGTCTCGCATTCTGACTTACTTCCCGTTGTGTGATTATCCCTAGGCTCATCTGTGGTGCTGCCTATGCCATTCTTTTCTTTTTTTCCGAGACTCATATTCCAATGTGTCCATATACCACTTCTTCTTTGTCCATTCATTTGTTTATGGACCTTCTTTTTGCTTCCATGTCTTGGCTATTTCAGTATTGCTGCAGTGCACATTTGCCTGCCTCTGTCTTTCCGATTCTGGTGGTCTTAGGTTATATGTCCAAAAGGTGCACTGCCGCATCATATGGTAGCTCAATTTTTTCTTTTAAAGCAGCTCCGTTCAGTTTGCATTAGTTCTGATACCACTTTACATCCCACCAGCACCTAGAAGGTACACAGTTCTCTAAAACCCTTTCAGCATTTATAGTTTGTAGACTTTTTGCTGATGGTCATTTGACTGGTGTGAGCTGAAACCATTCTGGAGGTTGCATTTGCATGTGGCTACTAATTCCTTATACTGAGCTTTAGGCACGTTCTGTTTCTTCTTTTCCTTTCTTTACTTAACGAGTAAGTACAACTTCCCTCTTCATATTGCCTTCTTGACAAATTTGTCATGTGTTGAATTTTCTTGCCTATTCCCTACCCCATGGCATTTTTTGAGGGCAGGTGTCATTTACAGCCCTGCAGGCCTTGTGACTATTAAGGAACCAGTAGCACTGGGTTAAAAGCTGCTGTTGTGCGAAACAGCCACGAGGTGGCAGCATTATTACGTTCTCGACTCTTGTTACTAGGGCAACAGTCTTCCTGGAGGTAGTGTTGCGAGGTTGTAAATTAGAGTGGATTGTGCTGGGGCAAGCCCTCAGAAGGTTATGTCTCCTTACTTATGTTTGTTTTTTAAATTTAATTTATATTTCTTATCGGAATAAATTTGATTAGAGTGTTGTGATTGTCTGGCTGTACAGAATCTGCTCAATGATTCATACAAATGTCTGTTCATCTTCGGAGCCTGTTACCATGTATGTTATTACAGAATGTTGAGTAGACCTCGCTTGGTATTTGGTAGTTGTTTTGTCATTATATATTTTATATGTATTGGTGATTATATAATTCCTATAGTTTATATGTTATATGTTTATGGACATTTAACATACATTAGTATATGTATGTTAGCCCCATAATCCTAATTTATCCATCCTCCCACCTTTCATTTTGGTTAACCATTAGTTTGTTTTATAAGTCTGTGAGTGTCTTTTTCTTTGGAAATATGTTCATTGGTAGCAATCTTAGGATAACATGTATAAACGATACCATAGGATATTTGTCATTTCCTTTTGACTTACTTAACCTAATATGATTACTTCTAGGCTCATCTGTACTCCTGAAGATGGCACTGTTCCTTTTTTTTCCCGAGGCTACTATTCCATTCGGTACGTATACCGATTCTTCTTTGTCCATTTATCTGTTGATGGACATTTTGTTGGCTTGCCTGTCTTGGTTATTGAAAATATGGCTGCAGTGCATGTTTTCCTGTCTGTGCCTTTCCGATTCTGGTCTTCTTAGGGTATAGGCCCATTAGGGGATCAGCAACAACATATGGTAGCTCAGTTTTTACCTTTTAAATGCAGCTCCATTCTGTTCTCATGATTAGCTGTTACCAGTTTACATCCAACCAACAGCATAGTGGGTATGCCTTTCTCCACTAACCCGTCAGCATTCATTGTTTGTAGACGTTTTATGGATGCCATTTTGAATGCTGGGTGGCGAACTCTTTTTGTAGTTTGGATTTCCATCGAACCAATAATTTCTGATATTGAGCTTTTGTCCATGTTCTTCTTTTTTTTTTTAAATAACAGAGTGAGTAACACTTACCTCTTCAAACTCTTTTCTTGAAAAATTTTCCGTGTTGTGTACTTTTTTGGCCATTCCCAACCCCAGGATATTTTTTGAGGGCATGAGTCATTTACAGCCCTGCAGTCCTTGTGAATATTAGTGACCATTAGCAGTAGATTGAAAGCTGCTGTTTGAGGAAATGGCCTTAGGGTGGCAGGATTTCTACGTTGCCAACTCTGCTTGCTAGGGAAACAGAACCTTGCTGCATGTTGTGCTTTTTGGTGGCAGATTAGAGTGGAATGTGCTCAGACAAACCACCGTAAGGTTTAGCCTCCTTAATTCTTGTTTGTGTCTTTAAGTTGTAGTTGTTATCAGAGGAAATTTGATTGAAATATTTGATTGAATTTGTTCTGGGTGAACAGAATCTTGTTCATTCACACATATAAGTATATCTATTGATCTTTGGGTCCTTTTCCATGTAGGTTATTACAGAGTGTTGAGTAGACCACTCTTGGTATTCCATAGGTTATTGGGGATGATATATTTTATATGTATTAGTATATGTTTGTTAACCCCAATATCCTAATTTATCCATTCCTCACAGCTTTTCTTTGGCTTAACCATAAGTGTGTCTTCTCAATGTGACATTGTCTTTCTCTGTGGAAATATGTTCAATTTAGGAATTTTCAGATGACATAAGTGATATCCTAGGATATTTGTGTCTCGCATTCTGACTTACTTCACGTTGTGTGATTATCTCTAGGCTCATCTGTGGTGCTGCCTATGCCATTCTTTTATTTTTTTCTTCATGACTAATATTCCAATGTGTCCATATACCATTTCTTCTTTGTCCATTCATTTGTTTATGGACCTTTTTTTGCTTCCATGTCTTGGCTACTTCAATATTGCTGCAGTGCACATTTGTCTGCCTCTGTCTTTCCGATTCTTTTGGTCTTAGGTTAGAGGCCCAAAAGGTACGCTGCCGCATCGTATGGTAGCTCAATTTTTTCCTTTTAAAGCAGCTCCGTTCAGTTTTCGTTAGTGCTGATACCAGCTTACATCCCACCAGCAGCTAGAAGGTACACAGTTCTCTAAAACCCCTTCAGCGTTTATAGTTTGTAGACTTTTTGCTGATGGTCATTTGACTGGTGTGAGCTGAAACCATTCTGGAGGTTGGATTTGCATGTGGCTACTAATTCCTTATACTGAGCTTTAGGCATGTCCTGCTTTTTCTTTTCCTTTTTTTTTCTTAAAGAGTGAGTACAACTTCCCTCTTCATATTGCCTTCTTGACAAATTTGTCATGTGTTGAATTTTCTTGCCTATTCCCTACCCCAGGGCATTTTTGGAGGGCAGGTGTCATTTGCAGCCCTGCAGGCCTTGTGACTATTAAGCAACCATTAGCACTGGGTTTAAAGCTGCTGTTGTGGGAAACAGCCACAAGGCGGCAACATTATTACGTTCCCAACGGTTGTTACTAGGGCAACAGTGTCTTCCTGGAGGTAGTGTTGCGAGGTCGTAATTTAGAGTGGAATGTGCTGGGGCAAGCCCTCAGAAGGTTGTGTCTCCTTACTTATGTTTGTGTTTAAAATTTAATTTATATTTCTTACCGGAGTAAATTTGATTAGAGTGTTGTGATTGTCTGGCTGTACAGAATCTGCTCAATGATACATACATATGTCTGTTCATCTTCGGATCCGGTTACCATGTATGTTATTACAGAATGTTGAGTAGACCTCACTTGGTATTTGATAGGTGTTTTGTCATTATATATTTTATATGTATTGGTGACTTAACAATTCATATAGTTTATATGTTATATGTTTATAGACATTTAACATATATTAGTGTATGTATATTAGCCCCATAATCCTAATTTATCCATCCTCCCACCTTTCATTTTGGTTAACCATTAGTTTGTTTTATAAGTCTGTGAGTGTCTTTTTCTTTGGAAATATGTTCATTGGTAGCAATCTTAGGATAACATGTATAAACGATACCATAGGATATTTGTCATTCCCTTTTGATTTACTTAACCCAATATGATTACTTCTAGGCTCATCTGCACTACTGAAAACGGCACTGTTCATTTTCTTTCCGAGGCTACTATTCCATTGGGCACGTATACCGCTTCTTCTTTGTCCATTTATCTGTTGATGGACATTTTGTTTGCTTGCCTGTCTTGGCTATTGTAAATATGGCTGCTGTGCAGGTTTTCCTGTCTCTGCCTTTCCGATTCTGGTCTTCTTAGGGTATAGGCCCATTAGGGGCTCAGCTGCAAGATATGGTAGCTCAGTTTTTACCTTTTAAAAGCAGCTCGATTCTGTTCTCATGATTAGCTGTTAACAGTTTACATCCACCCAACAGCATAGTGGGTATGCCTTTCTCCACTAACCCGTCAGCATTCATTGTTTGTAGACTTTTTACGGATGGCATTTTGAATACTGGGTGGCGAAATCTTTTTGTAGTATGGATTTGCATCCAACCAATAATTCCTGATATTGAGCCTTTATCCATGTTCTTCTTTTTTTAAAATAACAGAGTGAGGAACACTTACCTCTTCAAACTGTTTTATTGTAAAGTCTTCCTTGTTGTCAAATTTTTTGGCTATTCCCAACCCCAGGACATTTTTTGAGGGCATGAGTCATTTACAGCCCTTCAGTCCTTGTGAATATTAGTGACCATTAGCAGTAGATTGAAAGCTGCTGTTTGAGGAAACGGCCTTAGGGTGGCAGCATTTCTAAGTTGTTAACTCTGCTTGCTTCGGAAATAGAACCCTGCTGCAAGTTGTGCTTTTTGGTTGCAGATTAGAGTGGAATGTGCCAGGCGAAACCCCCGTAAGGTTTAGCCTCCTTAATTCTTGTTTGTGACTTTAGGTTGTAGTTTTTATCAGAGGAAATTTGATTGAAAAATGTCTTTTGTTCTGGGTGAAAAGAATCTTGTTCATTTACACATATACATATATCTATTGATCTTTGGGTCCTTTTCCATGTCGGTTATTACATAGTTTTGAGTTGACCACTCTTGGTATTCCATAGGTCTTTGGGGATGATATATTTTATATGTATTAGTATATGTTTGTTAACCCCAATATCCTAATTTATCCATTCCTCACACCTTTTCTTTGGCTTAACCATAAGTGTGTCTTCTCAATGTGAGATTGTCTTTCTCTGTGGAAATATATTCATTTTTATGAATTTTCAGATGACATAAGTGATATCCTAGGACATTTGTGTCTCGCATTCTGACTTACTTCACGTTGTGTGATTATCCCTAGGCTCATCTGTGGTGCTGCCTATGCCATTCTTTTCTTTTTTTTCGAGACTCATATTCCAATGTGTCCATATACCACTTCTTCTTTGTCCATTCATTTGTTTATGGACCTTCTTTTTGCTTCCATGTCTTGGCTATTTCAGTATTGCTGCAGTGCACATTTGCCTGCCTCTGTCTTTCCGATTCTGGTGGTCTTAGGTTATATGTCCAAAAGGTGCACTGCCGCATCATATGGTAGCTCAATTTTTTCTTTTAAAGCAGTTCCGTTCAGTTTTCATTAGTTCTGATACCACTTTACATCCCACCAGCACCTAGAAGGTACACAGTTCTCTAAAACCCTTTCAGCATTTATAGTTTGTAGACTTTTTGCTGATGGTCATTTGACTGGTGTGAGCTGAAACCATTCTGGAGGTTGCATTTGCATGTGGCTACTAATTCCTTATACTGAGCTTTAGGCACGTTCTGTTTCTTCTTTTCCTTTCTTTACTTAACGAGTAAGTACAACTTCCCTCTTCATATTGCCTTCTTGACAAATTTGTCATGTGTTGAATTTTCTTGCCTATTCCCTACCCCGGGGCATTTTTTGAGGGCAGGTGTCATTTACAGCCCTGCAGGCCTTGTGACTATTAAGGAACCAGTAGCACTGGGTTAAAAGCTGCTGTTGTGCGAAACAGCCACAAGGTGGCAGCATTATTACTTTCTCGACTCTTGTTACTAGGGCAACAGTCTTCCTGGAGGTAGTGTTGCGAGGTTGTAAATTAGAGTGGATTGTGCTGGGGCAAGCTCTCAGAAGGTTATGTCTCCTTACTTATGTTTGTTTTTTAAATTTAATTTATATTTCTTATCGGAATAAATTTGATTAGAGTGTTGTGATTGTCTGGCTGTACAGAATCTGCTCAATGATTCATACAAATGTCTGTTCATCTTCGGAGCCTGTTACCATGTATGTTATTACAGAATGTTGAGTAGACCTCGCTTAGTATTTGGTAGTTGTTTTGTCATTATATATTTTATATGTATTGGTGATTATATAATTCCTATAGTTTATATGTTATATGTTTATGGACATTTAACATACATTAGTATATGTATGTTAGCCCCATAATCCTAATTTATCCATCCTCCCACCTTTCATTTTGGTTAACCATTAGTTTGTTTTATAAGTCTGTGAGTGTCTTTTTCTTTGGAAATATGTTCATTGGTAGCAATCTTAGGATAACATGTATAAACGATACCATAGGATATTTGTCATTTCCTTTTGACTTACTTAACCTAATATGATTACTTCTAGGCTCATCTGTACTCCTGAAGATGGCACTGTTCCTTTTTTTTCCCGAGGCTACTATTCCATTCGGTACGTATACCGATTCTTCTTTGTCCATTTATCTGTTGATGGACATTTTGTTGGCTTGCCTGTCTTGGTTATTGAAAATATGGCTGCAGTGCATGTTTTCCTGTCTGTGCCTTTCCGATTCTGGTCTTCTTAGGGTATAGGCCCATTAGGGGATCAGCAACAACATATGGTAGCTCAGTTTTTACCTTTTAAATGCAGCTCCATTCTGTTCTCATGATTAGCTGTTACCAGTTTACATCCAACCAACAGCATAGTGGGTATGCCTTTCTCCACTAACCCGTCAGCATTCATTGTTTGTAGACGTTTTATGGATGCCATTTTGAATGCTGGGTGGCGAACTCTTTTTGTAGTTTGGATTTCCATCGAACCAATAATTTCTGATATTGAGCTTTTGTCCATGTTCTTCTTTTTTTTTTAAATAACAGAGTGAGTAACACTTACCTCTTCAAACTCTTTTCTTGAAAAATTTTCCGTGTTGTGTACTTTTTTGGCCATTCCCAACCCCAGGATATTTTTTGAGGGCATGAGTCATTTACAGCCCTGCAGTCCTTGTGAATATTAGTGACCATTAGCAGTAGATTGAAAGCTGCTGTTTGAGGAAATGGCCTTAGGGTGGCAGCATTTCTACGTTGCCAACTCTGCTTGCTAGGGAAACAGAACCTTGCTGCATGTTGTGCTTTTTGGTGGCAGATTAGAGTGGAATGTGCCCAGACAAACCCCCGTAAGGTTTAGCCTACTTAATTCTTGTTTGTGTCTTTAAGTTGTAGTTGTTATCAGAGGAAATTTGATTGAAATATTTGATTGAATTTGTTCTGGGTGAACAGAATCTTGTTCATTCACACATATAAGTATATCTATTGATCTTTGGGTCCTTTTCCATGTAGGTTATTACAGAGTGTTGAGTAGACCACTCTTGGTATTCCATAGGTTTTTGGGGATGATATATTTTATATGTATTAGTATATGTTTGTTAACCCCAATATCCTAATTTATCCATTCCTCACAGCTTTTCTTTGGCTTAACCATAAGTGTGTCTTCTCAATGTGACATTGTCTTTCTCTGTGGAAATATGTTCAATTTAGGAATTTTCAGATGACATAAGTGATATCCTAGGATATTTGTGTCTCGCATTCTGACTTACTTCACGTTGTGTGATTATCTCTAGGCTCATCTGTGGTGCTGCCTATGCCATTCTTTTATTTTTTTCTTCATGACTAATATTCCAATGTGTCCATATACCATTTCTTCTTTGTCCATTCATTTGTTTATGGACCTTTTTTTGCTTCCATGTCTTGGCTACTTCAATATTGCTGCAGTGCACATTTGTCTGCCTCTGTCTTTCCGATTCTTTTGGTCTTAGGTTAGAGGCCCAAAAGGTACGCTGCCGCATCGTATGGTAGCTCAATTTTTTCCTTTTAAAGCAGCTCCGTTCAGTTTTCGTTAGTGCTGATACCAGCTTACATCCCACCAGCAGCTAGAAGGTACACAGTTCTCTAAAACCCCTTCAGCGTTTATAGTTTGTAGACTTTTTGCTGATGGTCATTTGACTGGTGTGAGCTGAAACCATTCTGGAGGTTGGATTTGCATGTGGCTACTAATTCCTTATACTGAGCTTTAGGCATGTCCTGCTTTTTCTTTTCCTTTTTTTTTCTTAAAGAGTGAGTACAACTTCCCTCTTCATATTGCCTTCTTGACAAATTTGTCATGTGTTGAATTTTCTTGCCTATTCCCTACCCCAGGGCATTTTTGGAGGGCAGGTGTCATTTGCAGCCCTGCAGGCCTTGTGACTATTAAGCAACCATTAGCACTGGGTTTAAAGCTGCTGTTGTGGGAAACAGCCACAAGGCGGCAACATTATTACGTTCCCAACTGTTGTTACTAGGGCAACAGTGTCTTCCTGGAGGTAGTGTTGCGAGGTCGTAATTTAGAGTGGAATGTGCTGGGGCAAGCCCTCAGAAGGTTGTGTCTCCTTACTTATGTTTGTGTTTAAAATTTAATTTATATTTCTTACCGGAGTAAATTTGATTAGAGTGTTGTGATTGTCTGGCTGTACAGAATCTGCTCAATGATACATACATATGTCTGTTCATCTTCGGATCCGGTTACCATGTATGTTATTACAGAATGTTGAGTAGACCTCACTTGGTATTTGATAGGTGTTTTGTCATTATATATTTTATATGTATTGGTGACTTAACAATTCATATAGTTTATATGTTATATGTTTATAGACATTTAACATATATTAGTGTATGTATATTAGCCCCATAATCCTAATTTATCCATCCTCCCACCTTTCATTTTGGTTAACCATTAGTTTGTTTTATAAGTCTGTGAGTGTCTTTTTCTTTGGAAATATGTTCATTGGTAGCAATCTTAGGATAACATGTATAAACGATACCATAGGATATTTGTCATTCCCTTTTGATTTACTTAACCCAATATGATTACTTCTAGGCTCATCTGCACTACTGAAAACGGCACTGTTCATTTTCTTTCCGAGGCTACTATTCCATTGGGCACGTATACCGCTTCTTCTTTGTCCATTTATCTGTTGATGGACATTTTGTTTGCTTGCCTGTCTTGGCTATTGTAAATATGGCTGCTGTGCAGGTTTTCCTGTCTCTGCCTTTCCGATTCTGGTCTTCTTAGGGTATAGGCCCATTAGGGGCTCAGCTGCAAGATATGGTAGCTCAGTTTTTACCTTTTAAAAGCAGCTCGATTCTGTTCTCATGATTAGCTGTTAACAGTTTACATCCACCCAACAGCATAGTGGGTATGCCTTTCTCCACTAACCCGTCAGCATTCATTGTTTGTAGACTTTTTACGGATGGCATTTTGAATACTGGGTGGCGAAATCTTTTTGTAGTATGGATTTGCATCCAACCAATAATTCCTGATATTGAGCCTTTATCCATGTTCTTCTTTTTTTAAAATAACAGAGTGAGGAACACTTACCTCTTCAAACTGTTTTATTGTAAAGTCTTCCTTGTTGTCAAATTTTTTGGCTATTCCCAACCCCAGGACATTTTTTGAGGGCATGAGTCATTTACAGCCCTTCAGTCCTTGTGAATATTAGTGACCATTAGCAGTAGATTGAAAGCTGCTGTTTGAGGAAACGGCCTTAGGGTGGCAGCATTTCTAAGTTGTTAACTCTGCTTGCTTCGGAAATAGAACCCTGCTGCAAGTTGTGCTTTTTGGTTGCAGATTAGAGTGGAATGTGCCAGGCGAAACCCCCGTAAGGTTTAGCCTCCTTAATTCTTGTTTGTGACTTTAGGTTGTAGTTTTTATCAGAGGAAATTTGATTGAAAAATGTCTTTTGTTCTGGGTGAAAAGAATCTTGTTCATTTACACATATACATATATCTATTGATCTTTGGGTCCTTTTCCATGTCGGTTATTACATAGTTTTGAGTTGACCACTCTTGGTATTCCATAGGTCTTTGGGCATGATATATTTTATATGTATTAGTATATGTTTGTTAACCCCAATATCCTAATTTATCCATTCCTCACACCTTTTCTTTGGCTTAACCATAAGTGTGTCTTCTCAATGTGAGATTGTCTTTCTCTGTGGAAATATATTCATTTTTATGAATTTTCAGATGACATAAGTGATATCCTAGGACATTTGTGTCTCGCATTCTGACTTACTTCACGTTGTGTGATTATCCCTAGGCTCATCTGTGGTGCTGCCTATGCCATTCTTTTCTTTTTTTTCGAGACTCATATTCCAATGTGTCCATATACCACTTCTTCTTTGTCCATTCATTTGTTTATGGACCTTCTTTTTGCTTCCATGTCTTGGCTATTTCAGTATTGCTGCAGTGCACATTTGCCTGCCTCTGTCTTTCCGATTCTGGTGGTCTTAGGTTATATGTCCAAAAGGTGCACTGCCGCATCATATGGTAGCTCAATTTTTTCTTTTAAAGCAGTTCCGTTCAGTTTTCATTAGTTCTGATACCACTTTACATCCCACCAGCACCTAGAAGGTACACAGTTCTCTAAAACCCTTTCAGCATTTATAGTTTGTAGACTTTTTGCTGATGGTCATTTGACTGGTGTGAGCTGAAACCATTCTGGAGGTTGCATTTGCATGTGGCTACTAATTCCTTATACTGAGCTTTAGGCACGTTCTGTTTCTTCTTTTCCTTTCTTTACTTAACGAGTAAGTACAACTTCCCTCTTCATATTGCCTTCTTGACAAATTTGTCATGTGTTGAATTTTCTTGCCTATTCCCTACCCCGGGGCATTTTTTGAGGGCAGGTGTCATTTACAGCCCTGCAGGCCTTGTGACTATTAAGGAACCAGTAGCACTGGGTTAAAAGCTGCTGTTGTGCGAAACAGCCACAAGGTGGCAGCATTATTACTTTCTCGACTCTTGTTACTAGGGCAACAGTCTTCCTGGAGGTAGTGTTGCGAGGTTGTAAATTAGAGTGGATTGTGCTGGGGCAAGCTCTCAGAAGGTTATGTCTCCTTACTTATGTTTGTTTTTTAAATTTAATTTATATTTCTTATCGGAATAAATTTGATTAGAGTGTTGTGATTGTCTGGCTGTACAGAATCTGCTCAATGATTCATACAAATGTCTGTTCATCTTCGGAGCCTGTTACCATGTATGTTATTACAGAATGTTGAGTAGACCTCGCTTGGTATTTGGTAGTTGTTTTGTCATTATATATTTTATATGTATTGGTGATTATATAATTCCTATAGTTTATATGTTATATGTTTATAGACATTTAACATACATTAGTATATGTATGTTAGCCCCATAATCCTAATTTATCCATCCTCCCACCTTTCATTTTGGTTAACCATTAGTTTGTTTTATAAGTCTGTGAGTGTCTTTTTCTTTGGAAATATGTTCATTGGTAGCAATCTTAGGATAACATGTATAAACGATACCATAGGATATTTGTCATTTCCTTTTGACTTACTTAACCTAATATGATTACTTCTAGGCTCATCTGTACTCCTGAAGATGGCACTGTTCCTTTTTTTTCCCGAGGCTACTATTCCATTCGGTACGTATACCGATTCTTCTTTGTCCATTTATCTGTTGATGGACATTTTGTTGGCTTGCCTGTCTTGGTTATTGAAAATATGGCTGCAGTGCATGTTTTCCTGTCTGTGCCTTTCCGATTCTGGTCTTCTTAGGGTATAGGCCCATTAGGGGATCAGCAACAACATATGGTAGCTCAGTTTTTACCTTTTAAATGCAGCTCCATTCTGTTCTCATGATTAGCTGTTACCAGTTTACATCCAACCAACAGCATAGTGGGTATGCCTTTCTCCACTAACCCGTCAGCATTCATTGTTTGTAGACGTTTTATGGATGCCATTTTGAATGCTGGGTGGCGAACTCTTTTTGTAGTTTGGATTTCCATCGAACCAATAATTTCTGATATTGAGCTTTTGTCCATGTTCTTCTTTTTTTTTTAAATAACAGAGTGAGTAACACTTACCTCTTCAAACTCTTTTCTTGAAAAATTTTCCGTGTTGTGTACTTTTTTGGCCATTCCCAACCCCAGGATATTTTTTGAGGGCATGAGTCATTTACAGCCCTGCAGTCCTTGTGAATATTAGTGACCATTAGCAGTAGATTGAAAGCTGCTGTTTGAGGAAATGGCCTTAGGGTGGCAGCATTTCTACGTTGCCAACTCTGCTTGCTAGGGAAACAGAACCTTGCTGCATGTTGTGCTTTTTGGTGGCAGATTAGAGTGGAATGTGCCCAGACAAACCCCCGTAAGGTTTAGCCTACTTAATTCTTGTTTGTGTCTTTAAGTTGTAGTTGTTATCAGAGGAAATTTGATTGAAATATTTGATTGAATTTGTTCTGGGTGAACAGAATCTTGTTCATTCACACATATAAGTATATCTATTGATCTTTGGGTCCTTTTCCATGTAGGTTATTACAGAGTGTTGAGTAGACCACTCTTGGTATTCCATAGGTTTTTGGGGATGATATATTTTATATGTATTAGTATATGTTTGTTAACCCCAATATCCTAATTTATCCATTCCTCACAGCTTTTCTTTGGCTTAACCATAAGTGTGTCTTCTCAATGTGACATTGTCTTTCTCTGTGGAAATATGTTCAATTTAGGAATTTTCAGATGACATAAGTGATATCCTAGGACATTTGTGTCTCGCATTCTGACTTACTTCACGTTGTGTGATTATCTCTAGGCTCATCTGTGGTGCTGCCTATGCCATTCTTTTATTTTTTTCTTCATGACTAATATTCCAATGTGTCCATATACCATTTCTTCTTTGTCCATTCATTTGTTTATGGACCTTTTTTTGCTTCCATGTCTTGGCTACTTCAATATTGCTGCAGTGCACATTTGTCTAGCTCTGTCTTTCCGATTCTTTTGGTCTTAGGTTAGAGGCCCAAAAGGTACGCTGCCGCATCGTATGGTAGCTCAATTTTTTCCTTTTAAAGCAGCTCCGTTCAGTTTTCGTTAGTGCTGATACCAGTTTACATCCCACCAGCAGCTAGAAGGTACACAGTTCTCTAAAACCCCTTCAGCGTTTATAGTTTGTAGACTTTTTGCTGATGGTCATTTGACTGGTGTGAGCTGAAACCATTCTGGAGGTTGGATTTGCATGTGGCTACTAATTCCTTATACTGAGCTTTAGGCATGTCCTGCTTTTTCTTTTCTTTTTTTTTCTTAAAGAGTGAGTACAACTTCCCTCTTCATATTGCCTTCTTGACAAATTTGTCATGTGTTGAATTTTCTTGCCTATTCCCTACCCCAGGGCATTTTTGGAGGGCAGGTGTCATTTGCAGCCCTGCAGGCCTTGTGACTATTAAGCAACCATTAGCACTGGGTTTAAAGCTGCTGTTGTGGGAAACAGCCACAAGGCGGCAACATTATTACGTTCCCAACTGTTGTTACTAGGGCAACAGTGTCTTCCTGGAGGTAGTGTTGCGAGGTCGTAATTTAGAGTGGAATGTGCTGGGGCAAGCCCTCAGAAGGTTGTGTCTCCTTACTTATGTTTGTGTTTAAAATTTAATTTATATTTCTTACCGGAGTAAATTTGATTAGAGTGTTGTGATTGTCTGGCTGTACAGAATCTGCTCAATGATACATACATATGTCTGTTCATCTTCGGATCCGGTTACCATGTATGTTATTACAGAATGTTGAGTAGACCTCACTTGGTATTTGATAGGTGTTTTGTCATTATATATTTTATATGTATTGGTGACTTAACAATTCATATAGTTTATATGTTATATGTTTATAGACATTTAACATATATTAGTGTATGTATATTAGCCCCATAATCCTAATTTATCCATCCTCCCACCTTTCATTTTGGTTAACCATTAGTTTGTTTTATAAGTCTGTGAGTGTCTTTTTCTTTGGAAATATGTTCATTGGTAGCAATCTTAGGATAACATGTATAAACGATAACATAGGATATTTGTCATTCCCTTTTGATTTACTTAACCCAATATGATTACTTCTAGGCTCATCTGCACTACTGAAAACGGCACTGTTCATTTTCTTTCCGAGGCTACTATTCCATTGGGCACGTATACCGCTTCTTCTTTGTCCATTTATCTGTTGATGGACATTTTGTTTGCTTGCCTGTCTTGGCTATTGTAAATATGGCTGCTGTGCAGGTTTTCCTGTCTCTGCCTTTCCGATTCTGGTCTTCTTAGGGTATAGGCCCATTAGGGGCTCAGCTGCAAGATATGGTAGCTCAGTTTTTACCTTTTAAATGCAGCTCCATTCTGTTCTCATGATTAGCTGTTAACAGTTTACATCCACCCAACAGCATAGTGGGTATGCCTTTCTCCACTAACCCGTCAGCATTCATTGTTTGTAGACTTTTTACGGATGGCATTTTGAATACTGGGTGGCGAAATCTTTTTGTAGTATGGATTTGCATCCAACCAATAATTCCTGATATTGAGCCTTTATCCATGTTCTTCTTTTTTTAAAATAACAGAGTGAGGAACACTTACCTCTTCAAACTGTTTTATTGTAAAGTCTTCCTTGTTGTCAAATTTTTTGGCTATTCCCAACCCCAGGACATTTTTTGAGGGCATGAGTCATTTACAGCCCTTCAGTCCTTGTGAATATTAGTGACCATTAGCAGTAGATTGAAAGCTGCTGTTTGAGGAAACGGCCTTAGGGTGGCAGCATTTCTAAGTTGTTAACTCTGCTTGCTTCAGAAACAGAACCCTGCTGCAAGTTGTGCTTTTTGGTTGCAGATTAGAGTGGAATGTGCCAGGAGAAACCCCCGTAAGGTTTAGCCTCCTTAATTCTTGTTTGTGACTTTAGGTTGTAGTTTTTATCAGAGGAAATTTGATTGAAAAATGTCTTTTGTTCTGGGTGAAAAGAATCTTGTTCATTTACACATATACATATATCTATTGATCTTTGGGTCCTTTTCCATGTCGGTTATTACATAGTTTTGAGTTGACCACTCTTGGTATTCCATAGGTCTTTGGGGATGATATATTTTATATGTATTAGTATATGTTTGTTAACCCCAATATCCTAATTTATCCATTCCTCACACCTTTTCTTTGGCATAACCATAAGTGTGTCTTCTCAATGTGAGATTGTCTTTCTCTGTGGAAATATGTTCATTTTTATGAATTTTCAGATGACATAAGTGATATCCTAGGACATTTGTGTCTCGCATTCTGACTTACTTCACGTTGTGTGATTATCCCTGGGCTCATCTGTGGTGCTGCCTATGCCATTCTTTTCTTTTTTTTCGTGACTCATATTCCAATGTGTCCATATACCACTTCTTCTTTGTCCATTCATTTGTTTATGGACCTTCTTTTTGCTTCCATGTCTTGGCTATTTCAGTATTGCTGCAGTGCACATTTGCCTGCCTCTGTCTTTCCGATTCTGGTGGTCTTAGGTTATATGTCCAAAAGGTGCACTGCCGCATCATATGGTAGCTCAATTTTTTCTTTTAAAGCAGCTCCGTTCAGTTTTCATTAGTTCTGATACCACTTTACATCCCACCAGCACCTAGAAGGTACACAGTTCTCTAAAACCCTTTCAGCATTTATAGTTTGTAGACTTTTTGCTGATGGTCATTTGACTGGTGTGAGCTGAAACCATTCTGGAGGTTGCATTTGCATGTGGCTACTAATTCCTTATACTGAGCTTTAGGCACGTTCTGTTTCTTCTTTTCCTTTCTTTACTTAACGAGTAAGTACAACTTCCCTCTTCATATTGCCTTCTTGACAAATTTGTCATGTGTTGAATTTTCTTGCCTATTCCCTACCCCGGGGCATTTTTTGAGGGCAGGTGTCATTTACAGCCCTGCAGGCCTTGTGACTATTAAGGAACCAGTAGCACTGGGTTAAAAGCTGCTGTTGTGCGAAACAGCCACAAGGTGGCAGCATTATTACTTTCTCGACTCTTGTTACTAGGGCAACAGTCTTCCTGGAGGTAGTGTTGCGAGGTTGTAAATTAGAGTGGATTGTGCTGGGGCAAGCTCTCAGAAGGTTATGTCTCCTTACTTATGTTTGTTTTTTAAATTTAATTTATATTTCTTATCGGAATAAATTTGATTAGAGTGTTGTGATTGTCTGGCTGTACAGAATCTGCTCAATGATTCATACAAATGTCTGTTCATCTTCGGAGCCTGTTACCATGTATGTTATTACAGAATGTTGAGTAGACCTCGCTTGGTATTTGGTAGTTGTTTTGTCATTATATATTTTATATGTATTGGTGATTATATAATTCCTATAGTTTATATGTTATATGTTTATAGACATTTAACATACATTAGTATATGTATGTTAGCCCCATAATCCTAATTTATCCATCCTCCCACCTTTCATTTTGGTTAACCATTAGTTTGTTTTATAAGTCTGTGAGTGTCTTTTTCTTTGGAAATATGTTCATTGGTAGCAATCTTAGGATAACATGTATAAACGATACCATAGGATATTTGTCATTTCCTTTTGACTTACTTAACCTAATATGATTACTTCTAGGCTCATCTGTACTCCTGAAGATGGCACTGTTCCTTTTTTTTCCCGAGGCTACTATTCCATTCGGTACGTATACCGATTCTTCTTTGTCCATTTATCTGTTGATGGACATTTTGTTGGCTTGCCTGTCTTGGTTATTGAAAATATGGCTGCAGTGCATGTTTTCCTGTCTGTGCCTTTCCGATTCTGGTCTTCTTAGGGTATAGGCCCATTAGGGGATCAGCAACAACATATGGTAGCTCAGTTTTTACCTTTTAAATGCAGCTCCATTCTGTTCTCATGATTAGCTGTTACCAGTTTACATCCAACCAACAGCATAGTGGGTATGCCTTTCTCCACTAACCCGTCAGCATTCATTGTTTGTAGACGTTTTATGGATGCCATTTTGAATGCTGGGTGGCGAACTCTTTTTGTAGTTTGGATTTCCATCGAACCAATAATTTCTGATATTGAGCTTTTGTCCATGTTCTTCTTTTTTTTTTAAATAACAGAGTGAGTAACACTTACCTCTTCAAACTCGTTTCTTGAAAAATTTTCCGTGTTGTGTACTTTTTTGGCCATTCCCAACCCCAGGATATTTTTTGAGGGCATGAGTCATTTACAGCCCTGCAGTCCTTGTGAATATTAGTGACCATTAGCAGTAGATTGAAAGCTGCTGTTTGAGGAAATGGCCTTAGGGTGGCAGGATTTCTACGTTGCCAACTCTGCTTGCTAGGGAAACAGAACCTTGCTGCATGTTGTGCTTTTTGGTGGCAGATTAGAGTGGAATGTGCCCAGACAAACCCCCGTAAGGTTTAGCCTCCTTAATTCTTGTTTGTGTCTTTAAGTTGTAGTTGTTATCAGAGGAAATTTGATTGAAATATTTGATTGAATTTGTTCTGGGTGAACAGAATCTTGTTCATTCACACATATAAGTATATCTATTGATCTTTGGGTCCTTTTCCATGTAGGTTATTACAGAGTGTTGAGTAGACCACTCTTGGTATTCCATAGGTTTTTGGGGATGATATATTTTATATGTATTAGTATATGTTTGTTAACCCCAATATCCTAATTTATCCATTCCTCACAGCTTTTCTTTGGCTTAACCATAAGTGTGTCTTCTCAATGTGACATTGTCTTTCTCTGTGGAAATATGTTCAATTTAGGAATTTTCAGATGACATAAGTGATATCCTAGGACATTTGTGTCTCGCATTCTGACTTACTTCACGTTGTGTGATTATCTCTAGGCTCATCTGTGGTGCTGCCTATGCCATTCTTTTATTTTTTTCTTCATGACTAATATTCCAATGTGTCCATATACCATTTCTTCTTTGTCCATTCATTTGTTTATGGACCTTTTTTTGCTTCCATGTCTTGGCTACTTCAATATTGCTGCAGTGCACATTTGTCTGCCTCTGTCTTTCCGATTCTTTTGGTCTTAGGTTAGAGGCCCAAAAGGTATGCTGCCGCATCGTATGGTAGCTCAATTTTTTCCTTTTAAAGAAGCTCCGTTCAGTTTTCGTTAGTGCTGATACCAGTTTACATCCCACCAGCAGCTAGAAGGTACACAGTTCTCTAAAACCCCTTCAGCGTTTATAGTTTGTAGACTTTTTGCTGATGGTCATTTGACTGGTGTGAGCTGAAACCATTCTGGAGGTTGGATTTGCATGTGGCTACTAATTCCTTATACTGAGCTTTAGGCATGTCCTGCTTTTTCTTTTCCTTTTTTTTTCTTAAAGAGTGAGTACAACTTCCCTCTTCATATTGCCTTCTTGACAAATTTGTCATGTGTTGAATTTTCTTGCCTATTGCCTACCCCAGGGCATTTTTGGAGGGTAGGTGTCATTTGCAGCCCTGCAGGCCTTGTGACTATTAAGCAACCATTAGCACTGGGTTTAAAGCTGCTGTTGTGGGAAACAGCCACAAGGCGGCAACATTATTACGTTCCCAACGGTTGTTACTAGGGCAACAGTGTCTTCCTGGAGGTAGTGTTGCGAGGTCGTAATTTAGAGTGGAATGTGCTGGGGCAAGCCCTCAGAAGGTTGTGTCTCCTTACTTATGTTTGTGTTTAAAATTTAATTTATATTTCTTACCGGAGTAAATTTGATTAGAGTGTTGTGATTGTCTGGCTGTACAGAATCTGCTCAATGATACATACATATGTCTGTTCATCTTCGGATCCGGTTACCATGTATGTTATTACAGAATGTTGAGTAGACCTCACTTGGTATTTGATAGGTGTTTTGTCATTATATATTTTATATGTATTGGTGACTTAACAATTCATATAGTTTATATGTTATATGTTTATAGACATTTAACATATATTAGTGTATGTATATTAGCCCCATAATCCTAATTTATCCATCCTCCCACCTTTCATTTTGGTTAACCATTAGTTTGTTTTATAAGTCTGTGAGTGTCTTTTTCTTTGGAAATATGTTCATTGGTAGCAATCTTAGGATAACATGTATAAACGATACCATAGGATATTTGTCATTCCCTTTTGATTTACTTAACCCAATATGACTACTTCTAGGCTCATCTGCACTACTGAAAACGGCACTGTTCATTTTCTTCCCGAGGCTACTATTCCATTGGGCACGTATACCGCTTCTTCTTTGTCCATTTATCTGTTGATGGACATTTTGTTTGCTTGCCTGTCTTGGCTATTGTAAATATGGCTGCAGTGCAGGTTTTCCTGTCTCTGCCTTTCCGATTCTGGTCTTCTTAGGGTATAGGCCCATTAGGGGCTCAGCTGCAAGATATGGTAGCTCAGTTTTTACCTTTTAAATGCAGCTCCATTCTGTTCTCATGATTAGCTGTTAACAGTTTACATCCAGCCAACAGCATAGTGGGTATGCCTTTCTCCACTAACCCGTCAGCATTCATTGTTTGTAGACTTTTTACGGATGGCATTTTGAATACTGGGTGGCGAAATCTTTTTGTAGTTTGGATTTGCATCCAACCAATAATTCCTGATATTGAGCCTTTATCCATGTTCTTCTTTTTTTAAAATAACAGAGTGAGGAACACTTACCTCTTCAAACTGTTTTATTGTAAAGTCTTCCTTGTTGTGAAATTTTTTGGCTATTCCCAACCCCAGGACATTTTTTGAGGGCATGAGTCATTTACAGCCCTGCAGTCCTTGTGAATATTAGTGACCATTAGCAGTAGATTGAAAGCTGCTGTTTGAGGAAACGGCCTTAGGGTGGCAGCATTTCTAAGTTGTTAACTCTGCTTGCTTGGGAAACAGAACCCTGCTGCAAGTTGTGCTTTTTGGTTGCAGATTAGAGTGGAATGTGCCAGGAGAAACCCCCGTAAGGTTTAGCCTCCTTAATTCTTGTTTGTGACTTTAGGTTGTAGTTTTTATCAGAGGAAATTTGATTGAAAAATGTCTTTTGTTCTGGGTGAAAAGAATCTTGTTCATTTACACATATACATATATCTATTGATCTTTGGGTCCTTTTCCATGTCGGTTATTACATAGTTTTGAGTTGACCACTCTTGGTATTCCATAGGTCTTTGGGGATGATATATTTTATATGTATTAGTATATGTTTGTTAACACCAATATCCTAATTTATCCATTCCTCACACCTTTTCTTTGGCTTAACCATAAGTGTGTCTTCTCAATGTGAGATTGTCTTTCTCTGTGGAAATATGTTCATTTTTATGAATTTTCAGATGACATAAGTGATATCCTAGGACATTTGTGTCTCGCATTCTGACTTACTTCACGTTGTGTGATTATCCCTAGGCTCATCTGTGGTGCTGCCTATGTCATTCTTTTCTTTTTTTTCGTGACTCATATTCCAATGTGTCCATATACCACTTCTTCTTTGTCCATTCATTTGTTTATGGACCTTCTTTTTGCTTCCATGTCTTGGCTAGTTCAATATTGCTGCAGTGCACATTTGCCTGCCTCTGTCTTTCCGATTCTGGTGGTCTTAGGTTATATGTCCAAAAGGTGCACTGCCGCATCATATGGTAGCTCAATTTTTTCTTTTAAAGCAGCTCCGTTCAGTTTGCATTAGTTCTGATACCACTTTACATCCCACCAGCACCTAGAAGGTACACAGTTCTCTAAAACCCTTTCAGCATTTATAGTTTGTAGACTTTTTGCTGATGGTCATTTGACTGGTGTGAGCTGAAACCATTCTGGAGGTTGCATTTGCATGTGGCTACTAATTCCTTATACTGAGCTTTAGGCACGTTCTGTTTCTTCTTTTCCTTTCTTTACTTAACGAGTAAGTACAACTTCCCTCTTCATATTGACTTCTTGACAAATTTGTCATGTGTTGAATTTTCTTGCCTATTCCCTACCCCGGGGCATTTTTTGAGGGCAGGTGTCATTTACAGCCCTGCAGGCCTTGTGACTATTAAGGAACCATTAGCACTGGGTTAAAAGCTGCTGTTGTGCGAAACAGCCACGAGGTGGCAGCATTATTACGTTCTCGACTCTTGTTACTAGGGCAACAGTCTTCCTGGAGTTAGTGTTGCGAGGTTGTAAATTAGAGTGGATTGTGCTGGGGCAAGCCCTCAGAAGGTTATGTCTCCTTACTTATGTTTGTTTTTTAAATTTAATTTATATTTCTTATCGGAATAAATTTGATTAGAGTGTTGTGATTGTCTGGCTGTACAGAATCTGCTCAATGATTCATACAAATGTCTGTTCATCTTCGGAGCCTGTTACCATGTATGTTATTACAGAATGTTGAGTAGACCTCGCTTGGTATTTGGTAGTTGTTTTGTCATTATATATTTTATATGTATTGGTGATTATATAATTCCTATAGTTTATATGTTATATGTTTATGGACATTTAACATACATTAGTATATGTATGTTAGCCCCATAATCCTAATTTATCCATCCTCCCACCTTTCATTTTGGTTAACCATTAGTTTGTTTTATAAGTCTGTGAGTGTCTTTTTCTTTGGAAATATGTTCATTGGTAGCAATCTTAGGATAACATGTATAAACGATACCATAGGATATTTGTCATTTCCTTTTGACTTACTTAACCTAATATGATTACTTCTAGGCTCATCTGTACTCCTGAAGATGGCACTGTTCCTTTTTTTTCCCGAGGCTACTATTCCATTCGGTACGTATACCGATTCTTCTTTGTCCATTTATCTGTTGATGGACATTTTGTTGGCTTGCCTGTCTTGGTTATTGAAAATATGGCTGCAGTGCATGTTTTCCTGTCTGTGCCTTTCCGATTCTGGTCTTCTTAGGGTATAGGCCCATTAGGGGATCAGCAACAACATATGGTAGCTCAGTTTTTACCTTTTAAATGCAGCTCCATTCTGTTCTCATGATTAGCTGTTACCAGTTTACATCCAACCAACAGCATAGTGGGTATGCCTTTCTCCACTAACCCGTCAGCATTCATTGTTTGTAGACGTTTTATGGATGCCATTTTGAATGCTGGGTGGCGAACTCTTTTTGTAGTTTGGATTTCCATCGAACCAATAATTTCTGATATTGAGCTTTTGTCCATGTTCTTCTTTTTTTTTTAAATAACAGAGTGAGTAACACTTACCTCTTCAAACTCTTTTCTTGAAAAATTTTCCGTGTTGTGTACTTTTTTGGCCATTCCCAACCCCAGGATATTTTTTGAGGGCATGAGTCATTTACAGCCCTGCAGTCCTTGTGAATATTAGTGACCATTAGCAGTAGATTGAAAGCTGCTGTTTGAGGAAATGGCCTTAGGGTGGCAGCATTTCTACGTTGCCAACTCTGCTTGCTAGGGAAACAGAACCTTGCTGCATGTTGTGCTTTTTGGTGGCAGATTAGAGTGGAATGTGCCCAGACAAACCCCCGTAAGGTTTAGCCTACTTAATTCTTGTTTGTGTCTTTAAGTTGTAGTTGTTATCAGAGGAAATTTGATTGAAATATTTGATTGAATTTGTTCTGGGTGAACAGAATCTTGTTCATTCACACATATAAGTATATCTATTGATCTTTGGGTCCTTTTCCATGTAGGTTATTACAGAGTGTTGAGTAGACCACTCTTGGTATTCCATAGGTTTTTGGGGATGATATATTTTATATGTATTAGTATATGTTTGTTAACCCCAATATCCTAATTTATCCATTCCTCACAGCTTTTCTTTGGCTTAACCATAAGTGTGTCTTCTCAATGTGACATTGTCTTTCTCTGTGGAAATATGTTCAATTTAGGAATTTTCAGATGACATAAGTGATATCCTAGGACATTTGTGTCTCGCATTCTGACTTACTTCACGTTGTGTGATTATCTCTAGGCTCATCTGTGGTGCTGCCTATGCCATTCTTTTATTTTTTTCTTCATGACTAATATTCCAATGTGTCCATATACCATTTCTTCTTTGTCCATTCATTTGTTTATGGACCTTTTTTTGCTTCCATGTCTTGGCTACTTCAATATTGCTGCAGTGCACATTTGTCTAGCTCTGTCTTTCCGATTCTTTTGGTCTTAGGTTAGAGGCCCAAAAGGTACGCTGCCGCATCGTATGGTAGCTCAATTTTTTCCTTTTAAAGCAGCTCCGTTCAGTTTTCGTTAGTGCTGATACCAGTTTACATCCCACCAGCAGCTAGAAGGTACACAGTTCTCTAAAACCCCTTCAGCGTTTATAGTTTGTAGACTTTTTGCTGATGGTCATTTGACTGGTGTGAGCTGAAACCATTCTGGAGGTTGGATTTGCATGTGGCTACTAATTCCTTATACTGAGCTTTAGGCATGTCCTGCTTTTTCTTTTCTTTTTTTTTCTTAAAGAGTGAGTACAACTTCCCTCTTCATATTGCCTTCTTGACAAATTTGTCATGTGTTGAATTTTCTTGCCTATTCCCTACCCCAGGGCATTTTTGGAGGGCAGGTGTCATTTGCAGCCCTGCAGGCCTTGTGACTATTAAGCAACCATTAGCACTGGGTTTAAAGCTGCTGTTGTGGGAAACAGCCACAAGGCGGCAACATTATTACGTTCCCAACTGTTGTTACTAGGGCAACAGTGTCTTCCTGGAGGTAGTGTTGCGAGGTCGTAATTTAGAGTGGAATGTGCTGGGGCAAGCCCTCAGAAGGTTGTGTCTCCTTACTTATGTTTGTGTTTAAAATTTAATTTATATTTCTTACCGGAGTAAATTTGATTAGAGTGTTGTGATTGTCTGGCTGTACAGAATCTGCTCAATGATACATACATATGTCTGTTCATCTTCGGATCCGGTTACCATGTATGTTATTACAGAATGTTGAGTAGACCTCACTTGGTATTTGATAGGTGTTTTGTCATTATATATTTTATATGTATTGGTGACTTAACAATTCATATAGTTTATATGTTATATGTTTATAGACATTTAACATATATTAGTGTATGTATATTAGCCCCATAATCCTAATTTATCCATCCTCCCACCTTTCATTTTGGTTAACCATTAGTTTGTTTTATAAGTCTGTGAGTGTCTTTTTCTTTGGAAATATGTTCATTGGTAGCAATCTTAGGATAACATGTATAAACGATAACATAGGATATTTGTCATTCCCTTTTGATTTACTTAACCCAATATGATTACTTCTAGGCTCATCTGCACTACTGAAAACGGCACTGTTCATTTTCTTTCCGAGGCTACTATTCCATTGGGCACGTATACCGCTTCTTCTTTGTCCATTTATCTGTTGATGGACATTTTGTTTGCTTGCCTGTCTTGGCTATTGTAAATATGGCTGCTGTGCAGGTTTTCCTGTCTCTGCCTTTCCGATTCTGGTCTTCTTAGGGTATAGGCCCATTAGGGGCTCAGCTGCAAGATATGGTAGCTCAGTTTTTACCTTTTAAATGCAGCTCCATTCTGTTCTCATGATTAGCTGTTAACAGTTTACATCCACCCAACAGCATAGTGGGTATGCCTTTCTCCACTAACCCGTCAGCATTCATTGTTTGTAGACTTTTTACGGATGGCATTTTGAATACTGGGTGGCGAAATCTTTTTGTAGTATGGATTTGCATCCAACCAATAATTCCTGATATTGAGCCTTTATCCATGTTCTTCTTTTTTTAAAATAACAGAGTGAGGAACACTTACCTCTTCAAACTGTTTTATTGTAAAGTCTTCCTTGTTGTCAAATTTTTTGGCTATTCCCAACCCCAGGACATTTTTTGAGGGCATGAGTCATTTACAGCCCTTCAGTCCTTGTGAATATTAGTGACCATTAGCAGTAGATTGAAAGCTGCTGTTTGAGGAAACGGCCTTAGGGTGGCAGCATTTCTAAGTTGTTAACTCTGCTTGCTTCAGAAACAGAACCCTGCTGCAAGTTGTGCTTTTTGGTTGCAGATTAGAGTGGAATGTGCCAGGAGAAACCCCCGTAAGGTTTAGCCTCCTTAATTCTTGTTTGTGACTTTAGGTTGTAGTTTTTATCAGAGGAAATTTGATTGAAAAATGTCTTTTGTTCTGGGTGAAAAGAATCTTGTTCATTTACACATATACATATATCTATTGATCTTTGGGTCCTTTTCCATGTCGGTTATTACATAGTTTTGAGTTGACCACTCTTGGTATTCCATAGGTCTTTGGGGATGATATATTTTATATGTATTAGTATATGTTTGTTAACCCCAATATCCTAATTTATCCATTCCTCACACCTTTTCTTTGGCATAACCATAAGTGTGTCTTCTCAATGTGAGATTGTCTTTCTCTGTGGAAATATGTTCATTTTTATGAATTTTCAGATGACATAAGTGATATCCTAGGACATTTGTGTCTCGCATTCTGACTTACTTCACGTTGTGTGATTATCCCTGGGCTCATCTGTGGTGCTGCCTATGCCATTCTTTTCTTTTTTTTCGTGACTCATATTCCAATGTGTCCATATACCACTTCTTCTTTGTCCATTCATTTGTTTATGGACCTTCTTTTTGCTTCCATGTCTTGGCTATTTCAGTATTGCTGCAGTGCACATTTGCCTGCCTCTGTCTTTCCGATTCTGGTGGTCTTAGGTTATATGTCCAAAAGGTGCACTGCCGCATCATATGGTAGCTCAATTTTTTCTTTTAAAGCAGCTCCGTTCAGTTTTCATTAGTTCTGATACCACTTTACATCCCACCAGCACCTAGAAGGTACACAGTTCTCTAAAACCCTTTCAGCATTTATAGTTTGTAGACTTTTTGCTGATGGTCATTTGACTGGTGTGAGCTGAAACCATTCTGGAGGTTGCATTTGCATGTGGCTACTAATTCCTTATACTGAGCTTTAGGCACGTTCTGTTTCTTCTTTTCCTTTCTTTACTTAACGAGTAAGTACAACTTCCCTCTTCATATTGCCTTCTTGACAAATTTGTCATGTGTTGAATTTTCTTGCCTATTCCCTACCCCGGGGCATTTTTTGAGGGCAGGTGTCATTTACAGCCCTGCAGGCCTTGTGACTATTAAGGAACCAGTAGCACTGGGTTAAAAGCTGCTGTTGTGCGAAACAGCCACAAGGTGGCAGCATTATTACTTTCTCGACTCTTGTTACTAGGGCAACAGTCTTCCTGGAGGTAGTGTTGCGAGGTTGTAAATTAGAGTGGATTGTGCTGGGGCAAGCTCTCAGAAGGTTATGTCTCCTTACTTATGTTTGTTTTTTAAATTTAATTTATATTTCTTATCGGAATAAATTTGATTAGAGTGTTGTGATTGTCTGGCTGTACAGAATCTGCTCAATGATTCATACAAATGTCTGTTCATCTTCGGAGCCTGTTACCATGTATGTTATTACAGAATGTTGAGTAGACCTCGCTTGGTATTTGGTAGTTGTTTTGTCATTATATATTTTATATGTATTGGTGATTATATAATTCCTATAGTTTATATGTTATATGTTTATAGACATTTAACATACATTAGTATATGTATGTTAGCCCCATAATCCTAATTTATCCATCCTCCCACCTTTCATTTTGGTTAACCATTAGTTTGTTTTATAAGTCTGTGAGTGTCTTTTTCTTTGGAAATATGTTCATTGGTAGCAATCTTAGGATAACATGTATAAACGATACCATAGGATATTTGTCATTTCCTTTTGACTTACTTAACCTAATATGATTACTTCTAGGCTCATCTGTACTCCTGAAGATGGCACTGTTCCTTTTTTTTCCCGAGGCTACTATTCCATTCGGTACGTATACCGATTCTTCTTTGTCCATTTATCTGTTGATGGACATTTTGTTGGCTTGCCTGTCTTGGTTATTGAAAATATGGCTGCAGTGCATGTTTTCCTGTCTGTGCCTTTCCGATTCTGGTCTTCTTAGGGTATAGGCCCATTAGGGGATCAGCAACAACATATGGTAGCTCAGTTTTTACCTTTTAAATGCAGCTCCATTCTGTTCTCATGATTAGCTGTTACCAGTTTACATCCAACCAACAGCATAGTGGGTATGCCTTTCTCCACTAACCCGTCAGCATTCATTGTTTGTAGACGTTTTATGGATGCCATTTTGAATGCTGGGTGGCGAACTCTTTTTGTAGTTTGGATTTCCATCGAACCAATAATTTCTGATATTGAGCTTTTGTCCATGTTCTTCTTTTTTTTTTAAATAACAGAGTGAGTAACACTTACCTCTTCAAACTCTTTTCTTGAAAAATTTTCCGTGTTGTGTACTTTTTTGGCCATTCCCAACCCCAGGATATTTTTTGAGGGCATGAGTCATTTACAGCCCTGCAGTCCTTGTGAATATTAGTGACCATTAGCAGTAGATTGAAAGCTGCTGTTTGAGGAAATGGCCTTAGGGTGGCAGCATTTCTACGTTGCCAACTCTGCTTGCTAGGGAAACAGAACCTTGCTGCATGTTGTGCTTTTTGGTGGCAGATTAGAGTGGAATGTGCCCAGACAAACCCCCGTAAGGTTTAGCCTCCTTAATTCTTGTTTGTGTCTTTAAGTTGTAGTTGTTATCAGAGGAAATTTGATTGAAATATTTGATTGAATTTGTTCTGGGTGAACAGAATCTTGTTCATTCACACATATAAGTATATCTATTGATCTTTGGGTCCTTTTCCATGTAGGTTATTACAGAGTGTTGAGTAGACCACTCTTGGTATTCCATAGGTTTTTGGGGATGATATATTTTATATGTATTAGTATATGTTTGTTAACCCCAATATCCTAATTTATCCATTCCTCACAGCTTTTCTTTGGCTTAACCATAAGTGTGTCTTCTCAATGTGACATTGTCTTTCTCTGTGGAAATATGTTCAATTTAGGAATTTTCAGATGACATAAGTGATATCCTAGGACATTTGTGTCTCGCATTCTGACTTACTTCACGTTGTGTGATTATCTCTAGGCTCATCTGTGGTGCTGCCTATGCCATTCTTTTATTTTTTTCTTCATGACTAATATTCCAATGTGTCCATATACCATTTCTTCTTTGTCCATTCATTTGTTTATGGACCTTTTTTTGCTTCCATGTCTTGGCTACTTCAATATTGCTGCAGTGCACATTTGTCTAGCTCTGTCTTTCCGATTCTTTTGGTCTTAGGTTAGAGGCCCAAAAGGTACGCTGCCGCATCGTATGGTAGCTCAATTTTTTCCTTTTAAAGCAGCTCCGTTCAGTTTTCGTTAGTGCTGATACCAGTTTACATCCCACCAGCAGCTAGAAGGTACACAGTTCTCTAAAACCCCTTCAGCGTTTATAGTTTGTAGACTTTTTGCTGATGGTCATTTGACTGGTGTGAGCTGAAACCATTCTGGAGGTTGGATTTGCATGTGGCTACTAATTCCTTATACTGAGCTTTAGGCATGTCCTGCTTTTTCTTTTCTTTTTTTTTCTTAAAGAGTGAGTACAACTTCCCTCTTCATATTGCCTTCTTGACAAATTTGTCATGTGTTGAATTTTCTTGCCTATTCCCTACCCCAGGGCATTTTTGGAGGGCAGGTGTCATTTGCAGCCCTGCAGGCCTTGTGACTATTAAGCAACCATTAGCACTGGGTTTAAAGCTGCTGTTGTGGGAAACAGCCACAAGGCGGCAACATTATTACGTTCCCAACTGTTGTTACTAGGGCAACAGTGTCTTCCTGGAGGTAGTGTTGCGAGGTCGTAATTTAGAGTGGAATGTGCTGGGGCAAGCCCTCAGAAGGTTGTGTCTCCTTACTTATGTTTGTGTTTAAAATTTAATTTATATTTCTTACCGGAGTAAATTTGATTAGAGTGTTGTGATTGTCTGGCTGTACAGAATCTGCTCAATGATACATACATATGTCTGTTCATCTTCGGATCCGGTTACCATGTATGTTATTACAGAATGTTGAGTAGACCTCACTTGGTATTTGATAGGTGTTTTGTCATTATATATTTTATATGTATTGGTGACTTAACAATTCATATAGTTTATATGTTATATGTTTATAGACATTTAACATATATTAGTGTATGTATATTAGCCCCATAATCCTAATTTATCCATCCTCCCACCTTTCATTTTGGTTAACCATTAGTTTGTTTTATAAGTCTGTGAGTGTCTTTTTCTTTGGAAATATGTTCATTGGTAGCAATCTTAGGATAACATGTATAAACGATAACATAGGATATTTGTCATTCCCTTTTGATTTACTTAACCCAATATGATTACTTCTAGGCTCATCTGCACTACTGAAAACGGCACTGTTCATTTTCTTTCCGAGGCTACTATTCCATTGGGCACGTATACCGCTTCTTCTTTGTCCATTTATCTGTTGATGGACATTTTGTTTGCTTGCCTGTCTTGGCTATTGTAAATATGGCTGCTGTGCAGGTTTTCCTGTCTCTGCCTTTCCGATTCTGGTCTTCTTAGGGTATAGGCCCATTAGGGGCTCAGCTGCAAGATATGGTAGCTCAGTTTTTACCTTTTAAATGCAGCTCCATTCTGTTCTCATGATTAGCTGTTAACAGTTTACATCCACCCAACAGCATAGTGGGTATGCCTTTCTCCACTAACCCGTCAGCATTCATTGTTTGTAGACTTTTTACGGATGGCATTTTGAATACTGGGTGGCGAAATCTTTTTGTAGTATGGATTTGCATCCAACCAATAATTCCTGATATTGAGCCTTTATCCATGTTCTTCTTTTTTTAAAATAACAGAGTGAGGAACACTTACCTCTTCAAACTGTTTTATTGTAAAGTCTTCCTTGTTGTCAAATTTTTTGGCTATTCCCAACCCCAGGACATTTTTTGAGGGCATGAGTCATTTACAGCCCTTCAGTCCTTGTGAATATTAGTGACCATTAGCAGTAGATTGAAAGCTGCTGTTTGAGGAAACGGCCTTAGGGTGGCAGCATTTCTAAGTTGTTAACTCTGCTTGCTTCAGAAACAGAACCCTGCTGCAAGTTGTGCTTTTTGGTTGCAGATTAGAGTGGAATGTGCCAGGAGAAACCCCCGTAAGGTTTAGCCTCCTTAATTCTTGTTTGTGACTTTAGGTTGTAGTTTTTATCAGAGGAAATTTGATTGAAAAATGTCTTTTGTTCTGGGTGAAAAGAATCTTGTTCATTTACACATATACATATATCTATTGATCTTTGGGTCCTTTTCCATGTCGGTTATTACATAGTTTTGAGTTGACCACTCTTGGTATTCCATAGGTCTTTGGGGATGATATATTTTATATGTATTAGTATATGTTTGTTAACCCCAATATCCTAATTTATCCATTCCTCACACCTTTTCTTTGGCATAACCATAAGTGTGTCTTCTCAATGTGAGATTGTCTTTCTCTGTGGAAATATGTTCATTTTTATGAATTTTCAGATGACATAAGTGATATCCTAGGACATTTGTGTCTCGCATTCTGACTTACTTCACGTTGTGTGATTATCCCTGGGCTCATCTGTGGTGCTGCCTATGCCATTCTTTTCTTTTTTTTCGTGACTCATATTCCAATGTGTCCATATACCACTTCTTCTTTGTCCATTCATTTGTTTATGGACCTTCTTTTTGCTTCCATGTCTTGGCTATTTCAGTATTGCTGCAGTGCACATTTGCCTGCCTCTGTCTTTCCGATTCTGGTGGTCTTAGGTTATATGTCCAAAAGGTGCACTGCCGCATCATATGGTAGCTCAATTTTTTCTTTTAAAGCAGCTCCGTTCAGTTTTCATTAGTTCTGATACCACTTTACATCCCACCAGCACCTAGAAGGTACACAGTTCTCTAAAACCCTTTCAGCATTTATAGTTTGTAGACTTTTTGCTGATGGTCATTTGACTGGTGTGAGCTGAAACCATTCTGGAGGTTGCATTTGCATGTGGCTACTAATTCCTTATACTGAGCTTTAGGCACGTTCTGTTTCTTCTTTTCCTTTCTTTACTTAACGAGTAAGTACAACTTCCCTCTTCATATTGCCTTCTTGACAAATTTGTCATGTGTTGAATTTTCTTGCCTATTCCCTACCCCGGGGCATTTTTTGAGGGCAGGTGTCATTTACAGCCCTGCAGGCCTTGTGACTATTAAGGAACCAGTAGCACTGGGTTAAAAGCTGCTGTTGTGCGAAACAGCCACAAGGTGGCAGCATTATTACTTTCTCGACTCTTGTTACTAGGGCAACAGTCTTCCTGGAGGTAGTGTTGCGAGGTTGTAAATTAGAGTGGATTGTGCTGGGGCAAGCTCTCAGAAGGTTATGTCTCCTTACTTATGTTTGTTTTTTAAATTTAATTTATATTTCTTATCGGAATAAATTTGATTAGAGTGTTGTGATTGTCTGGCTGTACAGAATCTGCTCAATGATTCATACAAATGTCTGTTCATCTTCGGAGCCTGTTACCATGTATGTTATTACAGAATGTTGAGTAGACCTCGCTTGGTATTTGGTAGTTGTTTTGTCATTATATATTTTATATGTATTGGTGATTATATAATTCCTATAGTTTATATGTTATATGTTTATAGACATTTAACATACATTAGTATATGTATGTTAGCCCCATAATCCTAATTTATCCATCCTCCCACCTTTCATTTTGGTTAACCATTAGTTTGTTTTATAAGTCTGTGAGTGTCTTTTTCTTTGGAAATATGTTCATTGGTAGCAATCTTAGGATAACATGTATAAACGATACCATAGGATATTTGTCATTTCCTTTTGACTTACTTAACCTAATATGATTACTTCTAGGCTCATCTGTACTCCTGAAGATGGCACTGTTCCTTTTTTTTCCCGAGGCTACTATTCCATTCGGTACGTATACCGATTCTTCTTTGTCCATTTATCTGTTGATGGACATTTTGTTGGCTTGCCTGTCTTGGTTATTGAAAATATGGCTGCAGTGCATGTTTTCCTGTCTGTGCCTTTCCGATTCTGGTCTTCTTAGGGTATAGGCCCATTAGGGGATCAGCAACAACATATGGTAGCTCAGTTTTTACCTTTTAAATGCAGCTCCATTCTGTTCTCATGATTAGCTGTTACCAGTTTACATCCAACCAACAGCATAGTGGGTATGCCTTTCTCCACTAACCCGTCAGCATTCATTGTTTGTAGACGTTTTATGGATGCCATTTTGAATGCTGGGTGGCGAACTCTTTTTGTAGTTTGGATTTCCATCGAACCAATAATTTCTGATATTGAGCTTTTGTCCATGTTCTTCTTTTTTTTTTAAATAACAGAGTGAGTAACACTTACCTCTTCAAACTCGTTTCTTGAAAAATTTTCCGTGTTGTGTACTTTTTTGGCCATTCCCAACCCCAGGATATTTTTTGAGGGCATGAGTCATTTACAGCCCTGCAGTCCTTGTGAATATTAGTGACCATTAGCAGTAGATTGAAAGCTGCTGTTTGAGGAAATGGCCTTAGGGTGGCAGGATTTCTACGTTGCCAACTCTGCTTGCTAGGGAAACAGAACCTTGCTGCATGTTGTGCTTTTTGGTGGCAGATTAGAGTGGAATGTGCCCAGACAAACCCCCGTAAGGTTTAGCCTCCTTAATTCTTGTTTGTGTCTTTAAGTTGTAGTTGTTATCAGAGGAAATTTGATTGAAATATTTGATTGAATTTGTTCTGGGTGAACAGAATCTTGTTCATTCACACATATAAGTATATCTATTGATCTTTGGGTCCTTTTCCATGTAGGTTATTACAGAGTGTTGAGTAGACCACTCTTGGTATTCCATAGGTTTTTGGGGATGATATATTTTATATGTATTAGTATATGTTTGTTAACCCCAATATCCTAATTTATCCATTCCTCACAGCTTTTCTTTGGCTTAACCATAAGTGTGTCTTCTCAATGTGACATTGTCTTTCTCTGTGGAAATATGTTCAATTTAGGAATTTTCAGATGACATAAGTGATATCCTAGGACATTTGTGTCTCGCATTCTGACTTACTTCACGTTGTGTGATTATCTCTAGGCTCATCTGTGGTGCTGCCTATGCCATTCTTTTATTTTTTTCTTCATGACTAATATTCCAATGTGTCCATATACCATTTCTTCTTTGTCCATTCATTTGTTTATGGACCTTTTTTTGCTTCCATGTCTTGGCTACTTCAATATTGCTGCAGTGCACATTTGTCTGCCTCTGTCTTTCCGATTCTTTTGGTCTTAGGTTAGAGGCCCAAAAGGTATGCTGCCGCATCGTATGGTAGCTCAATTTTTTCCTTTTAAAGAAGCTCCGTTCAGTTTTCGTTAGTGCTGATACCAGTTTACATCCCACCAGCAGCTAGAAGGTACACAGTTCTCTAAAACCCCTTCAGCGTTTATAGTTTGTAGACTTTTTGCTGATGGTCATTTGACTGGTGTGAGCTGAAACCATTCTGGAGGTTGGATTTGCATGTGGCTACTAATTCCTTATACTGAGCTTTAGGCATGTCCTGCTTTTTCTTTTCCTTTTTTTTTCTTAAAGAGTGAGTACAACTTCCCTCTTCATATTGCCTTCTTGACAAATTTGTCATGTGTTGAATTTTCTTGCCTATTGCCTACCCCAGGGCATTTTTGGAGGGTAGGTGTCATTTGCAGCCCTGCAGGCCTTGTGACTATTAAGCAACCATTAGCACTGGGTTTAAAGCTGCTGTTGTGGGAAACAGCCACAAGGCGGCAACATTATTACGTTCCCAACGGTTGTTACTAGGGCAACAGTGTCTTCCTGGAGGTAGTGTTGCGAGGTCGTAATTTAGAGTGGAATGTGCTGGGGCAAGCCCTCAGAAGGTTGTGTCTCCTTACTTATGTTTGTGTTTAAAATTTAATTTATATTTCTTACCGGAGTAAATTTGATTAGAGTGTTGTGATTGTCTGGCTGTACAGAATCTGCTCAATGATACATACATATGTCTGTTCATCTTCGGATCCGGTTACCATGTATGTTATTACAGAATGTTGAGTAGACCTCACTTGGTATTTGATAGGTGTTTTGTCATTATATATTTTATATGTATTGGTGACTTAACAATTCATATAGTTTATATGTTATATGTTTATAGACATTTAACATATATTAGTGTATGTATATTAGCCCCATAATCCTAATTTATCCATCCTCCCACCTTTCATTTTGGTTAACCATTAGTTTGTTTTATAAGTCTGTGAGTGTCTTTTTCTTTGGAAATATGTTCATTGGTAGCAATCTTAGGATAACATGTATAAACGATACCATAGGATATTTGTCATTCCCTTTTGATTTACTTAACCCAATATGACTACTTCTAGGCTCATCTGCACTACTGAAAACGGCACTGTTCATTTTCTTCCCGAGGCTACTATTCCATTGGGCACGTATACCGCTTCTTCTTTGTCCATTTATCTGTTGATGGACATTTTGTTTGCTTGCCTGTCTTGGCTATTGTAAATATGGCTGCAGTGCAGGTTTTCCTGTCTCTGCCTTTCCGATTCTGGTCTTCTTAGGGTATAGGCCCATTAGGGGCTCAGCTGCAAGATATGGTAGCTCAGTTTTTACCTTTTAAATGCAGCTCCATTCTGTTCTCATGATTAGCTGTTAACAGTTTACATCGAGCCAACAGCATAGTGGGTATGCCTTTCTCCACTAACCCGTCAGCATTCATTGTTTGTAGACTTTTTACGGATGGCATTTTGAATACTGGGTGGCGAAATCTTTTTGTAGTTTGGATTTGCATCCAACCAATAATTCCTGATATTGAGCCTTTATCCATGTTCTTCTTTTTTTAAAATAACAGAGTGAGGAACACTTACCTCTTCAAACTGTTTTATTGTAAAGTCTTCCTTGTTGTGAAATTTTTTGGCTATTCCCAACCCCAGGACATTTTTTGAGGGCATGAGTCATTTACAGCCCTGCAGTCCTTGTGAATATTAGTGACCATTAGCAGTAGATTGAAAGCTGCTGTTTGAGGAAACGGCCTTAGGGTGGCAGCATTTCTAAGTTGTTAACTCTGCTTGCTTGGGAAACAGAACCCTGCTGCAAGTTGTGCTTTTTGGTTGCAGATTAGAGTGGAATGTGCCAGGAGAAACCCCCGTAAGGTTTAGCCTCCTTAATTCTTGTTTGTGACTTTAGGTTGTAGTTTTTATCAGAGGAAATTTGATTGAAAAATGTCTTTTGTTCTGGGTGAAAAGAATCTTGTTCATTTACACATATACATATATCTATTGATCTTTGGGTCCTTTTCCATGTCGGTTATTACATAGTTTTGAGTTGACCACTCTTGGTATTCCATAGGTCTTTGGGGATGATATATTTTATATGTATTAGTATATGTTTGTTAACACCAATATCCTAATTTATCCATTCCTCACACCTTTTCTTTGGCTTAACCATAAGTGTGTCTTCTCAATGTGAGATTGTCTTTCTCTGTGGAAATATGTTCATTTTTATGAATTTTCAGATGACATAAGTGATATCCTAGGACATTTGTGTCTCGCATTCTGACTTACTTCACGTTGTGTGATTATCCCTAGGCTCATCTGTGGTGCTGCCTATGTCATTCTTTTCTTTTTTTTCGTGACTCATATTCCAATGTGTCCATATACCACTTCTTCTTTGTCCATTCATTTGTTTATGGACCTTCTTTTTGCTTCCATGTCTTGGCTAGTTCAATATTGCTGCAGTGCACATTTGCCTGCCTCTGTCTTTCCGATTCTGGTGGTCTTAGGTTATATGTCCAAAAGGTGCACTGCCGCATCATATGGTAGCTCAATTTTTTCTTTTAAAGCAGCTCCGTTCAGTTTGCATTAGTTCTGATACCACTTTACATCCCACCAGCACCTAGAAGGTACACAGTTCTCTAAAACCCTTTCAGCATTTATAGTTTGTAGACTTTTTGCTGATGGTCATTTGACTGGTGTGAGCTGAAACCATTCTGGAGGTTGCATTTGCATGTGGCTACTAATTCCTTATACTGAGCTTTAGGCACGTTCTGTTTCTTCTTTTCCTTTCTTTACTTAACGAGTAAGTACAACTTCCCTCTTCATATTGACTTCTTGACAAATTTGTCATGTGTTGAATTTTCTTGCCTATTCCCTACCCCGGGGCATTTTTTGAGGGCAGGTGTCATTTACAGCCCTGCAGGCCTTGTGACTATTAAGGAACCATTAGCACTGGGTTAAAAGCTGCTGTTGTGCGAAACAGCCACGAGGTGGCAGCATTATTACGTTCTCGACTCTTGTTACTAGGGCAACAGTCTTCCTGGAGTTAGTGTTGCGAGGTTGTAAATTAGAGTGGATTGTGCTGGGGCAAGCCCTCAGAAGGTTATGTCTCCTTACTTATGTTTGTTTTTTAAATTTAATTTATATTTCTTATCGGAATAAATTTGATTAGAGTGTTGTGATTGTCTGGCTGTACAGAATCTGCTCAATGATTCATACAAATGTCTGTTCATCTTCGGAGCCTGTTACCATGTATGTTATTACAGAATGTTGAGTAGACCTCGCTTGGTATTTGGTAGTTGTTTTGTCATTATATATTTTATATGTATTGGTGATTATATAATTCCTATAGTTTATATGTTATATGTTTATGGACATTTAACATACATTAGTATATGTATGTTAGCCCCATAATCCTAATTTATCCATCCTCCCACCTTTCATTTTGGTTAACCATTAGTTTGTTTTATAAGTCTGTGAGTGTCTTTTTCTTTGGAAATATGTTCATTGGTAGCAATCTTAGGATAACATGTATAAACGATACCATAGGATATTTGTCATTTCCTTTTGACTTACTTAACCTAATATGATTACTTCTAGGCTCATCTGTACTCCTGAAGATGGCACTGTTCCTTTTTTTTCCCGAGGCTACTATTCCATTCGGTACGTATACCGATTCTTCTTTGTCCATTTATCTGTTGATGGACATTTTGTTGGCTTGCCTGTCTTGGTTATTGAAAATATGGCTGCAGTGCATGTTTTCCTGTCTGTGCCTTTCCGATTCTGGTCTTCTTAGGGTATAGGCCCATTAGGGGATCAGCAACAACATATGGTAGCTCAGTTTTTACCTTTTAAATGCAGCTCCATTCTGTTCTCATGATTAGCTGTTACCAGTTTACATCCAACCAACAGCATAGTGGGTATGCCTTTCTCCACTAACCCGTCAGCATTCATTGTTTGTAGACGTTTTATGGATGCCATTTTGAATGCTGGGTGGCGAACTCTTTTTGTAGTTTGGATTTCCATCGAACCAATAATTTCTGATATTGAGCTTTTGTCCATGTTCTTCTTTTTTTTTTAAATAACAGAGTGAGTAACACTTACCTCTTCAAACTCTTTTCTTGAAAAATTTTCCGTGTTGTGTACTTTTTTGGCCATTCCCAACCCCAGGATATTTTTTGAGGGCATGAGTCATTTACAGCCCTGCAGTCCTTGTGAATATTAGTGACCATTAGCAGTAGATTGAAAGCTGCTGTTTGAGGAAATGGCCTTAGGGTGGCAGCATTTCTACGTTGCCAACTCTGCTTGCTAGGGAAACAGAACCTTGCTGCATGTTGTGCTTTTTGGTGGCAGATTAGAGTGGAATGTGCCCAGACAAACCCCCGTAAGGTTTAGCCTACTTAATTCTTGTTTGTGTCTTTAAGTTGTAGTTGTTATCAGAGGAAATTTGATTGAAATATTTGATTGAATTTGTTCTGGGTGAACAGAATCTTGTTCATTCACACATATAAGTATATCTATTGATCTTTGGGTCCTTTTCCATGTAGGTTATTACAGAGTGTTGAGTAGACCACTCTTGGTATTCCATAGGTTTTTGGGGATGATATATTTTATATGTATTAGTATATGTTTGTTAACCCCAATATCCTAATTTATCCATTCCTCACAGCTTTTCTTTGGCTTAACCATAAGTGTGTCTTCTCAATGTGACATTGTCTTTCTCTGTGGAAATATGTTCAATTTAGGAATTTTCAGATGACATAAGTGATATCCTAGGACATTTGTGTCTCGCATTCTGACTTACTTCACGTTGTGTGATTATCTCTAGGCTCATCTGTGGTGCTGCCTATGCCATTCTTTTATTTTTTTCTTCATGACTAATATTCCAATGTGTCCATATACCATTTCTTCTTTGTCCATTCATTTGTTTATGGACCTTTTTTTGCTTCCATGTCTTGGCTACTTCAATATTGCTGCAGTGCACATTTGTCTAGCTCTGTCTTTCCGATTCTTTTGGTCTTAGGTTAGAGGCCCAAAAGGTACGCTGCCGCATCGTATGGTAGCTCAATTTTTTCCTTTTAAAGCAGCTCCGTTCAGTTTTCGTTAGTGCTGATACCAGTTTACATCCCACCAGCAGCTAGAAGGTACACAGTTCTCTAAAACCCCTTCAGCGTTTATAGTTTGTAGACTTTTTGCTGATGGTCATTTGACTGGTGTGAGCTGAAACCATTCTGGAGGTTGGATTTGCATGTGGCTACTAATTCCTTATACTGAGCTTTAGGCATGTCCTGCTTTTTCTTTTCTTTTTTTTTCTTAAAGAGTGAGTACAACTTCCCTCTTCATATTGCCTTCTTGACAAATTTGTCATGTGTTGAATTTTCTTGCCTATTCCCTACCCCAGGGCATTTTTGGAGGGCAGGTGTCATTTGCAGCCCTGCAGGCCTTGTGACTATTAAGCAACCATTAGCACTGGGTTTAAAGCTGCTGTTGTGGGAAACAGCCACAAGGCGGCAACATTATTACGTTCCCAACTGTTGTTACTAGGGCAACAGTGTCTTCCTGGAGGTAGTGTTGCGAGGTCGTAATTTAGAGTGGAATGTGCTGGGGCAAGCCCTCAGAAGGTTGTGTCTCCTTACTTATGTTTGTGTTTAAAATTTAATTTATATTTCTTACCGGAGTAAATTTGATTAGAGTGTTGTGATTGTCTGGCTGTACAGAATCTGCTCAATGATACATACATATGTCTGTTCATCTTCGGATCCGGTTACCATGTATGTTATTACAGAATGTTGAGTAGACCTCACTTGGTATTTGATAGGTGTTTTGTCATTATATATTTTATATGTATTGGTGACTTAACAATTCATATAGTTTATATGTTATATGTTTATAGACATTTAACATATATTAGTGTATGTATATTAGCCCCATAATCCTAATTTATCCATCCTCCCACCTTTCATTTTGGTTAACCATTAGTTTGTTTTATAAGTCTGTGAGTGTCTTTTTCTTTGGAAATATGTTCATTGGTAGCAATCTTAGGATAACATGTATAAACGATAACATAGGATATTTGTCATTCCCTTTTGATTTACTTAACCCAATATGATTACTTCTAGGCTCATCTGCACTACTGAAAACGGCACTGTTCATTTTCTTTCCGAGGCTACTATTCCATTGGGCACGTATACCGCTTCTTCTTTGTCCATTTATCTGTTGATGGACATTTTGTTTGCTTGCCTGTCTTGGCTATTGTAAATATGGCTGCTGTGCAGGTTTTCCTGTCTCTGCCTTTCCGATTCTGGTCTTCTTAGGGTATAGGCCCATTAGGGGCTCAGCTGCAAGATATGGTAGCTCAGTTTTTACCTTTTAAATGCAGCTCCATTCTGTTCTCATGATTAGCTGTTAACAGTTTACATCCACCCAACAGCATAGTGGGTATGCCTTTCTCCACTAACCCGTCAGCATTCATTGTTTGTAGACTTTTTACGGATGGCATTTTGAATACTGGGTGGCGAAATCTTTTTGTAGTATGGATTTGCATCCAACCAATAATTCCTGATATTGAGCCTTTATCCATGTTCTTCTTTTTTTAAAATAACAGAGTGAGGAACACTTACCTCTTCAAACTGTTTTATTGTAAAGTCTTCCTTGTTGTCAAATTTTTTGGCTATTCCCAACCCCAGGACATTTTTTGAGGGCATGAGTCATTTACAGCCCTTCAGTCCTTGTGAATATTAGTGACCATTAGCAGTAGATTGAAAGCTGCTGTTTGAGGAAACGGCCTTAGGGTGGCAGCATTTCTAAGTTGTTAACTCTGCTTGCTTCAGAAACAGAACCCTGCTGCAAGTTGTGCTTTTTGGTTGCAGATTAGAGTGGAATGTGCCAGGAGAAACCCCCGTAAGGTTTAGCCTCCTTAATTCTTGTTTGTGACTTTAGGTTGTAGTTTTTATCAGAGGAAATTTGATTGAAAAATGTCTTTTGTTCTGGGTGAAAAGAATCTTGTTCATTTACACATATACATATATCTATTGATCTTTGGGTCCTTTTCCATGTCGGTTATTACATAGTTTTGAGTTGACCACTCTTGGTATTCCATAGGTCTTTGGGGATGATATATTTTATATGTATTAGTATATGTTTGTTAACCCCAATATCCTAATTTATCCATTCCTCACACCTTTTCTTTGGCATAACCATAAGTGTGTCTTCTCAATGTGAGATTGTCTTTCTCTGTGGAAATATGTTCATTTTTATGAATTTTCAGATGACATAAGTGATATCCTAGGACATTTGTGTCTCGCATTCTGACTTACTTCACGTTGTGTGATTATCCCTGGGCTCATCTGTGGTGCTGCCTATGCCATTCTTTTCTTTTTTTTCGTGACTCATATTCCAATGTGTCCATATACCACTTCTTCTTTGTCCATTCATTTGTTTATGGACCTTCTTTTTGCTTCCATGTCTTGGCTATTTCAGTATTGCTGCAGTGCACATTTGCCTGCCTCTGTCTTTCCGATTCTGGTGGTCTTAGGTTATATGTCCAAAAGGTGCACTGCCGCATCATATGGTAGCTCAATTTTTTCTTTTAAAGCAGCTCCGTTCAGTTTTCATTAGTTCTGATACCACTTTACATCCCACCAGCACCTAGAAGGTACACAGTTCTCTAAAACCCTTTCAGCATTTATAGTTTGTAGACTTTTTGCTGATGGTCATTTGACTGGTGTGAGCTGAAACCATTCTGGAGGTTGCATTTGCATGTGGCTACTAATTCCTTATACTGAGCTTTAGGCACGTTCTGTTTCTTCTTTTCCTTTCTTTACTTAACGAGTAAGTACAACTTCCCTCTTCATATTGCCTTCTTGACAAATTTGTCATGTGTTGAATTTTCTTGCCTATTCCCTACCCCGGGGCATTTTTTGAGGGCAGGTGTCATTTACAGCCCTGCAGGCCTTGTGACTATTAAGGAACCAGTAGCACTGGGTTAAAAGCTGCTGTTGTGCGAAACAGCCACAAGGTGGCAGCATTATTACTTTCTCGACTCTTGTTACTAGGGCAACAGTCTTCCTGGAGGTAGTGTTGCGAGGTTGTAAATTAGAGTGGATTGTGCTGGGGCAAGCTCTCAGAAGGTTATGTCTCCTTACTTATGTTTGTTTTTTAAATTTAATTTATATTTCTTATCGGAATAAATTTGATTAGAGTGTTGTGATTGTCTGGCTGTACAGAATCTGCTCAATGATTCATACAAATGTCTGTTCATCTTCGGAGCCTGTTACCATGTATGTTATTACAGAATGTTGAGTAGACCTCGCTTGGTATTTGGTAGTTGTTTTGTCATTATATATTTTATATGTATTGGTGATTATATAATTCCTATAGTTTATATGTTATATGTTTATAGACATTTAACATACATTAGTATATGTATGTTAGCCCCATAATCCTAATTTATCCATCCTCCCACCTTTCATTTTGGTTAACCATTAGTTTGTTTTATAAGTCTGTGAGTGTCTTTTTCTTTGGAAATATGTTCATTGGTAGCAATCTTAGGATAACATGTATAAACGATACCATAGGATATTTGTCATTTCCTTTTGACTTACTTAACCTAATATGATTACTTCTAGGCTCATCTGTACTCCTGAAGATGGCACTGTTCCTTTTTTTTCCCGAGGCTACTATTCCATTCGGTACGTATACCGATTCTTCTTTGTCCATTTATCTGTTGATGGACATTTTGTTGGCTTGCCTGTCTTGGTTATTGAAAATATGGCTGCAGTGCATGTTTTCCTGTCTGTGCCTTTCCGATTCTGGTCTTCTTAGGGTATAGGCCCATTAGGGGATCAGCAACAACATATGGTAGCTCAGTTTTTACCTTTTAAATGCAGCTCCATTCTGTTCTCATGATTAGCTGTTACCAGTTTACATCCAACCAACAGCATAGTGGGTATGCCTTTCTCCACTAACCCGTCAGCATTCATTGTTTGTAGACGTTTTATGGATGCCATTTTGAATGCTGGGTGGCGAACTCTTTTTGTAGTTTGGATTTCCATCGAACCAATAATTTCTGATATTGAGCTTTTGTCCATGTTCTTCTTTTTTTTTTAAATAACAGAGTGAGTAACACTTACCTCTTCAAACTCGTTTCTTGAAAAATTTTCCGTGTTGTGTACTTTTTTGGCCATTCCCAACCCCAGGATATTTTTTGAGGGCATGAGTCATTTACAGCCCTGCAGTCCTTGTGAATATTAGTGACCATTAGCAGTAGATTGAAAGCTGCTGTTTGAGGAAATGGCCTTAGGGTGGCAGGATTTCTACGTTGCCAACTCTGCTTGCTAGGGAAACAGAACCTTGCTGCATGTTGTGCTTTTTGGTGGCAGATTAGAGTGGAATGTGCCCAGACAAACCCCCGTAAGGTTTAGCCTCCTTAATTCTTGTTTGTGTCTTTAAGTTGTAGTTGTTATCAGAGGAAATTTGATTGAAATATTTGATTGAATTTGTTCTGGGTGAACAGAATCTTGTTCATTCACACATATAAGTATATCTATTGATCTTTGGGTCCTTTTCCATGTAGGTTATTACAGAGTGTTGAGTAGACCACTCTTGGTATTCCATAGGTTTTTGGGGATGATATATTTTATATGTATTAGTATATGTTTGTTAACCCCAATATCCTAATTTATCCATTCCTCACAGCTTTTCTTTGGCTTAACCATAAGTGTGTCTTCTCAATGTGACATTGTCTTTCTCTGTGGAAATATGTTCAATTTAGGAATTTTCAGATGACATAAGTGATATCCTAGGACATTTGTGTCTCGCATTCTGACTTACTTCACGTTGTGTGATTATCTCTAGGCTCATCTGTGGTGCTGCCTATGCCATTCTTTTATTTTTTTCTTCATGACTAATATTCCAATGTGTCCATATACCATTTCTTCTTTGTCCATTCATTTGTTTATGGACCTTTTTTTGCTTCCATGTCTTGGCTACTTCAATATTGCTGCAGTGCACATTTGTCTGCCTCTGTCTTTCCGATTCTTTTGGTCTTAGGTTAGAGGCCCAAAAGGTATGCTGCCGCATCGTATGGTAGCTCAATTTTTTCCTTTTAAAGCAGCTCCGTTCAGTTTTCGTTAGTGCTGATACCAGTTTACATCCCACCAGCAGCTAGAAGGTACACAGTTCTCTAAAACCCCTTCAGCGTTTATAGTTTGTAGACTTTTTGCTGATGGTCATTTGACTGGTGTGAGCTGAAACCATTCTGGAGGTTGGATTTGCATGTGGCTACTAATTCCTTATACTGAGCTTTAGGCATGTCCTGCTTTTTCTTTTCCTTTTTTTTTCTTAAAGAGTGAGTACAACTTCCCTCTTCATATTGCCTTCTTGACAAATTTGTCATGTGTTGAATTTTCTTGCCTATTGCCTACCCCAGGGCATTTTTGGAGGGCAGGTGTCATTTGCAGCCCTGCAGGCCTTGTGACTATTAAGCAACCATTAGCACTGGGTTTAAAGCTGCTGTTGTGGGAAACAGCCACAAGGCGGCAACATTATTACGTTCCCAACGGTTGTTACTAGGGCAACAGTGTCTTCCTGGAGGTAGTGTTGCGAGGTCGTAATTTAGAGTGGAATGTGCTGGGGCAAGCCCTCAGAAGGTTGTGTCTCCTTACTTATGTTTGTGTTTAAAATTTAATTTATATTTCTTACCGGAGTAAATTTGATTAGAGTGTTGTGATTGTCTGGCTGTACAGAATCTGCTCAATGATACATACATATGTCTGTTCATCTTCGGATCCGGTTACCATGTATGTTATTACAGAATGTTGAGTAGACCTCACTTGGTATTTGATAGGTGTTTTGTCATTATATATTTTATATGTATTGGTGACTTAACAATTCATATAGTTTATATGTTATATGTTTATAGACATTTAACATATATTAGTGTATGTATATTAGCCCCATAATCCTAATTTATCCATCCTCCCACCTTTCATTTTGGTTAACCATTAGTTTGTTTTATAAGTCTGTGAGTGTCTTTTTCTTTGGAAATATGTTCATTGGTAGCAATCTTAGGATAACATGTATAAACGATACCATAGGATATTTGTCATTCCCTTTTGATTTACTTAACCCAATATGACTACTTCTAGGCTCATCTGCACTACTGAAAACGGCACTGTTCATTTTCTTCCCGAGGCTACTATTCCATTGGGCACGTATACCGCTTCTTCTTTGTCCATTTATCTGTTGATGGACATTTTGTTTGCTTGCCTGTCTTGGCTATTGTAAATATGGCTGCAGTGCAGGTTTTCCTGTCTCTGCCTTTCCGATTCTGGTCTTCTTAGGGTATAGGCCCATTAGGGGCTCAGCTGCAAGATATGGTAGCTCAGTTTTTACCTTTTAAATGCAGCTCCATTCTGTTCTCATGATTAGCTGTTAACAGTTTACATCCAGCCAACAGCATAGTGGGTATGCCTTTCTCCACTAACCCGTCAGCATTCATTGTTTGTAGACTTTTTACGGATGGCATTTTGAATACTGGGTGGCGAAATCTTTTTGTAGTTTGGATTTGCATCCAACCAATAATTCCTGATATTGAGCCTTTATCCATGTTCTTCTTTTTTTAAAATAACAGAGTGAGGAACACTTACCTCTTCAAACTGTTTTATTGTAAAGTCTTCCTTGTTGTGAAATTTTTTGGCTATTCCCAACCCCAGGACATTTTTTGAGGGCATGAGTCATTTACAGCCCTGCAGTCCTTGTGAATATTAGTGACCATTAGCAGTAGATTGAAAGCTGCTGTTTGAGGAAACGGCCTTAGGGTGGCAGCATTTCTAAGTTGTTAACTCTGCTTGCTTGGGAAACAGAACCCTGCTGCAAGTTGTGCTTTTTGGTTGCAGATTAGAGTGGAATGTGCCAGGAGAAACCCCCGTAAGGTTTAGCCTCCTTAATTCTTGTTTGTGACTTTAGGTTGTAGTTTTTATCAGAGGAAATTTGATTGAAAAATGTCTTTTGTTCTGGGTGAAAAGAATCTTGTTCATTTACACATATACATATATCTATTGATCTTTGGGTCCTTTTCCATGTCGGTTATTACATAGTTTTGAGTTGACCACTCTTGGTATTCCATAGGTCTTTGGGGATGATATATTTTATATGTATTAGTATATGTTTGTTAACCCCAATATCCTAATTTATCCATTCCTCACACCTTTTCTTTGGCTTAACCATAAGTGTGTCTTCTCAATGTGAGATTGTCTTTCTCTGTGGAAATATGTTCATTTTTATGAATTTTCAGATGACATAAGTGATATCCTAGGACATTTGTGTCTCGCATTCTGACTTACTTCACGTTGTGTGATTATCCCTAGGCTCATCTGTGGTGCTGCCTATGTCATTCTTTTCTTTTTTTTCGTGACTCATATTCCAATGTGTCCATATACCACTTCTTCTTTGTCCATTCATTTGTTTATGGACCTTCTTTTTGCTTCCATGTCTTGGCTAGTTCAATATTGCTGCAGTGCACATTTGCCTGCCTCTGTCTTTCCGATTCTGGTGGTCTTAGGTTATATGTCCAAAAGGTGCACTGCCGCATCATATGGTAGCTCAATTTTTTCTTTTAAAGCAGCTCCGTTCAGTTTGCATTAGTTCTGATACCACTTTACATCCCACCAGCAGCTAGAAGGTACACAGTTCTCTAAAACCCTTTCAGCATTTATAGTTTGTAGACTTTTTGCTGATGGTCATTTGACTGGTGTGAGCTGAAACCATTCTGGAGGTTGCATTTGCATGTGGCTACTAATTCCTTATACTGAGCTTTAGGCACGTTCTGTTTCTTCTTTTCCTTTCTTTACTTAACGAGTAAGTACAACTTCCCTCTTCATATTGACTTCTTGACAAATTTGTCATGTGTTGAATTTTCTTGCCTATTCCCTACCCCGGGGCATTTTTTGAGGGCAGGTGTCATTTACAGCCCTGCAGGCCTTGTGACTATTAAGGAACCATTAGCACTGGGTTAAAAGCTGCTGTTGTGCGAAACAGCCACGAGGTGGCAGCATTATTACGTTCTCGACTCTTGTTACTAGGGCAACAGTCTTCCTGGAGGTAGTGTTGCGAGGTTGTAAATTAGAGTGGATTGTGCTGGGGCAAGCCCTCAGAAGGTTATGTCTCCTTACTTATGTTTGTTTTTTAAATTTAATTTATATTTCTTATCGGAATAAATTTGATTAGAGTGTTGTGATTGTCTGGCTGTACAGAATCTGCTCAATGATTCATACAAATGTCTGTTCATCTTCGGAGCCTGTTACCATGTATGTTATTACAGAATGTTGAGTAGACCTCGCTTGGTATTTGGTAGTTGTTTTGTCATTATATATTTTATATGTATTGGTGATTATATAATTCCTATAGTTTATATGTTATATGTTTATGGACATTTAACATACATTAGTATATGTATGTTAGCCCCATAATCCTAATTTATCCATCCTCCCACCTTTCATTTTGGTTAACCATTAGTTTGTTTTATAAGTCTGTGAGTGTCTTTTTCTTTGGAAATATGTTCATTGGTAGCAATCTTAGGATAACATGTATAAACGATACCATAGGATATTTGTCATTTCCTTTTGACTTACTTAACCTAATATGATTACTTCTAGGCTCATCTGTACTCCTGAAGATGGCACTGTTCCTTTTTTTTCCCGAGGCTACTATTCCATTCGGTACGTATACCGATTCTTCTTTGTCCATTTATCTGTTGATGGACATTTTGTTGGCTTGCCTGTCTTGGTTATTGAAAATATGGCTGCAGTGCATGTTTTCCTGTCTGTGCCTTTCCGATTCTGGTCTTCTTAGGGTATAGGCCCATTAGGGGATCAGCAACAACATATGGTAGCTCAGTTTTTACCTTTTAAATGCAGCTCCATTCTGTTCTCATGATTAGCTGTTACCAGTTTACATCCAACCAACAGCATAGTGGGTATGCCTTTCTCCACTAACCCGTCAGCATTCATTGTTTGTAGACGTTTTATGGATGCCATTTTGAATGCTGGGTGGCGAACTCTTTTTGTAGTTTGGATTTCCATCGAACCAATAATTTCTGATATTGAGCTTTTGTCCATGTTCTTCTTTTTTTTTTAAATAACAGAGTGAGTAACACTTACCTCTTCAAACTCTTTTCTTGAAAAATTTTCCGTGTTGTGTACTTTTTTGGCCATTCCCAACCCCAGGATATTTTTTGAGGGCATGAGTCATTTACAGCCCTGCAGTCCTTGTGAATATTAGTGACCATTAGCAGTAGATTGAAAGCTGCTGTTTGAGGAAATGGCCTTAGGGTGGCAGGATTTCTACGTTGCCAACTCTGCTTGCTAGGGAAACAGAACCTTGCTGCATGTTGTGCTTTTTGGTGGCAGATTAGAGTGGAATGTGCCCAGACAAACCCCCGTAAGGTTTAGCCTCCTTAATTCTTGTTTGTGTCTTTAAGTTGTAGTTGTTATCAGAGGAAATTTGATTGAAATATTTGATTGAATTTGTTCTGGGTGAACAGAATCTTGTTCATTCACACATATAAGTATATCTATTGATCTTTGGGTCCTTTTCCATGTAGGTTATTACAGAGTGTTGAGTAGACCACTCTTGGTATTCCATAGGTTTTTGGGGATGATATATTTTATATGTATTAGTATATGTTTGTTAACCCCAATATCCTAATTTATCCATTCCTCACAGCTTTTCTTTGGCTTAACCATAAGTGTGTCTTCTCAATGTGACATTGTCTTTCTCTGTGGAAATATGTTCAATTTAGGAATTTTCAGATGACATAAGTGATATCCTAGGACATTTGTGTCTCGCATTCTGACTTACTTCACGTTGTGTGATTATCTCTAGGCTCATCTGTGGTGCTGCCTATGCCATTCTTTTATTTTTTTCTTCATGACTAATATTCCAATGTGTCCATATACCATTTCTTCTTTGTCCATTCATTTGTTTATGGACCTTTTTTTGCTTCCATGTCTTGGCTACTTCAATATTGCTGCAGTGCACATTTGTCTGCCTCTGTCTTTCCGATTCTTTTGGTCTTAGGTTAGAGGCCCAAAAGGTACGCTGCCGCATCGTATGGTAGCTCAATTTTTTCCTTTTAAAGCAGCTCCGTTCAGTTTTCGTTAGTGCTGATACCAGTTTACATCCCACCAGCAGCTAGAAGGTACACAGTTCTCTAAAACCCCTTCAGCGTTTATAGTGTGTAGACTTTTTGCTGATGGTCATTTGACTGGTGTGAGCTGAAACCATTCTGGAGGTTGGATTTGCATGTGGCTACTAATTCCTTATACTGAGCTTTAGGCATGTCCTGCTTTTTCTTTTCCTTTTTTTTTCTTAAAGAGTGAGTACAACTTCCCTCTTCATATTGCCTTCTTGACAAATTTGTCATGTGTTGAATTTTCTTGCCTATTGCCTACCCCAGGGCATTTTTGGAGGGCAGGTGTCATTTGCAGCCCTGCAGGCCTTGTGACTATTAAGCAACCATTAGCACTGGGTTTAAAGCTGCTGTTGTGGGAAACAGCCACAAGGCGGCAACATTATTACGTTCCCAACTGTTGTTACTAGGGCAACAGTGTCTTCCTGGAGGTAGTGTTGCGAGGTCGTAATTTAGAGTGGAATGTGCTGGGGCAAGCCCTCAGAAGGTTGTGTCTCCTTACTTATGTTTGTGTTTAAAATTTAATTTATATTTCTTACCGGAGTAAATTTGATTAGAGTGTTGTGATTGTCTGGCTGTACAGAATCTGCTCAATGATACATACATATGTCTGTTCATCTTCGGATCCGGTTACCATGTATGTTATTACAGAATGTTGAGTAGACCTCACTTGGTATTTGATAGGTGTTTTGTCATTATATATTTTATATGTATTGGTGACTTAACAATTCATATAGTTTATATGTTATATGTTTATAGACATTTAACATATATTAGTGTATGTATATTAGCCCCATAATCCTAATTTATCCATCCTCCCACCTTTCATTTTGGTTAACCATTAGTTTGTTTTATAAGTCTGTGAGTGTCTTTTTCTTTGGAAATATGTTCATTGGTAGCAATCTTAGGATAACATGTATAAACGATAACATAGGATATTTGTCATTCCCTTTTGATTTACTTAACCCAATATGATTACTTCTAGGCTCATCTGCACTACTGAAAACGGCACTGTTCATTTTCTTTCCGAGGCTACTATTCCATTGGGCACGTATACCGCTTCTTCTTTGTCCATTTATCTGTTGATGGACATTTTGTTTGCTTGCCTGTCTTGGCTATTGTAAATATGGCTGCTGTGCAGGTTTTCCTGTCTCTGCCTTTCCGATTCTGGTCTTCTTAGGGTATAGGCCCATTAGGGGCTCAGCTGCAAGATATGGTAGCTCAGTTTTTACCTTTTAAATGCAGCTCCATTCTGTTCTCATGATTAGCTGTTAACAGTTTACATCCACCCAACAGCATAGTGGGTATGCCTTTCTCCACTAACCCGTCAGCATTCATTGTTTGTAGACTTTTTACGGATGGCATTTTGAATACTGGGTGGCGAAATCTTTTTGTAGTATGGATTTGCATCCAACCAATAATTCCTGATATTGAGCCTTTATCCATGTTCTTCTTTTTTTAAAATAACAGAGTGAGGAACACTTACCTCTTCAAACTGTTTTATTGTAAAGTCTTCCTTGTTGTCAAATTTTTTGGCTATTCCCAACCCCAGGACATTTTTTGAGGGCATGAGTCATTTACAGCCCTTCAGTCCTTGTGAATATTAGTGACCATTAGCAGTAGATTGAAAGCTGCTGTTTGAGGAAACGGCCTTAGGGTGGCAGCATTTCTAAGTTGTTAACTCTGCTTGCTTGGGAAACAGAACCCTGCTGCAAGTTGTGCTTTTTGGTTGCAGATTAGAGTGGAATGTGCCAGGAGAAACCCCCGTAAGGTTTAGCCTCCTTAATTCTTGTTTGTGACTTTAGGTTGTAGTTTTTATCAGAGGAAATTTGATTGAAAAATGTCTTTTGTTCTGGGTGAAAAGAATCTTGTTCATTTACACATATACATATATCTATTGATCTTTGGGTCCTTTTCCATGTCGGTTATTACATAGTTTTGAGTTGACCACTCTTGGTATTCCATAGGTCTTTGGGGATGATATATTTTATATGTATTAGTATATGTTTGTTAACCCCAATATCCTAATTTATCCATTCCTCACACCTTTTCTTTGGCATAACCATAAGTGTGTCTTCTCAATGTGAGATTGTCTTTCTCTGTGGAAATATGTTCATTTTTATGAATTTTCAGATGACATAAGTGATATCCTAGGACATTTGTGTCTCGCATTCTGACTTACTTCACGTTGTGTGATTATCCCTGGGCTCATCTGTGGTGCTGCCTATGCCATTCTTTTCTTTTTTTTCGTGACTCATATTCCAATGTGTCCATATACCACTTCTTCTTTGTCCATTCATTTGTTTATGGACCTTCTTTTTGCTTCCATGTCTTGGCTATTTCAGTATTGCTGCAGTGCACATTTGCCTGCCTCTGTCTTTCCGATTCTGGTGGTCTTAGGTTATATGTCCAAAAGGTGCACTGCCGCATCATATGGTAGCTCAATTTTTTCTTTTAAAGCAGCTCCGTTCAGTTTTCATTAGTTCTGATACCACTTTACATCCCACCAGCACCTAGAAGGTACACAGTTCTCTAAAACCCTTTCAGCATTTATAGTTTGTAGACTTTTTGCTGATGGTCATTTGACTGGTGTGAGCTGAAACCATTCTGGAGGTTGCATTTGCATGTGGCTACTAATTCCTTATACTGAGCTTTAGGCACGTTCTGTTTCTTCTTTTCCTTTCTTTACTTAACGAGTAAGTACAACTTCCCTCTTCATATTGCCTTCTTGACAAATTTGTCATGTGTTGAATTTTCTTGCCTATTCCCTACCCCGGGGCATTTTTTGAGGGCAGGTGTCATTTACAGCCCTGCAGGCCTTGTGACTATTAAGGAACCAGTAGCACTGGGTTAAAAGCTGCTGTTGTGCGAAACAGCCACAAGGTGGCAGCATTATTACTTTCTCGACTCTTGTTACTAGGGCAACAGTCTTCCTGGAGGTAGTGTTGCGAGGTTGTAAATTAGAGTGGATTGTGCTGGGGCAAGCTCTCAGAAGGTTATGTCTCCTTACTTATGTTTGTTTTTTAAATTTAATTTATATTTCTTATCGGAATAAATTTGATTAGAGTGTTGTGATTGTCTGGCTGTACAGAATCTGCTCAATGATTCATACAAATGTCTGTTCATCTTCGGAGCCTGTTACCATGTATGTTATTACAGAATGTTGAGTAGACCTCGCTTGGTATTTGGTAGTTGTTTTGTCATTATATATTTTATATGTATTGGTGATTATATAATTCCTATAGTTTATATGTTATATGTTTATGGACATTTAACATACATTAGTATATGTATGTTAGCCCCATAATCCTAATTTATCCATCCTCCCACCTTTCATTTTGGTTAACCATTAGTTTGTTTTATAAGTCTGTGAGTGTCTTTTTCTTTGGAAATATGTTCATTGGTAGCAATCTTAGGATAACATGTATAAACGATACCATAGGATATTTGTCACTTCCTTTTGACTTACTTAACCTAATATGATTACTTCTAGGCTCATCTGTACTCCTGAAGATGGCACTGTTCCTTTTTTTTCCCGAGGCTACTATTCCATTCGGTACGTATACCGATTCTTCTTTGTCCATTTATCTGTTGATGGACATTTTGTTGGCTTGCCTGTCTTGGTTATTGAAAATATGGCTGCAGTGCATGTTTTCCTGTCTGTGCCTTTCCGATTCTGGTCTTCTTAGGGTATAGGCCCATTAGGGGATCAGCAACAACATATGGTAGCTCAGTTTTTACCTTTTAAATGCAGCTCCATTCTGTTCTCATGATTAGCTGTTACCAGTTTACATCCAACCAACAGCATAGTGGGTATGCCTTTCTCCACTAACCCGTCAGCATTCATTGTTTGTAGACGTTTTATGGATGCCATTTTGAATGCTGGGTGGCGAACTCTTTTTGTAGTTTGGATTTCCATCGAACCAATAATTTCTGATATTGAGCTTTTGTCCATGTTCTTCTTTTTTTTTTAAATAACAGAGTGAGTAACACTTACCTCTTCAAACTCGTTTCTTGAAAAATTTTCCGTGTTGTGTACTTTTTTGGCCATTCCCAACCCCAGGATATTTTTTGAGGGCATGAGTCATTTACAGCCCTGCAGTCCTTGTGAATATTAGTGACCATTAGCAGTAGATTGAAAGCTGCTGTTTGAGGAAATGGCCTTAGGGTGGCAGGATTTCTACGTTGCCAACTCTGCTTGCTAGGGAAACAGAACCTTGCTGCATGTTGTGCTTTTTGGTGGCAGATTAGAGTGGAATGTGCCCAGACAAACCCCCGTAAGGTTTAGCCTCCTTAATTCTTGTTTGTGTCTTTAAGTTGTAGTTGTTATCAGAGGAAATTTGATTGAAATATTTGATTGAATTTGTTCTGGGTGAACAGAATCTTGTTCATTCACACATATAAGTATATCTATTGATCTTTGGGTCCTTTTCCATGTAGGTTATTACAGAGTGTTGAGTAGACCACTCTTGGTATTCCATAGGTTTTTGGGGATGATATATTTTATATGTATTAGTATATGTTTGTTAACCCCAATATCCTAATTTATCCATTCCTCACAGCTTTTCTTTGGCTTAACCATAAGTGTGTCTTCTCAATGTGACATTGTCTTTCTCTGTGGAAATATGTTCAATTTAGGAATTTTCAGATGACATAAGTGATATCCTAGGACATTTGTGTCTCGCATTCTGACTTACTTCACGTTGTGTGATTATCTCTAGGCTCATCTGTGGTGCTGCCTATGCCATTCTTTTATTTTTTTCTTCATGACTAATATTCCAATGTGTCCATATACCATTTCTTCTTTGTCCATTCATTTGTTTATGGACCTTTTTTTGCTTCCATGTCTTGGCTACTTCAATATTGCTGCAGTGCACATTTGTCTGCCTCTGTCTTTCCGATTCTTTTGGTCTTAGGTTAGAGGCCCAAAAGGTATGCTGCCGCATCGTATGGTAGCTCAATTTTTTCCTTTTAAAGCAGCTCCGTTCAGTTTTCGTTAGTGCTGATACCAGTTTACATCCCACCAGCAGCTAGAAGGTACACAGTTCTCTAAAACCCCTTCAGCGTTTATAGTTTGTAGACTTTTTGCTGATGGTCATTTGACTGGTGTGAGCTGAAACCATTCTGGAGGTTGGATTTGCATGTGGCTACTAATTCCTTATACTGAGCTTTAGGCATGTCCTGCTTTTTCTTTTCCTTTTTTTTTCTTAAAGAGTGAGTACAACTTCCCTCTTCATATTGCCTTCTTGACAAATTTGTCATGTGTTGAATTTTCTTGCCTATTGCCTACCCCAGGGCATTTTTGGAGGGCAGGTGTCATTTGCAGCCCTGCAGGCCTTGTGACTATTAAGCAACCATTAGCACTGGGTTTAAAGCTGCTGTTGTGGGAAACAGCCACAAGGCGGCAACATTATTACGTTCCCAACTGTTGTTACTAGGGCAACAGTGTCTTCCTGGAGGTAGTGTTGCGAGGTCGTAATTTAGAGTGGAATGTGCTGGGGCAAGCCCTCAGAAGGTTGTGTCTCCTTACTTATGTTTGTGTTTAAAATTTAATTTATATTTCTTACCGGAGTAAATTTGATTAGAGTGTTGTGATTGTCTGGCTGTACAGAATCTGCTCAATGATACATACATATGTCTGTTCATCTTCGGATCCGGTTACCATGTATGTTATTACAGAATGTTGAGTAGACCTCACTTGGTATTTGATAGGTGTTTTGTCATTATATATTTTATATGTATTGGTGACTTAACAATTCATATAGTTTATATGTTATATGTTTATAGACATTTAACATATATTAGTGTATGTATATTAGCCCCATAATCCTAATTTATCCATCCTCCCACCTTTCATTTTGGTTAACCATTAGTTTGTTTTATAAGTCTGTGAGTGTCTTTTTCTTTGGAAATATGTTCATTGGTAGCAATCTTAGGATAACATGTATAAACGATACCATAGAATATTTGTCATTCCCTTTTGATTTACTTAACCCAATTTGACTACTTCTAGGCTCATCTGCACTACTGAAAACGGCACTGTTCATTTTCTTCCCGAGGCTACTATTCCATTGGGCACGTATACCGCTTCTTCTTTGTCCATTTATCTGTTGATGGACATTTTGTTTGCTTGCCTGTCTTGGATATTGTAAATATGGCTGCAGTGCAGGTTTTCCTGTCTCTGCCTTTCCGATTCTGGTCTTCTTAGGGTATAGGCCCATTAGGGGCTCAGCTGCAAGATATGGTAGCTCAGTTTTTACCTTTTAAATGCAGCTCCATTCTGTTCTCATGATTAGCTGTTAACAGTTTACATCCAGCCAACAGCATAGTGGGTATGCCTTTCTCCACTAACCCGTCAGCATTCATTGTTTGTAGACTTTTTACGGATGGCATTTTGAATACTGGGTGGCGAAATCTTTTTGTAGTTTGGATTTGCATCCAACCAATAATTCCTGATATTGAGCCTTTATCCATGTTCTTCTTTTTTTAAAATAACAGAGTGAGGAACACTTACCTCTTCAAACTGTTTTATTGTAAAGTCTTCCTTGTTGTGAAATTTTTTGGCTATTCCCAACCCCAGGACATTTTTTGAGGGCATGAGTCATTTACAGCCCTGCAGTCCTTGTGAATATTAGTGACCATTAGCAGTAGATTGAAAGCTGCTGTTTGAGGAAACGGCCTTAGGGTGGCAGCATTTCTAAGTTGTTAACTCTGCTTGCTTGGGAAACAGAACCCTGCTGCAAGTTGTGCTTTTTGGTTGCAGATTAGAGTGGAATGTGCCAGGAGAAACCCCCGTAAGGTTTAGCCTCCTTAATTCTTGTTTGTGACTTTAGGTTGTAGTTTTTATCAGAGGAAATTTGATTGAAAAATGTCTTTTGTTCTGGGTGAAAAGAATCTTGTTCATTTACACATATACATATATCTATTGATCTTTGGGTCCTTTTCCATGTCGGTTATTACATAGTTTTGAGTTGACCACTCTTGGTATTCCATAGGTCTTTGGGGATGATATATTTTATATGTATTAGTATATGTTTGTTAACCCCAATATCCTAATTTATCCATTCCTCACACCTTTTCTTTGGCTTAACCATAAGTGTGTCTTCTCAATGTGAGATTGTCTTTCTCTGTGGAAATATGTTCATTTTTATGAATTTTCAGATGACATAAGTGATATCCTAGGACATTTGTGTCTCGCATTCTGACTTACTTCACGTTGTGTGATTATCCCTAGGCTCATCTGTGGTGCTGCCTATGCCATTCTTTTCTTTTCTTTCGTGACTCATATTCCAATGTGTCCATATACCACTTCTTCTTTGTCCATTCATTTGTTTATGGACCTTCTTTTTGCTTCCATGTCTTGGCTAGTTCAATATTGCTGCAGTGCACATTTGCCTGCCTCTGTCTTTCCGATTCTGGTGGTCTTAGGTTATATGTCCAAAAGGTGCACTGCCGCATCATATGGTAGCTCAATTTTTTCTTTTAAAGCAGCTCCGTTCAGTTTGCATTAGTTCTGATACCACTTTACATCCCACCAGCAGCTAGAAGGTACACAGTTCTCTAAAACCCTTTCAGCATTTATAGTTTGTAGACTTTTTGCTGATGGTCATTTGACTGGTGTGAGCTGAAACCATTCTGGAGGTTGCATTTGCATGTGGCTACTAATTCCTTATACTGAGCTTTAGGCACGTTCTGTTTCTTCTTTTCCTTTCTTTACTTAACGAGTAAGTACAACTTCCCTCTTCATATTGACTTCTTGACAAATTTGTCATGTGTTGAATTTTCTTGCCTATTCCCTACCCCGGGGCATTTTTTGAGGGCAGGTGTCATTTACAGCCCTGCAGGCCTTGTGACTATTAAGGAACCATTAGCACTGGGTTAAAAGCTGCTGTTGTGCGAAACAGCCACGAGGTGGCAGCATTATTACGTTCTCGACTCTTGTTACTAGGGCAACAGTCTTCCTGGAGTTAGTGTTGCGAGGTTGTAAATTAGAGTGGATTGTGCTGGGGCAAGCCCTCAGAAGGTTATGTCTCCTTACTTATGTTTGTTTTTTAAATTTAATTTATATTTCTTATCGGAATAAATTTGATTAGAGTGTTGTGATTGTCTGGCTGTACAGAATCTGCTCAATGATTCATACAAATGTCTGTTCATCTTCGGAGCCTGTTACCATGTATGTTATTACAGAATGTTGAGTAGACCTCGCTTGGTATTTGGTAGTTGTTTTGTCATTATATATTTTATATGTATTGGTGATTATATAATTCCTATAGTTTATATGTTATATGTTTATGGACATTTAACATACATTAGTATATGTATGTTAGCCCCATAATCCTAATTTATCCATCCTCCCACCTTTCATTTTGGTTAACCATTAGTTTGTTTTATAAGTCTGTGAGTGTCTTTTTCTTTGGAAATATGTTCATTGGTAGCAATCTTAGGATAACATGTATAAACGATACCATAGGATATTTGTCATTTCCTTTTGACTTACTTAACCTAATATGATTACTTCTAGGCTCATCTGTACTCCTGAAGATGGCACTGTTCCTTTTTTTTCCCGAGGCTACTATTCCATTCGGTACGTATACCGATTCTTCTTTGTCCATTTATCTGTTGATGGACATTTTGTTGGCTTGCCTGTCTTGGTTATTGAAAATATGGCTGCAGTGCATGTTTTCCTGTCTGTGCCTTTCCGATTCTGGTCTTCTTAGGGTATAGGCCCATTAGGGGATCAGCAACAACATATGGTAGCTCAGTTTTTACCTTTTAAATGCAGCTCCATTCTGTTCTCATGATTAGCTGTTACCAGTTTACATCCAACCAACAGCATAGTGGGTATGCCTTTCTCCACTAACCCGTCAGCATTCATTGTTTGTAGACGTTTTATGGATGCCATTTTGAATGCTGGGTGGCGAACTCTTTTTGTAGTTTGGATTTCCATCGAACCAATAATTTCTGATATTGAGCTTTTGTCCATGTTCTTCTTTTTTTTTTAAATAACAGAGTGAGTAACACTTACCTCTTCAAACTCTTTTCTTGAAAAATTTTCCGTGTTGTGTACTTTTTTGGCCATTCCCAACCCCAGGATATTTTTTGAGGGCATGAGTCATTTACAGCCCTGCAGTCCTTGTGAATATTAGTGACCATTAGCAGTAGATTGAAAGCTGCTGTTTGAGGAAATGGCCTTAGGGTGGCAGGATTTCTACGTTGCCAACTCTGCTTGCTAGGGAAACAGAACCTTGCTGCATGTTGTGCTTTTTGGTGGCAGATTAGAGTGGAATGTGCCCAGACAAACCCCCGTAAGGTTTAGCCTCCTTAATTCTTGTTTGTGTCTTTAAGTTGTAGTTGTTATCAGAGGAAATTTGATTGAAATATTTGATTGAATTTGTTCTGGGTGAACAGAATCTTGTTCATTCACACATATAAGTATATCTATTGATCTTTGGGTCCTTTTCCATGTAGGTTATTACAGAGTGTTGAGTAGACCACTCTTGGTATTCCATAGGTTTTTGGGGATGATATATTTTATATATATTAGTATATGTTTGTTAACCCCAATATCCTAATTTATCCATTCCTCACAGCTTTTCTTTGGCTTAACCATAAGTGTGTCTTCTCAATGTGACATTGTCTTTCTCTGTGGAAATATGTTCAATTTAGGAATTTTCAGATGACATAAGTGATATCCTAGGACATTTGTGTCTCGCATTCTGACTTACTTCACGTTGTGTGATTATCTCTAGGCTCATCTGTGGTGCTGCCTATGCCATTCTTTTATTTTTTTCTTCATGACTAATATTCCAATGTGTCCATATACCATTTCTTCTTTGTCCATTCATTTGTTTATGGACCTTTTTTTGCTTCCATGTCTTGGCTACTTCAATATTGCTGCAGTGCACATTTGTCTGCCTCTGTCTTTCCGATTCTTTTGGTCTTAGGTTAGAGGCCCAAAAGGTACGCTGCCGCATCGTATGGTAGCTCAATTTTTTCCTTTTAAAGCAGCTCCGTTCAGTTTTCGTTAGTGCTGATACCAGTTTACATCCCACCAGCAGCTAGAAGGTACACAGTTCTCTAAAACCCCTTCAGCGTTTATAGTTTGTAGACTTTTTGCTGATGGTCATTTGACTGGTGTGAGCTGAAACCATTCTGGAGGTTGGATTTGCATGTGGCTACTAATTCCTTATACTGAGCTTTAGGCATGTCCTGCTTTTTCTTTTCCTTTTTTTTTCTTAAAGAGTGAGTACAACTTCCCTCTTCATATTGCCTTCTTGACAAATTTGTCATGTGTTGAATTTTCTTGCCTATTGCCTACCCCAGGGCATTTTTGGAGGGCAGGTGTCATTTGCAGCCCTGCAGGCCTTGTGACTATTAAGCAACCATTAGCACTGGGTTTAAAGCTGCTGTTGTGGGAAACAGCCACAAGGCGGCAACATTATTACGTTCCCAACTGTTGTTACTAGGGCAACAGTGTCTTCCTGGAGGTAGTGTTGCGAGGTCGTAATTTAGAGTGGAATGTGCTGGGGCAAGCCCTCAGAAGGTTGTGTCTCCTTACTTATGTTTGTGTTTAAAATTTAATTTATATTTCTTACCGGAGTAAATTTGATTAGAGTGTTGTGATTGTCTGGCTGTACAGAATCTGCTCAATGATACATACATATGTCTGTTCATCTTCGGATCCGGTTACCATGTATGTTATTACAGAATGTTGAGTAGACCTCACTTGGTATTTGATAGGTGTTTTGTCATTATATATTTTATATGTATTGGTGACTTAACAATTCATATAGTTTATATGTTATATGTTTATAGACATTTAACATATATTAGTGTATGTATATTAGCCCCATAATCCTAATTTATCCATCCTCCCACCTTTCATTTTGGTTAACCATTAGTTTGTTTTATAAGTCTGTGAGTGTCTTTTTCTTTGGAAATATGTTCATTGGTAGCAATCTTAGGATAACATGTATAAACGATACCATAGGATATTTGTCATTCCCTTTTGATTTACTTAACCCAATATGATTACTTCTAGGCTCATCTGCACTACTGAAAACGGCACTGTTCATTTTCTTCCCGAGGCTACTATTCCATTGGGCACGTATACCGCTTCTTCTTTGTCCATTTATCTGTTGATGGACATTTTGTTTGCTTGCCTGTCTTGGCTATTGTAAATATGGCTGCAGTGCAGGTTTTCCTGTCTCTGCCTTTCCGATTCTGGTCTTCTTAGGGTATAGGCCCATTAGGGGCTCAGCTGCAAGATATGGTAGCTCAGTTTTTACCTTTTAAATGCAGCTCCATTCTGTTCTCATGATTAGCTGTTAACAGTTTACATCCAGCCAACAGCATAGTTTGTATGCCTTTCTCCACTAACCTGTCAGCATTCATTGTTTGTAGACTTTTTACGGATGGCATTTTGAATACTGGGTGGCGAAATCTTTTTGTAGTTTGGATTTGCATCCAACCAATAATTCCTGATATTGAGCCTTTATCCATGTTCTTCTTTTTTTAAAATAACAGAGTGAGGAACACTTACCTCTTCAAACTGTTTTATTGTAAAGTCTTCCTTGTTGTCAAATTTTTTGGCTATTCCCAACCCCAGGACAATTTTTGAGGGCATGAGTCATTTACAGCCCTGCAGTCCTTGTGAATATTAGTGACCATTAGCAGTAGATTGAAAGCTGCTGTTTGAGGAAACGGCCTTAGGGTGGCAGCATTTCTAAGTTGTTAACTCTGCTTGCTTGGGAAACAGAACCCTGCTGCAAGTTGTGCTTTTCGGTTGCAGATTAGAGTGGAATGTGCCAGGAGAAATCCCCGTAAGGTTTAGCCTCCTTAATTCTTGTTTGTGACTTTAGGTTGTAGTTTTTATCAGAGGAAATTTGATTGAAAAATGTCTTTTGTTCTGGGTGAAAAGAATCTTGTTCATTTACACATATACATATATCTATTGATCTTTGGGTCCTTTTCCATGTCGGTTATTACATAGTTTTGAGTTGACCACTCTTGGTATTCCATAGGTCTTTGGGGATGATATATTTTATATGTATTAGTATATGTTTGTTAACCCCAATATCCTAATTTATCCATTCCTCACACCTTTTCTTTGGCTTAACCATAAGTGTGTCTTCTCAATGTGAGATTGTCTTTCTCTGTGGAAATATGTTCATTTTTATGAATTTTCAGATGACATAAGTGATATCCTAGGACATTTGTGTCTCGCATTCTGACTTACTTCACGTTGTGTGATTATCCCTGGGCTCATCTGTGGTGCTGCCTATGCCATTCTTTTCTTTTTTTTCGTGACTCATATTCCAATGTGTCTATATACCACTTCTTCTTTGTCCATTCATTTGTTTATGGACCTTCTTTTTGCTTCCATGTCTTGGCTATTTCAGTATTGCTGCAGTGCACATTTGCCTGCCTCTGTCTTTCCGATTCTGGTGGTCTTAGGTTATATGTCCAAAAGGTGCACTGCCGCATCATATGGTAGCTCAATTTTTTCTTTTAAAGCAGCTCCGTTCAGTTTGCATTAGTTCTGATACCACTTTACATCCCACCAGCAGCTAGAAGGTACACAGTTCTCTAAAACCCTTTCAGCATTTATAGTTTGTAGACTTTTTGCTGATGGTCATTTGACTGGTGTGAGCTGAAACCATTCTGGAGGTTGCATTTGCATGTGGCTACTAATTCCTTATACTGAGCTTTAGGCACGTTGTTTCTTCTTTTCCTTTCTTTACTTAACGAGTAAGTACAACTTCCCTCTTCATATTGACTTCTTGACAAATTTGTCATGTGTTGAATTTTCTTGCCTATTCCCTACCCCGGGGCATTTTTTGAGGGCAGGTGTCATTTACAGCCCTGCAGGCCTTGTGACTATTAAGGAACCATTAGCACTGGGTTAAAAGCTGCTGTTGTGCGAAACAGCCACTAGGTGGCAGCATTATTACGTTCTCGACTCTTGTTACTAGGGCAACAGTCTTCCTGGAGGTAGTGTTGCGAGGTTGTAAATTAGAGTGGATTGTGCTGGGGCAAGCCCTCAGAAGGTTATGTCTCCTTACTTATGTTTGTTTTTTAAATTTAATTTATATTTCTTATCGGAATAAATTTGATTAGAGTGTTGTGATTGTCTGGCTGTACAGAATCTGCTCAATGATTCATACAAATGTCTGTTCATCTTCGGAGCCTGTTACCATGTATGTTATTACAGAATGTTGAGTAGACCTCGCTTGGTATTTGGTAGTTGTTTTGTCATTATATATTTTATATGTATTGGTGATTATATAATTCCTATAGTTTATATGTTATATGTTTATGGACATTTAACATACATTAGTATATGTATGTTAGCCCCATAATCCTAATTTATCCATCCTCCCACCTTTCATTTTGGTTAACCATTAGTTTGTTTTATAAGTCTGTGAGTGTCTTTTTCTTTGGAAATATGTTCATTGGTAGCAATCTTAGGATAACATGTATAAACGATACCATAGGATATTTGTCATTCCCTTTTGATTTACTTAACCCAATATGACTACTTCTAGGCTCATCTGCACTACTGAAAACGGCACTGTTCATTTTCTTCCCGAGGCTACTATTCCATTGGGCACGTATACCGCTTCTTCTTTGTCCATTTATCTGTTGATGGACATTTTGTTTGCTTGCCTGTCTTGGCTATTGTAAATATGGCTGCAGTGCAGGTTTTCCTGTCTCTGCCTTTCCGATTCTGGTCTTCTTAGGGTATAGGCCCATTAGGGGCTCAGCTGCAAGATATGGTAGCTCAGTTTTTACCTTTTAAATGCAGCTCCATTCTGTTCTCATGATTAGCTGTTAACGGTTTACATCCAGCCAACAGCATAGTGGGTATGCCTTTCTCCACTAACCCGTCAGCATTCATTGTTTGTAGACTTTTTACGGATGGCATTTTGAATACTGGGTGGCGAAATCTTTTTGTAGTTTCGATTTGCATCCAACCAATAATTCCTGATATTGAGCCTTTATCCATGTTCTTCTTTTTTTAAAATAACAGAGTGAGGAACACTTACCTCTTCAAACTGTTTTATTGTAAAGTCTTCCTTGTTGTGAAATTTTTTGGCTATTCCCAACCCCAGGACATTTTTTGAGGGCATGAGTCATTTACAGCCCTGCAGTCCTTGTGAATATTAGTGACCATTAGCAGTAGATTGAAAGCTGCTGTTTGAGGAAACGGCCTTAGGGTGGCAGCATTTCTAAGTTGTTAACTCTGCTTGCTTGGGAAACAGAACCCTGCTGCAAGTTGTGCTTTTTGGTTGCAGATTAGAGTGGAATGTGCCAGGAGAAACCCCCGTAAGGTTTAGCCTCCTTAATTCTTGTTTGTGACTTTAGGTTGTAGTTTTTATCAGAGGAAATTTGATTGAAAAATGTCTTTTGTTCTGGGTGAAAAGAATCTTGTTCATTTACACATATACATATATCTATTGATCTTTGGGTCCTTTTCCATGTCGGTTATTACATAGTTTTGAGTTGACCACTCTTGGTATTCCATAGGTCTTTGGGGATGATATATTTTATATGTATTAGTATATGTTTGTTAACCCCAATATCCTAATTTATCCATTCCTCACACCTTTTCTTTGGCTTAACCATAAGTGTGTCTTCTCAATGTGAGATTGTCTTTCTCTGTGGAAATATGTTCATTTTTATGAATTTTCAGATGACATAAGTGATATCCTAGGACATTTGTGTCTCGCATTCTGACTTACTTCACGTTGTGTGATTATCCCTAGGCTCATCTGTGGTGCTGCCTATGCCATTCTTTTCTTTTTTTTCGTGACTCATATTCCAATGTGTCCATATACCACTTCTTCTTTGTCCATTCATTTGTTTATGGACCTTCTTTTTGCTTCCATGTCTTGGCTAGTTCAATATTGCTGCAGTGCACATTTGCCTGCCTCTGTCTTTCCGATTCTGGTGGTCTTAGGTTATATGTCCAAAAGGTGCACTGCCGCATCATATGGTAGCTCAATTTTTTCTTTTAAAGCAGCTCCGTTCAGTTTGCATTAGTTCTGATACCACTTTACATCCCACCAGCAGCTAGAAGGTACACAGTTCTCTAAAACCCTTTCAGCATTTATAGTTTGTAGACTTTTTGCTGATGGTCATTTGACTGGTGTGAGCTGAAACCATTCTGGAGGTTGCATTTGCATGTGGCTACTAATTCCTTATACTGAGCTTTAGGCACGTTCTGTTTCTTCTTTTCCTTTCTTTACTTAACGAGTAAGTACAACTTCCCTCTTCATATTGACTTCTTGACAAATTTGTCATGTGTTGAATTTTCTTGCCTATTCCCTATCCCGGGGCATTTTTTGAGGGCAGGTGTCATTTACAGCCCTGCAGGCCTTGTGACTATTAAGGAACCATTAGCACTGGGTTAAAAGCTGCTGTTGTGCGAAACAGCCACGAGGTGGCAGCATTATTACGTTCTCGACTCTTGTTACTAGGGCAACAGTCTTCCTGGAGTTAGTGTTGCGAGGTTGTAAATTAGAGTGGATTGTGCTGGGGCAAGCCCTCAGAAGGTTATGTCTCCTTACTTATGTTTGTTTTTTAAATTTAATTTATATTTCTTATCGGAATAAATTTGATTAGAGTGTTGTGATTGTCTGGCTGTACAGAATCTGCTCAATGATTCATACAAATGTCTGTTCATCTTCGGAGCCTGTTACCATGTATGTTATTACAGAATGTTGAGTAGACCTCGCTTGGTATTTGGTAGTTGTTTTGTCATTATATATTTTATATGTATTGGTGATTATATAATTCCTATAGTTTATATGTTATATGTTTATGGACATTTAACATACATTAGTATATGTATGTTAGCCCCATAATCCTAATTTATCCATCCTCCCACCTTTCATTTTGGTTAACCATTAGTTTGTTTTATAAGTCTGTGAGTGTCTTTTTCTTTGGAAATATGTTCATTGGTAGCAATCTTAGGATAACATGTATAAACGATACCATAGGATATTTGTCATTTCCTTTTGACTTACTTAACCTAATATGATTACTTCTAGGCTCATCTGTACTCCTGAAGATGGCACTGTTCCTTTTTTTTCCCGAGGCTACTATTCCATTCGGTACGTATACCGATTCTTCTTTGTCCATTTATCTGTTGATGGACATTTTGTTGGCTTGCCTGTCTTGGTTATTGAAAATATGGCTGCAGTGCATGTTTTCCTGTCTGTGCCTTTCCGATTCTGGTCTTCTTAGGGTATAGGCCCATTAGGGGATCAGCAACAACATATGGTAGCTCAGTTTTTACCTTTTAAATGCAGCTCCATTCTGTTCTCATGATTAGCTGTTACCAGTTTACATCCAACCAACAGCATAGTGGGTATGCCTTTCTCCACTAACCCGTCAGCATTCATTGTTTGTAGACGTTTTATGGATGCCATTTTGAATGCTGGGTGGCGAACTCTTTTTGTAGTTTGGATTTCCATCGAACCAATAATTTCTGATATTGAGCTTTTGTCCATGTTCTTCTTTTTTTTTTAAATAACAGAGTGAGTAACACTTACCTCTTCAAACTCTTTTCTTGAAAAATTTTCCGTGTTGTGTACTTTTTTGGCCATTCCCAACCCCAGGATATTTTTTGAGGGCATGAGTCATTTACAGCCCTGCAGTCCTTGTGAATATTAGTGACCATTAGCAGTAGATTGAAAGCTGCTGTTTGAGGAAATGGCCTTAGGGTGGCAGGATTTCTACGTTGCCAACTCTGCTTGCTAGGGAAACAGAACCTTGCTGCATGTTGTGCTTTTTGGTGGCAGATTAGAGTGGAATGTGCCCAGACAAACCCCCGTAAGGTTTAGCCTCCTTAATTCTTGTTTGTGTCTTTAAGTTGTAGTTGTTATCAGAGGAAATTTGATTGAAATATTTGATTGAATTTGTTCTGGGTGAACAGAATCTTGTTCATTCACACATATAAGTATATCTATTGATCTTTGGGTCCTTTTCCATGTAGGTTATTACAGAGTGTTGAGTAGACCACTCTTGGTATTCCATAGGTTTTTGGGGATGATATATTTTATATGTATTAGTATATGTTTGTTAACCCCAATATCCTAATTTATCCATTCCTCACAGCTTTTCTTTGGCTTAACCATAAGTGTGTCTTCTCAATGTGACATTGTCTTTCTCTGTGGAAATATGTTCAATTTAGGAATTTTCAGATGACATAAGTGATATCCTAGGACATTTGTGTCTCGCATTCTGACTTACTTCACGTTGTGTGATTATCTCTAGGCTCATCTGTGGTGCTGCCTATGCCATTCTTTTATTTTTTTCTTCATGACTAATATTCCAATGTGTCCATATACCATTTCTTCTTTGTCCATTCATTTGTTTATGGACCTTTTTTTGCTTCCATGTCTTGGCTACTTCAATATTGCTGCAGTGCACATTTGTCTGCCTCTGTCTTTCCGATTCTTTTGGTCTTAGGTTAGAGGCCCAAAAGGTACGCTGCCGCATCGTATGGTAGCTCAATTTTTTCCTTTTAAAGCAGCTCCGTTCAGTTTTCGTTAGTGCTGATACCAGTTTACATCCCACCAGCAGCTAGAAGGTACACAGTTCTCTAAAACCCCTTCAGCGTTTATAGTTTGTAGACTTTTTGCTGATGGTCATTTGACTGGTGTGAGCTGAAACCATTCTGGAGGTTGGATTTGCATGTGGCTACTAATTCCTTATACTGAGCTTTAGGCATGTCCTGCTTTTTCTTTTCCTTTTTTTTTCTTAAAGAGTGAGTACAACTTCCCTCTTCATATTGCCTTCTTGACAAATTTGTCATGTGTTGAATTTTCTTGCCTATTGCCTACCCCAGGGCATTTTTGGAGGGCAGGTGTCATTTGCAGCCCTGCAGGCCTTGTGACTATTAAGCAACCATTAGCACTGGGTTTAAAGCTGCTGTTGTGGGAAACAGCCACAAGGCGGCAACATTATTACGTTCCCAACTGTTGTTACTAGGGCAACAGTGTCTTCCTGGAGGTAGTGTTGCGAGGTCGTAATTTAGAGTGGAATGTGCTGGGGCAAGCCCTCAGAAGGTTGTGTCTCCTTACTTATGTTTGTGTTTAAAATTTAATTTATATTTCTTACCGGAGTAAATTTGATTAGAGTGTTGTGATTGTCTGGCTGTACAGAATCTGCTCAATGATACATACATATGTCTGTTCATCTTCGGATCCGGTTACCATGTATGTTATTACAGAATGTTGAGTAGACCTCACTTGGTATTTGATAGGTGTTTTGTCATTATATATTTTATATGTATTGGTGACTTAACAATTCATATAGTTTATATGTTATATGTTTATAGACATTTAACATATATTAGTGTATGTATATTAGCCCCATAATCCTAATTTATCCATCCTCCCACCTTTCATTTTGGTTAACCATTAGTTTGTTTTATAAGTCTGTGAGTGTCTTTTTCTTTGTAAATATGTTCATTGGTAGCAATCTTAGGATAACATGTATAAACGATACCATAGGATATTTGTCATTCCCTTTTGATTTACTTAACCCAATATGATTACTTCTAGGCTCATCTGCACTACTGAAAACGGCACTGTTCATTTTCTTCCCGAGGCTACTATTCCATTGGGCACGTATACCGCTTCTTCTTTGTCCATTTATCTGTTGATGGACATTTTGTTTGCTTGCCTGTCTTGGCTATTGTAAATATGGCTGCAGTGCAGGTTTTCCTGTCTCTGCCTTTCCGATTCTGGTCTTCTTAGGGTATAGGCCCATTAGGGGCTCAGCTGCAAGATATGGTAGCTCAGTTTTTACCTTTTAAATGCAGCTCCATTCTGTTCTCATGATTAGCTGTTAACAGTTTACATCCAGCCAACAGCATAGTGGGTATGCCTTTCTCCACTAACCTGTCAGCATTCATTGTTTGTAGACTTTTTACGGATGGCATTTTGAATACTGGGTGGCGAAATCTTTTTGTAGTTTGGATTTGCATCCAACCAATAATTCCTGATATTGAGCCTTTATCCATGTTCTTCTTTTTTTAAAATAACAGAGTGAGGAACACTTACCTCTTCAAACTGTTTTATTGTAAAGTCTTCCTTGTTGTCAAATTTTTTGGCTATTCCCAACCCCAGGACATTTTTTGAGGGCATGAGTCATTTACAGCCCTGCAGTCCTTGTGAATATTAGTGACCATTAGCAGTAGATTGAAAGCTGCTGTTTGAGGAAACGGCCTTAGGGTGGCAGCATTTCTAAGTTGTTAACTCTGCTTGCTTGGGAAACAGAACCCTGCTGCAAGTTGTGCTTTTTGGTTGCAGATTAGAGTGGAATGTGCCAGGAGAAATCCCCGTAAGGTTTAGCCTCCTTAATTCTTGTTTGTGACTTTAGGTTGTAGTTTTTATCAGAGGAAATTTGATTGAAAAATGTCTTTTGTTCTTTGTGAAAAGAATCTTGTTCATTTACACATATACATATATCTATTGATCTTTGGGTCCTTTTCCATGTCGGTTATTACATAGTTTTGAGTTGACCACTCTTGGTATTCCATAGGTCTTTGGGGATGATATATTTTATATGTATTAGTATATGTTTGTTAACCCCAATATCCTAATTTATCCATTCCTCACACCTTTTCTTTGGCTTAACCATAAGTGTGTCTTCTCAATGTGAGATTGTCTTTCTCTGTGGAAATATGTTCATTTTTATGAATTTTCAGATGACATAAGTGATATCCTAGGACATTTGTGTCTCGCATTCTGACTTACTTCACGTTGTGTGATTATCCCTGGGCTCATCTGTGGTGCTGCCTATGCCATTCTTTTCTTTTTTTTCGTGACTCATATTCCAATGTGTCTATATACCACTTCTTCTTTGTCCATTCATTTGTTTATGGACCTTCTTTTTGCTTCCATGTCTTGGCTATTTCAGTATTGCTGCAGTGCACATTTGCCTGCCTCTGTCTTTCCGATTCTGGTGGTCTTAGGTTATATGTCCAAAAGGTGCACTGCCGCATCATATGGTAGCTCAATTTTTTCTTTTAAAGCAGCTCCGTTCAGTTTTCATTAGTTCTGATACCACTTTACATCCCACCAGCAGCTAGAAGGTACACAGTTCTCTAAAACCCTTTCAGCATTTATAGTTTGTAGACTTTTTGCTGATGGTCATTTGACTGGTGTGAGCTGAAACCATTCTGGAGGTTGCATTTGCATGTGGCTACTAATTCCTTATACTGAGCTTTAGGCACGTTCTGTTTCTTCTTTTCCTTTCTTTACTTAACGAGTAAGTACAACTTCCCTCTTCATATTGACTTCTTGACAAATTTGTCATGTGTTGAATTTTCTTGCCTATTCCCTACCCCGGGGCATTTTTTGAGGGCAGGTGTCATTTACAGCCCTGCAGGCCTTGTGACTATTAAGGAACCATTAGCACTGGGTTAAAAGCTGCTGTTGTGCGAAACAGCCACGAGGTGGCAGCATTATTACGTTCTCGACTCTTGTTACTAGGGCAACAGTCTTCCTGGAGGTAGTGTTGCGAGGTTGTAAATTAGAGTGGATTGTGCTGGGGCAAGCCCTCAGAAGGTTATGTCTCCTTACTTATGTTTGTTTTTTAAATTTAATTTATATTTCTTATCGGAATAAATTTGATTAGAGTGTTGTGATTGTCTGGCTGTACAGAATCTGCTCAATGATTCATACAAATGTCTGTTTATCTTCGGAGCCTGTTACCATGTATGTTATTACAGAATGTTGAGTAGACCTCGCTTGGTATTTGGTAGTTGTTTTGTCATTATATATTTTATATGTATTGGTGATTATATAATTCCTATAGTTTATATGTTATATGTTTATGGACATTTAACATACATTAGTATATGTATGTTAGCCCCATAATCCTAATTTATCCATCCTCCCACCTTTCATTTTGGTTAACCATTAGTTTGTTTTATAAGTCTGTGAGTGTCTTTTTCTTTGGAAATATGTTCATTGGTAGCAATCTTAGGATAACATGTATAAACGATACCATAGGATATTTGTCATTTCCTTTTGACTTACTTAACCTAATATGATTACTTCTAGGCTCATCTGTACTCCTGAAGATGGCACTGTTCCTTTTTTTTCCCGAGGCTACTATTCCATTCGGTACGTATACCGATTCTTCTTTGTCCATTTATCTGTTGATGGACATTTTGTTGGCTTGCCTGTCTTGGTTATTGAAAATATGGCTGCAGTGCATGTTTTCCTGTCTGTGCCTTTCCGATTCTGGTCTTCTTAGGGTATAGGCCCATTAGGGGATCAGCAACAACATATGGTAGCTCAGTTTTTACCTTTTAAATGCAGCTCCATTCTGTTCTCATGATTAGCTGTTACCAGTTTACATCCAACCAACAGCATAGTGGGTATGCCTTTCTCCACTAACCCGTCAGCATTCATTGTTTGTAGACGTTTTATGGATGCCATTTTGAATGCTGGGTGGCGAACTCTTTTTGTAGTTTGGATTTCCATCGAACCAATAATTTCTGATATTGAGCTTTTGTCCATGTTCTTCTTTTTTTTTTAAATAACAGAGTGAGTAACACTTACCTCTTCAAACTCTTTTCTTGAAAAAGTTTCCGTGTTGTGTACTTTTTTGGCCATTCCCAACCCCAGGATATTTTTTGAGGGCATGAGTCATTTACAGCCCTGCAGTCCTTGTGAATATTAGTGACCATTAGCAGTAGATTGAAAGCTGCTGTTTCAGGAAATGGCCTTAGGGTGGCAGGATTTCTACGTTGCCAACTCTGCTTGCTAGGGAAACAGAACCTTGCTGCATGTTGTGCTTTTTGGTTGCAGATTAGAGTGGAATGTGCCCAGACAAACCCCCGTAAGGTTTAGCCTCCTTAATTCTTGTTTGTGTCTTTAAGTTGTAGTTGTTATCAGAGGAAATTTGATTGAAATATTTGATTGAATTTGTTCTGGGTGAACAGAATCTTGTTCATTCACACATATAAGTATATCTATTGATCTTTGGGTCCTTTTCCATGTAGGTTATTACAGAGTGTTGAGTAGACCACTCTTGGTATTCCATAGGTTTTTGGGGATGATATATTTTATATGTATTAGTATATGTTTGTTAACCCCAATATCCTAATTTATCCATTCCTCACAGCTTTTCTTTGGCTTAACCATAAGTGTGTCTTCTCAATGTGACATTGTCTTTCTCTGTGGAAATATGTTCAATTTAGGAATTTTCAGATGACATAAGTGATATCCTAGGACATTTGTGTCTCGCATTCTGACTTACTTCACGTTGTGTGATTATCTCTAGGCTCATCTGTGGTGCTGCCTATGCCATTCTTTTATTTTTTTCTTCATGACTAATATTCCAATGTGTCCATATACCATTTCTTCTTTGTCCATTCATTTGTTTATGGACCTTTTTTTGCTTCCATGTCTTGGCTACTTCAATATTGCTGCAGTGCACATTTGTCTGCCTCTGTCTTTCCGATTCTTTTGGTCTTAGGTTAGAGGCCCAAAAGGTACGCTGCCGCATCGTATGGTAGCTCAATTTTTTCCTTTTAAAGCAGCTCCGTTCAGTTTTCGTTAGTGCTGATACCAGTTTACATCCCACCAGCAGCTAGAAGGTACACAGTTCTCTAAAACCCCTTCAGCGTTTATAGTGTGTAGACTTTTTGCTGATGGTCATTTGACTGGTGTGAGCTGAAACCATTCTGGAGGTTGGATTTGCATGTGGCTACTAATTCCTTATACTGAGCTTTAGGCATGTCCTGCTTTTTCTTTTCCTTTTTTTTTCTTAAAGAGTGAGTACAACTTCCCTCTTCATATTGCCTTCTTGACAAATTTGTCATGTGTTGAATTTTCTTGCCTATTGCCTACCCCAGGGCATTTTTGGAGGGCAGGTGTCATTTGCAGCCCTGCAGGCCTTGTGACTATTAAGCAACCATTAGCACTGGGTTTAAAGCTGCTGTTGTGGGAAACAGCCACAAGGCGGCAACATTATTACGTTCCCAACTGTTGTTACTAGGGCAACAGTGTCTTCCTGGAGGTAGTGTTGCGAGGTCGTAATTTAGAGTGGAATGTGCTGGGGCAAGCCCTCAGAAGGTTGTGTCTCCTTACTTATGTTTGTGTTTAAAATTTAATTTATATTTCTTACCGGAGTAAATTTGATTAGAGTGTTGTGATTGTCTGGCTGTACAGAATCTGCTCAATGATACATACATATGTCTGTTCATCTTCGGATCCGGTTACCATGTATGTTATTACAGAATGTTGAGTAGACCTCACTTGGTATTTGATAGGTGTTTTGTCATTATATATTTTATATGTATTGGTGACTTAACAATTCATATAGTTTATATGTTATATGTTTATAGACATTTAACATATATTAGTGTATGTATATTAGCCCCATAATCCTAATTTATCCATCCTCCCACCTTTCATTTTGGTTAACCATTAGTTTGTTTTATAAGTCTGTGAGTGTCTTTTTCTTTGGAAATATGTTCATTGGTAGCAATCTTAGGATAACATGTATAAACGATAACATAGGATATTTGTCATTCCCTTTTGATTTACTTAACCCAATATGATTACTTCTAGGCTCATCTGCACTACTGAAAACGGCACTGTTCATTTTCTTTCCGAGGCTACTATTCCATTGGGCACGTATACCGCTTCTTCTTTGTCCATTTATCTGTTGATGGACATTTTGTTTGCTTGCCTGTCTTGGCTATTGTAAATATGGCTGCTGTGCAGGTTTTCCTGTCTCTGCCTTTCCGATTCTGGTCTTCTTAGGGTATAGGCCCATTAGGGGCTCAGCTGCAAGATATGGTAGCTCAGTTTTTACCTTTTAAAAGCAGCTCCATTCTGTTCTCATGATTAGCTGTTAACAGTTTACATCCACCCAACAGCATAGTGGGTATGCCTTTCTCCACTAACCCGTCAGCATTCATTGTTTGTAGACTTTTTACGGATGGCATTTTGAATACTGGGTGGCGAAATCTTTTTGTAGTATGGATTTGCATCCAACCAATAATTCCTGATATTGAGCCTTTATCCATGTTCTTCTTTTTTTAAAATAACAGAGTGAGGAACACTTACCTCTTCAAACTGTTTTATTGTAAAGTCTTCCTTGTTGTCAAATTTTTTGGCTATTCCCAACCCCAGGACATTTTTTGAGGGCATGAGTCATTTACAGCCCTTCAGTCCTTGTGAATATTAGTGACCATTAGCAGTAGATTGAAAGCTGCTGTTTGAGGAAACGGCCTTAGGGTGGCAGCATTTCTAAGTTGTAAACTCTGCTTGCTTCAGAAACAGAACCCTGCTGCAAGTTGTGCTTTTTGGTTGCAGATTAGAGTGGAATGTGCCAGGAGAAACCCCCGTAAGGTTTAGCCTCCTTAATTCTTGTTTGTGACTTTAGGTTGTAGTTTTTATCAGAGGAAATTTGATTGAAAAATGTCTTTTGTTCTGGGTGAAAAGAATCCTGTTCATTTACACATATACATATATCTATTGATCTTTGGGTCCTTTTCCATGTCGGTTATTACATAGTTTTGAGTTGACCACTCTTGGTATTCCATAGGTCTTTGGGGATGATATATTTTATATGTATTAGTATATGTTTGTTAACCCCAATATCCTAATTTATCCATTCCTCACACCTTTTCTTTGGCTTAACCATAAGTGTGTCTTCTCAATGTGAGATTGTCTTTCTCTGTGGAAATATGTTCATTTTTATGAATTTTCAGATGACATAAGTGATATCCTAGGACATTTGTGTCTCGCATTCTGACTTACTTCACGTTGTGTGATTATCCCTAGGCTCATCTGTGGTGCTGCCTATGCTATTCTTTTCTTTTTTTTCGTGACTCATATTCCAATGTGTCCATATACCACTTCTTCTTTGTCCATTCATTTGTTTATGGACCTTCTTTTTGCTTCCATGTCTTGGCTATTTCAGTATTGCTGCAGTGCACATTTGCCTGCCTCTGTCTTTCCGATTCTGGTGGTCTTAGGTTATATGTCCAAAAGGTGCACTGCCGCATCATATGGTAGCTCAATTTTTTCTTTTAAAGCAGCTCCGTTCAGTTTTCATTAGTTCTGATACCACTTTACATCCCACCAGCACCTAGAAGGTACACAGTTCTCTAAAACCCTTTCAGCATTTATAGTTTGTAGACTTTTTGCTGATGGTCATTTGACTGGTGTGAGCTGAAACCATTCTGGAGGTTGCATTTGCATGTGGCTACTAATTCCTTATACTGAGCTTTAGGCACGTTCTGTTTCTTCTTTTCCTTTCTTTACTTAACGAGTAAGTACAACTTCCCTCTTCATATTGCCTTCTTGACAAATTTGTCATGTGTTGAATTTTCTTGCCTATTCCCTACCCCGGGGCATTTTTTGAGGGCAGGTGTCATTTACAGCCCTGCAGGCCTTCTGACTATTAAGGAACCAGTAGCACTGGGTTAAAAGCTGCTGTTGTGCGAAACAGCCACAAGGTGGCAGCATTATTACTTTCTCGACTCTTGTTACTAGGGCAACAGTCTTCCTGGAGGTAGTGTTGCGAGGTTGTAAATTAGAGTGGATTGTGCTGGGGCAAGCTCTCAGAAGGTTATGTCTCCTTACTTATGTTTGTTTTTTAAATTTAATTTATATTTCTTATCGGAATAAATTTGATTAGAGTGTTGTGATTGTCTGGCTGTACAGAATCTGCTCAATGATTCATACAAATGTCTGCTCATCTTCGGAGCCTGTTACCATGTATGTTATTACAAAATGTTGAGTAGACCTCGCTTGGTATTTGGTAGTTGTTTTGTCATTATATATTTTATATGTATTGGTGATTATATAATTCCTATAGTTTATATGTTATATGTTTATAGACATTTAACATACATTAGTATATGTATGTTAGCCCCATAATCCTAATTTATCCATCCTCCCACCTTTCATTTTGGTTAACCATTAGTTTGTTTTATAAGTCTGTGAGTGTCTTTTTCTTTGGAAATATGTTCATTGGTAGCAATCTTAGGATAACATGTATAAACGATACCATAGGATATTTGTCATTTCCTTTTGACTTACTTAACCTAATATGATTACTTCTAGGCTCATCTGTACTCCTGAAGATGGCACTGTTCCTTTTTTTTCCCGAGGCTACTATTCCATTCGGTACGTATACCGATTCTTCTTTGTCCATTTATCTGTTGATGGACATTTTGTTGGCTTGCCTGTCTTGGTTATTGAAAATATGGCTGCAGTGCATGTTTTCCTGTCTGTGCCTTTCCGATTCTGGTCTTCTTAGGGTATAGGCCCATTAGGGGATCAGCAACAACATATGGTAGCTCAGTTTTTACCTTTTAAATGCAGCTCCATTCTGTTCTCATGATTAGCTGTTACCAGTTTACATCCAACCAACAGCATAGTGGGTATGCCTTTCTCCACTAACCCGTCAGCATTCATTGTTTGTAGACGTTTTATGGATGCCATTTTGAATGCTGGGTGGCGAACTCTTTTTGTAGTTTGGATTTCCATCGAACCAATAATTTCTGATATTGAGCTTTTGTCCATGTTCTTCTTTTTTTTTTAAATAACAGAGTGAGTAACACTTACCTCTTCAAACTCTTTTCTTGAAAAATTTTCCGTGTTGTGTACTTTTTTGGCCATTCCCAACCCCAGGATATTTTTTGAGGGCATGAGTCATTTACAGCCCTGCAGTCCTTGTGAATATTAGTGACCATTAGCAGTAGATTGAAAGCTGCTGTTTCAGGAAATGGCCTTAGGGTGGCAGGATTTCTACGTTGCCAACTCTGCTTGCTAGGGAAACAGAACCTTGCTGCATGTTGTGCTTTTTGGTTGCAGATTAGAGTGGAATGTGCCCAGACAAACCCCCGTAAGGTTTAGCCTCCTTAATTCTTGTTTGTGTCTTTAAGTTGTAGTTGTTATCAGAGGAAATTTGATTGAAATATTTGATTGAATTTGTTCTGGGTGAACAGAATCTTGTTCATTCACACATATAAGTATATCTATTGATCTTTGGGTCCTTTTCCATGTAGGTTATTACAGAGTGTTGAGTAGACCACTCTTGGTATTCCATAGGTTTTTGGGGATGATATATTTTATATGTATTAGTATATGTTTGTTAACCCCAATATCCTAATTTATCCATTCCTCACAGCTTTTCTTTGGCTTAACCATAAGTGTGTCTTCTCAATGTGACATTGTCTTTCTCTGTGGAAATATGTTCAATTTAGGAATTTTCAGATGACATAAGTGATATCCTAGGACATTTGTGTCTCGCATTCTGACTTACTTCACGTTGTGTGATTATCTCTAGGCTCATCTGTGGTGCTGCCTATGCCATTCTTTTATTTTTTTCTTCATGACTAATATTCCAATGTGTCCATATACCATTTCTTCTTTGTCCATTCATTTGTTTATGGACCTTTTTTTGCTTCCATGTCTTGGCTACTTCAATATTGCTGCAGTGCACATTTGTCTGCCTCTGTCTTTCCGATTCTTTTGGTCTTAGGTTAGAGGCCCAAAAGGTACGCTGCCGCATCGTATGGTAGCTCAATTTTTTCCTTTTAAAGCAGCTCCGTTCAGTTTTCGTTAGTGCTGATACCAGTTTACATCCCACCAGCAGCTAGAAGGTACACAGTTCTCTAAAACCCCTTCAGCGTTTATAGTTTGTAGACTTTTTGCTGATGGTCATTTGACTGGTGTGAGCTGAAACCATTCTGGAGGTTGGATTTGCATGTGGCTACTAATTCCTTATACTGAGCTTTAGGCATGTCCTGCTTTTTCTTTTCCTTTTTTTTCTTAAAGAGTGAGTACAACTTCCCTCTTCATATTGCCTTCTTGACAAATTTGTCATGTGTTGAATTTTCTTGCCTATTGCCTACCCCAGGGCATTTTTGGAGGGCAGGTGTCATTTGCAGCCCTGCAGGCCTTGTGACTATTAAGCAACCATTAGCACTGGGTTTAAAGCTGCTGTTGTGGGAAACAGCCACAAGGCGGCAACATTATTACGTTCCCAACTGTTGTTACTAGGGCAACAGTGTCTTCCTGGAGGTAGTGTTGCGAGGTCGTAATTTAGAGTGGAATGTGCTGGGGCAAGCCCTCAGAAGGTTGTGTCTCCTTACTTATGTTTGTGTTTAAAATTTAATTTATATTTCTTACCGGAGTAAATTTGATTAGAGTGTTGTGATTGTCTGGCTGTACAGAATCTGCTCAATGATACATACATATGTCTGTTCATCTTCGGATCCGGTTACCATGTATGTTATTACAGAATGTTGAGTAGACCTCACTTGGTATTTGATAGGTGTTTTGTCATTATATATTTTATATGTATTGGTGACTTAACAATTCATATAGTTTATATGTTATATGTTTATAGACATTTAACATATATTAGTGTATGTATATTAGCCCCATAATCCTAATTTATCCATCCTCCCACCTTTCATTTTGGTTAACCATTAGTTTGTTTTATAAGTCTGTGAGTGTCTTTTTCTTTGGAAATATGTTCATTGGTAGCAATCTTAGGATAACATGTATAAACGATAACATAGGATATTTGTCATTCCCTTTTGATTTACTTAACCCAATATGATTACTTCTAGGCTCATCTGCACTACTGAAAACGGCACTGTTCATTTTCTTCCCGAGGCTACTATTCCATTGGGCACGTATACCGCTTCTTCTTTGTCCATTTATCTGTTGATGGACATTTTGTTTGCTTGCCTGTCTTGGCTATTGTAAATATGGCTGCAGTGCAGGTTTTCCTGTCTCTGCCTTTCCGATTCTGGTCTTCTTAGGGTATAGGCCCATTAGGGGCTCAGCTGCAAGATATGGTAGCTCAGTTTTTACCTTTTAAATGCAGCTCCATTCTGTTCTCATGATTAGCTGTTAACAGTTTACATCCAGCCAACAGCATAGTGGGTATGCCTTTCTCCACTAACCTGTCAGCATTCATTGTTTGTAGACTTTTTACGGATGGCATTTTGAATACTGGGTGGCGAAATCTTTTTGTAGTTTGGATTTGCATCCAACCAATAATTCCTGATATTGAGCCTTTATCCATGTTCTTCTTTTTTTAAAATAACAGAGTGAGGAACACTTACCTCTTCAAACTGTTTTATTGTAAAGTCTTCCTTGTTGTGAAATTTTTTGGCTATTCCCAACCCCAGGACATTTTTTGAGGGCATGAGTCATTTACAGCCCTGCAGTCCTTGTGAATATTAGTGACCATTAGCAGTAGATTGAAAGCTGCTGTTTGAGGAAACGGCCTTAGGGTGGCAGCATTTCTAAGTTGTTAACTCTGCTTGCTTGGGAAACAGAACCCTGCTGCAAGTTGTGCTTTTTGGTTGCAGATTAGAGTGGAATGTGCCAGGAGAAACCCCCGTAAGGTTTAGCCTCCTTAATTCTTGTTTGTGACTTTAGGTTGTAGTTTTTATCAGAGGAAATTTGATTGAAAAATGTCTTTTGTTCTGGGTGAAAAGAATCTTGTTCATTTACACATATACATATATCTATTGATCTTTGGGTCCTTTTCCATGTCGGTTATTACATAGTTTTGAGTTGACCACTCTTGGTATTCCATAGGTCTTTGGGGATGATATATTTTATATGTATTAGTATATGTTTGTTAACCCCAATATCCTAATTTATCCATTCCTCACACCTTTTCTTTGGCTTAACCATAAGTGTGTCTTCTCAATGTGAGATTGTCTTTCTCTGTGGAAATATGTTCATTTTTATGAATTTTCAGATGACATAAGTGATATCCTAGGACATTTGTGTCTCGCATTCTGACTTACTTCACGTTGTGTGATTATCCCTAGGCTCATCTGTGGTGCTGCCTATGCCATTCTTTTCTTTTTTTTCGTGACTCATATTCCAATGTGTCCATATACCACTTCTTCTTTGTCCATTCATTTGTTTATGGACCTTCTTTTTGCTTCCATGTCTTGGCTAGTTCAATATTGCTGCAGTGCACATTTGCCTGCCTCTGTCTTTCCGATTCTGGTGGTCTTAGGTTATATGTCCAAAAGGTGCACTGCCGCATCATATGGTAGCTCAATTTTTTCTTTTAAAGCAGCTCCGTTCAGTTTGCATTAGTTCTGATACCACTTTACATCCCACCAGCAGCTAGAAGGTACACAGTTCTCTAAAACCCTTTCAGCATTTATAGTTTGTAGACTTTTTGCTGATGGTCATTTGACTGGTGTGAGCTGAAACCATTCTGGAGGTTGCATTTGCATGTGGCTACTAATTCCTTATACTGAGCTTTAGGCACGTTCTGTTTCTTCTTTTCCTTTCTTTACTTAACGAGTAAGTACAACTTCCCTCCTCATATTGACTTCTTGACAAATTTGTCATGTGTTGAATTTTCTTGCCTATTCCCTACCCCGGGGCATTTTTTGAGGGCAGGTGTCATTTACAGCCCTGCAGGCCTTGTGACTATTAAGGAACCATTAGCACTGGGTTAAAAGCTGCTGTTGTGCGAAACAGCCACGAGGTGGCAGCATTATTACGTTCTCGACTCTTGTTACTAGGGCAACAGTCTTCCTGGAGGTAGTGTTGCGAGGTTGTAAATTAGAGTGGATTGTGCTGGGGCAAGCCCTCAGAAGGTTATGTCTCCTTACTTATGTTTGTTTTTTAAATTTAATTTATATTTCTTATCGGAATAAATTTGATTAGAGTGTTGTGATTGTCTGGCTGTACAGAATCTGCTCAATGATTCATACAAATGTCTGTTCATCTTCGGAGCCTGTTACCATGTATGTTATTACAGAATGTTGAGTAGACCTCGCTTGGTATTTGGTAGTTGTTTTGTCATTATATATTTTATATGTATTGGTGATTATATAATTCCTATAGTTTATATGTTATATGTTTATAGACATTTAACATACATTAGTATATGTATGTTAGCCCCATAATCCTAATTTATCCATCCTCCCACCTTTCATTTTGGTTAACCATTAGTTTGTTTTATAAGTCTGTGAGTGTCTTTTTCTTTGGAAATATGTTCATTGGTAGCAATCTTAGGATAACATGTATAAACGATACCATAGGATATTTGTCATTCCCTTTTGACTTACTTAACCCAATATGATTACTTCTAGGCTCATCTGTACTCCTGAAGATGGCACTGTTCCTTTTTTTTCCTGAGGCTACTATTCCATTCGGTACGTATACCGCTTCTTCTTTGTCCATTTATCTGTTGATGGACATTTTGTTGGCTTGCCTGTCTTGGTTATTGAAAATATGGCTGCAGTGCATGTTTTCCTGTCTGTGCCTTTCTGATTCTGGTCTTCTTAGGGTATGGGCCCATTAGGGGATCAGCAACAACATATGGTAGCTCAGTTTTTACCTTTTAAATGCAGCTCCATTCTGTTCTCATGATTAGCTGTTACCAGTTTACATCCAACCAACAGCATAGTGGGTATGCCTTTCTCCACTAACCCGTCAGCATTCATTGTTTGTAGACGTTTTATGGATGGCATTTTGAATGCTGGGTGGGGAACTCTTTTTGTAGTTTGGATTTCCATCGAACCAATAATTTCTGATATTGAGCTTTTGTCCATGTTCTTCTTTTTTTTTTAAATAACAGAGTGAGTAACACTTACCTCTTCAAACTCTTTTCTTGAAAAATTTTCCGTGTTGTGTACTTTTTTGGCCATTCCCAACCCCAGGATATTTTTTGAGGGCATGAGTCATTTACAGCCCTGCAGTCCTTGTGAATATTAGTGACCATTAGCAGTAGATTGAAAGCTGCTGTTTCAGGAAATGGCCTTAGGGTGGCAGGATTTCTACGTTGCCAACTCTGCTTGCTAGGGAAACAGAACCTTGCTGCATGTTGTGCTTTTTGGTGGCAGATTAGAGTGGAATGTGCCCAGACAAACCCCCGTAAGGTTTAGCCTCCTTAATTCTTGTTTGTGTCTTTAAGTTGTAGTTGTTATCAGAGGAAATTTGATTGAAATATTTGATTGAATTTGTTCTGGGTGAACAGAATCTTGTTCATTCACACATATAAGTATATCTATTGATCTTTGGGTCCTTTTCCATGTAGGTTATTACAGAGTGTTGAGTAGACCACTCTTGGTATTCCATAGGTTTTTGGGGATGATATATTTTATATGTATTAGTATATGTTTGTTAACCCCAATATCCTAATTTATCCATTCCTCACAGCTTTTCTTTGGCTTAACCATAAGTGTGTCTTCTCAATGTGACATTGTCTTTCTCTGTGGAAATATGTTCAATTTAGGAATTTTCAGATGACATAAGTGATATCCTAGGACATTTGTGTCTCGCATTCTGACTTACTTCACGTTGTGTGATTATCTCTAGGCTCATCTGTGGTGCTGCCTATGCCATTCTTTTATTTTTTTCTTCATGACTAATATTCCAATGTGTCCATATACCATTTCTTCTTTGTCCATTCATTTGTTTATGGACCTTTTTTTGCTTCCATGTCTTGGCTACTTCAATATTGCTGCAGTGCACATTTGTCTGCCTCTGTCTTTCCGATTCTTTTGGTCTTAGGTTAGAGGCCCAAAAGGTACGCTGCCGCATCGTATGGTAGTTCAATTTTTTCCTTTTAAAGCAGCTCCGTTCAGTTTTCGTTAGTGCTGATACCAGTTTACATCCCACCAGCAGCTAGAAGGTACACAGTTCTCTAAAACCCCTTCAGCGTTTATAGTGTGTAGACTTTTTGCTGATGGTCATTTGACTGGTGTGAGCTGAAACCATTCTGGAGGTTGGATTTGCATGTGGCTACTAATTCCTTATACTGAGCTTTAGGCATGTCCTGCTTTTTCTTTTCCTTTTTTTTTCTTAAAGAGTGAGTACAACTTCCCTCTTCATATTGCCTTCTTGACAAATTTGTCATGTGTTGAATTTTCTTGCCTATTGCCTACCCCAGGGCATTTTTGGAGGGCAGGTGTCATTTGCAGCCCTGCAGGCCTTGTGACTATTAAGCAACCATTAGCACTGGGTTTAAAGCTGCTGTTGTGGGAAACAGCCACAAGGCGGCAACATTATTACGTTCCCAACTGTTGTTACTAGGGCAACAGTGTCTTCCTGGAGGTAGTGTTGCGAGGTCGTAATTTAGAGTGGAATGTGCTGGGGCAAGCCCTCAGAAGGTTGTGTCTCCTTACTTATGTTTGTGTTTAAAATTTAATTTATATTTCTTACCGGAGTAAATTTGATTAGAGTGTTGTGATTGTCTGGCTGTACAGAATCTGCTCAATGATACATACATATGTCTGTTCATCTTCGGATCCGGTTACCATGTATGTTATTACAGAATGTTGAGTAGACCTCACTTGGTATTTGATAGGTGTTTTGTCATTATATATTTTATATGTATTGGTGACTTAACAATTCATATAGTTTATATGTTATATGTTTATAGACATTTAACATATATTAGTGTATGTATATTAGCCCCATAATCCTAATTTATCCATCCTCCCACCTTTCATTTTGGTTAACCATTAGTTTGTTTTATAAGTCTGTGAGTGTCTTTTTCTTTGGAAATATGTTCATTGGTAGCAATCTTAGAATAACATGTATAAACGACAACATAGGATAATTGTCATTCCCTTTTGATTTACTTAACCCAATATGATTACTTCTAGGCTCATCTGCACTACTGAAAACGGCACTGTTCATTTTCTTTCCGAGGCTACTATTCCATTGGGCACGTATACCGCTTCTTCTTTGTCCATTTATCTGTTGATGGACATTTTGTTTGCTTGCCTGTCTTGGCTATTGTAAATATGGCTGCTGTGCAGGTTTTCCTGTCTCTGCCTTTCCGATTCTGGTCTTCTTAGGGTATAGGCCCATTAGGGGCTCAGCTGCAAGATATGGTAGCTCAGTTTTTACCTTTTAAAAGCAGCTCCATTCTGTTCTCATGATTAGCTGTTAACAGTTTACATCCACCCAACAGCATAGTGGGTATGCCTTTCTCCACTAACCCGTCAGCATTCATTGTTTGTAGACTTTTTACGGATGGCATTTTGAATACTGGGTGGCGAAATCTTTTTGTAGTATGGATTTGCATCCAACCAATAATTCCTGATATTGAGCCTTTATCCATGTTATTCTTTTTTTAAAATAACAGAGTGAGGAACACTTACCTCTTCAAACTGTTTTATTGTAAAGTCTTCCTTTTTGTCAAATTTTTTGGCTATTCCCAACCCCAGGACATTTTTTGAGGGCATGAGTCATTTACAGCCCTTCAGTCCTTGTGAATATTAGTGACCATTAGCAGTAGATTGAAAGCTGCTGTTTGAGGAAACGGCCTTAGGGTGGCAGCATTTCTAAGTTGTTAACTCTGCTTGCTTCAGAAACAGAACCCTGCTGCAAGTTGTGCTTTTTGGTTGCAGATTAGAGTGGAATGTGCCAGGAGAAACCCCCGTAAGGTTTAGCCTCCTTAATTCTTGTTTGTGACTTTAGGTTGTAGTTTTTATCAGAGGAAATTTGATTGAAAAATGTCTTTTGTTCTGGGTGAAAAGAATCCTGTTCATTTACACATATACATATATCTATTGATCTTTGGGTCCTTTTCCATGTCGGTTATTACATAGTTTTGAGTTGACCACTCTTGGTATTCCATAGGTCTTTGGGGATGATATATTTTATATGTATTAGTATATGTTTGTTAACCCCAATATCCTAATTTATCCATTCCTCACACCTTTTCTTTGGCTTAACCATAAGTGTGTCTTCTCAATGTGAGATTGTCTTTCTCTGTGGAAATATGTTCATTTTTATGAATTTTCAGATGACATAAGTGATATCCTAGGACATTTGTGTCTCGCATTCTGACTTACTTCACGTTGTGTGATTATCCCTAGGCTCATCTGTGGTGCTGCCTATGCCATTCTTTTCTTTTTTTTCGTGACTCATATTCCAATGTGTCCATATACCACTTCTTCTTTGTCCATTCATTTGTTTATGGACCTTCTTTTTGCTTCCATGTCTTGGCTATTTCAGTATTGCTGCAGTGCACATTTGCCTGCCTCTGTCTTTCCGATTCTGGTGGTCTTAGGTTATATGTCCAAAAGGTGCACTGCCGCATCATATGGTAGCTCAATTTTTTCTTTTAAAGCAGCTCCGTTCAGTTTTCATTAGTTCTGATACCACTTTACATCCCACCAGCACCTAGAAGGTACACAGTTCTCTAAAACCCTTTCAGCATTTATAGTTTGTAGACTTTTTGCTGATGGTCATTTGACTGGTGTGAGCTGAAACCATTCTGGAGGTTGCATTTGCATGTGGCTACTAATTCCTTATACTGAGCTTTAGGCACGTTCTGTTTCTTCTTTTCCTTTCTTTACTTAACGAGTAAGTACAACTTCCCTCTTCATATTGCCTTCTTGACAAATTTGTCATGTGTTGAATTTTTTTGCCTATTCCCTACCCCGGGGCATTTTTTGAGGGCAGGTGTCATTTACAGCCCTGCAGGCCTTGTGACTATTAAGGAACCAGTAGCACTGGGTTAAAAGCTGCTGTTGTGCGAAACAGCCACAAGGTGGCAGCATTATTACTTTCTCGACTCTTGTTACTAGGGCAACAGTCTTCCTGGAGGTAGTGTTGCGAGGTTGTAAATTAGAGTGGATTGTGCTGGGGCAAGCTCTCAGAAGGTTATGTCTCCTTACTTATGTTTGTTTTTTAAATTTAATTTATATTTCTTATCGGAATAAATTTGATTAGAGTGTTGTGATTGTCTGGCTGTACAGAATCTGCTCAATGATTCATACAAATGTCTGTTCATCTTCGGAGCCTGTTACCATGTATGTTATTACAAAATGTTGAGTAGACCTCGCTTGGTATTTGGTAGTTGTTTTGTCATTATATATTTTATATGTATTGGTGATTATATAATTCCTATAGTTTATATGTTATATGTTTATAGACATTTAACATACATTAGTATATGTATGTTAGCCCCATAATCCTAATTTATCCATCCTCCCACCTTTCATTTTGGTTAACCATTAGTTTGTTTTATAAGTCTGTGAGTGTCTTTTTCTTTGGAAATATGTTCATTGGTAGCAATCTTAGGATAACATGTATAAACGATACCATAGGATATTTGTCATTTCCTTTTGACTTACTTAACCTAATATGATTACTTCTAGGCTCATCTGTACTCCTGACGATGGCACTGTTCCTTTTTTTTCCCGAGGCTACTATTCCATTCGGTACGTATACCGATCCTTCTTTGTCCATTTATCTGTTGATGGACATTTTGTTGGCTTGCCTGTCTTGGTTATTGAAAATATGGCTGCAGTGCATGTTTTCCTGTCTGTGCCTTTCCGATTCTGGTCTTCTTAGGGTATAGGCCCATTAGGGGATCAGCAACAACATATGGTAGCTCAGTTTTTACCTTTTAAATGCAGCTCCATTCTGTTCTCATGATTAGCTGTTACCAGTTTACATCCAACCAACAGCATAGTGGGTATGCCTTTCTCCACTAACCCGTCAGCATTCATTGTTTGTAGACGTTTTATGGATGCCATTTTGAATGCTGGGTGGCGAACTCTTTTTGTAGTTTGGATTTCCATCGAACCAATAATTTCTGATATTGAGCTTTTGTCCATGTTCTTCTGTTTTTTTTAAATAACAGAGTGAGTAACACTTACCTCTTCAAACTCTTTTCTTGAAAAATTTTCCGTGTTGTGTACTTTTTTGGCCATTCCCAACCCCAGGATATTTTTTGAGGGCATGAGTCATTTACAGCCCTGGAGTCCTTGTGAATATTAGTGACCATTAGCAGTAGATTGAAAGCTGCTGTTTGAGGAAATGGCCTTAGGGTGGCAGGATTTCTACGTTGCCAACTCTGCTTGCTAGGGAAACAGAACCTTGCTGCATGTTGTGCTTTTTGGTGGCAGATTAGAGTGGAATGTGCCCAGACAAACCCCCGTAAGGTTTAGCCTCCTTAATTCTTGTTTGTGTCTTTAAGTTGTAGTTGTTATCAGAGGAAATTTGATTGAAATATTTGATTGAATTTGTTCTGGGTGAACAGAATCTTGTTCATTCACACATATAAGTATATCTATTGATCTTTGGGTCCTTTTCCATGTAGGTTATTACAGAGTGTTGAGTAGACCACTCTTGGTATTCCATAGGTTTTTGGGGATGATATATTTTATATGTATTAGTATATGTTTGTTAACCCCAATATCCTAATTTATCCATTCCTCACAGCTTTTCTTTGGCTTAACCATAAGTGTGTCTTCTCAATGTGACATTGTCTTTCTCTGTGGAAATATGTTCAATTTAGGAATTTTCAGATGACATAAGTGATATCCTAGGACATTTGTGTCTCGCATTCTGACTTACTTCACGTTGTGTGATTATCTCTAGGCTCATCTGTGGTGCTGCCTATGCCATTCTTTTATTTTTTTCTTCATGACTAATATTCCAATGTGTCCATATACCATTTCTTCTTTGTCCATTCATTTGTTTATGGACCTTTTTTTGCTTCCATGTCTTGGCTACTTCAATATTGCTGCAGTGCACATTTGTCTGCCTCTGTCTTTCCGATTCTTTTGGTCTTAGGTTAGAGGCCCAAAAGGTACGCTGCCGCATCGTATGGTAGCTCAATTTTTTCCTTTTAAAGCAGCTCCGTTCAGTTTTCGTTAGTGCTGATACCAGTTTACATCCCACCAGCAGCTAGAAGGTACACAGTTCTCTAAAACCCCTTCAGCGTTTATAGTGTGTAGACTTTTTGCTGATGGTCATTTGACTGGTGTGAGCTGAAACCATTCTGGAGGTTGGATTTGCATGTGGCTACTAATTCCTTATACTGAGCTTTAGGCATGTCCTGCTTTTTCTTTTCCTTTTTTTTTCTTAAAGAGTGAGTACAACTTCCCTCTTCATATTGCCTTCTTGACAAATTTGTCATGTGTTGAATTTTCTTGCCTATTGCCTACCCCAGGGCATTTTTGGAGGGCAGGTGTCATTTGCAGCCCTGCAGGCCTTGTGACTATTAAGCAACCATTAGCACTGGGTTTAAAGCTGCTGTTGTGGGAAACAGCCACAAGGCGGCAACATTATTACGTTCCCAACTGTTGTTACTAGGGCAACAGTGTCTTCCTGGAGGTAGTGTTGCGAGGTCGTAATTTAGAGTGGAATGTGCTGGGGCAAGCCCTCAGAAGGTTGTGTCTCCTTACTTATGTTTGTGTTTAAAATTTAATTTATATTTCTTACCGGAGTAAATTTGATTAGAGTGTTGTGATTGTCTGGCTGTACAGAATCTGCTCAATGATACATACATATGTCTGTTCATCTTCGGATCCGGTTACCATGTATGTTATTACAGAATGTTGAGTAGACCTCACTTGGTATTTGATAGGTGTTTTGTCATTATATATTTTATATGTATTGGTGACTTAACAATTCATATAGTTTATATGTTATATGTTTATAGACATTTAACATATATTAGTGTATGTATATTAGCCCCATAATCCTAATTTATCCATCCTCCCACCTTTCATTTTGGTTAACCATTAGTTTGTTTTATAAGTCTGTGAGTGTCTTTTTCTTTGGAAATATGTTCATTGGTAGCAATCTTAGGATAACATGTATAAACGATACCATAGGATATTTGTCATTCCCTTTTGATTTACTTAACCCAGTATGATTACTTCTAGGCTCATCTGCACTACTGAAAACGGCACTGTTCATTTTCTTCCCGAGGCTACTATTCCATTGGGCACGTATACCGCTTCTTCTTTGTCCATTTATCTGTTGATGGACATTTTGTTTGCTTGCCTGTCTTGGCTATTGTAAATATGGCTGCAGTGCAGGTTTTCCTGTCTCTGCCTTTCCGATTCTGGTCTTCTTAGGGTATAGGCCCATTAGGGGCTCAGCTGCAAGATATGGTAGCTCAGTTTTTACCTTTTAAATGCAGCTCCATTCTGTTCTCATGATTAGCTGTTAACAGTTTACATCCAGCCAACAGCATAGTGGGTATGCCTTTCTCCACTAACCTGTCAGCATTCATTGTTTGTAGACTTTTTACGGATGGCATTTTGAATACTGGGTGGCGAAATCTTTTTGTAGTTTGGATTTGCATCCAACCAATAATTCCTGATATTGAGCCTTTATCCATGTTCTTCTTTTTTTAAAATAACAGAGTGAGGAACACTTACCTCTTCAAACTGTTTTATTGTAAAGTCTTCCTTGTTGTGAAATTTTTTGGCTATTCCCAACCCCAGGACATTTTTTGAGGGCATGAGTCATTTACAGCCCTGCAGTCCTTGTGAATATTAGTGACCATTAGCAGTAGATTGAAAGCTGCTGTTTGAGGAAACGGCCTTAGGGTGGCAGCATTTCTAAGTTGTTAACTCTGCTTGCTTGGGAAACAGAACCCTGCTGCAAGTTGTGCTTTTTGGTTGCAGATTAGAGTGGAATGTGCCAGGAGAAACCCCCGTAAGGTTTAGCCTCCTTAATTCTTGTTTGTGACTTTAGGTTGTAGTTTTTATCAGAGGAAATTTGATTGAAAAATGTCTTTTGTTCTGGGTGAAAAGAATCTTGTTCATTTACACATATACATATATCTATTGATCTTTGGGTCCTTTTCCATGTCGGTTATTACATAGTTTTGAGTTGACCACTCTTGGTATTCCATAGGTCTTTGGGGATGATATATTTTATATGTATTAGTATATGTTTGTTAACCCCAATATCCTAATTTATCCATTCCTCACACCTTTTCTTTGGCTTAACCATAAGTGTGTCTTCTCAATGTGAGATTGTCTTTCTCTGTGGAAATATGTTCATTTTTATGAATTTTCAGATGACATAAGTGATATCCTAGGACATTTGTGTCTCGCATTCTGACTTACTTCACGTTGTGTGATTATCCCTAGGCTCATCTGTGGTGCTGCCTATGCCATTCTTTTCTTTTTTTTCGTGACTCATATTCCAATGTGTCCATATACCACTTCTTCTTTGTCCATTCATTTGTTTATGGACCTTCTTTTTGCTTCCATGTCTTGGCTAGTTCAATATTGCTGCAGTGCACATTTGCCTGCCTCTGTCTTTCCGATTCTGGTGGTCTTAGGTTATATGTCCAAAAGGTGCACTGCCGCATCATATGGTAGCTCAATTTTTTCTTTTAAAGCAGCTCCGTTCAGTTTGCATTAGTTCTGATACCACTTTACATCCCACCAGCAGCTAGAAGGTACACAGTTCTCTAAAACCCTTTCAGCATTTATAGTTTGTAGACTTTTTGCTGATGGTCATTTGACTGGTGTGAGCTGAAACCATTCTGGAGGTTGCATTTGCATGTGGCTACTAATTCCTTATACTGAGCTTTAGGCACGTTCTGTTTCTTCTTTTCCTTTCTTTACTTAACGAGTAAGTACAACTTCCCTCCTCATATTGACTTCTTGACAAATTTGTCATGTGTTGAATTTTCTTGCCTATTCCCTACCCCGGGGCATTTTTTGAGGGCAGGTGTCATTTACAGCCCTGCAGGCCTTGTGACTATTAAGGAACCATTGGCACTGGGTTAAAAGCTGCTGTTGTGCGAAACAGCCACGAGGTGGCAGCATTATTACGTTCTCGACTCTTGTTACTAGGGCAACAGTCTTCCTGGAGGTAGTGTTGCGAGGTTGTAAATTAGAGTGGATTGTGCTGGGGCAAGCCCTCAGAAGGTTATGTCTCCTTACTTATGTTTGTTTTTTAAATTTAATTTATATTTCTTATCGGAATAAATTTGATTAGAGTGTTGTGATTGTCTGGCTGTACAGAATCTGCTCAATGATTCATACAAATGTCTGTTCATCTTCGGAGCCTGTTACCATGTATGTTATTACAGAATGTTGAGTAGACCTCGCTTGGTATTTGGTAGTTGTTTTGTCATTATATATTTTATATGTATTGGTGATTATATAATTCCTATAGTTTATATGTTATATGTTTATAGACATTTAACATACATTAGTATATGTATGTTAGCCCCATAATCCTAATTTATCCATCCTCCCACCTTTCATTTTGGTTAACCATTAGTTTGTTTTATAAGTCTGTGAGTGTCTTTTTCTTTGGAAATATGTTCATTGGTAGCAATCTTAGGATAACATGTATAAACGATACCATAGGATATTTGTCATTCCCTTTTGACTTACTTAACCCAATATGATTACTTCTAGGCTCATCTGTACTCCTGAAGATGGCACTGTTCCTTTTTTTTCCTGAGGCTACTATTCCATTCGGTACGTATACCGCTTCTTCTTTGTCCATTTATCTGTTGATGGACATTTTGTTGGCTTGCCTGTCTTGGTTATTGAAAATATGGCTGCAGTGCATGTTTTCCTGTCTGTGCCTTTCTGATTCTGGTCTTCTTAGGGTATGGGCCCATTAGGGGATCAGCAACAACATATGGTAGCTCAGTTTTTACCTTTTAAATGCAGCTCCATTCTGTTCTCATGATTAGCTGTTACCAGTTTACATCCAACCAACAGCATAGTGGGTATGCCTTTCTCCACTAACCCGTCAGCATTCATTGTTTGTAGACGTTTTATGGATGGCATTTTGAATGCTGGGTGGGGAACTCTTTTTGTAGTTTGGATTTCCATCGAACCAATAATTTCTGATATTGAGCTTTTGTCCATGTTCTTCTTTTTTTTTTAAATAACAGAGTGAGTAACACTTACCTCTTCAAACTCTTTTCTTGAAAAATTTTCCGTGTTGTGTACTTTTTTGGCCATTCCCAACCCCAGGATATTTTTTGAGGGCATGAGTCATTTACAGCCCTGCAGTCCTTGTGAATATTAGTGACCATTAGCAGTAGATTGAAAGCTGCTGTTTGAGGAAATGGCCTTAGGGTGGCAGGATTTCTACGTTGCCAACTCTGCTTGCTAGGGAAACAGAACCTTGCTGCATGTTGTGCTTTTTGGTGGCAGATTAGAGTGGAATGTGCCCAGACAAACCCCCGTAAGGTTTAGCCTCCTTAATTCTTGTTTGTGTCTTTAAGTTGTAGTTGTTATCAGAGGAAATTTGATTGAAATATTTGATTGAATTTGTTCTGGGTGAACAGAATCTTGTTCATTCACACATATAAGTATATCTATTGATCTTTGGGTCCTTTTCCATGTAGGTTATTACAGAGTGTTGAGTAGACCACTCTTGGTATTCCATAGGTTTTTGGGGATGATATATTTTATATGTATTAGTATATGTTTGTTAACCCCAATATCCTAATTTATCCATTCCTCACAGCTTTTCTTTGGCTTAACCATAAGTGTGTCTTCTCAATGTGACATTGTCTTTCTCTGTGGAAATATGTTCAATTTAGGAATTTTCAGATGACATAAGTGATATCCTAGGACATTTGTGTCTCGCATTCTGACTTACTTCACGTTGTGTGATTATCTCTAGGCTCATCTGTGGTGCTGCCTATGCCATTCTTTTATTTTTTTCTTCATGACTAATATTCCAATGTGTCCATATACCATTTCTTCTTTGTCCATTCATTTGTTTATGGACCTTTTTTTGCTTCCATGTCTTGGCTACTTCAATATTGCTGCAGTGCACATTTGTCTGCCTCTGTCTTTCCGATTCTTTTGGTCTTAGGTTAGAGGCCCAAAAGGTACGCTGCCGCATCGTATGGTAGTTCAATTTTTTCCTTTTAAAGCAGCTCCGTTCAGTTTTCGTTAGTGCTGATACCAGTTTACATCCCACCAGCAGCTAGAAGGTACACAGTTCTCTAAAACCCCTTCAGCGTTTATAGTGTGTAGACTTTTTGCTGATGGTCATTTGACTGGTGTGAGCTGAAACCATTCTGGAGGTTGGATTTGCATGTGGCTACTAATTCCTTATACTGAGCTTTAGGCATGTCCTGCTTTTTCTTTTCCTTTTTTTTTCTTAAAGAGTGAGTACAACTTCCCTCTTCATATTGCCTTCTTGACAAATTTGTCATGTGTTGAATTTTCTTGCCTATTGCCTACCCCAGGGCATTTTTGGAGGGCAGGTGTCATTTGCAGCCCTGCAGGCCTTGTGACTATTAAGCAACCATTAGCACTGGGTTTAAAGCTGCTGTTGTGGGAAACAGCCACAAGGCGGCAACATTATTACGTTCCCAACTGTTGTTACTAGGGCAACAGTGTCTTCCTGGAGGTAGTGTTGCGAGGTCGTAATTTAGAGTGGAATGTGCTGGGGCAAGCCCTCAGAAGGTTGTGTCTCCTTACTTATGTTTGTGTTTAAAATTTAATTTATATTTCTTACCGGAGTAAATTTGATTAGAGTGTTGTGATTGTCTGGCTGTACAGAATCTGCTCAATGATACATACATATGTCTGTTCATCTTCGGATCCGGTTACCATGTATGTTATTACAGAATGTTGAGTAGACCTCACTTGGTATTTGATAGGTGTTTTGTCATTATATATTTTATATGTATTGGTGACTTAACAATTCATATAGTTTATATGTTATATGTTTATAGACATTTAACATATATTAGTGTATGTATATTAGCCCCATAATCCTAATTTATCCATCCTCCCACCTTTCATTTTGGTTAACCATTAGTTTGTTTTATAAGTCTGTGAGTGTCTTTTTCTTTGGAAATATGTTCATTGGTAGCAATCTTAGAATAACATGTATAAACGACAACATAGGATAATTGTCATTCCCTTTTGATTTACTTAACCCAATATGATTACTTCTAGGCTCATCTGCACTACTGAAAACGGCACTGTTCATTTTCTTTCCGAGGCTACTATTCCATTGGGCACGTATACCGCTTCTTCTTTGTCCATTTATCTGTTGATGGACATTTTGTTTGCTTGCCTGTCTTGGCTATTGTAAATATGGCTGCTGTGCAGGTTTTCCTGTCTCTGCCTTTCCGATTCTGGTCTTCTTAGGGTATAGGCCCATTAGGGGCTCAGCTGCAAGATATGGTAGCTCAGTTTTTACCTTTTAAAAGCAGCTCCATTCTGTTCTCATGATTAGCTGTTAACAGTTTACATCCACCCAACAGCATAGTGGGTATGCCTTTCTCCACTAACCCGTCAGCATTCATTGTTTGTAGACTTTTTACGGATGGCATTTTGAATACTGGGTGGCGAAATCTTTTTGTAGTATGGATTTGCATCCAACCAATAATTCCTGATATTGAGCCTTTATCCATGTTATTCTTTTTTTAAAATAACAGAGTGAGGAACACTTACCTCTTCAAACTGTTTTATTGTAAAGTCTTCCTTTTTGTCAAATTTTTTGGCTATTCCCAACCCCAGGACATTTTTTGAGGGCATGAGTCATTTACAGCCCTTCAGTCCTTGTGAATATTAGTGACCATTAGCAGTAGATTGAAAGCTGCTGTTTGAGGAAACGGCCTTAGGGTGGCAGCATTTCTAAGTTGTTAACTCTGCTTGCTTCAGAAACAGAACCCTGCTGCAAGTTGTGCTTTTTGGTTGCAGATTAGAGTGGAATGTGCCAGGAGAAACCCCCGTAAGGTTTAGCCTCCTTAATTCTTGTTTGTGACTTTAGGTTGTAGTTTTTATCAGAGGAAATTTGATTGAAAAATGTCTTTTGTTCTGGGTGAAAAGAATCCTGTTCATTTACACATATACATATATCTATTGATCTTTGGGTCCTTTTCCATGTCGGTTATTACATAGTTTTGAGTTGACCACTCTTGGTATTCCATAGGTCTTTGGGGATGATATATTTTATATGTATTAGTATATGTTTGTTAACCCCAATATCCTAATTTATCCATTCCTCACACCTTTTCTTTGGCTTAACCATAAGTGTGTCTTCTCAATGTGAGATTGTCTTTCTCTGTGGAAATATGTTCATTTTTATGAATTTTCAGATGACATAAGTGATATCCTAGGACATTTGTGTCTCGCATTCTGACTTACTTCACGTTGTGTGATTATCCCTAGGCTCATCTGTGGTGCTGCCTATGCCATTCTTTTCTTTTTTTTCGTGACTCATATTCCAATGTGTCCATATACCACTTCTTCTTTGTCCATTCATTTGTTTATGGACCTTCTTTTTGCTTCCATGTCTTGGCTATTTCAGTATTGCTGCAGTGCACATTTGCCTGCCTCTGTCTTTCCGATTCTGGTGGTCTTAGGTTATATGTCCAAAAGGTGCACTGCCGCATCATATGGTAGCTCAATTTTTTCTTTTAAAGCAGCTCCGTTCAGTTTTCATTAGTTCTGATACCACTTTACATCCCACCAGCACCTAGAAGGTACACAGTTCTCTAAAACCCTTTCAGCATTTATAGTTTGTAGACTTTTTGCTGATGGTCATTTGACTGGTGTGAGCTGAAACCATTCTGGAGGTTGCATTTGCATGTGGCTACTAATTCCTTATACTGAGCTTTAGGCACGTTCTGTTTCTTCTTTTCCTTTCTTTACTTAACGAGTAAGTACAACTTCCCTCTTCATATTGCCTTCTTGACAAATTTGTCATGTGTTGAATTTTTTTGCCTATTCCCTACCCCGGGGCATTTTTTGAGGGCAGGTGTCATTTACAGCCCTGCAGGCCTTGTGACTATTAAGGAACCAGTAGCACTGGGTTAAAAGCTGCTGTTGTGCGAAACAGCCACAAGGTGGCAGCATTATTACTTTCTCGACTCTTGTTACTAGGGCAACAGTCTTCCTGGAGGTAGTGTTGCGAGGTTGTAAATTAGAGTGGATTGTGCTGGGGCAAGCTCTCAGAAGGTTATGTCTCCTTACTTATGTTTGTTTTTTAAATTTAATTTATATTTCTTATCGGAATAAATTTGATTAGAGTGTTGTGATTGTCTGGCTGTACAGAATCTGCTCAATGATTCATACAAATGTCTGTTCATCTTCGGAGCCTGTTACCATGTATGTTATTACAAAATGTTGAGTAGACCTCGCTTGGTATTTGGTAGTTGTTTTGTCATTATATATTTTATATGTATTGGTGATTATATAATTCCTATAGTTTATATGTTATATGTTTATAGACATTTAACATACATTAGTATATGTATGTTAGCCCCATAATCCTAATTTATCCATCCTCCCACCTTTCATTTTGGTTAACCATTAGTTTGTTTTATAAGTCTGTGAGTGTCTTTTTCTTTGGAAATATGTTCATTGGTAGCAATCTTAGGATAACATGTATAAACGATACCATAGGATATTTGTCATTTCCTTTTGACTTACTTAACCTAATATGATTACTTCTAGGCTCATCTGTACTCCTGACGATGGCACTGTTCCTTTTTTTTCCCGAGGCTACTATTCCATTCGGTACGTATACCGATCCTTCTTTGTCCATTTATCTGTTGATGGACATTTTGTTGGCTTGCCTGTCTTGGTTATTGAAAATATGGCTGCAGTGCATGTTTTCCTGTCTGTGCCTTTCCGATTCTGGTCTTCTTAGGGTATAGGCCCATTAGGGGATCAGCAACAACATATGGTAGCTCAGTTTTTACCTTTTAAATGCAGCTCCATTCTGTTCTCATGATTAGCTGTTACCAGTTTACATCCAACCAACAGCATAGTGGGTATGCCTTTCTCCACTAACCCGTCAGCATTCATTGTTTGTAGACGTTTTATGGATGCCATTTTGAATGCTGGGTGGCGAACTCTTTTTGTAGTTTGGATTTCCATCGAACCAATAATTTCTGATATTGAGCTTTTGTCCATGTTCTTCTGTTTTTTTTAAATAACAGAGTGAGTAACACTTACCTCTTCAAACTCTTTTCTTGAAAAATTTTCCGTGTTGTGTACTTTTTTGGCCATTCCCAACCCCAGGATATTTTTTGAGGGCATGAGTCATTTACAGCCCTGGAGTCCTTGTGAATATTAGTGACCATTAGCAGTAGATTGAAAGCTGCTGTTTGAGGAAATGGCCTTAGGGTGGCAGGATTTCTACGTTGCCAACTCTGCTTGCTAGGGAAACAGAACCTTGCTGCATGTTGTGCTTTTTGGTGGCAGATTAGAGTGGAATGTGCCCAGACAAACCCCCGTAAGGTTTAGCCTCCTTAATTCTTGTTTGTGTCTTTAAGTTGTAGTTGTTATCAGAGGAAATTTGATTGAAATATTTGATTGAATTTGTTCTGGGTGAACAGAATCTTGTTCATTCACACATATAAGTATATCTATTGATCTTTGGGTCCTTTTCCATGTAGGTTATTAGAGAGTGTTGAGTAGACCACTCTTGGTATTCCATAGGTTTTTGGGGATGATATATTTTATATGTATTAGTATATGTTTGTTAACCCCAATATCCTAATTTATCCATTCCTCACAGCTTTTCTTTGGCTTAACCATAAGTGTGTCTTCTCAATGTGACATTGTCTTTCTCTGTGGAAATATGTTCAATTTAGGAATTTTCAGATGACATAAGTGATATCCTAGGACATTTGTGTCTCGCATTCTGACTTACTTCACGTTGTGTGATTATCTCTAGGCTCATCTGTGGTGCTGCCTATGCCATTCTTTTATTTTTTTCTTCATGACTAATATTCCAATGTGTCCATATACCATTTCTTCTTTGTCCATTCATTTGTTTATGGACCTTTTTTTGCTTCCATGTCTTGGCTACTTCAATATTGCTGCAGTGCACATTTGTCTGCCTCTGTCTTTCCGATTCTTTTGGTCTTAGGTTAGAGGCCCAAAAGGTACGCTGCCGCATCGTATGGTAGCTCAATTTTTTCCTTTTAAAGCAGCTCCGTTCAGTTTTCGTTAGTGCTGATACCAGTTTACATCCCACCAGCAGCTAGAAGGTACACAGTTCTCTAAAACCCCTTCAGCGTTTATAGTGTGTAGACTTTTTGCTGATGGTCATTTGACTGGTGTGAGCTGAAACCATTCTGGAGGTTGGATTTGCATGTGGCTACTAATTCCTTATACTGAGCTTTAGGCATGTCCTGCTTTTTCTTTTCCTTTTTTTTTCTTAAAGAGTGAGTACAACTTCCCTCTTCATATTGCCTTCTTGACAAATTTGTCATGTGTTGAATTTTCTTGCCTATTGCCTACCCCAGGGCATTTTTGGAGGGCAGGTGTCATTTGCAGCCCTGCAGGCCTTGTGACTATTAAGCAACCATTAGCACTGGGTTTAAAGCTGCTGTTGTGGGAAACAGCCACAAGGCGGCAACATTATTACGTTCCCAACTGTTGTTACTAGGGCAACAGTGTCTTCCTGGAGGTAGTGTTGCGAGGTCGTAATTTAGAGTGGAATGTGCTGGGGCAAGCCCTCAGAAGGTTGTGTCTCCTTACTTATGTTTGTGTTTAAAATTTAATTTATATTTCTTACCGGAGTAAATTTGATTAGAGTGTTGTGATTGTCTGGCTGTACAGAATCTGCTCAATGATACATACATATGTCTGTTCATCTTCGGATCCGGTTACCATGTATGTTATTACAGAATGTTGAGTAGACCTCACTTGGTATTTGATAGGTGTTTTGTCATTATATATTTTATATGTATTGGTGACTTAACAATTCATATAGTTTATATGTTATATGTTTATAGACATTTAACATATATTAGTGTATGTATATTAGCCCCATAATCCTAATTTATCCATCCTCCCACCTTTCATTTTGGTTAACCATTAGTTTGTTTTATAAGTCTGTGAGTGTCTTTTTCTTTGGAAATATGTTCATTGGTAGCAATCTTAGGATAACATGTATAAACGATACCATAGGATATTTGTCATTCCCTTTTGATTTACTTAACCCAGTATGATTACTTCTAGGCTCACCTGCACTACTGAAAACGGCACTGTTCATTTTCTTCCCGAGGCTACTATTCCATTGGGCACGTATACCGCTTCTTCTTTGTCCATTTATCTGTTGATGGACATTTTGTTTGCTTGCCTGTCTTGGCTATTGTAAATATGGCTGCAGTGCAGGTTTTCCTGTCTCTGCCTTTCCGATTCTGGTCTTCTTAGGGTATAGGCCCATTAGGGGCTCAGCTGCAAGATATGGTAGCTCAGTTTTTACCTTTTAAATGCAGCTCCATTCTGTTCTCATGATTAGCTGTTAACAGTTTACATCCAGCCAACAGCATAGTGGGTATGCCTTTCTCCACTAACCTGTCAGCATTCATTGTTTGTAGACTTTTTACGGATGGCATTTTGAATACTGGGTGGCGAAATCTTTTTGTAGTTTGGATTTGCATCCAACCAATAATTCCTGATATTGAGCCTTTATCCATGTTCTTCTTTTTTTAAAATAACAGAGTGAGGAACACTTACCTCTTCAAACTGTTTTATTGTAAAGTCTTCCTTGTTGTGAAATTTTTTGGCTATTCCCAACCCCAGGACATTTTTTGAGGGCATGAGTCATTTACAGCCCTGCAGTCCTTGTGAATATTAGTGACCATTAGCAGTAGATTGAAAGCTGCTGTTTGAGGAAACGGCCTTAGGGTGGCAGCATTTCTAAGTTGTTAACTCTGCTTGCTTGGGAAACAGAACCCTGCTGCAAGTTGTGCTTTTTGGTTGCAGATTAGAGTGGAATGTGCCAGGAGAAACCCCCGTAAGGTTTAGCCTCCTTAATTCTTGTTTGTGACTTTAGGTTGTAGTTTTTATCAGAGGAAATTTGATTGAAAAATGTCTTTTGTTCTGGGTGAAAAGAATCTTGTTCATTTACACATATACATATATCTATTGATCTTTGGGTCCTTTTCCATGTCGGTTATTACATAGTTTTGAGTTGACCACTCTTGGTATTCCATAGGTCTTTGGGGATGATATATTTTATATGTATTAGTATATGTTTGTTAACCCCAATATCCTAATTTATCCATTCCTCACACCTTTTCTTTGGCTTAACCATAAGTGTGTCTTCTCAATGTGAGATTGTCTTTCTCTGTGGAAATATGTTCATTTTTATGAATTTTCAGATGACATAAGTGATATCCTAGGACATTTGTGTCTCGCATTCTGACTTACTTCACGTTGTGTGATTATCCCTAGGCTCATCTGTGGTGCTGCCTATGCCATTCTTTTCTTTTTTTTCGTGACTCATATTCCAATGTGTCCATATACCACTTCTTCTTTGTCCATTCATTTGTTTATGGACCATCTTTTTGCTTCCATGTCTTGGCTAGTTCAATATTGCTGCAGTGCACATTTGCCTGCCTCTGTCTTTCCGATTCTGGTGGTCTTAGGTTATATGTCCAAAAGGTGCACTGCCGCATCATATGGTAGCTCAATTTTTTCTTTTAAAGCAGCTCCATTCAGTTTGCATTAGTTCTGATACCACTTTACATCCCACCAGCAGCTAGAAGGTACACAGTTCTCTAAAACCCTTTCAGCATTTATAGTTTGTAGACTTTTTGCTGATGGTCATTTGACTGGTGTGAGCTGAAACCATTCTGGAGGTTGCATTTGCATGTGGCTACTAATTCCTTATACTGAGCTTTAGGCACGTTCTGTTTCTTCTTTTCCTTTCTTTACTTAACGAGTAAGTACAACTTCCCTCCTCATATTGACTTCTTGACAAATTTGTCATGTGTTGAATTTTCTTGCCTATTCCCTACCCCGGGGCATTTTTTGAGGGCAGGTGTCATTTACAGCCCTGCAGGCCTTGTGACTATTAAGGAACCATTGGCACTGGGTTAAAAGCTGCTGTTGTGCGAAACAGCCACGAGGTGGCAGCATTATTACGTTCTCGACTCTTGTTACTAGGGCAACAGTCTTCCTGGAGGTAGTGTTGCGAGGTTGTAAATTAGAGTGGATTGTGCTGGGGCAAGCCCTCAGAAGGTTATGTCTCCTTACTTATGTTTGTTTTTTAAATTTAATTTATATTTCTTATCGGAATAAATTTGATTAGAGTGTTGTGATTGTCTGGCTGTACAGAATCTGCTCAATGATTCATACAAATGTCTGTTCATCTTCGGAGCCTGTTACCATGTATGTTATTACAGAATGTTGAGTAGACCTCGCTTGGTATTTGGTAGTTGTTTTGTCATTATATATTTTATATGTATTGGTGATTATATAATTCCTATAGTTTATATGTTATATGTTTATGGACATTTAACATACATTAGTATATGTATGTTAGCCCCATAATCCTAATTTATCCATCCTCCCACCTTTCATTTTGGTTAACCATTAGTTTGTTTTATAAGTCTGTGAGTGTCTTTTTCTTTGGAAATATGTTCATTGGTAGCAATCTTAGGATAACATGTATAAACGATACCATAGGATATTTGTCATTCCCTTTTGACTTACTTAACCCAATATGATTACTTCTAGGCTCATCTGTACTCCTGAAGATGGCACTGTTCCTTTTTTTTCCCGAGGCTACTATTCCATTCGGTACGTATACCGCTTCTTCTTTGTCCATTTATCTGTTGATGGACATTTTGTTGGCTTGCCTGTCTTGGTTATTGAAAATATGGCTGCAGTGCATGTTTTCCTGTCTGTGCCTTTCCGATTCTGGTCTTCTTAGGGTATGGGCCCATTAGGGGATCAGCAACAACATATGGTAGCTCAGTTTTTACCTTTTAAATGCAGCTCCATTCTGTTCTCATGATTAGCTGTTACCAGTTTACATCCAACCAACAGCATAGTGGGTATGCCTTTCTCCACTAACCCGTCAGCATTCATTGTTTGTAGACGTTTTATGGATGGCATTTTGAATGCTGGGTGGGGAACTCTTTTTGTAGTTTGGATTTCCATCGAACCAATAATTTCTGATATTGAGCTTTTGTCCATGTTCTTCTTTTTTTTTTAAATAACAGAGTGAGTAACACTTACCTCTTCAAACTCTTTTCTTGAAAAAGTTTCCGTGTTGTGTACTTTTTTGGCCATTCCCAACCCCAGGATATTTTTTGAGGGCATGAGTCATTTACAGCCCTGCATTCCTTGTGAATATTAGTGACCATTAGCAGTAGATTGAAAGCTGCTGTTTGAGGAAATGGCCTTAGGGTGGCAGGATTTCTACGTTGCCAACTCTGCTTGCTAGGGAAACAGAACCTTACTGCATGTTGTGCTTTTTGGTGGCAGATTAGAGTGGAATGTGCCCAGACAAACCCCCGTAAGGTTTAGCCTCCTTAATTCTTGTTTGTGTCTTTAAGTTGTAGTTGTTATCAGAGGAAATTTGATTGAAATATTTGATTGAATTTGTTCTGGGTGAACAGAATCTTGTTCATTCACACATATAAGTATATCTATTGATCTTTGGGTCCTTTTCCATGTAGGTTATTACAGAGTGTTGAGTAGACCACTCTTGGTATTCCATAGGTTTTTGGGGATGATATATTTTATATGTATTAGTATATGTTTGTTAACCCCAATATCCTAATTTATCCATTCCTCACACCTTTTCTTTGGCTTAACCATAAGTGTGTCTTCTCAATGTGACATTGTCTTTCTCTGTGGAAATATGTTCAATTTAGGAATTTTCAGATGACATAAGTGATATCCTAGGACATTTGTGTCTCGCATTCTGACTTACTTCACGTTGTGTGATTATCTCTAGGCTCATCTGTGGTGCTGCCTATGCCATTCTTTTATTTTTTTTTTTCATGACTAATATTCCAATGTGTCCATATACCATTTCTTCTTTGTCCATTCATTTGTTTATGGACCTTTTTTTGCTTCCATGTCTTGGCTACTTCAATATTGCTGCAGTGCACATTTGTCTGCCTCTGTCTTTCTGATTCTTTTGGTCTTAGGTTAGAGGCCCAAAAGGTACGCTGCCGCATCGTATGGTAGCTCAATTTTTTCCTTTTAAAGCAGCTCCGTTCAGTTTTCGTTAGTGCTGATACCACTTTACATCCCACCAGCAGCTAGAAGGTACACAGTTCTCTAAAACCCCTTCAGCGTTTCTAGTTTGTAGACTTTTTGCTGATGGTCATTTGACTGGTGTGAGCTGAAACCATTCTGGAGGTTGGATTTGCATGTGGCTACTAATTCCTTATACTGAGCTTTAGGCATGTCCTGCTTTTTCTTTTCTTTTCTTTTCTTAAAGAGTGAGTACAACTTCCCTCTTCATATTGCCTTCTTGACAAATTTGTCATGTTTTGAATTTTCTAGCTTATTCCCTACCCCAGGGCATTTTTGGAGGGCAGGTGTCATTTACAGCCCTGCAGGCCTTGTGACTATTAAGCAACCATTAGCACTGCGTTTAAAGCTGCTGTTGTGGGAAACAGCCACAAGGCGGCAACATTATTACGTTCCCAACTGTTGTTACTAGGGCAACAGTGTCTTCCTGGAGGTAGTGTTGCGAGGTCGTAATTTAGAGTGGAATGTGCTGGGGCAAGCCCTCAGAAGGTTGTGTCTCCTTACTTATGTTTGTGTTTAAAATTTAATTTATATTTCTTACCGGAGTAAATTTGATTAGAGTGTTGTGATTGTCTGGCTGTACAGAATCTGCTCAATGATACATACATATGTCTGTTCATCTTCGGATCCGGTTACCATGTATGTTATTACAGAATGTTGAGTAGACCTCACTTGGTATTTGATAGGTGTTTTGTCATTATATATTTTATATGTATTGGTGACTTAACAATTCATATAGTTTATATGTTATATGTTTATAGACATTTAACATATATTAGTGTATGTATATTAGCCCCATAATCCTAATTTATCCATCCTCCCACCTTTCATTTTGGTTAACCATTAGTTTGTTTTATAAGTCTGTGAGTGTCTTTTTCTTTGGAAATATGTTCATTGGTAGCAATCTTAGGATAACATGTATAAACGATAACATAGGATATTTGTCATTCCCTTTTGATTTACTTAACCCAATATGATTACTTCTAGGCTCATCTGCACTACTGAAAACGGCACTGTTCATTTTCTTTCCGAGGCTACTATTCCATTGGGCACGTATACCGCTTCTTCTTTGTCCAGTTATCTGTTGATGGACATTTTGTTTGCTTGCCTGTCTTGGCTATTGTAAATATGGCTGCTGTGCAGGTTTTCCTGTCTCTGCCTTTCCGATTCTGGTCTTCTTAGGGTATAGGCCCATTAGGGGCTCAGCTGCAAGATATGGTAGCTCAGTTTTTACCTTTTAAATGCAGCTCCATTCTGTTCTCATGATTAGCTGTTAACAGTTTACATCCAGCCAACAGCATAGTGGGTATGCCTTTCTCCACTAACCCGTCAGCATTCATTGTTTGTAGACTTTTTACGGATGGCATTTTGAATACTGGGTGGCGAAATCTTTTTGTAGTATGGATTTGCAACCAACCAATAATTCCTGATATTGAGCCTTTATCCATGTTCTTCTTTTTTTAAAATAACAGAGTGAGGAACACTTACCTCTTCAAACTGTTTTATTGTAAAGTCTTCCTTGTTGTGAAATTTTTTGGCTATTCCCAACCCCAGGACATTTTTTGAGGGCATGAGTCATTTACAGCCCTGCAGTCCTTGTGAATATTAGTGACCATTAGCAGTAGATTGAAAGCTGCTGTTTGAGGAAACGGCCTTAGGGTGGCAGCATTTCTAAGTTGTTAACTCTGCTTGCTTGGGAAACAGAACCCTGCTGCAAGTTGTGCTTTTTGGTTGCAGATTAGAGTGGAATGTGCCAGGAGAAACCCCCGTAAGGTTTAGCCTCCTTAATTCTTGTTTGTGACTTTAGGTTGTAGTTTTTATCAGAGGAAATTTGATTGAAAAATGTCTTTTGTTCTGGGTGAAAAGAATCTTGTTCATTTACACATATACATATATCTATTGATCTTTGGGTCCTTTTCCATGTCGGTTATTACATAGTTTTGAGTTGACCACTCTTGGTATTCCATAGGTCTTTGGGGATGATATATTTTATATGTATTAGTATATGTTTGTTAACCCCAATATCCTAATTTATCCATTCCTCACACCTTTTCTTTGGCTTAACCATAAGTGTGTCTTCTCAATGTGAGATTGTCTTTCTCTGTGGAAATATGTTCATTTTTATGAATTTTCAGATGACATAAGTGATATCCTAGGACATTTGTGTCTCGCATTCTGACTTACTTCACGTTGTGTGATTATCCCTAGGCTCATCTGTGGTGCTGCCTATGCCATTCTTTTCTTTTTTTTCGTGACTCATATTCCAATGTGTCCATATACCACTTCTTCTTTGTCCATTCATTTGTTTATGGACCTTCTTTTTGCTTCCATGTCTTGGCTAGTTCAATATTGCTGCAGTGCACATTTGCCTGCCTCTGTCTTTCCGATTCTGGTGGTCTTAGGTTATATGTCCAAAAGGTGCACTGCCGCATCATATGGTAGCTCAATTTTTTCTTTTAAAGCAGCTCCATTCAGTTTGCATTAGTTCTGATACCACTTTACATCCCACCAGCAGCTAGAAGGTACACAGTTCTCTAAAACCCTTTCAGCATTTATAGTTTGTAGACTTTTTGCTGATGGTCATTTGACTGGTGTGAGCTGAAACCATTCTGGAGGTTGCATTTGCATGTGGCTACTAATTCCTTATACTGAGCTTTAGGCACGTTCTGTTTCTTCTTTTCCTTTCTTTACTTAACGAGTAAGTACAACTTCCCTCTTCGTATTGCCTTCTTGACAAATTTGTCATGTGTTGAATTTTCTTGCCTATTCCCTACCCCGGGGCATTTTTTGAGGGCAGGTGTCATTTACAGCCCTGCAGGCCTTGTGACTATTAAGGAACCAGTAGCACTGGGTTAAAAGCTGCTGTTGTGCGAAACAGCCACGAGGTGGCAGCATTATTACGTTCTCGACTCTTGTTACTAGGGCAACAGTCTTCCTGGAGGTAGTGTTGCGAGGTTGTAAATTAGAGTGGATTGTGCTGGGGCAAGCCCTCAGAAGGTTATGTCTCCTTACTTATGTTTGTTTTTTAAATTTAATTTATATTTCTTATCGGAATAAATTTGATTAGAGTGTTGTGATTGTCTGGCTGTACAGAATCTGCTCAATGATTCATACAAATGTCTGTTCATCTTCAGAGCCTGTTACCATGTATGTTATTACAGAATGTTGAGTAGACCTCGCTTGGTATTTGGTAGTTGTTTTGTCATTATATATTTTATATGTATTGGTGATTATATAATGCCTATAGTTTATATGTTATATGTTTATGGACATTTAACATACATTAGTATATGTATGTTAGCCCCATAATCCTAATTTATCCATCCTCCCACCTTTCATTTTGGTTAACCATTAGTTTGTTTTATAAGTCTGTGAGTGTCTTTTTCCTTGGAAATATGTTCATTGGTAGCAATCTTAGGATAACATGTATAAACGATACCATAGGATATTTGTCATTCCCTTTTGACTTACTTAACCCAATATGATTACTTCTAGGCTCATCTGTACTCCTGAAGATGGCACTGTTCCTTTTTTTTCCCGAGGCTACTATTCCATTCGGTACGTATACCGCTTCTTCTTTGTCCATTTATCTGTTGATGGACATTTTGTTGGCTTGCCTGTCTTGGTTATTGAAAATATGGCTGCAGTGCATGTTTTCCTGTCTGTGCCTTTCCGATTCTGGTCTTCTTAGGGTATGGGCCCATTAGGGGATCAGCAACAACATATGGTAGCTCAGTTTTTACCTTTTAAATGCAGCTCCATTCTGTTCTCATGATTAGCTGTTACCAGTTTACATCCAACCAACAGCATAGTGGGTATGCCTTTCTCCACTAACCCGTCAGCATTCATTGTTTGTAGACGTTTTATGGATGGCATTTTGAATGCTAGGTGGGGAACTCTTTTTGTAGTTTGGATTTCCATCGAACCAATAATTTCTGATATTGAGCTTTTGTCCATGTTCTTCTTTTTTTTTTAAATAACAGAGTGAGTAACACTTACCTCTTCAAACTCGTTTCTTGAAAAATTTTCCGTGTTGTGTACTTTTTTGGCCATTCCCAACCCCAGGATATTTTTTGAGGGCATGAGTCATTTACAGCCCTGCAGTCCTTGTGAATATTAGTGACCATTAGCAGTAGATTGAAAGCTGCTGTTTGAGGAAATGGCCTTAGGGTGGCAGGATTTCTACGTTGCCAACTCTGCTTGCTAGGGAAACAGAACCTTGCTGCATGTTGTGCTTTTTGGTGGCAGATTAGAGTGGAATGTGCCCAGACAAACCCCCGTAAGGTTTAGCCTCCTTAATTCTTGTTTGTGTCTTTAAGTTGTAGTTGTTATCAGAGGAAATTTGATTGAAATATTTGATTGAATTTGTTCTGGGTGAACAGAATCTTGTTCATTCACACATATAAGTATATCTATTGATCTTTGGGTCCTTTTCCATGTAGGTTATTACAGAGTGTTGAGTAGACCACTCTTGGTATTCCATAGGTTTTTGGGGATGATATATTTTATATGTATTAGTATATGTTTGTTAACCCCAATATCCTAATTTATCCATTCCTCACAGCTTTTCTTTGGCTTAACCATAAGTGTGTCTTCTCAATGTGACATTGTCTTTCTCTGTGGAAATATGTTCAATTTAGGAATTTTCAGATGACATAAGTGATATCCTAGGACATTTGTGTCTCGCATTCTGACTTACTTCACGTTGTGTGATTATCTCTAGGCTCATCTGTGGTGCTGCCTATGCCATTCTTTTATTTTTTTCTTCATGACTAATATTCCAATGTGTCCATATACCATTTCTTCTTTGTCCATTCATTTGTTTATGGACCTTTTTTTGCTTCCATGTCTTGGCTACTTCAATATTGCTGCAGTGCACATTTGTCTAGCTCTGTCTTTCCGATTCTTTTGGTCTTAGGTTAGAGGCCCAAAAGGTACGCTGCCGCATCGTATGGTAGCTCAATTTTTTCCTTTTAAAGCAGCTCCGTTCAGTTTTCGTTAGTGCTGATACCACTTTACATCCCACCAGCAGCTAGAAGGTACACAGTTCTCTAAAACCCCTTCAGCGTTTCTAGTTTGTAGACTTTTTGCTGATGGTCATTTGACTGGTGTGAGCTGAAACCATTCTGGAGCTTGGATTTGCATGTGGCTACTAATTCCTTATACTGAGCTTTAGGCATGTCCTGCTTTTTCTTTTCCTTTTTTTTCTTAAAGAGTGAGTACAACTTCCCTCTTCATATTGCCTTCTTGACAAATTTGTCATGTGTTGAATTTTCTTGCCTATTCCCTACCCCAGGGCATTTTTGGAGGGCAGGTGTCATTTGCAGCCCTGCAGGCCTTGTGACTATTAAGCAACCATTAGCACTGGTTTTAAAGCTGCTGTTGTGGGAAACAGCCACAAGGCGGCAACATTATTACGTTCCCAACTGTTGTTACTAGGGCAACAGTGTCTTCCTGGAGGTAGTGTTGCGAGGTCGTAATTTAGAGTGGAATGTGCTGGGGCAAGCCCTCAGAAGGTTGTGTCTCCTTACTTATGTTTGTGTTTAAAATTTAATTTATATTTCTTACCGGAGTAAATTTGATTAGAGTGTTGTGATTGTCTGGCTGCACAGAATCTGCTCAATGATACATACATATGTCTGTTCATCTTCGGATCCGGTTACCATGTATGTTATTACAGAATGTTGAGTAGACCTCACTTGGTATTTGATAGGTGTTTTGTCATTATATATTTTATATGTATTGGTGACTTAACAATTCATATAGTTTATATGTTATATGTTTATAGACATTTAACATATATTAGTGTATGTATATTAGCCCCATAATCCTAATTTATCCATCCTCCCACCTTTCATTTTGGTTAACCATTAGTTTGTTTTATAAGTCTGTGAGTGTCTTTTTCTTTGGAAATATGTTCATTGGTAGCAATCTTAGGATAACATGTATAAACGATACCATAGGATATTTGTCATTCCCTTTTGATTTACTTAACCCAGTATGATTACTTCTAGGCTCATCGGCACTACTGAAAACGGCACTGTTCATTTTCTTCCCGAGGCTACTATTCCATTGGGCACGTATACCGCTTCTTCTTTGTCCATTTATCTGTTGATGGACATTTTGTTTGCTTGCCTGTCTTGGCTATTGTAAATATGGCTGCAGTGCAGGTTTTCCTGTCTCTGCCTTTCCGATTCTGGTCTTCTTAGGGTATAGGCCCATTAGGGGCTCAGCTGCAAGATATGGTAGCTCAGTTTTTACCTTTTAAATGCAGCTCCATTCTGTTCTCATGATTAGCTGTTAACAGTTTACATCCAGCCAACAGCATAGTGGGTATGCCTTTCTCCACTAACCTGTCAGCATTCATTGTTTGTAGACTTTTTACGGATGGCATTTTGAATACTGGGTGGCGAAATCTTTTTGTAGTTTGGATTTGCATCCAACCAATAATTCCTGATATTGAGCCTTTATCCATGTTCTTCTTTTTTTAAAATAACAGAGTGAGGAACACTTACCTCTTCAAACTGTTTTATTGTAAAGTCTTCCTTGTTGTGAAATTTTTTGGCTATTCCCAACCCCAGGACATTTTTGAGGGCATGAGTCATTTACAGCCCTGCAGTCCTTGTGAATATTAGTGACCATTAGCAGTAGATTGAAAGCTGCTGTTTGAGGAAACGGCCTTAGGGTGGCAGCATTTCTAAGTTGTTAACTCTGCTTGCTTGGGAAACAGAACCCTGCTGCAAGTTGTGCTTTTTGGTTGCAGATTAGAGTGGAATGTGCCAGGAGAAACCCCCGTAAGGTTTAGCCTCCTTAATTCTTGTTTGTGACTTTAGGTTGTAGTTTTTATCAGAGGAAATTTGATTGAAAAATGTCTTTTGTTCTGGGTGAAAAGAATCTTGTTCATTTACACATATACATATATCTATTGATCTTTGGGTCCTTTTCCATGTCGGTTATTACATAGTTTTGAGTTGACCACTCTTGGTATTCCATAGGTCTTTGGGGATGATATATTTTATATGTATTAGTATATGTTTGTTAACCCCAATATCCTAATTTATCCATTCCTCACACCTTTTCTTTGGCTTAACCATAAGTGTGTCTTCTCAATGTGAGATTGTCTTTCTCTGTGGAAATATGTTCATTTTTATGAATTTTCAGATGACATAAGTGATATCCTAGGACATTTGTGTCTCGCATTCTGACTTACTTCACGTTGTGTGATTATCCCTAGGCTCATCTGTGGTGCTGCCTATGCCATTCTTTTCTTTTTTTTCGTGACTCATATTCCAATGTGTCCATATACCACTTCTTCTTTGTCCATTCATTTGTTTATGGACCATCTTTTTGCTTCCATGTCTTGGCTAGTTCAATATTGCTGCAGTGCACATTTGCCTGCCTCTGTCTTTCCGATTCTGGTGGTCTTAGGTTATATGTCCAAAAGGTGCACTGCCGCATCATATGGTAGCTCAATTTTTTCTTTTAAAGCAGCTCCGTTCAGTTTGCATTAGTTCTGATACCACTTTACATCCCACCAGCAGCTAGAAGGTACACAGTTCTCTAAAACCCTTTCAGCATTTATAGTTTGTAGACTTTTTGCTGATGGTCATTTGACTGGTGTGAGCTGAAACCATTCTGGAGGTTGCATTTGCATGTGGCTACTAATTCCTTATACTGAGCTTTAGGCACGTTCTGTTTCTTCTTTTCCTTTCTTTACTTAACGAGTAAGTACAACTTCCCTCCTCATATTGACTTCTTGACAAATTTGTCATGTGTTGAATTTTCTTGCCTATTCCCTACCCCGGGGCATTTTTTGAGGGCAGGTGTCATTTACAGCCCTGCAGGCCTTGTGACTATTAAGGAACCATTGGCACTGGGTTAAAAGCTGCTGTTGTGCGAAACAGCCACGAGGTGGCAGCATTATTACGTTCTCGACTCTTGTTACTAGGGCAACAGTCTTCCTGGAGGTAGTGTTGCGAGGTTGTAAATTAGAGTGGATTGTGCTGGGGCAAGCCCTCAGAAGGTTATGTCTCCTTACTTATGTTTGTTTTTTAAATTTAATTTATATTTCTTATCGGAATAAATTTGATTAGAGTGTTGTGATTGTCTGGCTGTACAGAATCTGCTCAATGATTCATACAAATGTCTGTTCATCTTCGGAGCCTGTTACCATGTATGTTATTACAGAATGTTGAGTAGACCTCGCTTGGTATTTGGTAGTTGTTTTGTCATTATATATTTTATATGTATTGGTGATTATATAATTCCTATAGTTTATATGTTATATGTTTATGGACATTTAACATACATTAGTATATGTATGTTAGCCCCATAATCCTAATTTATCCATCCTCCCACCTTTCATTTTGGTTAACCATTAGTTTGTTTTATAAGTCTGTGAGTGTCTTTTTCTTTGGAAATATGTTCATTGGTAGCAATCTTAGGATAACATGTATAAACGATACCATAGGATATTTGTCATTCCCTTTTGACTTACTTAACCCAATATGATTACTTCTAGGCTCATCTGTACTCCTGAAGATGGCACTGTTCCTTTTTTTTCCCGAGGCTACTATTCCATTCGGTACGTATACCGCTTCTTCTTTGTCCATTTATCTGTTGATGGACATTTTGTTGGCTTGCCTGTCTTGGTTATTGAAAATATGGCTGCAGTGCATGTTTTCCTGTCTGTGCCTTTCCGATTCTGGTCTTCTTAGGGTATAGGCCCATTAGGGGATCAGCAACAACATATGGTAGCTCAGTTTTTACCTTTTAAATGCAGCTCCATTCTGTTCTCATGATTAGCTGTTACCAGTTTACATCCAACCAACAGCATAGTGGGTATGCCTTTCTCCACTAACCCGTCAGCATTCATTGTTTGTAGACGTTTTATGGATGGCATTTTGAATGCTGGGTGGGGAACTCTTTTTGTAGTTTGGATTTCCATCGAACCAATAATTTCTGATATTGAGCTTTTGTCCATGTTCTTCTTTTTTTTTTAAATAACAGAGTGAGTAACACTTACCTCTTCAAACTCTTTTCTTGAAAAAGTTTCCGTGTTGTGTACTTTTTTGGCCATTCCCAACCCCAGGATATTTTTTGAGGGCATGAGTCATTTACAGCCCTGCAGTCCTTGTGAATATTAGTGACCATTAGCAGTAGATTGAAAGCTGCTGTTTGAGGAAATGGCCTTAGGGTGGCAGGATTTCTACGTTGCCAACTCTGCTTGCTAGGGAAACAGAACCTTACTGCATGTTGTGCTTTTTGGTGGCAGATTAGAGTGGAATGTGCCCAGACAAACCCCCGTAAGGTTTAGCCTCCTTAATTCTTGTTTGTGTCTTTAAGTTGTAGTTGTTATCAGAGGAAATTTGATTGAAATATTTGATTGAATTTGTTCTGGGTGAACAGAATCTTGTTCATTCACACATATAAGTATATCTATTGATCTTTGGGTCCTTTTCCATGTAGGTTATTACAGAGTGTTGAGTAGACCACTCTTGGTATTCCATAGGTTTTTGGGGATGATATATTTTATATGTATTAGTATATGTTTGTTAACCCCAATATCCTAATTTATCCATTCCTCACAGCTTTTCTTTGGCTTAACCATAAGTGTGTCTTCTCAATGTGACATTGTCTTTCTCTGTGGAAATATGTTCAATTTAGGAATTTTCAGATGACATAAGTGATATCCTAGGACATTTGTGTCTCGCATTCTGACTTACTTCACGTTGTGTGATTATCTCTAGGCTCATCTGTGGTGCTGCCTATGCCATTCTTTTATTTTTTTCTTCATGACTAATATTCCAATGTGTCCATATACCATTTCTTCTTTGTCCATTCATTTGTTTATGGACCTTTTTTTGCTTCCATGTCTTGGCTACTTCAATATTGCTGCAGTGCACATTTGTCTGCCTCTGTCTTTCTGATTCTTTTAGTCTTAGGTTAGAGGCCCAAAAGGTACGCTGCCGCATCGTATGGTAGCTCAATTTTTTCCTTTTAAAGCAGCTCCGTTCAGTTTTCGTTAGTGCTGATACCACTTTACATCCCACCAGCAGCTAGAAGGTACACAGTTCTCTAAAACCCCTTCAGCGTTTCTAGTTTGTAGACTTTTTGCTGATGGTCATTTGACTGGTGTGAGCTGAAACCATTCTGGAGGTTGGATTTGCATGTGGCTACTAATTCCTTATACTGAGCTTTAGGCATGTCCTGCTTTTTCTTTTCTTTTCTTTTCTTAAAGAGTGAGTACAACTTCCCTCTTCATATTGCCTTCTTGACAAATTTGTCATGTGTTGAATTTTCTAGCTTATTCCCTACCCCAGGGCATTTTTGGAGGGCAGGTGTCATTTACAGCCCTGCAGGCCTTGTGACTATTAAGCAACCATTAGCACTGCGTTTAAAGCTGCTGTTGTGGGAAACAGCCACAAGGCGGCAACATTATTACGTTCCCAACTGTTGTTACTAGGGCAACAGTGTCTTCCTGGAGGTAGTGTTGCGAGGTCGTAATTTAGAGTGGAATGTGCTGGGGCAAGCCCTCAGAAGGTTGTGTCTCCTTACTTATGTTTGTGTTTAAAATTTAATTTATATTTCTTACCGGAGTAAATTTGATTAGAGTGTTGTGATTGTCTGGCTGTACAGAATCTGCTCAATGATACATACATATGTCTGTTCATCTTCGGATCCGGTTACCATGTATGTTATTACAGAATGTTGAGTAGACCTCACTTGGTATTTGATAGTTGTTTTGTCATTATATATTTTATATGTATTGGTGACTTAACAATTCATATAGTTTATATGTTATATGTTTATAGACATTTAACATATATTAGTGTATGTATATTAGCCCCATAATCCTAATTTATCCATCCTCCCACCTTTCATTTTGGTTAACCATTAGTTTGTTTTATAAGTCTGTGAGTGTCTTTTTCTTTGGAAATATGTTCATTGATAGCAATCTTAGGATAACATGTATAAACGATAACATAGGATATTTGTCATTACCTTTTGATTTACTTAACCCAATATGATTACTTCTAGGCTCATCTGCACTACTGAAAACGGCACTGTTCATTTTCTTTCCGAGGCTACTATTCCATTGGGCACGTATACCGCTTCTTCTTTGTCCAGTTATCTGTTGATGGACATTTTGTTTGCTTGCCTGTCTTGGCTATTGTAAATATGGCTGCTGTGCAGGTTTTCCTGTCTCTGCCTTTCCGATTCTGGTCTTCTTAGGGTATAGGCCCATTAGGGGCTCAGCTGCAAGATATGGTAGCTCAGTTTTTACCTTTTAAATGCAGCTCCATTCTGTTCTCATGATTAGCTGTTAACAGTTTACATCCAGCCAACAGCATAGTGGGTATGCCTTTCTCCACTAACCCGTCAGCATTCATTGTTTGTAGACTTTTTACGGATGGCATTTTGAATACTGGGTGGCGAAATCTTTTTGTAGTATGGATTTGCATCCAACCAATAATTCCTGATATTGAGCCTTTATCCATGTTCTTCTTTTTTTAAAATAACAGAGTGAGGAACACTTACCTCTTCAAACTGTTTTATTGTAAAGTCTTCCTTGTTGTGAAATTTTTTGGCTATTCCCAACCCCAGGACATTTTTTGAGGGCATGAGTCATTTACAGCCCTGCAGTCCTTGTGAATATTAGTGACCATTAGCAGTAGATTGAAAGCTGCTGTTTGAGGAAACGGCCTTAGGGTGGCAGCATTTCTAAGTTGTTAACTCTGCTTGCTTGGGAAACAGAACCCTGCTGCAAGTTGTGCTTTTTGGTTGCAGATTAGAGTGGAATGTGCCAGGAGAAACCCCCGTAAGGTTTAGCCTCCTTAATTCTTGTTTGTGACTTTAGGTTGTAGTTTTTATCAGAGGAAATTTGATTGAAAAATGTCTTTTGTTCTGGGTGAAAAGAATCTTGTTCATTTACACATATACATATATCTATTGATCTTTGGGTCCTTTTCCATGTCGGTTATTACATAGTTTTGAGTTGACCACTCTTGGTATTCCATAGGTCTTTGGGGATGATATATTTTATATGTATTAGTATATGTTTGTTAACCCCAATATCCTAATTTATCCATTCCTCACACCTTTTCTTTGGCTTAACCATAAGTGTGTCTTCTCAATGTGAGATTGTCTTTCTCTGTGGAAATATGTTCATTTTTATGAATTTTCAGATGACATAAGTGATATCCTAGGACATTTGTGTCTCGCATTCTTACTTACTTCACGTTGTGTGATTATCCCTAGGCTCATCTGTGGTGCTGCCTATGCCATTCTTTTCTTTTTTTTCGTGACTCATATTCCAATGTGTCCATATACCACTTCTTCTTTGTCCATTCATTTGTTTATGGACCTTCTTTTTGCTTCCATGTCTTGGCTAGTTCAATATTGCTGCAGTGCACATTTGCCTGCCTCTGTCTTTCCGATTCTGGTGGTCTTAGGTTATATGTCCAAAAGGTGCACTGCCGCATCATATGGTAGCTCAATTTTTTCTTTTAAAGCAGCTCCGTTCAGTTTTCATTAGTTCTGATACCACTTTACATCCCACCAGCAGCTAGAAGGTACACAGTTCTCTAAAACCCTTTCAGCATTTATAGTTTGTAGACTTTTTGCTGATGGTCATTTGACTGGTGTGAGCTGAAACCATTCTGGAGGTTGCATTTGCATGTGGCTACTAATTCCTTATACTGAGCTTTAGGCACGTTCTGTTTCTTCTTTTCCTTTCTTTACTTAACGAGTAAGTACAACTTCCCTCTTCATATTGCCTTCTTGACAAATTTGACATGTGTTGAATTTTCTTGCCTATTCCCTACCCCGGGGCATTTTTTGAGGGCAGGTGTCATTTACAGCCCTGCAGGCCTTGTGACTATTAAGGAACCAGTAGCACTGGGTTAAAAGCTGCTGTTGTGCGAAACAGCCACGAGGTGGCAGCATTATTACGTTCTCGACTCTTGTTACTAGGGCAACAGTCTTCCTGGAGGTAGTGTTGCGAGGTTGTAAATTAGAGTGGATTGTGCTGGGGCAAGCCCTCAGAAGGTTATGTCTCCTTACTTATGTTTGTTTTTTAAATTTAATTTATATTTCTTATCGGAATAAATTTGATTAGAGTGTTGTGATTGTCTGGCTGTACAGAAGCTGCTCAATGATTCATACAAATGTCTGTTCATCTTCAGAGCCTGTTACCATGTATGTTATTACAGAATGTTGAGTAGACCTCGCTTGGTATTTGGTAGTTGTTTTGTCATTATATATTTTATATGTATTGGTGATTATATAATGCCTATAGTTTATATGTTATATGTTTATGGACATTTAACATACATTAGTATATGTATGTTAGCCCCATAATCCTAATTTATCCATCCTCCCACCTTTCATTTTGGTTAACCATTAGTTTGTTTTATAAGTCTGTGAGTGTCTTTTTCCTTGGAAATATGTTCATTGGTAGCAATCTTAGGATAACATGTATAAACGATACCATAGGATATTTGTCATTCCCTTTTGACTTACTTAACCCAATATGATTACTTCTAGGCTCATCTGTACTCCTGAAGATGGCACTGTTCCTTTTTTTTCCCGAGGCTACTATTCCATTCGGTACGTATACCGCTTCTTCTTTGTCCATTTATCTGTTGATGGACATTTTGTTGGCTTGCCTGTCTTGGTTATTGAAAATATGGCTGCAGTGCATGTTTTCCTGTCTGTGCCTTTCCGATTCTGGTCTTCTTAGGGTATGGGCCCATTAGGGGATCAGCAACAACATATGGTAGCTCAGTTTTTACCTTTTAAATGCAGCTCCATTCTGTTCTCATGATTAGCTGTTACCAGTTTACATCCAACCAACAGCATAGTGGGTATGCCTTTCTCCACTAACCCGTCAGCATTCATTGTTTGTAGACGTTTTATGGATGGCATTTTGAATGCTGGGTGGGGAACTCTTTTTGTAGTTTGGATTTCCATCGAACCAATAATTTCTGATATTGAGCTTTTGTCCATGTTCTTCTTTTTTTTTTAAATAACAGAGTGAGTAACACTTACCTCTTCAAACTCGTTTCTTGAAAAATTTTCCGTGTTGTGTACTTTTTTGGCCATTCCCAACCCCAGGATATTTTTTGAGGGCATGAGTCATTTACAGCCCTGCAGTCCTTGTGAATATTAGTGACCATTAGCAGTAGATTGAAAGCTGCTGTTTGAGGAAATGGCCTTAGGGTGGCAGGATTTCTACGTTGCCAACTCTGCTTGCTAGGGAAACAGAACCTTGCTGCATGTTGTGCTTTTTGGTGGCAGATTAGAGTGGAATGTGCCCAGACAAACCCCCGTAAGGTTTAGCCTCCTTAATTCTTGTTTGTGTCTTTAAGTTGTAGTTGTTATCAGAGGAAATTTGATTGAAATATTTGATTGAATTTGTTCTGGGTGAACAGAATCTTGTTCATTCACACATATAAGTATATCTATTGATCTTTGGGTCCTTTTCCATGTAGGTTATTACAGAGTGTTGAGTAGACCACTCTTGGTATTCCATAGGTTTTTGGGGATGATATATTTTATATGTATTAGTATATGTTTGTTAACCCCAATATCCTAATTTATCCATTCCTCACAGCTTTTCTTTGGCTTAACCATAAGTGTGTCTTCTCAATGTGACATTGTCTTTCTCTGTGGAAATATGTTCAATTTAGGAATTTTCAGATGACATAAGTGATATCCTAGGACATTTGTGTCTCGCATTCTGACTTACTTCACGTTGTGTGATTATCTCTAGGCTCATCTGTGGTGCTGCCTATGCCATTCTTTTATTTTTTTCTTCATGACTAATATTCCAATGTGTCCATATACCATTTCTTCTTTGTCCATTCATTTGTTTATGGACCTTTTTTTGCTTCCATGTCTTGGCTACTTCAATATTGCTGCAGTGCACATTTGTCTGCCTCTGTCTTTCCGATTCTTTTGGTCTTAGGTTAGAGGCCCAAAAGGTACGCTGCCGCATCGTATGGTAGCTCAATTTTTTCCTTTTAAAGCAGCTCCGTTCAGTTTTCGTTAGTGCTGATACCACTTTACATCCCACCAGCAGCTAGAAGGTACACAGTTCTCTAAAACCCCTTCAGCGTTTCTAGTTTGTAGACTTTTTGCTGATGGTCATTTGACTGGTGTGAGCTGAAACCATTCTGGAGGTTGGATTTGCATGTGGCTACTAATTCCTTATACTGAGCTTTAGGCATGTCCTGCTTTTTCTTTTCCTTTTTTTTCTTAAAGAGTGAGTACAACTTCCCTCTTCATATTGCCTTCTTGACAAATTTGTCATGTGTTGAATTTTCTTGCCTATTCCCTACCCCAGGGCATTTTTGGAGGGCAGGTGTCATTTGCAGCCCTGCAGGCCTTGTGACTATTAAGCAACCATTAGCACTGGTTTTAAAGCTGCTGTTGTGGGAAACAGCCACAAGGCGGCAACATTATTACGTTCCCAACTGTTGTTACTAGGGCAACAGTGTCTTCCTGGAGGTAGTGTTGCGAGGTCGTAATTTAGAGTGGAATGTGCTGGGGCAAGCCCTCAGAAGGTTGTGTCTCCTTACTTATGTTTGTGTTTAAAATTTAATTTATATTTCTTACCGGAGTAAATTTGATTAGAGTGTTGTGATTGTCTGGCTGCACAGAATCTGCTCAATGATACATACATATGTCTGTTCATCTTCGGATCCGGTTACCATGTATGTTATTACAGAATGTTGAGTGTACCTCACTTGGTATTTGATAGGTGTTTTGTCATTATATATTTTATATGTATTGGTGACTTAACAATTCATATAGTTTATATGTTATATGTTTATAGACATTTAACATATATTAGTGTATGTATATTAGCCCCATAATCCTAATTTATCCATCCTCCCACCTTTCATTTTGGTTAACCATTAGTTTGTTTTATAAGTCTGTGAGTGTCTTTTTCTTTGGAAATATGTTCATTGGTAGCAATCTTAGGATAACATGTATAAACGGTAACATAGGATATTTGTCATTCCCTTTTGATTTACTTAACCCAATATGATTACTTCTAGGCTCATCTGCACTACTGAAAACGGCACTGTTCATTTTCTTCCCGAGGCTACTATTCCATTGGGCACGTATACCGCTTCTTCTTTGTCCATTTATCTGTTGATGGACATTTTGTTTGCTTGCCTGTCTTGGCTATTGTAAATATGGCTGCAGTGCAGGTTTTCCTGTCTCTGCCTTTCCGATTCTGGTCTTCTTAGGGTATAGGCCCATTAGGGGCTCAGCTGCAAGATATGGTAGCTCAGTTTTTACCTTTTAAATGCAGCTCCATTCTGTTCTCATGATTAGCTGTTAACAGTTTACATCCAGCCAACAGCATAGTGGGTATGCCTTTCTCCACTAACCCGTCAGCATTCATTGTTTGTAGACTTTTTAGGGATGGCATTTTGAATACTGGGTGGCGAAATCTTTTTGTAGTATGGGTTTGCATCCAACCAATAATTCCTGATATTGAGCCTTTATTCATGTTCTTCTTTTTTTAAAATAACAGAGTGAGGAACACTTACCTCTTCAAACTGTTTTATTGTAAAGTCTTCCTTGTTGTCAAATTTTTTGGCTATTCCCAACCCCAGGACATTTTTTGAGGGCATGAGTCATTTACAGCCCTTCAGTCCTTGTGAATATCAGTGACCATTAGCAGTAGATTGAAAGCTGCTGTTTGAGGAAACGGCCTTAGGGTGGCAACATTTCTAAGTTGTTAACTCTGCTTGCTTCAGAAACAGAACCCTGCTGCAAGTTGTGCTTTTTGGTTGCAGATTAGAGTGGAATGTGCCAGGAGAAACCCCCATAAGCTTTAGACTCCTTAATTCTTGTTTGTGACTTTAGGTTGTAGTTTTTATCAGAGGAAATTTGATTGAAAAATGTCTTTTGTTCTGGGTGAAAAGAATCTTGTTCATTTACACATATACATATATCTATTGATCTTTGGGTCCTTTTCCATGTCGGTTATTACATAGTTTTGAGTTGACCACTCTTGGTATTCCATAGGTCTTTGGGGATGATATATTTTATATGTATTAGTATATGTTTGTTAACCCCAATATCCTAATTTATCCATTCCTCACACCTTTTCTTTGGCTTAACCATAAGTGTGTCTTCTCCATGTGAGATTGTCTTTCTCTGTGGAAATGTGTTCATTTTTATGAATTTTCAGATGACATAAGTGATATCCTAGGACATTTGTGTCTCGCATTCTGACTTACTTCACGTTGTGTGATTATCCCTAGGCTCATCTGTGGTGCTGCCTATGCCATTCTTTTCTTTTTTTTCGTGACTCATATTCCAATGTGTCCATATACCACTTCTTCTTGTCCATTCATTTGTTTATGGACCTTCTTTTTGCTTCCATGTCTTGGCTATTTCAGTATTGCTGCAGTGCACATTTGCCTGCCTCTGTCTTTCCGATTCTGGTGGTCTTAGGTTATATGTCCAAAAGGTGCACTGCCGCATCATATGGTAGCTCAATTTTTTCTTTTAAAGCAGCTCCGTTCAGTTTTCATTAGTTCTGATACCACTTTACATCCCACCAGCAGCTAGAAGGTACACAGTTCTCTAAAACCCTTTCAGCATTTATAGTTTGTAGACTTTTTGCTGATGGTCATTTGACTGGTGTGAGCTGAAACCATTCCGGAGGTTGGATTTGCATGTGGCTACTAATTCCTTATACTGAGCTTTAGGCACGTTCTGTTTCTTCTTTTCCTTTCTTTACTTAACGAGTAACTACAACTTCCCTCTTCATATTGCCTTCTTGTCAAATTTGTCATGTGTTGAATTTTCTTGCCTATTCCCTACCCCGGGGCATTTTTTGAGGGCAGGTGTCATTTATAGCCCTGCAGGCCTTGTGACTATTAAGGAACCAGTAGCACTGGGTTAAAAGCTTCTGTTGTGCGAAACAGCCACAAGGTGACAGCATTATTACGTTCTCGACTCTTGTTACTAGGGCAACAGTCTTCCTGGAGGTAGTGTTGCGAGGTTGTAAAGTAGAGTGGATTGTGCTGGGGCAAGCCCTCAGAAGGTTATGTCTCCTTACTTATGTTTGTTTTTTAAATTTAATTTATATTTCTTATCGGAATAAATTTGATTAGAGTGTTGTGATTGTCTGGCTGTACAGAATCTGCTCAATGATTCATACAAATGTCTGTTCATCTTCGGAGCCTGTTACCATGTATGTTATTACAGAATGTTGAGTAGACCTCGCTTGGTATTTGGTAGCTGTTTTGTCATTATATATTTTATATGTATTGGTGATTATATAATTCCTATAGTTTATATGTTATATGTTTATAGACATTTAACATACATTAGTATATGTATGTTAGCCCCATAATCCTAATTTATCCATCCTCCCACCTTTCATTTTGGTTAACCATTAGTTTGTTTTATAAGTCTGTGAGTGTCTTTTTCTTTGGAAATATGTTCATTGGTAGCAATCTTAGGATAACATGTATAAACGATACCATAGGATATTTGTCATTCCCTTTTGACGTACTTAACCCAATATGATTACTTCTAGGCTCATCTGTACTCCTGAAGATGGCACTGTTCCTTTTTTTTCCCGAGGCTACTATTCCATTCGGTACGTATACCGCTTCTTCTTTGTCCATTTATCTGTTGATGGACACTTTGTTGGCTTGCCTGTCTTGGTTATTGAAAATATGGCTGCAGTGCATGTTTTCCTGTCTGTGCCTTTCCGATTCTGATCTTCTTAGGGTATAGGCCCATTAGGGGATCAGCAACAACATATGGTAGCTCAGTTTTTACCTTTTAAATGCAGCTCCATTCTCTTCTCATGATTAGCTGTTACCAGTTTACATCCAACCAACAGCATAGTGGGTATGCCTTTCTCCACTAACCCGTCAGCATTCATTGTTTGTAGACGTTTTATGGATGCCATTTTGAATGCTGGGTGGCGAACTCTTTTTGTAGTTTGGATTTCCATCGAACCAATAATTTCTGATATTGAGCTTTTGTCCATGTTCTTCTTTTTTTTTAAATAACAGAGTGAGTAACACTTACCTCTTCAAACTCTTTTCTTGAAAAATTTTCCGTGTTGTGTACTTTTTTGGCCATTCCCAATCTCAGGATACTTTTTGAGGGCATGAGTCATTTATAGCCCTGCAGTTCTTGTGAATATTAGTGACCATTAGCAGTAGATTGAAAGCTGCTGTTTGAGGAAATGGCCTTAGGGTGGCAGGATTTCTACGTTGCCAACTCTGCTTGCTAGGGAAACAGAACCTTACTGCATGTTGTGCTTTTTGGTGGCAGATTAGAGTGGAATGTGCCCAGACAAACCCCCGTAAGGTTTAGCCTCCTTAATTCTTGTTTGTGTCTTTAAGTTGTAGTTGTTATCAGAGGAAATTTGATTGAAATATTTGATTGAATTTGTTCTGGGTGAAGAGAATCTTGTTCATTCACACATATAAGTATATCTATTGATCTTTGGGCCTTTTCCACGTAGGTTATTACAGAGTTGAGTAGACCACTCTTGGTATTCCATAGGTTTTTGGGGATGATATATTTTATATGTATTAGTATATGTTTGTTAACCCCAATATCCTAATTTATCCATTCCTCACAGCTTTTCTTTGGCTTAACCATAAGTGTGTCTTCTCAATGTGACATTGTCTTTCTCTGTGGAAATATGTTCAATTTAGGAATTTTCAGATGACATAAGTGATATCCTAGGACATTTGTGTCTCGCATTCTGACTTACTTCACGTTGTGTGATTATCTCTAGGCTCATCTGTGGTGCTGCCCATGCCATTCGTTTCTTTTTTTTTTCATGACTAATATTCCAATGTGTCCATATACCATTTCTTCTTTGTCCATTCATTTGTTTATGGACCTTTTTTTGCTTCCATGTCTTGGTTACTTCAATATTGCTGCAGTGCACATTTGTCTGCCTCTGTCTTTCCGATTCTTTTGGTCTTAGGTTAGAGGCCCAAAAGGTACGCTGCCGCATCGTATGGTAGCTCAATTTTTTCCTTTTAAAGCAGCTCCGTTCAGTTTTTGTTAGTGCTGATACCACTTTACATCCCACCAGCAGCTAGAAGGTACACAGTTCTCTAAAACCCCTTCAGCGTTTATAGTTTGTAGACTTTTTGCTGATGGTCATTTGACTGGTGTGAGCTGAAACCATTCTGGAGGTTGGATTTGCATGTGGCTACTAATTCCTTATACTGAGCTTTAGGCATGTCCTGCTTTTTCTTTTCCTTTTTTTTCTTAAAGAGTGAGTACAACTTCCCTCTTCATATTGCCTTCTTGACAAATTTGTCATGTGTTGAATTTTCTTGCCTATTCCCTACCCCAGGGCATTTTTGGAGGGCAGGTGTCATTTGCAGCCCTGCAGGCCTTGTGACTATTAAGTAACCATTAGCACTGGGTTTTAAGCTGCTGTTGTGGGAAACAGCCACAAGGCGGCAACATTATTACGTTCCCAACTGTTGTTACTAGGGCAACAGTGTCTTCCTGGAGGTAGTGTTGCGAGGTCGTAATTTAGAGTGGAATGTGCTGGGGCAAGCCCTCAGAAGGTTGTGTCTCCTTACTTATGTTTGTGTTTAAAATTTAATTTATATTTCTTACCGGAGTAAATTTGATTAGAGTGTTGTGATTGTCTGGCTGTACAGAATCTGCTCAATGATACATACATATGTCTGTTCATCTTCAGATCCGGTTACCATGTATGTTATTACAGAATGTTGAGTAGACCTCACTTGGTATTTGATAGGTGTTTTGTCATTATATATTTTATATGTATTGGTGACTTAACAATTCATATAGTTTATATGTTATATGTTTATAGACATTTAACATATATTAGTGTATGTATATTAGCCCCATAATCCTAATTTATCCATCCTCCCACCTTTCATTTTGGTTAACCATTAGTTTGTTTTATAAGTCTGTGAGTGTCTTTTTCTTTGGAAATATGTTCATTGGTAGCAATCTTAGGATAACATGTATAAACGATAACATAGGATATTTGTCATTCCCTTTTGATTTACTTAACCTAATATGATTACTTCTAGGCTCATCTGCACTACTGAAAACGGCACTGTTCATTTTCTTTCCGAGGCTACTATTCCATTGGGCACGTATACCGCTTCTTCTTTGTCCATTTATCTGTTGATGGACATTTTGTTTGCTTGCCTGTCTTGGCTATTGTAAATATGGCTGCAGTGCAGGTTTTCCTGTCTCTGCCTTTCCGATTCTGGTCTTCTTAGGGTATAGGCCCATTAGGGGCTCAGCTGCAAGATATGGTAGCTCAGTTTTTACCTTTTAAATGCAGCTCCATTCTGTTCTCATGATTAGCTGTTAACAGTTTACATCCAGCCAACAGCATAGTGGGTATGCCTTTCTCCACTAACCCGTCAGCATTCATTGTTTGTAGACTTTTTACGGATGGCATTTTGAATACTGGGTGGCGAAATCTTTTTGTAGTTTGGATTTGCATCCTACCAATAATTCCTGATATTGAGCCTTTATCCATGTTCTTCTTTTTTTAAAATAACAGAGTGAGGAACACTTACCTCTTCAAACTGTTTGATTTTAAAGTCTTCGTTGTTGTCAAATTTTTTGGCCATTCCCAACCCCAGGACACTTTTTGAGGGCATGAGTCATTTACAGCCCTGCAGTCCTTGTGAATATTAGTGACCATTAGCAGTAGATTGAAAGCTGCTGTTTGAGGAAACGGCCTTAGGGTGGCAGCATTTCTAAGTTGTTAACTCTGCTTGCTTGGGAAACAGTAACTTGCTGCAAGTTGTGCTTTTTGGTTGCAGATTAGAGTGGAATGTGCCAGGAGAAACCCCTGTAAAGTTTAGCCTCCTTAATTCTTGTTTGTGACTTTAGGTTGTAGTTTTTATCAGAGGAAATTTGATTGAAAAATGTCTTTTGTTCTGGGTGAAAAGAATCTTGTTCATTTACACATATACATATATCTATTGATCTTTGGGTCCTTTTCCATGTCGGTTATTACATAGTTTTGAGTTGACCACTCTTGGTATTCCATAGGTCTTTGGGGATGATATATTTTATATGTATTAGTATATGTTTTTTAACCCCAGTATCCTAATTTATCCATTCCTCACACCTTTTCTTTGGCTTAACCATAAGTTTGTCTTCTCAATGTGAGATTGTCTTTCTCTGTGGAAATATGTTCATTTTTATGAATTTTCAGATGACATAAGTGATATCCTAGGACATTTGTGTCTCGCATTCTGACTTACTTCACGTTGTGTGATTATCTCTAGGCTCATCTGTGGTGCTGCCTATGCCATTCTTTTCTTTTTTTTCGTGACTCATATTCCAATGTGTCCATATACCACTTCTTCTTTGTCCATTCATTTGTTTATGGACCTTCTTTTTGCTTCCATGTCTTGGCTATTTCAGTATTGCTGCAGTGCACATTTGCCTGCCTCTGTCTTTCCGATTCTGGTGGTCTTAGGTTATATGTCCAAAAGGTGCACTGCCGCATCATATGGTAGCTCAATTTTTTCTTTTAAAGCAGCTCCGTTCAGTTTTCATTAGTTCTGATACCACTTTACATCCCACCAGCAGCTAGAAGGTACACAGTTCTCTAAAACCCTTTCAGCATTTATAGTTTGTAGACTTTTTGCTGATGGTCATTTGACTGGTGTGAGCTGAAACCATTCTGGAGGTTGCATTTGCATGTGGCTACTAATTCCTTATACTGAGCTTTAGGCACGTTCTGTTTCTTCTTTTCCTTTCTTTACTTAACGAGTAAGTACAACTTCCCTCTTCATATTGCCTTCTTGACAAATTTGTCATGTGTTGAATTTTCTTGCCTATTCCCTACCCCAGGGCATTTTTTGAGGGCAGGTGTCATTTACAGCCCTGCAGGCCTTGTGACTATTAAGGAACCAGTAGCACTGCGTTAAAAGCTGCTGTTGTGCGAAACAGCCACGAGGTGGCAGCATTATTACGTTCTCGACTCTTGTTACTAGGGCAACAGTCTTCCTGGAGGTAGTGTTGCGAGGTTGTAAATTAGAGTGGATTGTGCTGGGGCAAGCCCTCAGAAGGTTATGTCTCCTTACTTATGTTTGTTTTTTAAATTTAATTTATATTTCTTATCGGAATAAATTTGATTAGAGTGTTGTGATTGTCTGGCTGTACAGAATCTGCTCAATGATTCATACAAATATCTGTTCATCTTCGGAGCCTGTTACCATGTATGTTATTACAGAATGTTGAGTAGACCTCGCTTGGTATTTGGTAGTTGTTTTGTCATTATATATTTTATATGTATTGGTGATTATATAATTCCTATAGTTTATATGTTATATGTTTATAGACATTTAACATACATTAGTATATGTATGTTAGCCCCATAATCCTAATTTATCCATCCTCCCACCTTTCATTTTGGTTAACCATTAGTTTGTTTTATAAGTCTGTGAGTGTCTTTTTCTTTGGAAATATGTTCATTGGTAGCAATCTTAGGATAACATGTATAAACGATACCATAGGATATTTGTCATTTCCTTTTGACTTACTTAACCTAATATGATTACTTCTAGGCTCATCTGTACTCCTGAAGATGGCACTGTTCCTTTTTTTTCCCGAGGCTACTATTCCATTCGGTACGTATACCGCTTCTTCTTTGTCCATTTATCTGTTGATGGACACTTTGTTGGCTTGCCTGTCTTGGTTATTGAAAATATGGCTGCAGTGCATGTTTTCCTGTCTGTGCCTTTCCGATTCTGGTCTTCTTAGGGTATAGGCCCATTAGGGGATCAGCAACAACATATGGTAGCTCAGTTTTTACCTTTTAAATGCAGCTCCATTCTCTTCTCATGATTAGCTGTTACCAGTTTACATCCAACCAACAGCATAGTGGGTATGCCTTTCTCCACTAACCCGTCAGCATTCATTGTTTGTAGACGTTTTATGGATGGCATTTTGAATGCTGGGTGGCGAACTCTTTTTGTAGTTTGGATTTCCATCGAACCAATAATTTCTGATATTGAGCTTTTGTCCATGTTCTTCTTTTTTTTTAAATAACAGAGTGAGTAACACTTACCTCTTCAAACTCTTTTCTTGAAAAATTTTCCGTGTTGTGTAGTTTTTTGGCCATTCCCAATCTCAGGATACTTTTTGAGGGCATGAGTCATTTATAGCCCTGCAGTCCTTGTGAATATTAGTGACCATTAGCAGTAGATTGAAAGCTGCTGTTTGAGGAAATGGCCTTAGGGTGGCAGGATTTCTACGTTGCCAACTCTGCTTGCTAGGGAAACAGAACCTTACTGCATGTTGTGCTTTTTGGTGGCAGATTAGAGTGGAATGTGCCCAGACAAACCCCCGTAAGGTTTAGCCTCCTTAATTCTTGTTTGTGTCTTTAAGTTGTAGTTGTTATCAGAGGAAATTTGATTGAAATATTTGATTGAATTTGTTCTGGGTGAAGAGAATCTTGTTCATTCACACATATAAGTATATCTATTGATCTTTGGGCCTTTTCCACGTAGGTTATTACAGAGTGTTGAGTAGACCACTCTTGGTATTCCATAGGTTTTTGGGGATGATATATTTTATATGTATTAGTATATGTTTGTTAACCCCAATATCCTAATTTATCCATTCCTCACAGCTTTTCTTTGGCTTAACCATAAGTGTGTCTTCTCAATGTGACATTGTCTTTCTCTGTGGAAATATGTTCAATTTAGGAATTTTCAGATGACATAAGTGATATCCTAGGACATTTGTGTCTCGCATTCTGACTTACTTCACGTTGTGTGATTATCTCTAGGCTCATCTGTGGTGCTGCCCATGCCATTCGTTTCTTTTTTTTTTCATGACTAATATTCCAATGTGTCCATATACCATTTCTTCTTTGTCCATTCATTTGTTTATGGACCTTTTTTTGCTTCCATGTCTTGGTTACTTCAATATTGCTGCAGTGCACATTTGTCTGCCTCTGTCTTTCCGATTCTTTTGGTCTTAGGTTAGAGGCCCAAAAGGTACGCTGCCGCATCGTATGGTAGCTCAATTTTTTCCTTTTAAAGCAGCTCCGTTCAGTTTTTGTTAGTGCTGATACCACTTTACATCCCACCAGCAGCTAGAAGGTACACAGTTCTCTAAAACCCCTTCAGCGTTTATAGTTTGTAGACTTTTTGCTGATGGTCATTTGACTGGTGTGAGCTGAAACCATTCTGGAGGTTGGATTTGCATGTGGCTACTAATTCCTTATACTGAGCTTTAGGCATGTCCTGCTTTTTCTTTTCCTTTTTTTTCTTAAAGAGTGAGTACAACTTCCCTCTTCATATTGCCTTCTTGACAAATTTGTCATGTGTTGAATTTTCTTGCCTATTCCCTACCCCAGGGCATTTTTGGAGGGCAGGTGTCATTTGCAGCCCTGCAGGCCTTGTGACTATTAAGTAACCATTAGCACTGGGTTTTAAGCTGCTGTTGTGGGAAACAGCCACAAGGCGGCAACATTATTACGTTCCCAACTGTTGTTACTAGGGCAACAGTGTCTTCCTGGAGGTAGTGTTGCGAGGTCGTAATTTAGAGTGGAATGTGCTGGGGCAAGCCCTCAGAAGGTTGTGTCTCCTTACTTATGTTTGTGTTTAAAATTTAATTTATATTTCTTACCGGAGTAAATTTGATTAGAGTGTTGTGATTGTCTGGCTGTACAGAATCTGCTCAATGATACATACATATGTCTGTTCATCTTCAGATCCGGTTACCATGTATGTTATTACAGAATGTTGAGTAGACCTCACTTGGTATTTGATAGGTGTTTTGTCATTATATATTTTATATGTATTGGTGACTTAACAATTCATATAGTTTATATGTTATATGTTTATAGACATTTAACATATATTAGTGTATGTATATTAGCCCCATAATCCTAATTTATCCATCCTCCCACCTTTCATTTTGGTTAACCATTAGTTTGTTTTATAAGTCTGTGAGTGTCTTTTTCTTTGGAAATATGTTCATTGGTAGCAATCTTAGGATAACATGTATAAACGATAACATAGGATATTTGTCATTCCCTTTTGATTTACTTAACCCAATATAATTACTTCTAGGCTCATCTGCACTACTGAAAACGGCACTGTTCATTTTCTTCCCGAGGCTACTATTCCATTGGGCACGTATACCGCTTCTTCTTTGTCCATTTATCTGTTGATGGACATTTTGTTTGCTTGCCTGTCTTGGCTATTGTAAATATGGCTGCAGTGCAGGTTTTCCTGTCTCTGCCTTTCCGATTATGGTCTTCTTAGGGTATAGGCCCATTAGGGGCTCAGCTGCAAGATATGGTAGCTCAGTTTTTACCTTTTAAATGCAGCTCCATTCTGTTCTCATGATTAGCTGTTAACAGTTTACATGCAGCCAACAGCATAGTGGGTATGCCTTTCTCCACTAACCCGTCAGCATTCATTGTTTGTAGACTTTTTACGGATGGCATTTTGAATACTGGGTGGCGAAATCTTTTTGTAGTTTGGATTTGCATCCTACCAATAATTCCTGATATTGAGCCTTTATCCATGTTCTTCTTTTTTTAAAATAACAGAGTGAGGAACACTTACCTCTTCAAACTGTTTGATTTTAAAGTCTTCGTTGTTGTCAAATTTTTTGGCCATTCCCAACCCCAGGACACTTTTTGAGGGCATGAGTCATTTACAGCCCTGCAGTCCTTGTGAATATTAGTGACCATTAGCAGTAGATTGAAAGCTGCTGTTTGAGGAAACGGCCTTAGGGTGGCAGCATTTCTAAGTTGTTAACTCTGCTTGCTTGGGAAACAGTAACTTGCTGCAAGTTGTGCTTTTTGGTTGCAGATTAGAGTGGAATGTGCCAGGAGAAACCCCTGTAAAGTTTAGCCTCCTTAATTCTTGTTTGTGACTTTAGGTTGTAGTTTTTATCAGAGGAAATTTGATTGAAAAATGTCTTTTGTTCTGGGTGAAAAGAATCTTGTTCATTTACACATATACATATATCTATTGATCTTTGGGTCCTTTTCCATGTCGGTTATTACATAGTTTTGAGTTGACCACTCTTGGTATTCCATAGGTCTTTGGGGATGATATATTTTATATGTATTAGTATATGTTTTTTAACCCCAGTATCCTAATTTATCCATTCCTCACACCTTTTCTTTGGCTTAACCATAAGTTTGTCTTCTCAATGTGAGATTGTCTTTCTCTGTGGAAATATGTTCATTTTTATGAATTTTCAGATGACATAAGTGATATCCTAGGACATTTGTGTCTCGCATTCTGACTTACTTCACGTTGTGTGATTATCTCTAGGCTCATCTGTGGTGCTGCCTATGCCATTCTTTTCTTTTTTTTCGTGACTCATATTCCAATGTGTCCATATACCACTTCTTCTTTGTCCATTCATTTGTTTATGGACCTTCTTTTTGCTTCCATGTCTTGGCTATTTCAGTATTGCTGCAGTGCACATTTGCCTGCCTCTGTCTTTCCGATTCTGGTGGTCTTAGGTTATATGTCCAAAAGGTGCACTGCCGCATCATATGGTAGCTCAATTTTTTCTTTTAAAGCAGCTCCGTTCAGTTTTCATTAGTTCTGATACCACTTTACATCCCACCAGCAGCTAGAAGGTACACAGTTCTCTAAAACCCTTTCAGCATTTATAGTTTGTAGACTTTTTGCTGATGGTCATTTGACTGGTGTGAGCTGAAACCATTCTGGAGGTTGCATTTGCATGTGGCTACTAATTCCTTATACTGAGCTTTAGGCACGTTCTGTTTCTTCTTTTCCTTTCTTTACTTAACGAGTAAGTACAACTTCCCTCTTCATATTGCCTTCTTGACAAATTTGTCATGTGTTGAATTTTCTTGCCTATTCCCTACCCCAGGGCATTTTTTGAGGGCAGGTGTCATTTACAGCCCTGCAGGCCTTGTGACTATTAAGGAACCAGTAGCACTGCGTTAAAAGCTGCTGTTGTGCGAAACAGCCACGAGGTGGCAGCATTATTACGTTCTCGACTCTTGTTACTAGGGCAACAGTCTTCCTGGAGGTAGTGTTGCGAGGTTGTAAATTAGAGTGGATTGTGCTGGGGCAAGCCCTCAGAAGGTTATGTCTCCTTACTTATGTTTGTTTTTTAAATTTAATTTATATTTCTTATCGGAATAAATTTGATTAGAGTGTTGTGATTGTCTGGCTGTACAGAATCTGCTCAATGATTCATACAAATATCTGTTCATCTTCGGAGCCTGTTACCATGTATGTTATTACAGAATGTTGAGTAGACCTCGCTTGGTATTTGGTAGTTGTTTTGTCATTATATATTTTATATGTATTGGTGATTATATAATTCCTATAGTTTATATGTTATATGTTTATAGACATTTAACATACATTAGTATATGTATGTTAGCCCCATAATCCTAATTTATCCATCCTCCCACCTTTCATTTTGGTTAACCATTAGTTTGTTTTATAAGTCTGTGAGTGTCTTTTTCTTTGGAAATATGTTCATTGGTAGCAATCTTAGGATAACATGTATAAACGATACCATAGGATATTTGTCATTTCCTTTTGACTTACTTAACCTAATATGATTACTTCTAGGCTCATCTGTACTCCTGAAGATGGCACTGTTCCTTTTTTTTCCCGAGGCTACTATTCCATTCGGTACGTATACCGCTTCTTCTTTGTCCATTTATCTGTTGATGGACACTTTGTTGGCTTGCCTGTCTTGGTTATTGAAAATATGGCTGCAGTGCATGTTTTCCTGTCTGTGCCTTTCCGATTCTGGTCTTCTTAGGGTATAGGCCCATTAGGGGATCAGCAACAACATATGGTAGCTCAGTTTTTACCTTTTAAATGCAGCTCCATTCTCTTCTCATGATTAGCTGTTACCAGTTTACATCCAACCAACAGCATAGTGGGTATGCCTTTCTCCACTAACCCGTCAGCATTCATTGTTTGTAGACGTTTTATGGATGCCATTTTGAATGCTGGGTGGCGAACTCTTTTTGTAGTTTGGATTTCCATCGAACCAATAATTTCTGATATTGAGCTTTTGTCCATGTTCTTCTTTTTTTTTAAATAACAGAGTGAGTAACACTTACCTCTTCAAACTCTTTTCTTGAAAAATTTTCCGTGTTGTGTAGTTTTTTGGCCATTCCCAATCTCAGGATACTTTTTGAGGGCATGAGTCATTTATAGCCCTGCAGTCCTTGTGAATATTAGTGACCATTAGCAGTAGATTGAAAGCTGCTGTTTGAGGAAATGGCCTTAGGGTGGCAGGATTTCTACGTTGCCAACTCTGCTTGCTAGGGAAACAGAACCTTACTGCATGTTGTGCTTTTTGGTGGCAGATTAGAGTGGAATGTGCCCAGACAAACCCCCGTAAGGTTTAGCCTCCTTAATTCTTGTTTGTGTCTTTAAGTTGTAGTTGTTATCAGAGGAAATTTGATTGAAATATTTGATTGAATTTGTTCTGGGTGAAGAGAATCTTGTTCATTCACACATATAAGTATATCTATTGATCTTTGGGCCTTTTCCACGTAGGTTATTACAGAGTGTTGAGTAGACCACTCTTGGTATTCCATAGGTTTTTGGGGATGATATATTTTATATGTATTAGTATATGTTTGTTAACCCCAATATCCTAATTTATCCATTCCTCACAGCTTTTCTTTGGCTTAACCATAAGTGTGTCTTCTCAATGTGACATTGTCTTTCTCTGTGGAAATATGTTCAATTTAGGAATTTTCAGATGACATAAGTGATATCCTAGGACATTTGTGTCTCGCATTCTGACTTACTTCACGTTGTGTGATTATCTCTAGGCTCATCTGTGGTGCTGCCCATGCCATTCGTTTCTTTTTTTTTTCATGACTAATATTCCAATGTGTCCATATACCATTTCTTCTTTGTCCATTCATTTGTTTATGGACCTTTTTTTGCTTCCATGTCTTGGTTACTTCAATATTGCTGCAGTGCACATTTGTCTGCCTCTGTCTTTCCGATTCTTTTGGTCTTAGGTTAGAGGCCCAAAAGGTACGCTGCCGCATCGTATGGTAGCTCAATTTTTTCCTTTTAAAGCAGCTCCGTTCAGTTTTTGTTAGTGCTGATACCACTTTACATCCCACCAGCAGCTAGAAGGTACACAGTTCTCTAAAACCCCTTCAGCGTTTATAGTTTGTAGACTTTTTGCTGATGGTCATTTGACTGGTGTGAGCTGAAACCATTCTGGAGGTTGGATTTGCATGTGGCTACTAATTCCTTATACTGAGCTTTAGGCATGTCCTGCTTTTTCTTTTCCTTTTTTTTCTTAAAGAGTGAGTACAACTTCCCTCTTCATATTGCCTTCTTGACAAATTTGTCATGTGTTGAATTTTCTTGCCTATTCCCTACCCCAGGGCATTTTTGGAGGGCAGGTGTCATTTGCAGCCCTGCAGGCCTTGTGACTATTAAGTAACCATTAGCACTGGGTTTTAAGCTGCTGTTGTGGGAAACAGCCACAAGGCGGCAACATTATTACGTTCCCAACTGTTGTTACTAGGGCAACAGTGTCTTCCTGGAGGTAGTGTTGCGAGGTCGTAATTTAGAGTGGAATGTGCTGGGGCAAGCCCTCAGAAGGTTGTGTCTCCTTACTTATGTTTGTGTTTAAAATTTAATTTATATTTCTTACCGGAGTAAATTTGATTAGAGTGTTGTGATTGTCTGGCTGTACAGAATCTGCTCAATGATACATACATATGTCTGTTCATCTTCAGATCCGGTTACCATGTATGTTATTACAGAATGTTGAGTAGACCTCACTTGGTATTTGATAGGTGTTTTGTCATTATATATTTTATATGTATTGGTGACTTAACAATTCATATAGTTTATATGTTATATGTTTATAGACATTTAACATATATTAGTGTATGTATATTAGCCCCATAATCCTAATTTATCCATCCTCCCACCTTTCATTTTGGTTAACCATTAGTTTGTTTTATAAGTCTGTGAGTGTCTTTTTCTTTGGAAATATGTTCATTGGTAGCAATCTTAGGATAACATGTATAAACGATAACATAGGATATTTGTCATTCCCTTTTGATTTACTTAACCCAATATAATTACTTCTAGGCTCATCTGCACTACTGAAAACGGCACTGTTCATTTTCTTCCCGAGGCTACTATTCCATTGGGCACGTATACCGCTTCTTCTTTGTCCATTTATCTGTTGATGGACATTTTGTTTGCTTGCCTGTCTTGGCTATTGTAAATATGGCTGCAGTGCAGGTTTTCCTGTCTCTGCCTTTCCGATTCTGGTCTTCTTAGGGTATAGGCCCATTAGGGGCTCAGCTGCAAGATATGGTAGCTCAGTTTTTACCTTTTAAATGCAGCTCCATTCTGTTCTCATGATTAGCTGTTAACAGTTTACATGCAGCCAACAGCATAGTGGGTATGCCTTTCTCCACTAACCCGTCAGCATTCATTGTTTGTAGACTTTTTACGGATGGCATTTTGAATACTGGGTGGCGAAATCTTTTTGTAGTTTGGATTTGCATCCTACCAATAATTCCTGATATTGAGCCTTTATCCATGTTCTTCTTTTTTTAAAATAACAGAGTGAGGAACACTTACCTCTTCAAACTGTTTGATTTTAAAGTCTTCGTTGTTGTCAAATTTTTTGGCCATTCCCAACCGCAGGACACTTTTTGAGGGCATGAGTCATTTACAGCCCTGCAGTCCTTGTGAATATTAGTGACCATTAGCAGTAGATTGAAAGCTGCTGTTTGAGGAAACGGCCTTAGGGTGGCAGCATTTCTAAGTTGTTAACTCTGCTTGCTTGGGAAACAGTAACTTGCTGCAAGTTGTGCTTTTTGGTTGCAGATTAGAGTGGAATGTGCCAGGAGAAACCCCTGTAAAGTTTAGCCTCCTTAATTCTTGTTTGTGACTTTAGGTTGTAGTTTTTATCAGAGGAAATTTGATTGAAAAATGTCTTTTGTTCTGGGTGAAAAGAATCTTGTTCATTTACACATATACATATATCTATTGATCTTTGGGTCCTTTTCCATGTCGGTTATTACATAGTTTTGAGTTGACCACTCTTGGTATTCCATAGGTCTTTGGGGATGATATATTTTATATGTATTAGTATATGTTTTTTAACCCCAATATCCTAATTTATCCATTCCTCACACCTTTTCTTTGGCTTAACCATAAGTTTGTCTTCTCAATGTGAGATTGTCTTTCTCTGTGGAAATATGTTCATTTTTATGAATTTTCAGATGACATAAGTGATATCCTAGGACATTTGTGTCTCGCATTCTGACTTACTTCACGTTGTGTGATTATCTCTAGGCTCATCTGTGGTGCTGCCTATGCCATTCTTTTCTTTTTTTTCGTGACTCATATTCCAATGTGTCCATATACCACTTCTTCTTTGTCCATTCATTTGTTTATGGACCTTCTTTTTGCTTCCATGTCTTGGCTATTTCAGTATTGCTGCAGTGCACATTTGCCTGCCTCTGTCTTTCCCATTCTGGTGGTCTTAGGTTATATGTCCAAAAGGTGCACTGCCGCATCATATGGTAGCTCAATTTTTTCTTTTAAAGCAGCTCCGTTCAGTTTTCATTAGTTCTGATACCACTTTACATCCCACCAGCAGCTAGAAGGTACACAGTTCTCTAAAACCCTTTCAGCATTTATAGTTTGTAGACTTTTTGCTGATGGTCATTTGACTGGTGTGAGCTGAAACCATTCTGGAGGTTGCATTTGCATGTGGCTACTAATTCCTTATACTGAGCTTTAGGCACGTTCTGTTTCTTCTTTTCCTTTCTTTACTTAACGAGTAAGTACAACTTCCCTCTTCATATTGCCTTCTTGACAAATTTGTCATGTGTTGAATTTTCTTGCCTATTCCCTACCCCGGGGCATTTTTTGAGGGCAGGTGTCATTTACAGCCCTGCAGGCCTTGTGACTATTAAGGAACCAGTAGCACTGGGTTAAAAGCTGCTGTTGTGCGAAACAGCCACGAGGTGGCAGCATTATTACGTTCTCGACTCTTGTTACTAGGGCAACAGTCTTCCTGGAGGTAGTGTTGCGAGGTTGTAAATTAGAGTGGATTGTGCTGGGGCAAGCCCTCAGAAGGTTATGTCTCCTTACTTATGTTTGTTTTTTAAATTTAATTTATATTTCTTATCGGAATAAATTTGATTAGAGTGTTGTGATTGTCTGGCTGTACAGAATCTGCTCAATGATTCATACAAATGTCTGTTCATCTTCGGAGCCTGTTACCATGTATGTTATTACAGAATGTTGAGTAGACCTCGCTTGGTATTTGGTAGTTGTTTTGTCATTATATATTTTATATGTATTGGTGATTATATAATTCCTATAGTTTATATGTTATATGTTTATAGACATTTAACATACATTAGTATATGTATTTTAGCCCCATAATCCTAATTTATCCATCCTCCCACCTTTCATTTTGGTTAACCATTAGTTTGTTTTATAAGTCTGTGAGTGTCTTTTTCTTTGGAAATATGTTCATTGGTAGCAATCTTAGGATAACATGTATAAACGATACCATAGGATATTTGTCATTCCCTTTTGACTTACTTAACCCAATATGATTACTTCTAGGCTCATCTGTACTCCTGAAGATGGCACTGTTCCTTTTTTTTCCCGAGGCTACTATTCCATTCGGTACGTATACCGCTTCTTCTTTGTCCATTTATCTGTTGATGGACATTTTGTTGGCTTGCCTGTCTTGGTTATTGAAAATATGGCTGCAGTGCATGTTTTCCTGTCTGTGCCTTTCCGATTCTGGTCTTCTTAGGGTATAGGCCCATTAGGGGATCAGCAACAACATATGGTAGCTCAGTTTTTACCTTTTAAATGCAGCTCCATTCTCTTCTCATGATTAGCTGTTACCAGTTTACATCCAACCAACAGCATAGTGGGTATGCCTTTCTCCACTAACCCGTCAGCATTCATTGTTTGTAGACGTTTTATGGATGGCATTTTGAATGCTGGGTGGCGAACTCTTTTTGTAGTTTGGATTTCCATCGAACCAATAATTTCTGATATTGAGCTTTTGTCCATGTTCTTCTTTTTTTTTTAAATAACAGAGTGAGTAACACTTACCTCTTCAAACTCGTTTCTTGAAAAATTTTCCGTGTTGTGTACTTTTTTGGCCATTCCCAACCCCAGGATATTTTTTGAGGGCATGAGTCATTTACAGCCCTGCAGTCCTTGTGAATATTAGTGACCATTAGCAGTAGATTGAAAGCTGCTGTTTGAGGAAATGGCCTTAGGGTGGCAGGATTTCTACGTTGCCAACTCTGCTTGCTAGGGAAACAGAACCTTGCTGCATGTTGTGCTTTTTGGTGGCAGATTAGAGTGGAATGTGCCCAGACAAACCCCCGTAAGGTTTAGCCTCCTTAATTCTTGTTTGTGTCTTTAAGTTGTAGTTGTTATCAGAGGAAATTTGATTGAAATATTTGATTGAATTTGTTCTGGGTGAACAGAATCTTGTTCATTCACACATATAAGTATATCTATTGATCTTTGGGTCCTTTTCCATGTAGGTTATTACAGAGTGTTGAGTAGACCACTCTTGGTATTCCATAGGTTTTTGGGGATGATATATTTTATATGTATTAGTATATGTTTGTTAACCCCAATATCCTAATTTATCCATTCCTCACAGCTTTTCTTTGGCTTAACCATAAGTGTGTCTTCTCAATGTGACATTGTCTTTCTCTGTGGAAATATGTTCAATTTAGGAATTTTCAGATGACATAAGTGATATCCTAGGACATTTGTGTCTCGCATTCTGACTTACTTCACGTTGTGTGATTATCTCTAGGCTCACCTGTGGTGCTGCCTATGCCATTCTTTTATTTTTTTTTTTCATGACTAATATTCCAATGTGTCCATATACCATTTCTTCTTTGTCCATTCATTTGTTTATGGACCTTTTTTTGCTTCCATGTCTTGGCTACTTCAATATTGCTGCAGTGCACATTTGTCTGCCTCTGTCTTTCCGATTCTTTTGGTCTTAGGTTAGAGGCCCAAAAGGTACGCTGCCGCATCGTATGGTAGCTCAATTTTTTCCTTTTAAAGCAGCTCCGTTCAGTTTTCGTTAGTGCTGATACCACTTTACATCCCACCAGCAGCTAGAAGGTACACAGTTCTCTAAAACCCCTTCAGCGTTTATAGTTTGTAGACTTTTTGCTGATGGTCATTTGACTGGTGTGAGCTGAAACCATTCTGGAGGTTGGATTTGCATGTGGCTACTAATTCCTTATACTGAGCTTTAGGCATGTCCTGCTTTTTCTTTTCCTTTTTTTTCTTAAAGAGTGAGTACAACTTCCCTCTTCATATTGCCTTCTTGACAAATTTGTCACGTGTTGAATTTTCTTGCCTATTCCCTACCCCAGGGCATTTTTGGAGGGCAGGTGTCATTTGCAGCCCTGCAGGCCTTGTGACTATTAAGCAACCATTAGCACTGGGTTTAAAGCTGCTGTTGTGGGAAACAGCCACAAGGCGGCAACATTATTACATTCCCAACTGTTGTTACTAGGGCAACAGTGTCTTCCTGGAGGTAGTGTTGCGAGGTCATAATTTAGAGTGGAATGTGCTGGGGCAAGCCCTCAGAAGGTTGTGTCTCCTTACTTATGTTTGTGTTTAAAATTTAATTTATATTTCTTACCGGAGTAAATTTGATTAGAGTGTTGTGATTGTCTGGCTGTACAGAATCTGCTCAATGATACATACATATGTTTGTTCATCTTCGGATCCGGTTACCATGTATGTTATTACAGAATGTTGAGTAGACCTCACTTGGTATTTGGTAGGTGTTTTGTCATTATATATTTTACATGTATTGGTGACTTAACAATTCATATAGTTTATATGTTATATGTTTATAGACATTTAACATATATTAGTGTATGTATATTAGCCCCATAATCCTAATTTATCCATCCTCCCACCTTTCATTTTGGTTAACCATTAGTTTGTTTTATAAGTCTTTGAGTGTCTTTTTCTTTGGAAATATGTTCATTGGTAGCAATCTTAGGATAACATGTATAAACGATAACATAGGATATTTGTCATTCCCTTTTGATTTACTTAACCCAATATGATTACTTCTAGGCTCATCTGCACTACTGAAAACGGCACTGTTCATTTTCTTCCCGAGGCTACTATTCCATTGGGCACGTATACCGCTTCTTCTTTGTCCATTTATCTGTTGATGGACATTTTGTTTGCTTGCCTGTCTTGGCTATTGTAAATATGGCTGCTGTGCAGGTTTTCCTGTCTCTGCCTTTCCGATTCTGGTCTTCTTAGGGTATAGGCCCATTAGGGGCTCAGCTGCAAGATATGGTAGCTCAGTTTTTACCTTTTAAAAGCAGCTCCATTCTGTTCTCATGATTAGCTGTTAACAGTTTACATCCACCCAACAGCATAGTGGGTATGCCTTTCTCCACTAACCCGTCAGCATTCATTGTTTGTAGACTTTTTACGGATGGCATTTTGAATACTGAGTGGCGAAATCTTTTTGTAGTATGGATTTGCATCCAACCAATAATTCCTGATATTGAGCCTTTATCCATGTTCTTCTTTTTTTAAAATAACAGAGTGAGGAACACTTACCTCTTCAAACTGTTTTATTGTAAAGTCTTCCTTGTTGTCAAATTTTTTGGCTATTCCCACCCCCAGGACATTTTTTGAGGGCATGAGTCATTTACAGCCCTTCAGTCCTTGTGAATATTAGTGACCATTAGCAGTAGATTGAAAGCTGCTGTTTGAGGAAACGGCCTTAGGGTGGCAGCATTTCTAAGTTGTTAACTCTGCTTGCTTCAGAAACAGAACCCTGCTGCAAGTTGTGCTTTTTGGTTGCAGATTAGAGTGGAATGTGCCAGGAGAAACCCCCATAAGGTTTAGCCTCCTTAATTCTTGTTTGTGACTTTAGGTTGTAGTTTTTATCAGAGGAAATTTGATTGAAAAATGTCTTTTGTTCTGGGTGAAAAGAATCTTGTTCATTTACACATATACATATATCTATTGATCTTTGGGTCCTTTTCCATGTCGGTTATTACATAGTTTTGAGTTGACCACTCTTGGTATTCCATAGGTCTTTGGGGATGATATATTTTATATGTATTAGTATATGTTTTTTAACCCCAATATCCTAATTTATCCATTCCTCACACCTTTTCTTTGGCTTAACCATAAGTTTGTCTTCTCAATGTGAGATTGTCTTTCTCTGTGGAAATATGTTCATTTTTATGAATTTTCAGATGACATAAGTGATATCCTAGGACATTTGTGTCTCGCATTCTGACTTACTTCACGTTGTGTGATTATCTCTAGGCTCATCTGTGGTGCTGCCTATGCCATTCTTTTCTTTTTTTTCGTGACTCATATTCCAATGTGTCCATATACCACTTCTTCTTTGTCCATTCATTTGTTTATGGACCTTCTCTTTGCTTCCATGTCTTGGCTATTTCAGTATTGCTGCAGTGCACATTTGCCTGCCTCTGTCTTTCCAATTCTGGTGGTCTTAGGTTATATGTCCAAAAGGTGCACTGCCGCATCATATGGTAGCTCAATTTTTTCTTTTAAAGCAGCTCCGTTCAGTTTTCATTAGTTCTGATACCACTTTACATCCCACCAGCAGCTAGAAGGTACACAGTTCTCTAAAACCCTTTCAGCATTTATAGTTTGTAGACTTTTTGCTGATGGTCATTTGACTGGTGTGAGCTGAAACCATTCTGGAGGTTGCATTTGCATGTGGCTACTAATTCCTTATACTGAGCTTTAGGCACGTTCTGTTTCTTCTTTTCCTTTCTTTACTTAACGAGTAAGTACAACTTCCCTCTTCATATTGCCTTCTTGACAAATTTGTCATGTGTTGAATTTTCTTGCCTATTCCCTACCCCGGGGCATTTTTTGAGGGCAGGTGTCATTTACAGCCCTGCAGGCCTTGTGACTATTAAGGAACCAGTAGCACTGGGTTAAAAGCTGCTGTTGTGCGAAACAGCCACGAGGTGGCAGCATTATTACGTTCTCGACTCTTGTTACTAGGGCAACAGTCTTCCTGGAGGTAGTGTTGCGAGGTTGTAAATTAGAGTGGATTGTGCTGGGGCAAGCCCTCAGAAGGTTATGTCTCCTTACTTATGTTTGTTTTTTAAATTTAATTTATATTTCTTATCGGAATAAATTTGATTAGAGTGTTGTGATTGTCTGGCTGTACAGAATCTGCTCAATGATTCATACAAATGTCTGTTCATCTTCGGAGCCTGTTACCATGTATGTTATTACAGAATGTTGAGTAGACCTCGCTTGGTATTTGGTAGTTGTTTTGTCATTATATATTTTATATGTATTGGTGATTATATAATTCCTATAGTTTATATGTTATATGTTTATAGACATTTAACATACATTAGTATATGTATGTTAGCCCCATAATCCTAATTTATCCATCCTCCCACCTTTCATTTTGGTTAACCATTAGTTTGTTTTATAAGTCTGTGAGTGTCTTTTTCTTTGGAAATATGTTCATTGGTAGCAATCTTAGGATAACATGTATAAACGATACCATAGGATATTTGTCATTCCCTTTTGACTTACTTAACCCAATATGATTACTTCTAGGCTCATCTGTACTCCTGAAGATGGCACTGTTCCTTTTTTTTCCCGAGGCTACTATTCCATTCGGTACGTATACCGCTTCTTCTTTGTCCATTTATCTGTTGATGGACATTTTGTTGGCTTGCCTGTCTTGGTTATTGAAAATATGGCTGCAGTGCATGTTTTCCTGTCTGTGCCTTTCCGATTCTGGTCTTCTTAGGGTATAGGCCCATTAGGGGATCAGCAACAACATATGGTAGCTCAGTTTTTACCTTTTAAATGCAGCTCCATTCTCTTCTCATGATTAGCTGTTACCAGTTTACATCCAACCAACAGCATAGTGGGTATGCCTTTCTCCACTAACCCGTCAGCATTCATTGTTTGTAGACGTTTTATGGATGGCATTTTGAATGCTGGGTGGCGAACTCTTTTTGTAGTTTGGATTTCCATCGAACCAATAATTTCTGATATTGAGCTTTTGTCCATGTTCTTCTTTTTTTTTTAAATAACAGAGTGAGTAACACTTACCTCTTCAAACTCGTTTCTTGAAAAATTTTCCGTGTTGTGTACTTTTTTGGCCATTCCCAACCCCAGGATATTTTTTGAGGGCATGAGTCATTTACAGCCCTGCAGTCCTTGTGAATATTAGTGACCATTAGCAGTAGATTGAAAGCTGCTGTTTGAGGAAATGGCCTTAGGGTGGCAGGATTTCTACGTTGCCAACTCTGCTTGCTAGGGAAACAGAACCTTGCTGCATGTTGTGCTTTTTGGTGGCAGATTAGAGTGGAATGTGCCCAGACAAACCCCCGTAAGGTTTAGCCTCCTTAATTCTTGTTTGTGTCTTTAAGTTGTAGTTGTTATCAGAGGAAATTTGATTGAAATATTTGATTGAATTTGTTCTGGGTGAACAGAATCTTGTTCATTCACACATATAAGTATATCTATTGATCTTTGGGTCCTTTTCCATGTAGGTTATTACAGAGTGTTGAGTAGACCACTCTTGGTATTCCATAGGTTTTTGGGGATGATATATTTTATATGTATTAGTATATGTTTGTTAACCCCAATATCCTAATTTATCCATTCCTCACAGCTTTTCTTTGGCTTAACCATAAGTGTGTCTTCTCAATGTGACATTGTCTTTCTCTGTGGAAATATGTTCAATTTAGGAATTTTCAGATGACATAAGTGATATCCTAGGACATTTGTGTCTCGCATTCTGACTTACTTCACGTTGTGTGATTATCTCTAGGCTCACCTGTGGTGCTGCCTATGCCATTCTTTTATTTTTTTTTTTCATGACTAATATTCCAATGTGTCCATATACCATTTCTTCTTTGTCCATTCATTTGTTTATGGACCTTTTTTTGCTTCCATGTCTTGGCTACTTCAATATTGCTGCAGTGCACATTTGTCTGCCTCTGTCTTTCCGATTCTTTTGGTCTTAGGTTAGAGGCCCAAAAGGTACGCTGCCGCATCGTATGGTAGCTCAATTTTTTCCTTTTAAAGCAGCTCCGTTCAGTTTTCGTTAGTGCTGATACCACTTTACATCCCACCAGCAGCTAGAAGGTACACAGTTCTCTAAAACCCCTTCAGCGTTTATAGTTTGTAGACTTTTTGCTGATGGTCATTTGACTGGTGTGAGCTGAAACCATTCTGGAGGTTGGATTTGCATGTGGCTACTAATTCCTTATACTGAGCTTTAGGCATGTCCTGCTTTTTCTTTTCCTTTTTTTTCTTAAAGAGTGAGTACAACTTCCCTCTTCATATTGCCTTCTTGACAAATTTGTCACGTGTTGAATTTTCTTGCCTATTCCCTACCCCAGGGCATTTTTGGAGGGCAGGTGTCATTTGCAGCCCTGCAGGCCTTGTGACTATTAAGCAACCATTAGCACTGGGTTTAAAGCTGCTGTTGTGGGAAACAGCCACAAGGCGGCAACATTATTACGTTCCCAACTGTTGTTACTAGGGCAACAGTGTCTTCCTGGAGGTAGTGTTGCGAGGTCATAATTTAGAGTGGAATGTGCTGGGGCAAGCCCTCAGAAGGTTGTGTCTCCTTACTTATGTTTGTGTTTAAAATTTAATTTATATTTCTTACCGGAGTAAATTTGATTAGAGTGTTGTGATTGTCTGGCTGTACAGAATCTGCTCAATGATACATACATATGTCTGTTCATCTTCGGATCCGGTTACCATGTATGTTATTACAGAATGTTGAGTAGACCTCACTTGGTATTTGGTAGGTGTTTTGTCATTATATATTTTACATGTATTGGTGACTTAACAATTCATATAGTTTATATGTTATATGTTTATAGACATTTAACATATATTAGTGTATGTATATTAGCCCCATAATCCTAATTTATCCATCCTCCCACCTTTCATTTTGGTTAACCATTAGTTTGTTTTATAAGTCTTTGAGTGTCTTTTTCTTTGGAAATATGTTCATTGGTAGCAATCTTAGGATAACATGTATAAACGATAACATAGGATATTTGTCATTCCCTTTTGATTTACTTAACCCAATATGATTACTTCTAGGCTCATCTGCACTACTGAAAACGGCACTGTTCATTTTCTTCCCGAGGCTACTATTCCATTGGGCACGTATACCGCTTCTTCTTTGTCCATTTATCTGTTGATGGACATTTTGTTTGCTTGCCTGTCTTGGCTATTGTAAATATGGCTGCTGTGCAGGTTTTCCTGTCTCTGCCTTTCCGATTCTGGTCTTCTTAGGGTATAGGCCCATTAGGGGCTCAGCTGCAAGATATGGTAGCTCAGTTTTTACCTTTTAAATGCAGCTCCATTCTGTTCTCATGATTAGCTGTTAACAGTTTACATCCACCCAACAGCATAGTGGGTATGCCTTTCTCCACTAACCCGTCAGCATTCATTGTTTGTAGACTTTTTACGGATGGCATTTTGAATACTGAGTGGCGAAATCTTTTTGTAGTATGGATTTGCATCCAACCAATAATTCCTGATATTGAGCCTTTATCCATGTTCTTCTTTTTTTAAAATAACAGAGTGAGGAACACTTACCTCTTCAAACTGTTTTATTGTAAAGTCTTCCTTGTTGTCAAATTTTTTGGCTATTCCCACCCCCAGGACATTTTTTGAGGGCATGAGTCATTTACAGCCCTTCAGTCCTTGTGAATATTAGTGACCATTAGCAGTAGATTGAAAGCTGCTGTTTGAGGAAACGGCCTTAGGGTGGCAGCATTTCTAAGTTGTTAACTCTGCTTGCTTCAGAAACAGAACCCTGCTGCAAGTTGTGCTTTTTGGTTGCAGATTAGAGTGGAATGTGCCAGGAGAAACCCCCATAAGGTTTAGCCTCCTTAATTCTTGTTTGTGACTTTAGGTTGTAGTTTTTATCAGAGGAAATTTGATTGAAAAATGTCTTTTGTTCTGGGTGAAAAGAATCTTGTTCATTTACACATATACATATATCGATTGATCTTTGGGTCCTTTTCCATGTCGGTTATTACATAGTTTTGAGTTGACCACTCTTGGTATTCCATAGGTCTTTGGGGATGATATATTTTATATGTATTAGTATATGTTTGTTAACCCCAATATCCTAATTTATCCATTCCTCACACCTTTTCTTTGGCTTAACCATAAGTGTGTCTTCTCAATGTGAGATTGTCTTTCTCTGTGGAAATATGTTCATTTTTATGAATTTTCAGATGACATAAGTGATATCCTAGGACATTTGTGTCTCGCATTCTGACTTACTTCACATTGTGTGATTATCCCTAGGGTCATCTGTGGTGCTGCCTATGCCATTCGTTTCTTTTTTTTTGTGACTCATATTCCAATGTGTCCATATACCACTTCTTCTTTGTCCATTCATTTGTTTATGGACCTTCTTTTTGCTTCCATGTCTTGGCTATTTCAGTATTGCTGCAGTGCACATTTGCCTGCCTCTGTCTTTCCGATTCTGGTGGTCTTAGGTTATATGTCCAAAAGGTGCACTGCCGCATCATATGGTAGCTCAATTTTTTCTTTTAAAGCAGCTCCGTTCAGTTTTCATTAGTTCTGATACCACTTTACATCCCACCAGCAGCTAGAAGGTACACAGTTCTCTAAAACCCTTTCAGCATTTATAGTTTGTAGACTTTTTGCTGATGGTCATTTGACTGGTGTGAGCTGAAACCATTCTGGAGGTTGCATTTGCATGTGGCTACTAATTCCTTATACTGAGCTTTAGGCACGTTCTGTTTCTTCTTTTCCTTTCTTTACTTAACGAGTAAGTACAACTTCCCTCTTCATATTGCCTTCTTGACAAATTTGTCATGTGTTGAATTTTCTTGCCTATTCCCTACCCCGGGGCATTTTTTGAGGGCAGGTGTCATTTACACCCCTGCAGGCCTTGTGACTATTAAGGAACCAGTAGCACTGGGTTAAAAGCTGCTGTTGTGCGAAATAGCCACAAGGTGGCAGCATTATTACGTTCTCGACTCTTGTTACTAGGGCAACAGTCTTCCTGGAGGTAGTGTTGCGAGGTTGTAAATTAGAGTGGATTGTGCTGGGGCAAGCTCTCAGAAGGTTATGTCTCCTTACTTATGTTTGTTTTTTAAATTTAATTTATATTTCTTATCGGAATAAATTTGATTAGAGTGTTGTGATTGTCTGGCTGTACAGAATCTGCTCAATGATTCATACAAATGTCTGTTCATCTTCGGAGCCTGTTACCATGTATGTTATTACAGAATGTTGAGTAGACCTCGCTTGGTATTTGGTAGTTGTTTTGTCATTATATATTTTATATGTATTGGTGATTATATAATTCCTATAGTTTATATGTTATATGTTTATAGACATTTAACATACATTAGTATATGTATGTTAGCCCCATAATCCTAATTTATCCATCCTCCCACCTTTCATTTTGGTTAACCATTAGTTTGTTTTATAAGTCTGTGAGTGTCTTTTTCTTTGGAAATATGTTCATTGGTAGCAATCTTAGGATAACATGTATAAACGATACCATAGGATATTTGTCATTTCCTTTTGACTTACTTAACCTAATATGATTACTTCTAGGCTCATCTGTACTCCTGAAGATGGCACTGTTCCTTTTTTTTCCCGAGGCTACTATTCCATTCGGTACGTATACCGATTCTTCTTTGTCCATTTATCTGTTGATGGACATTTTGTTGGCTTGCCTGTCTTGGTTATTGAAAATATGGCTGCAGTGCATGTTTTCCTGTCTGTGCCTTTCCGATTCTGGTCTTCTTAGGGTATAGGCCCATTAGGGGATCAGCAACAACATATGGTAGCTCAGTTTTTACCTTTTAAATGCAGCTCCATTCTGTTCTCATGATTAGCTGTTACCAGTTTACATCCAACCAACAGCATAGTGGGTATGCCTTTCTCCACTAACCCGTCAGCATTCATTGTTTGTAGACGTTTTATGGATGGCATTTTGAATGCTGGGTGGCGAACTCTTTTTGTAGTTTGGATTTCCATCGAACCAATAATTTCTGATATTGAGCTTTTGTCCATGTTCTTCTTTTTTTTTTAAATAACAGAGTGAGTAACACTTACCTCTTCAAACTCTTTTCTTGAAAAATTTTCCGTGTTGTGTACTTTTTTGGCCATTCCCAACCCCAGGATATTTTTTGAGGGCATGAGTCATTTACAGCCCTGCAGTCCTTGTGAATATTAGTGACCATTAGCAGTAGATTGAAAGCTGCTGTTTCAGGAAATGGCCTTAGGGTGGCAGGATTTCTACGTTGCCAACTCTGCTTGCTAGGGAAACAGAACCTTGCTGCATGTTGTGCTTTTTGGTTGCAGATTAGAGTGGAATGTGCCCAGACAAACCCCCGTAAGGTTTAGCCTCCTTAATTCTTGTTTGTGTCTTTAAGTTGTAGTTGTTATCAGAGGAAATTTGATTGAAATATTTGATTGAATTTGTTCTGGGTGAACAGAATCTTGTTCATTCACACATATAAGTATATCTATTGATCTTTGGGTCCTTTTCCATGTAGGTTATTACAGAGTGTTGAGTAGACCACTCTTGGTATTCCATAGGTTTTTGGGGATGATATATTTTATATGTATTAGTATATGTTTGTTAACCCCAATATCCTAATTTATCCATTCCTCACAGCTTTTCTTTGGCTTAACCATAAGTGTGTCTTCTCAATGTGACATTGTCTTTCTCTGTGGAAATATGTTCAATTTAGGAATTTTCAGATGACATAAGTGATATCCTAGGACATTTGTGTCTCGCATTCTGACTTACTTCACGTTGTGTGATTATCTCTAGGCTCATCTGTGGTGCTGCCTATGCCATTCTTTTATTTTTTTCTTCATGACTAATATTCCAATGTGTCCATATACCATTTCTTCTTTGTCCATTCATTTGTTTATGGACCTTTTTTTGCTTCCATGTCTTGGCTACTTCAATATTGCTGCAGTGCACATTTGTCTGCCTCTGTCTTTCCGATTCTTTTGGTCTTAGGTTAGAGGCCCAAAAGGTACGCTGCCGCATCGTATGGTAGCTCAATTTTTTCCTTTTAAAGCAGCTCCGTTCAGTTTTCGTTAGTGCTGATACCAGTTTACATTCCACCAGCAGCTAGAAGGTACACAGTTCTCTAAAACCCCTTCAGCGTTTATAGTTTGTAGACTTTTTGCTGATGGTCATTTGACTGGTGTGAGCTGAAACCATTCTGGAGGTTGGATTTGCATGTGGCTACTAATTCCTTATACTGAGCTTTAGGCATGTCCTGCTTTTTCTTTTCCTTTTTTTTTCTTAAAGAGTGAGTACAACTTCCCTCTTCATATTGCCTTCTTGACAAATTTGTCATGTGTTGAATTTTCTTGCCTATTCCCTACCCCAGGGCATTTTTGGAGGGCAGGTGTCATTTGCAGCCCTGCAGGCCTTGTGACTATTAAGCAACCATTAGCACTGGGTTTAAAGCTGCTGTTGTGGGAAACAGCCACAAGGCGGCAACATTATTACGTTCCCAACTGTTGTTACTAGGGCAACAGTGTCTTCCTGGAGGTAGTGTTGCGAGGTCGTAATTTAGAGTGGAATGTGCTGGGGCAAGCCCTCAGAAGGTTGTGTCTCCTTACTTATGTTTGTGTTTAAAATTTAATTTATATTTCTTACCGGAGTAAATTTGATTAGAGTGTTGTGATTGTCTGGCTGTACAGAATCTGCTCAATGATACATACATATGTCTGTTCATCTTCGGATCCGGTTACCATGTATGTTATTACAGAATGTTGAGTAGACCTCACTTGGTATTTGATAGGTGTTTTGTCATTATATATTTTATATGTATTGGTGACTTAACAATTCATATAGTTTATATGTTATATGTTTATAGACATTTAACATATATTAGTGTATGTATATTAGCCCCATAATCCTAATTTATCCATCCTCCCACCTTTCATTTTGGTTAACCATTAGTTTGTTTTATAAGTCTGTGAGTGTCTTTTTCTTTGGAAATATGTTCATTGGTAGCAATCTTAGGATAACATGTATAAACGATAACATAGGATATTTGTCATTCCCTTTTGATTTACTTAACCCAATATGATTACTTCTAGGCTCATCTGCACTACTGAAAACGGCACTGTTCATTTTCTTTCCGAGGCTACTATTCCATTGGGCACGTATACCGCTTCTTCTTTGTCCATTTATCTGTTGATGGACATTTTGTTTGCTTGCCTGTCTTGGCTATTGTAAATATGGCTGCTGTGCAGGTTTTCCTGTCTCTGCCTTTCCGATTCTGGTCTTCTTAGGGTATAGGCCCATTAGGGGCTCAGCTGCAAGATATGGTAGCTCAGTTTTTACCTTTTAAAAGCAGCTCCATTCTGTTCTCATGATTAGCTGTTAACAGTTTACATCCAGCCAACAGCATAGTGGGTATGCCTTTCTCCACTAACCCGTCAGCATTCATTGTTTGTAGACTTTTTACGGATGGCATTTTGAATACTGGGTGGCGAAATCTTTTTGTAGTATGGATTTGCATCCAACCAATAATTCCTGATATTGAGCCTTTATCCATGTTCTTCTTTTTTTAAAATAACAGAGTGAGGAACACTTACCTCTTCAAACTGTTTTATTGTAAAGTCTTCCTTGTTGTCATATTTTTTGGCTATTCCCAACCCCAGGACATTTTTTGAGGGCATGAGTCATTTACAGCCCTTCAGTCCTTGTGAATATTAGTGACCATTAGCAGTAGATTGAAAGCTGCTGTTTGAGGAAACGGCCTTAGGGTGGCAGCATTTCTAAGTTGTTAACTCTGCTTGCTTCAGAAACAGAACCCTGCTGCAAGTTGTGCTTTTTGGTTGCAGATTAGAGTGGAATGTGCCAGGAGAAACCCCCGTAAGGTTTAGCCTCCTTAATTCTTGTTTGTGACTTTAGGTTGTAGTTTTTATCAGAGGAAATTTGATTGAAAAATGTCTTTTGTTCTGGGTGAAAAGAATCTTGTTCATTTACACATATACATATATCTATTGATCTTTGGGTCCTTTTCCATGTCGGTTATTACATAGTTTTGAGTTGACCACTCTTGGTATTCCATAGGTCTTTGGGGATGATATATTTTATATGTATTAGTATATGTTTGTTAACCCCAATATCCTAATTTATCCATTCCTCACACCTTTTCTTTGGCTTAACCATAAGTGTGTCTTCTCAATGTGAGATTGTCTTTCTCTGTGGAAATATGTTCATTTTTATGAATTTTCAGATGACATAAGTGATATCCTAGGACATTTGTGTCTCGCATTCTGACTTACTTCACATTGTGTGATTATCCCTAGGGTCATCTGTGGTGCTGCCTATGCCATTCGTTTCTTTTTTTTCGTGACTCATATTCCAATGTGTCCATATACCACTTCTTCTTTGTCCATTCATTTGTTTATGGACCTTCTTTTTGCTTCCATGTCTTGGCTATTTCAGTATTGCTGCAGTGCACATTTGCCTGCCTCTGTCTTTCCGATTCTGGTGGTCTTAGGTTATATGTCCAAAAGGTGCACTGCCGCATCATATGGTAGCTCAATTTTTTCTTTTAAAGCAGCTCCGTTCAGTTTTCATTAGTTCTGATACCACTTTACATCCCACCAGCAGCTAGAAGGTACACAGTTCTCTAAAACCCTTTCAGCATTTATAGTTTGTAGATTTTTGCTGATGGTCATTTGACTGGTGTGAGCTGGAACCATTCTGGAGGTTGCATTTGCATGTGGCTACTAATTCCTTATACTGAGCTTTAGGCACGTTCTGTTTCTTCTTTTCCTTTCTTTACTTAACGAGTAAGTACAACTTCCCTCTTCATATTGCCTTCTTGACAAATTTGTCATGTGTTGAATTTTCTTGCCTATTCCCTACCCCGGGGCATTTTTTGAGGGCAGGTGTCATTTACACCCCTGCAGGCCTTGTGACTATTAAGGAACCAGTAGCACTGGGTTAAAAGCTGCTGTTGTGCGAAACAGCCACAAGGTGGCAGCATTATTACGTTCTCGACTCTTGTTACTAGGGCAACAGTCTTCCTGGAGGTAGTGTTGCGAGGTTGTAAATTAGAGTGGATTGTGCTGCGGCAAGCTCTCAGAAGGTTATGTCTCCTTACTTATGTTTGTTTTTTAAATTTAATTTATATTTCTTATCGGAATAAATTTGATTAGAGTGTTGTGATTGTCTGGCTGTACAGAATCTGCTCAATGATTCATACAAATGTCTGTTCATCTTCGGAGCCTGTTACCATGTATGTTATTACAGAATGTTGAGTAGACCTCGCTTGGTATTTGGTAGTTGTTTTGTCATTATATATTTTATATGTATTGGTGATTATATAATTCCTATAGTTTATATGTTATATGTTTATAGACATTTAACATACATTAGTATATGTATGTTAGCCCCATAATCCTAATTTATCCATCCTCCCACCTTTCATTTTGGTTAACCATTAGTTTGTTTTATAAGTCTGTGAGTGTCTTTTTCTTTGGAAATATGTTCATTGGTAGCAATCTTAGGATAACATGTATAAACGATACCATAGGATATTTGTCATTTCCTTTTGACTTACTTAACCTAATATGATTACTTCTAGGCTCATCTGTACTCCTGAAGATGGCACTGTTCCTTTTTTTTCCCGAGGCTACTATTCCATTCGGTACGTATACCGATTCTTCTTTGTCCATTTATCTGTTGATGGACATTTTGTTGGCTTGCCTGTCTTGGTTATTGAAAATATGGCTGCAGTGCATGTTTTCCTGTCTGTGCCTTTCCGATTCTGGTCTTCTTAGGGTATAGGCCCATTAGGGGATCAGCAACAACATATGGTAGCTCAGTTTTTACCTTTTAAATGCAGCTCCATTCTGTTCTCATGATTAGCTGTTACCAGTTTACATCCAACCAACAGCATAGTGGGTATGCCTTTCTCCACTAACCCGTCAGCATTCATTGTTTGTAGACGTTTTATGGATGCCATTTTGAATGCTGGGTGGCGAACTCTTTTTGTAGTTTGGATTTCCATCGAACCAATAATTTCTGATATTGAGCTTTTGTCCATGTTCTTCTTTCTTTTTTAAATAACAGAGTGAGTAACACTTACCTCTTCAAACTCTTTTCTTGAAAAATTTTCCGTGTTGTGTACTTTTTTGGCCATTCCGAACCCCAGGATATTTTTTGAGGGCATGAGTCATTTACAGCCCTGCAGTCCTTGTGAATATTAGTGACCATTAGCAGTAGATTGAAAGCTGCTGTTTGAGGAAATGGCCTTAGGGTGGCAGCATTTCTACGTTGCCAACTCTGCTTGCTAGGGAAACAGAACCTTGCTGCATGTTGTGCTTTTTGGTGGCAGATTAGAGTGGAATGTGCCCAGACAAACCCCCGTAAGGTTTAGCCTCCTTAATTCTTGTTTGTGTCTTTAAGTTGTAGTTGTTATCAGAGGAAATTTGATTGAAATATTTGATTGAATTTGTTCTGGGTGAACAGAATCTTGTTCATTCACACATATAAGTATATCTATTGATCTTTGGGTCCTTTTCCATGTAGGTTATTACAGAGTGTTGAGTAGACCACTCTTGGTATTCCATAGGTTTTTGGGGATGATATATTTTATATGTATTAGTATATGTTTGTTAACCCCAATATCCTAATTTATCCATTCCTCACAGCTTTTCTTTGGCTTAACCATAAGTGTGTCTTCTCAATGTGACATTGTCTTTCTCTGTGGAAATATGTTCAATTTAGGAATTTTCAGATGACATAAGTGATATCCTAGGACATTTGTGTCTCGCATTCTGACTTACTTCACGTTGTGTGATTATCTCTAGGCTCATCTGTGGTGCTGCCTATGCCATTCTTTTATTTTTTTCTTCATGACTAATATTCCAATGTGTCCATATACCATTTCTTCTTTGTCCATTCATTTGTTTATGGACCTTTTTTTGCTTCCATGTCTTGGCTACTTCAATATTGCTGCAGTGCACATTTGTCTGCCTCTGTCTTTCCGATTCTTTTGGTCTTAGGTTAGAGGCCCAAAAGGTACGCTGCCGCATCGTATGGTAGCTCAATTTTTTCCTTTTAAAGCAGCTCCGTTCAGTTTTCGTTAGTGCTGATACCAGTTTACATCCCACCAGCAGCTAGAAGGTACACAGTTCTCTAAAACCCCTTCAGCGTTTCTAGTTTGTAGACTTTTTGCTGATGGTCATTTGACTGGTGTGAGCTGAAACCATTCTGGAGGTTGGATTTGCATGTGGCTACTAATTCCTTATACTGAGCTTTAGGCATGTCCTGCTTTTTCTTTTCCTTTTTTTTTCTTAAAGAGTGAGTACAACTTCCCTCTTCATATTGCCTTCTTGACAAATTTGTCATGTGTTGAATTTTCTTGCCTATTCCCTACCCCAGGGCATTTTTGGAGGGCAGGTGTCATTTGCAGCCCTGCAGGCCTTGTGACTATTAAGTAACCATTAGCACTGGGTTTTAAGCTGCTGTTGTGGGAAACAGCCACAAGGCGGCAACATTATTACGTTCCCAACTGTTGTTACTAGGGCAACAGTGTCTTCCTGGAGGTAGTGTTGCGAGGTCGTAATTTAGAGTGGAATGTGCTGGGGCAAGCCCTCAGAAGGTTGTGTCTCCTTACTTATGTTTGTGTTTAAAATTTAATTTATATTTCTTACCGGAGTAAATTTGATTAGAGTGTTGTGATTGTCTGGCTGTACAGAATCTGCTCAATGATTCATACAAATGTCTGTTCATCTTCGGATCCGGTTACCATGTATGTTATTACAGAATGTTGAGTAGACCTCACTTGGTATTTGATAGGTGTTTTGTCATTATATATTTTATATGTATTGGTGACTTAACAATTCATATAGTTTATATGTTATATGTTTATAGACATTTAACATATATTAGTGTATGTATATTAGCCCCATAATCCTAATTTATCCATCCTCCCACCTTTCATTTTGGTTAACCATTAGTTTGTTTTATAAGTCTGTGAGTGTCTTTTTCTTTGGAAATATGTTCATTGGTAGCAATCTTAGGTTAACATGTATAAACAATAACATAGGATATTTGTCATTCCCTTTTGATTTACTTAACCCAATATGATTACTTCTAGGCTCATCTGCACTACTGAAAACGGCACAGTTCATTTTCTTTCCGAGGCTACTATTCCATTGGGCACGTATACCGCTTCTTCTTTGTCCATTTATCTGTTGATGGACATTTTGTTTGCTTGCCTGTCTTGGCTATTGTAAATATGGCTGCTGTGCAGGTTTTCCTGTCTCTGCCTTTCCGATTCTGGTCTTCTTAGGGTATAGGCCCATTAGGGGCTCAGCTGCAAGATATGGTAGCTCAGTTTTTACCTTTTAAAAGCAGCTCCATTCTGTTCTCATGATTAGCTGTTAACAGTTTACATCCAGCCAACAGCATAGTGGGTATGCCTTTCTCCACTAACCCGTCAGCATTCATTGTTTGTAGACTTTTTACGGATGGCATTTTGAATACTGGGTGGCGAAATCTTTTTGTAGTATGGATTTGCATCCAACCAATAATTCCTGATATTGAGCCTTTATCCATGTTCTTCTTTTTTTAAAATAACAGAGTGAGGAACACTTACCTCTTCAAACTGTTTTATTGTAAAGTCTTCCTTGTTGTCAAATTTTTTGGCTATTCCCAACCCCAGGACATTTTTTGAGGGCATGAGTCATTTACAGCCCTTCAGTCCTTGTGAATATTAGTGACCATTAGCAGTAGATTGAAAGCTGCTGTTTGAGGAAACGGCCTTAGGGTGGCAGCATTTCTAAGTTGTTAACTCTGCTTGCTTGGGAAACAGAACCCTGCTGCAAGTTGTGCTTTTTGGTTGCAGATTAGAGTGGAATGTGCCAGGAGAAACCCCCGTAAGGTTTAGCCTCCTTAATTCTTGTTTGTGTCTTTAAGTTGTAGTTGTTATCAGAGGAAATTTGATTGAAAAATGTCTTTTGTTCTGGGTGAAAAGAATCTTGTTCATTTACACATATACATATATCTATTGATCTTTGGGTCCTTTTCCATGTCGGTTATTACATAGTTTTGAGTTGACCACTCTTGGTATTCCATAGGTCTTTGGGGATGATATATTTTATATGTATTAGTATATGTTTGTTAACCCCAATATCCTAATTTATCCATTCCTCACACCTTTTCTTTGGCTTAACCATAAGTGTGTCTTCTCAATGTGAGATTGTCTTTCTCTGTGGAAATATGTTCATTTTTATGAATTTTCAGATGACATAAGTGATATCCTAGGACATTTGTGTCTCGCATTCTGACTTACTTCACATTGTGTGATTATCCCTAGGGTCATCTGTGGTGCTGCCTATGCCATTCGTTTCTTTTTTTTCGTGACTCATATTCCAATGTGTCCATATACCACTTCTTCTTTGTCCATTCATTTGTTTATGGACCTTCTTTTTGCTTCCATGTCTTGGCTATTTCAGTATTGCTGCAGTGCACATTTGCCTGCCTCTGTCTTTCCGATTCTGGTGGTCTTAGGTTATATGTCCAAAAGGTGCACTGCCGCATCATATGGTAGCTCAATTTTTTCTTTTAAAGCAGCTCCGTTCAGTTTTCATTAGTTCTGATACCACTTTACATCCCACCAGCAGCTAGAAGGTACACAGTTCTCTAAAACCCTTTCAGCATTTATAGTTTGTAGATTTTTGCTGATGGTCATTTGACTGGTGTGAGCTGGAACCATTCTGGAGGTTGCATTTGCATGTGGCTACTAATTCCTTATACTGAGCTTTAGGCACGTTCTGTTTCTTCTTTTCCTTTCTTTACTTAACGAGTAAGTACAACTTCCCTCTTCATATTGCCTTCTTGACAAATTTGTCATGTGTTGAATTTTCTTGCCTATTCCCTACCCCGGGGCATTTTTTGAGGGCAGGTGTCATTTACACCCCTGCAGGCCTTGTGACTATTAAGGAACCAGTAGCACTGGGTTAAAAGCTGCTGTTGTGCGAAACAGCCACAAGGTGGCAGCATTATTACGTTCTCGACTCTTGTTACTAGGGCAACAGTCTTCCTGGAGGTAGTGTTGCGAGGTTGTAAATTAGAGTGGATTGTGCTGGGGCAAGCTCTCAGAAGGTTATGTCTCCTTACTTATGTTTGTTTTTAAAATTTAATTTATATTTCTTATCGGAATAAATTTGATTAGAGTGTTGTGATTGTCTGGCTGTACAGAATCTGCTCAATGATTCATACAAATGTCTGTTCATCTTCGGAGCCTGTTACCATGTATGTTATTACAGAATGTTGAGTAGACCTCGCTTGGTATTTGGTAGTTGTTTTGTCATTATATATTTTATATGTATTGGTGATTATATAATTCCTATAGTTTATATGTTATATGTTTATAGACATTTAACATACATTAGTATATGTATGTTAGCCCCATAATCCTAATTTATCCATCCTCCCACCTTTCATTTTGGTTAACCATTAGTTTGTTTTATAAGTCTGTGAGTGTCTTTTTCTTTGGAAATATGTTCATTGGTAGCAATCTTAGGATAACATGTATAAACGATACCATAGGATATTTGTCATTTCCTTTTGACTTACTTAACCTAATATGATTACTTCTAGGCTCATCTGTACTCCTGAAGATGGCACTGTTCCTTTTTTTTCCCGAGGCTACTATTCCATTCGGTACGTATACCGATTCTTCTTTGTCCATTTATCTGTTGATGGACATTTTGTTGGCTTGCCTGTCTTGGTTATTGAAAATATGGCTGCAGTGCTTGTTTTCCTGTCTGTGCCTTTCCGATTCTGGTCTTCTTAGGGTATAGGCCCATTAGGGGATCAGCAACAACATATGGTAGCTCAGTTTTTACCTTTTAAATGCAGCTCCATTCTGTTCTCATGATTAGCTGTTACCAGTTTACATCCAACCAACAGCATAGTGGGTATGCCTTTCTCCACTAACCCGTCAGCATTCATTGTTTGTAGACGTTTTATGGATGCCATTTTGAATGCTGGGTGGCGAACTCTTTTTGTAGTTTGGATTTCCATCGAACCAATAATTTCTGATATTGAGCTTTTGTCCATGTTCTTCTTTTTTTTTTAAATAACAGAGTGAGTAACACTTACCTCTTCAAACTCTTTTCTTGAAAAATTTTCCGTGTTGTGTACTTTTTTGGCCATTCCCAACCCCAGGATATTTTTTGAGGGCATGAGTCATTTACAGCCCTGCAGTCCTTGTGAATATTAGTGACCATTAGCAGTAGATTGAAAGCTGCTGTTTGAGGAAATGGCCTTAGGGTGGCAGGATTTCTACGTTGCCAACTCTGCTTGCTAGGGAAACAGAACCTTGCTGCATGTTGTGCTTTTTGGTTGCAGATTAGAGTGGAATGTGCCCAGACAAACCCCCGTAAGGTTTAGCCTCCTTAATTCTTGTTTGTGTCTTTAAGTTGTAGTTGTTATCAGAGGAAATTTGATTGAAATATTTGATTGAATTTGTTCTGGGTGAACAGAATCTTGTTCTTTCACACATATAAGTATATCTATTGATCTTTGGGTCCTTTTCCATGTAGGTTATTACAGAGTGTTGAGTAGACCACTCTTGGTATTCCATAGGTTTTTGGGGATGATATATTTTATATGTATTAGTATATGTTTGTTAACCCCAATATCCTAATTTATCCATTCCTCACAGCTTTTCTTTGGCTTAACCATAAGTGTGTCTTCTCAAAGTGACATTGTCTTTCTCTGTGGAAATATGTTCAATTTAGGAATTTTCAGATGACATAAGTGATATCCTAGGACATTTGTGTCTCGCATTCTGACTTACTTCACGTTGTGTGATTATCTCTAGGCTCATCTGTGGTGCTGCCTATGCCATTCTTTTATTTTTTTCTTCATGACTAATATTCCAATGTGTCCATATACCATTTCTTCTTTGTCCATTCATTTGTTTATGGACCTTTTTTTGCTTCCATGTCTTGGCTACTTCAATATTGCTGCAGTGCACATTTGTCTGCCTCTGTCTTTCCGATTCTTTTGGTCTTAGGTTAGAGGCCCAAAAGGTACGCTGCCGCATCGTATGGTAGCTCAATTTTTTCCTTTTAAAGCAGCTCCGTTCAGTTTTCGTTAGTGCTGATACCAGTTTACATCCCACCAGCAGCTAGAAGGTACACAGTTCTCTAAAACCCCTTCAGCGTTTATAGTTTGTAGACTTTTTGCTGATGGTCATTTGACTGGTGTGAGCTGAAACCATTCTGGAGGTTGGATTTGCATGTGGCTACTAATTCCTTATACTGAGCTTTAGGCATGTCCTGCTTTTTCTTTTCCTTTTTTTTTCTTAAAGAGTGAGTACAACTTCCCTCTTCATATTGCCTTCTTGACAAATTTGTCATGTGTTGAATTTTCTTGCCTATTCCCTACCCCAGGGCATTTTTGGAGGGCAGGTGTCATTTGCAGCCCTGCAGGCCTTGTGACTATTAAGCAACCATTAGCACTGGGTTTAAAGCTGCTGTTGTGGGAAACAGCCACAAGGCGGCAACATTATTACGTTCCCAACTGTTGTTACTAGGGCAACAGTGTCTTCCTGGAGGTAGTGTTGCGAGGTCGTAATTTAGAGTGGAATGTGCTGGGGCAAGCCCTCAGAAGGTTGTGTCTCCTTACTTATGTTTGTGTTTAAAATTTAATTTATATTTCTTACCGGAGTAAATTTGATTAGAGTGTTGTGATTGTCTGGCTGTACAGAATCTGCTCAATGATACATACATATGTCTGTTCATCTTCGGATCCGGTTACCATGTATGTTATTACAGAATGTTGAGTAGACCTCACTTGGTATTTGATAGGTGTTTTGTCATTATATATTTTATATGTATTGGTGACTTAACAATTCATATAGTTTATATGTTATATGTTTATAGACATTTAACATATATTAGTGTATGTATATTAGCCCCATAATCCTAATTTATCCATCCTCCCACCTTTCATTTTGGTTAACCATTAGTTTGTTTTATAAGTCTGTGAGTGTCTTTTTCTTTGGAAATATGTTCATTGGTAGCAATCTTAGGATAACATGTATAAACGATAACATAGGATATTTGTCATTCCCTTTTGATTTACTTAACCCAATATGATTACTTCTAGGCTCATCTGCACTACTGAAAACGGCACTGTTCATTTTCTTCCCGAGGCTACTATTCCATTGGGCACGTATACCGCTTCTTCTTTGTCCATTTATCTGTTGATGGACATTTTGTTTGCTTGCCTGTCTTGGCTATTGTAAATATGGCTGCTGTGCAGGTTTTCCTGTCTCTGCCTTTCCGATTCTGGTCTTCTTAGGGTATAGGCCCATTAGGGGCTCAGCTGCAAGATATGGTAGCTCAGTTTTTACCTTTTAAATGCAGCTCCATTCTGTTCTCATGATTAGCTGTTAACAGTTTACATCCAGCCAACAGCATAGTGGGTATGCCTTTCTCCACTAACCCGTCAGCATTCATTGTTTGTAGACTTTTTACGGATGGCATTTTGAATACTGGGTGGCGAAATCTTTTTGTAGTATGGATTTGCATCCAACCAATAATTCCTGATATTGAGCCTTTATCCATGTTCTTCTTTTTTTAAAATAACAGAGTGAGGAACACTTACCTCTTCAAACTGTTTTATTGTAAAGTCTTCCTTGTTGTCAAATTTTTTGGCTATTCCCAACCCCAGGACATTTTTTGAGGGCATGAGTCATTTACAGCCCTGCAGTCCTTGTGAATATTAGTGACCATTAGCAGTAGATTGAAAGCTGCTGTTTGAGGAAACGGCCTTAGGGTGGCAGCATTTCTAAGTTGTTAACTCTGCTTGCTTCAGAAACAGAACCCTGCTGCAAGTTGTGCTTTTTGGTTGCAGATTAGAGTGGAATGTGCCAGGAGAAACCCCCGTAAGGTTTAGCCTCCTTAATTCTTGTTTGTGACTTTAGGTTGTAGTTTTTATCAGAGGAAATTTGATTGAAAAATGTCTTTTGTTCTGGGTGAAAAGAATCTTGTTCATTTACACATATACATATATCTATTGATCTTTGGGTCCTTTTCCATGTCGGTTATTACATAGTTTTGAGTTGACCACTCTTGGTATTCCATAGGTCTTTGGGGATGATATATTTTATATGTATTAGTATATGTTTGTTAACCCCAATATCCTAATTTATCCATTCCTCACACCTTTTCTTTGGCTTAACCATAAGTGTGTCTTCTCAATGTGAGATTGTCTTTCTCTGTGGAACTATGTTCATTTTTATGAATTTTCAGATGACATAAGTGATATCCTAGGACATTTGTGTCTCGCATTCTGACTTACTTCACGTTGTGTGATTATCCCTAGGCTCATCTGTGGTGCTGCCTATGCCATTCTTTTCTTTTTTTTCGTGACTCATATTCCAATGTGTCCATATACCACTTCTTCTTTGTCCATTCATTTGTTTATGGACCTTCTTTTTGCTTCCATGTCTTGGCTAGTTCAGTATTGCTGCAGTGCACATTTGCCTGCCTCTGTCTTTCCGATTCTGGTGGTCTTAGGTTATATGTCCAAAAGGTGCACTGCCGCATCATATGGTAGCTCAATTTTTTCTTTTAAAGCAGCTCCGTTCAGTTTGCATTAGTTCTGATACCACTTTACATCCCACCAGCAGCTAGAAGGTACACAGTTCTCTAAAACCCTTTCAGCATTTATAGTTTGTAGACTTTTTGCTGATGGTCATTTGACTGGTGTGAGCTGAAACCATTCTGGAGGTTGCATTTGCATGTGGCTACTAATTCCTTATACTGAGCTTTAGGCACGTTCTGATTCTTCTTTTCCTTTCTTTACTTAACGAGTAAGTACAACTTCCCTCTTCATATTGACTTCTTGACAAATATGTCATGTGTTGAATTTTCTTGCCTATTCCCTACCCCGGGGCATTTTTTGAGGGCAGGTGTCATTTACAGCCCTGCAGGCCTTGTGACTATTAAGGAACCATTAGCACTGGGTTAAAAGCTGCTGTTGTGCGAAACAGCCACGAGGTGGCAGCATTATTACGTTCTCGACTCTTGTTACTAGGGCAACAGTCTTCCTGGAGGTAGTGTTGCGAGGTTGTAAATTAGAGTGGATTGTGCTGGGGCAAGCCCTCAGAAGGTTATGTCTCCTTACTTATGTTTGTTTTTTAAATTTAATTTATATTTCTTATCGGAATAAATTTGATTAGAGTGTTGTGATTGTCTGGCTGTACAGAATCTGCTCAATGATTCATACAAATGTCTGTTCATCTTCGGAGCCTGTTACCATGTATGTTATTACAGAATGTTGAGTAGACCTCGCTTGGTATTTGGTAGTTGTTTTGTCATTATGTATTTTATATGTATTGGTGATTATATAATTCCTATAGTTTATATGTTATATGTTTATGGACATTTAACATACATTAGTATATGTATGTTAGCCCCATAATCCTAATTTATCCATCCTCCCACCTTTCATTTTGGTTAACCATTAGTTTGTTTTATAAGTCTGTGAGTGTCTTTTTCTTTGGAAATATGTTCATTGGTAGCAATCTTAGGATAACATGTATAAACGATACCATAGGATATTTGTCATTTCCTTTTGACTTACTTAACCTAATATGATTACTTCTAGGCTCATCTGTACTCCTGAAGATGGCACTGTTCCTTTTTTTTCCCGAGGCTACTATTCCATTCGGTACGTATACCGATTCTTCTTTGTCCATTTATCTGTTGATGGACATTTTGTTGGCTTGCCTGTCTTGGTTATTGAAAATATGGCTGCAGTGCCTGTTTTCCTGTCTGTGCCTTTCCGATTCTGGTCTTCTTAGGGTATAGGCCCATTAGGGGATCAGCAACAACATATGGTAGCTCAGTTTTTACCTTTTAAATGCAGCTCCATTCTGTTCTCATGATTAGCTGTTACCAGTTTACATCCAACCAACAGCATAGTGGGTATGCCTTTCTCCACTAACCCGTCAGCATTCATTGTTTGTAGACGTTTTATGGATGCCATTTTGAATGCTGGGTGGCGAACTCTTTTTGTAGTTTGGATTTCCATCGAACCAATAATTTCTGATATTGAGCTTTTGTCCATGTTCTTCTTTTTTTTTTAAATAACAGAGTGAGTAACACTTACCTCTTCAAACTCTTTTCTTGAAAAATTTTCCGTGTTGTGTACTTTTTTGGCCATTCCCAACCCCAGGATATTTTTTGAGGGCATGAGTCATTTACAGCCCTGCAGTCCTTGTGAATATTAGTGACCATTAGCAGTAGATTGAAAGCTGCTGTTTGAGGAAATGGCCTTAGGGTGGCAGGATTTCTACGTTGCCAACTCTGCTAGCTAGGGAAACAGAACCTTGCTGCATGTTGTGCTTTTTGGTTGCAGATTAGAGTGGAATGTGCCCAGACAAACCCCCGTAAGGTTTAGCCTCCTTAATTCTTGTTTGTGTCTTTAAGTTGTAGTTGTTATCAGAGGAAATTTGATTGAAATATTTGATTGAATTTGTTCTGGGTGAACAGAATCTTGTTCTTTCACACATATAAGTATATCTATTGATCTTTGGGTCCTTTTCCATGTAGGTTATTACAGAGTGTTGAGTAGACCACTCTTGGTATTCCATAGGTTTTTGGGGATGATATATTTTATATGTATTAGTATATGTTTGTTAACCCCAATATCCTAATTTATCCATTCCTCACAGCTTTTCTTTGGCTTAACCATAAGTGTGTCTTCTCAATGTGACATTGTCTTTCTCTGTGGAAATATGTTCAATTTAGGAATTTTCAGATGACATAAGTGATATCCTAGGACATTTGTGTCTCGCATTCTGACTTACTTCACGTTGTGTGATTATCTCTAGGCTCATCTGTGGTGCTGCCTATGCCATTCTTTTATTTTTTTCTTCATGACTAATATTCCAATGTGTCCATATACCATTTCTTCTTTGTCCATTCATTTGTTTATGGACCTTTTTTTGCTTCCATGTCTTGGCTACTTCAATATTGCTGCAGTGCACATTTGTCTGCCTCTGTCTTTCCGATTCTTTTGGTCTTAGGTTAGAGGCCCAAAAGGTACGCTGCCGCATCGTATGGTAGCTCAATTTTTTCCTTTTAAAGCAGCTCCGTTCAGTTTTCGTTAGTGCTGATACCAGTTTACATCCCACCAGCAGCTAGAAGGTACACAGTTCTCTAAAACCCCTTCAGCGTTTATAGTTTGTAGACTTTTTGCTGATGGTCATTTGACTGGTGTGAGCTGAAACCATTCTGGAGGTTGGATTTGCATGTGGCTACTAATTCCTTATACTGAGCTTTAGGCATGTCCTGCTTTTTCTTTTCCTTTTTTTTTCTTAAAGAGTGAGTACAACTTCCCTCTTCATATTGCCTTCTTGACAAATTTGTCATGTGTTGAATTTTCTTGCCTATTCCCTACCCCAGGGCATTTTTGGAGGGCAGGTGTCATTTGCAGCCCTGCAGGCCTTGTGACTATTAAGCAACCATTAGCACTGGGTTTAAAGCTGCTGTTGTGGGAAACAGCCACAAGGCGGCAACATTATTACGTTCCCAACTGTTGTTACTAGGGCAACAGTGTCTTCCTGGAGGTAGTGTTGCGAGGTCGTAATTTAGAGTGGAATGTGCTGGGGCAAGCCCTCAGAAGGTTGTGTCTCCTTACTTATGTTTGTGTTTAAAATTTAATTTATATTTCTTACCGGAGTAAATTTGATTAGAGTGTTGTGATTGTCTGGCTGTACAGAATCTGCTCAATGATACATACATATGTCTGTTCATCTTCGGATCCGGTTACCATGTATGTTATTACAGAATGTTGAGTAGACCTCACTTGGTATTTGATAGGTGTTTTGTCATTATATATTTTATATGTATTGGTGACTTAACAATTCATATAGTTTATATGTTATATGTTTATAGACATTTAACATATATTAGTGTATGTATATTAGCCCCATAATCCTAATTTATCCATCCTCCCACCTTTCATTTTGGTTAACCATTAGTTTGTTTTATAAGTCTGTGAGTGTCTTTTTCTTTGGAAATATGTTCATTGGTAGCAATCTTAGGATAACATGTATAAACGATAACATAGGATATTTGTCATTCCCTTTTGATTTACTTAACCCAATATGATTACTTCTAGGCTCATCTGCACTACTGAAAACGGCACTGTTCATTTTCTTTCCGAGGCTACTATTCCATTGGGCACGTATACCGCTTCTTCTTTGTCCATTTATCTGTTGATGGACATTTTGTTTGCTTGCCTGTCTTGGCTATTGTAAATATGGCTGCTGTGCAGGTTTTCCTGTCTCTGCCTTTCCGATTCTGGTCTTCTTAGGGTATAGGCCCATTAGGGGCTCAGCTGCAAGATATGGTAGCTCAGTTTTTACCTTTTAAATGCAGCTCCATTCTGTTCTCATGATTAGCTGTTAACAGTTTACATCCAGCCAACAGCATAGTGGGTATGCCTTTCTCCACTAACCCGTCAGCATTCATTGTTTGTAGACTTTTTACGGATGGCATTTTGAATACTGGGTGGCGAAATCTTTTTGTAGTATGGATTTGCATCCAACCAATAATTCCTGATATTGAGCCTTTATCCATGTTCTTCTTTTTTTAAAATAACAGAGTGAGGAACACTTACCTCTTCAAACTGTTTTATTGTAAAGTCTTCCTTGTTGTCAAATTTTTTGGCTATTCCCAACCCCAGGACATTTTTTGAGGGCATGAGTCATTTACAGCCCTGCAGTCCTTGTGAATATTAGTGACCATTAGCAGTAGATTGAAAGCTGCTGTTTGAGGAAACGGCCTTAGGGTGGCAGCATTTCTAAGTTGTTAACTCTGCTTGCTTGGGAAACAGAACCCTGCTGCAAGTTGTGCTTTTTGGTTGCAGATTAGAGTGGAATGTGCCAGGAGAAACCCCCGTAAGGTTTAGCCTCCTTAATTCTTGTTTGTGACTTTAGGTTGTAGTTTTTATCAGAGGAAATTTGATTGAAAAATGTCTTTTGTTCTGGGTGAAAAGAATCTTGTTCATTTACACATATACATATATCTATTGATCTTTGGGTCCTTTTCCATGTCGGTTATTACATAGTTTTGAGTTGACCACTCTTGGTATTCCATAGGTCTTTGGGGATGATATATTTTATATGTATTAGTATATGTTTGTTAACCCCAATATCCTAATTTATCCATTCCTCACACCTTTTCTTTGGCTTAACCATAAGTGTGTCTTCTCAATGTGAGATTGTCTTTCTCTGTGGAAATATGTTCATTTTTATGAATTTTCAGATGACATAAGTGATATCCTAGGACATTTGTGTCTCGCATTCTGACTTACTTCACGTTGTGTGATTATCCCTAGGCTCATCTGTGGTGCTGCCTATGCCATTCTTTTCTTTTTTTTCGTGACTCATATTCCAATGTGTCCATATACCACTTCTTCTTTGTCCATTCATTTGTTTATGGACCTTCTTTTTGCTTCCATGTCTTGGCTAGTTCAGTATTGCTGCAGTGCACATTTGCCTGCCTCTGTCTTTCCGATTCTGGTGGTCTTAGGTTATATGTCCAAAAGGTGCACTGCCGCATCATATGGTAGCTCAATTTTTTCTTTTAAAGCAGCTCCGTTCAGTTTTCATTAGTTCTGATACCACTTTACATCCCACCAGCACCTAGAAGGTACACAGTTCTCTAAAACCCTTTCAGCATTTATAGTTTGTAGACTTTTTGCTGATGGTCATTTGACTGGTGTGAGCTGAAACCATTCTGGAGGTTGCATTTGCATGTGGCTACTAATTCCTTATACTGAGCTTTAGGCACGTTCTGTTTCTTCTTTTCCTTTCTTTACTTAACGAGTAAGTACAACTTCCCTCTTCATATTGCCTTCTTGACAAATTTGTCATGTGTTGAATTTTCTTGCCTATTCCCTACCCCGCGGCATTTTTTGAGGGCAGGTGTCATTTACAGCCCTGCAGGCCTTGTGACTATTAAGGAACCAGTAGCACTGGGTTAAAAGCTGCTGTTGTGCGAAACAGCCACGAGGTGGCAGCATTATTACGTTCTCGACTCTTGTTACTAGGGCAACAGTCTTCCTGGAGGTAGTGTTGCGAGGTTGTAAATTAGAGTGGATTGTGCTGGGGCAAGCCCTCAGAAGGTTATGTCTCCTTACTTATGTTTGTTTTTTAAATTTAATTTATATTTCTTATCGGAATAAATTTGATTAGAGTGTTGTGATTGTCTGGCTGTACAGAATCTGCTCAATGATTCATACAAATGTCTGTTCATCTTCGGAGCCTGTTACCATGTATGTTATTACAGAATGTTGAGTAGACCTCGCTTGGTATTTGGTAGTTGTTTTGTCATTATATATTTTATATGTATTGGTGATTATATAATTCCTATAGTTTATATGTTATATGTTTATGGACATTTAACATACATTAGTATATGTATGTTAGCCCCATAATCCTAATTTATCCATCCTCCCACCTTTCATTTTGGTTAACCATTAGTTTGTTTTATAAGTCTGTGAGTGTCTTTTTCTTTGGAAATATGTTCATTGGTAGCAATCTTAGGATAACATGTATAAACGATACCATAGGATATTTGTCATTTCCTTTTGACTTACTTAACCTAATATGATTACTTCTAGGCTCATCTGTACTCCTGAAGATGGCACTGTTCCTTTCTTTTCCCGAGGCTACTATTCCATTCGGTACGTATACCGATTCTTCTTTGTCCATTTATCTGTTGATGGACATTTTGTTGGCTTGCCTGTCTTGGTTATTGAAAATATGGCTGCAGTGCATGTTTTCCTGTCTGTGCCTTTCCGATTCTGGTCTTCTTAGGGTATAGGCCCATTAGGGGATCAGCAACAACATATGGTAGCTCAGTTTTTACCTTTTAAATGCAGCTCCATTCTGTTCTCATGATTAGCTGTTACCAGTTTACATCCAACCAACAGCATACTGGGTATGCCTTTCTCCACTAACCCGTCAGCATTCATTGTTTGTAGACGTTTTATGGATGGCATTTTGAATGCTGGGTGGCGAACTCTTTTTGTAGTTTGGATTTCCATCGAACCAATAATTTCTGATATTGAGCTTTTGTCCATGTTCTTCTTTTTTTTTTAAATAACAGAGTGAGTAACACTTACCTCTTCAAACTCTTTTCTTGAAAAATTTTCCGTGTTGTGTACTTTTTTGGCCATTCCCAACCCCAGGATATTTTTTGAGGGCATGAGTCATTTACAGCCCTGCAGTCCTTGTGAATATTAGTGACCATTAGCAGTAGATTGAAAGCTGCTGTTTGAGGAAATGGCCTTAGGGTGGCAGGATTTCTACGTTGCCAACTCTGCTTGCTAGGGAAACAGAACCTTGCTGCATGTTGTGCTTTTTGGTGGCAGATTAGAGTGGAATGTGCCCAGACAAACCCCCGTAAGGTTTAGCCTCCTTAATTCTTTTTTGTGTCTTTAAGTTGTAGTTGTTATCAGAGGAAATTTGATTGAAATATTTGATTGAATTTGTTCTGGGTGAACAGAATCTTGTTCATTCACACATATAAGTATATCTATTGATCTTTGGGTCCTTTTCCATGTAGGTTATTACAGAGTGTTGAGTAGACCACTCTTGGTATTCCATAGGTTTTTGGGGATGATATATTTTATATGTATTAGTATATGTTTGTTAACCCCAATATCCTAATTTATCCATTCCTCACAGCTTTTCTTTGGCTTAACCATAAGTGTGTCTTCTCAATGTGACATTGTCTTTCTCTGTGGAAATATGTTCAATTTAGGAATTTTCAGATGACATAAGTGATATCCTAGGACATTTGTGTCTCGCATTCTGACTTACTTCACGTTGTGTGATTATCTCTAGGCTCATCTGTGGTGCTGCCTATGCCATTCTTTTATTTTTTTCTTCATGACTAATATTCCAATGTGTCCATATACCATTTCTTCTTTGTCCATTCATTTGTTTATGGACCTTTTTTTGCTTCCATGTCTTGGCTACTTCAATATTGCTGCAGTGCACATTTGTCTGCCTCTGTCTTTCCGATTCTTTTGGTCTTAGGTTAGAGGCCCAAAAGGTACGCTGCCGCATCGTATGGTAGCTCAATTTTTTCCTTTTAAAGCAGCTCCGTTCAGTTTTCGTTAGTGCTGATACCAGTTTACATCCCACCAGCAGCTAGAAGGTACACAGTTCTCTAAAACCCCTTCAGCGTTTATAGTTTGTAGACTTTTTGCTGATGGTCATTTGACTGGTGTGAGCTGAAACCATTCTGGAGGTTGGATTTGCATGTGGCTACTAATTCCTTATACTGAGCTTTAGGCATGTCCTGCTTTTTCTTTTCCTTTTTTTTTCTTAAAGAGTGAGTACAACTTCCCTCTTCATATTGCCTTCTTGACAAATTTGTCATGTGTTGAATTTTCTTGCCTATTCCCTACCCCAGGGCATTTTTGGAGGGCAGGTGTCATTTGCAGCCCTGCAGGCCTTGTGACTATTAAGCAACCATTAGCACTGGGTTTAAAGCTGCTGTTGTGGGAAACAGCCACAGGGCGGCAACATTATTACGTTCCCAACTGTTGTTACTAGGGCAACAGTGTCTTCCTGGAGGTAGTGTTGCGAGGTCGTAATTTAGAGTGGAATGTGCTGGGGCAAGCCCTCAGAAGGTTGTGTCTCCTTACTTATGTTTGTGTTTAAAATTTAATTTATATTTCTTACCGGAGTAAATTTGATTAGAGTGTTGTGATTGTCTGGCTGTACAGAATCTGCTCAATGATACATACATATGTCTGTTCATCTTCGGATCCGGTTACCATGTATGTTATTACAGAATGTTGAGTAGACCTCACTTGGTATTTGATAGGTGTTTTGTCATTATATATTTTATATGTATTGGTGACTTAACAATTCATATAGTTTATATGTTATATGTTTATAGACATTTAACATATATTAGTGTATGTATATTAGCCCCATAATCCTAATTTATCCATCCTCCCACCTTTCATTTTGGTTAACCATTAGTTTGTTTTATAAGTCTGTGAGTGTCTTTTTCTTTGGAAATATGTTCATTGGTAGCAATCTTAGGATAACATGTATAAACGATAACATAGGATATTTGTCCTTCCCTTTTGATTTACTTAACCCAATATGATTACTTCTAGGCTCATCTGCACTACTGAAAACGGCACTGTTCATTTTCTTTCCGAGGCTACTATTCCATTGGGCACGTATACCGCTTCTTCTTTGTCCATTTATCTGTTGATGGACATTTTGTTTGCTTGCCTGTCTTGGCTATTGTAAATATGGCTGCTGTGCAGGTTTTCCTGTCTCTGCCTTTCCGATTCTGGTCTTCTTAGGGTATAGGCCCATTAGGGGCTCAGCTGCAAGATATGGTAGCTCAGTTTTTACCTTTTAAATGCAGCTCCATTCTGTTCTCATGATTAGCTGTTAACAGTTTACATCCAGCCAACAGCATAGTGGGTATGCCTTTCTCCACTAACCCGTCAGCATTCATTGTTTGTAGACTTTTTACGGATGGCATTTTGAATACTGGGTGGCGAAATCTTTTTGTAGTATGGATTTGCATCCAACCAATAATTCCTGATATTGAGCCTTTATCCATGTTCTTCTTTTTTTAAAATAACAGAGTGAGGAACACTTACCTCTTCAAACTGTTTTATTGTAAAGTCTTCCTTGTTGTCAAATTTTTTGGCTATTCCCAACCCCAGGACATTTTTTGAGGGCATGAGTCATTTACAGCCCTTCAGTCCTTGTGAATATTAGTGACCATTAGCAGTAGATTGAAAGCTGCTGTTTGAGGAAATGGCCTTAGGGTGGCAGCATTTCTAAGTTGTTAACTCTGCTTGCTTCAGAAACAGAACCCTGTTGCAAGTTGTGCTTTTTGGTTGCAGATTAGAGTGGAATGTGCCAGGAGAAACCCCGTAAGGTTTAGCCTCCTTAATTCTTGTTTGTGACTTTAGGTTGTAGTTTTTATCAGAGGAAATTTGATTGAAAAATGTCTTTTGTTCTGGGTGAAAAGAATCTTGTTCATTTACACATATACATATATCTATTGATCTTTGGGTCCTTTTCCATGTCGGTTATTACATAGTTTTGAGTTGACCACTCTTGGTATTCCATAGGTCTTTGGGGATGATATATTTTATATGTATTAGTATATGTTTGTTAACCCCAATATCCTAATTTATCCATTCCTCACACCTTTTCTTTGGCTTAACCATAAGTGTGTCTTCTCAATGTGAGATTGTCTTTCTCTGTGGAAATATGTTCATTTTTATGAATTTTCAGATGACATAAGTGATATCCTAGGACATTTGTGTCTCGCATTCTGACTTACTTCACGTTGTGTGATTATCCCTACGCTCATCTGTGGTGCTGCCTATGCCATTCTTTTCTTTTTTTTCGTGACTCATATTCCAATGTGTCCATATACCACTTCTTCTTTGTCCATTCATTTGTTTATGGACCTTCTTTTTGCTTCCATGTCTTGGCTATTTCAGTATTGCTGCAGTGCACATTTGCCTGCCTCTGTCTTTCCGATTCTGGTGGTCTTAGGTTATATGTCCAAAAGGTGCACTGCCGCATCATATGGTAGCTCAATTTTTTCTTTTAAAGCAGCTCCGTTCAGTTTTCATTAGTTCTGATACCACTTTACATCCCACCAGCACCTAGAAGGTACACAGTTCTCTAAAACCCTTTCAGCATTTATAGTTTGTAGACTTTTTGCTGATGGTCATTTGACTGGTGTGAGCTGAAACCATTCTGGAGGTTGCATTTGCATGTGGCTACTAATTCCTTATACTGAGCTTTAGGCACGTTCTGTTTCTTCTTTTCCTTTCTTTACTTAACGAGTAAGTACAACTTCCCTCTTCATATTGCCTTCTTGACAAATTTGTCATGTGTTGAATTTTCTTGCCTATTCCCTACCCCGCGGCATTTTTTGAGGGCAGGTGTCATTTACAGCCCTGCAGGCCTTGTGACTATTAAGGAACCAGTAGCACTGGGTTAAAAGCTGCTGTTGTGCGAAACAGCCACGAGGTGGCAGCATTATTACGTTCTCGACTCTTGTTACTAGGGCAACAGTCTTCCTGGAGGTAGTGTTGCGAGGTTGTAAATTAGAGTGGATTGTGCTGGGGCAAGCCCTCAGAAGGTTATGTCTCCTTACTTATGTTTGTTTTTTAAATTTAATTTATATTTCTTATCGGAATAAATTTGATTAGAGTGTTGTGATTGTCTGGCTGTACAGAATCTGCTCAATGATTCATACAAATGTCTGTTCATCTTCGGAGCCTGTTACCATGTATGTTATTACAGAATGTTGAGTAGACCTCACTTGGTATTTGGTAGTTGTTTTGTCATTATATATTTTATATGTATTGGTGATTATATAATTCCTATAGTTTATATGTTATATGTTTATGGACATTTAACATACATTAGTATATGTATGTTAGCCCCATAATCCTAATTTATCCATCCTCCCACCTTTCATTTTGGTTAACCATTAGTTTGTTTTATAAGTCTGTGAGTGTCTTTTTCTTTGGAAATATGTTCATTGGTAGCAATCTTAGGATAACATGTATAAACGATACCATAGGATATTTGTCATTTCCTTTTGACTTACTTAACCTAATATGATTACTTCTAGGCTCATCCGTACTCCTGAAGATGGCACTGTTCCTTTTTTTTCCCGAGGCTACTATTCCATTCGGTACGTATACCGATTCTTCTTTGTCCATTTATCTGTTGATGGACATTTTGTTGGCTTGCCTGTCTTGGTTATTGAAAATATGGCTGCAGTGCATGTTTTCCTGTCTGTGCCTTTCCGATTCTGGTCTTCTTAGGGTATAGGCCCATTAGGGGATCAGCAACAACATATGGTAGCTCAGTTTTTACCTTTTAAATGCAGCTCCATTCTGTTCTCATGATTAGCTGTTACCAGTTTACATCCAACCAACAGCATAGTGGGTATGCCTTTCTCCACTAACCCGTCAGCATTCATTGTTTGTAGACGTTTTATGGATGGCATTTTGAATGCTGGGTGGCGAACTCTTTTTGTAGTTTGGATTTCCATCGAACCAATAATTTCTGATATTGAGCTTTTGTCCATGTTCTTCTTTTTTTTTTAAATAACAGAGTGAGTAACACTTACCTCTTCAAACTCTTTTCTTGAAAAATTTTCCGTGTTGTGTACTTTTTTGGCCATTCCCAACCCCAGGATATTTTTTGAGGGCATGAGTCATTTACAGCCCTGCAGTCCTTGTGAATATTAGTGACCAGTAGCAGTAGATTGAAAGCTGCTGTTTGAGGAAATGGCCTTAGGGTGGCAGGATTTCTACGTTGCCAACTCTGCTTGCTAGGGAAACAGAACCTTGCTGCATGTTGTGCTTTTTGGTGGCAGATTAGAGTGGAATGTGCCCAGACAAACCCCAGTAAGGTTTAGCCTCCTTAATTCTTGTTTGTGTCTTTAAGTTGTAGTTGTTATCAGAGGAAATTTGATTGAAATATTTGATTGAATTTGTTCTGGGTGAACAGAATCTTGTTCATTCACACATATAAGTATATCTATTGATCTTTGGGTCCTTTTCCATGTAGGTTATTACAGAGTGTTGAGTAGACCACTCTTGGTATTCCATAGGTTTTTGGGGATGATATATTTTATATGTATTAGTATATGTTTGTTAACCCCAATATCCTAATTTATCCATTCCTCACAGCTTTTCTTTGGCTTAACCATAAGTGTGTCTTCTCAATGTGACATTGTCTTTCTCTGTGGAAATATGTTCAATTTAGGAATTTTCAGATGACATAAGTGATATCCTAGGACATTTGTGTCTCGCATTCTGACTTACTTCACGTTGTGTGATTATCTCTAGGCTCATCTGTGGTGCTGCCTATGCCATTCTTTTATTTTTTTCTTCATGACTAATATTCCAATGTGTCCATATACCATTTCTTCTTTGTCCATTCATTTGTTTATGGACCTTTTTTTGCTTCCATGTCTTGGCTACTTCAATATTGCTGCAGTGCACATTTGTCTGCCTCTGTCTTTCCGATTCTTTTGGTCTTAGGTTAGAGGCCCAAAAGGTACGCTGCCGCATCGTATGGTAGCTCAATTTTTTCCTTTTAAAGCAGCTCCGTTCAGTTTTCGTTAGTGCTGATACCAGTTTACATCCCACCAGCAGCTAGAAGGTACACAGTTCTCTAAAACCCCTTCAGCGTTTATAGTTTGTAGACTTTTTGCTGATGGTCATTTGACTGGTGTGAGCTGAAACCATTCTGGAGGTTGGATTTGCATGTGGCTACTAATTCCTTATACTGAGCTTTAGGCATGTCCTGCTTTTTCTTTTCCTTTTTTTTTCTTAAAGAGTGAGTACAACTTCCCTCTTCATATTGCCTTCTTGACAAATTTGTCATGTGTTGAATTTTCTTGCCTATTCCCTACCCCAGGGCATTTTTGGAGGGCAGGTGTCATTTGCAGCCCTGCAGGCCTTGTGAGTATTAAGCAACCATTAGCACTGGGTTTAAAGCTGCTGTTGTGGGAAACAGCCACAAGGCGGCAACATTATTACGTTCCCAACTGTTGTTACTAGGGCAACAGTGTCTTCCTGGAGGTAGTGTTGCGAGGTCGTAATTTAGAGTGGAATGTGCTGGGGCAAGCCCTCAGAAGGTTGTGTCTCCTTACTTATGTTTGTGTTTAAAATTTAATTTATATTTCTTACCGGAGTAAATTTGATTAGAGTGTTGTGATTGTCTGGCTGTACAGAATCTGCTCAATGATACATACATATGTCTGTTCATCTTCGGATCCGGTTACCATGTATGTTATTACAGAATGTTGAGTAGACCTCACTTGGTATTTGATAGGTGTTTTGTCATTATATATTTTATATGTATTGGTGACTTAACAATTCATATAGTTTATATGTTATATGTTTATAGACATTTAACATATATTAGTGTATGTATATTAGCCCCATAATCCTAATTTATCCATCCTCCCACCTTTCATTTTGGTTAACCATTAGTTTGTTTTATAAGTCTGTGAGTGTCTTTTTCTTTGGAAATATGTTCATTGGTAGCAATCTTAGGATAACATGTATAAACGATAACATAGGATATTTGTCATTCCCTTTTGATTTACTTAACCCAATATGATTACTTCTAGGCTCATCTGCACTACTGAAAACGGCACTGTTCATTTTCTTCCCGAGGCTACTATTCCATTGGGCACGTATACCGCTTCTTCTTTGTCCATTTATCTGTTGATGGACATTTTGTTTGCTTGCCTGTCTTGGCTATTGTAAATATGGCTGCTGTGCAGGTTTTCCTGTCTCTGCCTTTCCGATTCTGGTCTTCTTAGGGTATAGGCCCATTAGGGGCTCAGCTGCAAGATATGGTAGCTCAGTTTTTACCTTTTAAAAGCAGCTCCATTCTGTTCTCATGATTAGCTGTTAACAGTTTACATCCACCCAACAGCATAGTGGGTATGCCTTTCTCCACTAACCCGTCAGCATTCATTGTTTGTAGACTTTTTACGGATGGCATTTTGAATACTGGGTGGCAAAATCTTTTTGTAGTATGGATTTGCATCCAACCAATAATTCCTGATATTGAGCCTTTATCCATGTTCTTCTTTTTTTAAAATAACAGAGTGAGGAACACTTACCTCTTCAAACTGTTTTATTGTAAAGTCTTCCTTGTTGTCAAATTTTTTGGCTATTCCCAACCCCAGGACATTTTTTGAGGGCATGAGTCATTTACAGCCCTTCAGTCCTTGTGAATATTAGTGACCATTAGCAGTAGATTGAAAGCTGCTGTTTGAGGAAACGGCCTTAGGGTGGCAGCATTTCTAAGTTGTTAACTCTGCTTGCTTCGGAAATAGAACCCTGCTGCAAGTTGTGCTTTTTGGTTGCAGATTAGAGTGGAATGTGCCAGGAGAAACCCCCGTAAGGTTTAGCCTCCTTAATTCTTGTTTGTGACTTTAGGTTGTAGTTTTTATCAGAGGAAATTTGATTGAAAAATGTCTTTTGTTCTGGGTGAAAAGAATCTTGTTCATTTACACATATACATATATCTATTGATCTTTGGGTCCTTTTCCATGTCGGTTATTACATAGTTTTGAGTTGACCACTCTTGGTATTCCATAGGTCTTTGGGGATGATATATTTTATATGTATTAGTATATGTTTGTTAACCCCAATATCCTAATTTATCCATTCCTCACACCTTTTCTTTGGCTTAACCATAAGTGTGTCTTCTCAATGTGAGATTGTCTTTCTCTGTGGAAATATGTTCATTTTTATGAATTTTCAGATGACATAAGTGATATCCTAGGACATTTGTGTCTCGCATTCTGACTTACTTCACGTTGTGTGATTATCCCTACGCTCATCTGTGGTGCTGCCTATGCCATTCTTTTCTTTTTTTTCGTGACTCATATTCCAATGTGTCCATATACCACTTCTTCTTTGTCCATTCATTTGTTTATGGACCTTCTTTTTGCTTCCATGTCTTGGCTATTTCAGTATTGCTGCAGTGCACATTTGCCTGCCTCTGTCTTTCCGATTCTGGTGGTCTTAGGTTATATGTCCAAAAGGTGCACTGCCGCATCATATGGTAGCTCAATTTTTTCTTTTAAAGCAGCTCCGTTCAGTTTTCATTAGTTCTGATACCACTTTACATCCCACCAGCACCTAGAAGGTACACAGTTCTCTAAAACCCTTTCAGCATTTATAGTTTGTAGACTTTTTGCTGATGGTCATTTGACTGGTGTGAGCTGAAACCATTCTGGAGGTTGCATTTGCATGTGGCTACTAATTCCTTATACTGAGCTTTAGGCACGTTCTGTTTCTTCTTTTCCTTTCTTTACTTAACGAGTAAGTACAACTTCCCTCTTCATATTGCCTTCTTGACAAATTTGTCATGTGTTGAATTTTCTTGCCTATTCCCTACCCCGCGGCATTTTTTGAGGGCAGGTGTCATTTACAGCCCTGCAGGCCTTGTGACTATTAAGGAACCAGTAGCACTGGGTTAAAAGCTGCTGTTGTGCGAAACAGCCACGAGGTGGCAGCATTATTACGTTCTCGACTCTTGTTACTAGGGCAACAGTCTTCCTGGAGGTAGTGTTGCGAGGTTGTAAATTAGAGTGGATTGTGCTGGGGCAAGCTCTCAGAAGGTTATGTCTCCTTACTTATGTTTGTTTTTTAAATTTAATTTATATTTCTTATCGGAATAAATTTGATTAGAGTGTTGTGATTGTCTGGCTGTACAGAATCTGCTCAATGATTCATACAAATGTCTGTTCATCTTCGGAGCCTGTTACCATGTATGTTATTACAGAATGTTGAGTAGACCTCGCTTGGTATTTGGTAGTTGTTTTGTCATTATATATTTTATATGTATTGGTGATTATATAATTCCTATAGTTTATATGTTATATGTTTATAGACATTTAACATACATTAGTATATGTATGTTAGCCCCATAATCCTAATTTATCCATCCTCCCACCTTTCATTTTGGTTAACCATTAGTTTGTTTTATAAGTCTGTGAGTGTCTTTTTCTTTGGAAATATGTTCATTGGTAGCAATCTTAGGATAACATGTATAAACAATACCATAGGATATTTGTCATTTCCTTTTGACTTACTTAACCTAATATGATTACTTCTAGGCTCATCTGTACTCCTGAAGATGGCACTGTTCCTTTTTTTTCCCGAGGCTACTATTCCATTCGGTACGTATACCGATTCTTCTTTGTCCATTTATCTGTTGATGGACATTTTGTTGGCTTGCCTGTCTTGGTTATTGAAAATATGGCTGCAGTGCATGTTTTCCTGTCTGTGCCTTTCCGATTCTGGTCTTCTTAGGGTATAGGCCCATTAGGGGATCAGCAACAACATATGGTAGCTCAGTTTTTACCTTTTAAATGCAGCTCCATTCTGTTCTCATGATTAGCTGTTACCAGTTTACATCCAACCAACAGCATAGTGGGTATGCCTTTCTCCACTAACCCGTCAGCATTCATTGTTTGTAGACGTTTTATGGATGGCATTTTGAATGCTGGGTGGCGAACTCTTTTTGTAGTTTGGATTTCCATCGAACCAATAATTTCTGATATTGAGCTTTTGTCCATATTCTTCTTTTTTTTTTAAATAACAGAGTGAGTAACACTTACCTCTTCAAACTCTTTTCTTGAAAAATTTTCCATGTTGTGTACTTTTTTGGCCATTCCCAACCCCAGGATATTTTTTGAGGGCATGAGTCATTTACAGCCCTGCAGTCCTTGTGAATATTAGTGACCATTAGCAGTAGATTGAAAGCTGCTGTTTGAGGAAATGGCCTTAGGGTGGCAGGATTTCTACGTTGCCAACTCTGCTTGCTAGGGAAACAGAACCTTGCTGCATGTTGTGCTTTTTGGTGGCAGATTAGAGTGGAATGTGCCCAGACAAACCCCCGTAAGGTTTAGCCTACTTAATTCTTGTTTGTGTCTTTAAGTTGTAGTTGTTATCAGAGGAAATTTGATTGAAATATTTGATTGAATTTGTTCTGGGTGAACAGAATCTTGTTCATTCACACATATAAGTATATCTATTGATCTTTGGGTCCTTTTCCATGTAGGTTATTACAGAGTGTTGAGTAGACCACTCTTGGTATTCCATAGGTTTTTGGGGATGATATATTTTATATGTATTAGTATATGTTTGTTAACCCCAATATCCTAATTTATCCATTCCTCACAGCTTTTCTTTGGCTTAACCATAAGTGTGTCTTCTCAATGTGACATTGTCTTTCTCTGTGGAAATATGTTCAATTTAGGAATTTTCAGATGACATAAGTGATATCCTAGGACATTTGTGTCTCGCATTCTGACTTACTTCACGTTGTGTGATTATCTCTAGGCTCATCTGTGGTGCTGCCTATGCCATTCTTTTATTTTTTTCTTCATGACTAATATTCCAATGTGTCCATATACCATTTCTTCTTTGTCCATTCATTTGTTTATGGACCATTTTTTGCTTCCATGTCTTGGCTACTTCAATATTGCTGCAGTGCACATTTGTCTAGCTCTGTCTTTCTGATTCTTTTGGTCTTAGGTTAGAGGCCCAAAAGGTACGCTGCCGCATCGTATGGTAGCTCAATTTTTTCCTTTTAAAGCAGCTCCGTTCAGTTTTCGTTAGTGCTGATACCAGTTTACATCCCACCAGCAGCTACAAGGTACACAGTTCTCTAAAACCCCTTCAGCGTTTATAGTTTGTAGACTTTTTGCTGATGGTCATTTGACTGGTGTGAGCTGAAACCATTCTGGAGGTTGGATTTGCATGTGGCTACTAATTCCTTATACTGAGCTTTAGGCATGTCCTGCTTTTTCTTTTCTTTTTTTTTCTTAAAGAGTGAGTACAACTTCCCTCTTCATATTGCCTTCTTGACAAATTTGTCATGTGTTGAATTTTCTTGCCTATTCCCTACCCCAGGGCATTTTTGGAGGGCAGGTGTCATTTGCAGCCCTGCAGGCCTTGTGACTATTAAGCAACCATTAGCACTGGGTTTAAAGCTGCTGTTGTGGGAAACAGCCACAAGGCGGCAACATTATTACGTTCCCAACTGTTGTTACTAGGGCAACAGTGTCTTCCTGGAGGTAGTGTTGCGAGGTCGTAATTTAGAGTGGAATGTGCTGGGGCAAGCCCTCAGAAGGTTGTGTCTCCTTACTTATGTTTGTGTTTAAAATTTAATTTATATTTCTTACCGGAGTAAATTTGATTAGAGTGTTGTGATTGTCTGGCTGTACAGAATCTGCTCAATGATACATACATATGTCTGTTCATCTTCGGATCCGGTTACCATGTATGTTATTACAGAATGTTGAGTAGACCTCACTTGGTATTTGATAGGTGTTTTGTCATTATATATTTTATATGTATTGGTGACTTAACAATTCATATAGTTTATATGTTATATGTTTATAGACATTTAACATATATTAGTGTATGTATATTAGCCCCATAATCCTAATTTATCCATCCTCCCACCTTTCATTTTGGTTAACCATTAGTTTGTTTTATAAGTCTGTGAGTGTCTTTTTCTTTGGAAATATGTTCATTGGTAGCAATCTTAGGATAACATGTATAAACGATAACATAGGATATTTGTCATTCCCTTTTGATTTACTTAACCCAATATGATTACTTCTAGGCTCATCTGCACTACTGAAAACGGCACTGTTCATTTTCTTTCCGAGGCTACTATTCCATTGGGCACGTATACCGCTTCTTCTTTGTCCATTTATCTGTTGATGGCCATTTTGTTTGCTTGCCTGTCTTGGCTATTGTAAATATGGCTGCTGTGCAGGTTTTCCTGTCTCTGCCTTTCCGATTCTGGTCTTCTTAGGGTATAGGCCCATTAGGGGCTCAGCTGCAAGATATGGTAGCTCAGTTTTTACCTTTTAAAAGCAGCTCCATTCTGTTCTCATGATTAGCTGTTAACAGTTTACATCCAGCCAACAGCATAGTGGGTATGCCTTTCTCCACTAACCCGTCAGCATTCATTGTTTGTAGACTTTTTACGGATGGCATTTTGAATACTGGGTGGCGAAATCTTTTTGTAGTATGGATTTGCATCCAACCAATAATTCCTGATATTGAGCCTTTATCCATGTTCTTCTTTTTTTAAAATAACAGAGTGAGGAACACTTACCTCTTCAAACTGTTTTATTGTAAAGTCTTCCTTGTTGTCAAATTTTTTGGCTATTCCCAACCCCAAGACATTTTTTGAGGGCATGAGTCATTTACAGCCCTTCAGTCCTTGTGAATATTAGTGACCATTAGCAGTAGATTGAAAGCTGCTGTTTGAGGAAACGGCCTTAGGGTGGCAGCATTTCTAAGTTGTTAACTCTGCTTGCTTCAGAAACAGAACCCTGCTGCAAGTTGTGCTTTTTGGTTGCAGTTTAGAGTGGAATGTGCCAGGAGAAACCCCCGTAAGGTTTAGCCTCCTTAATTCTTGTTTGTGACTTTAGGTTGTAGTTTTTATCAGAGGAAATTTGATTGAAAAATGTCTTTTGTTCTGGGTGAAAAGAATCTTGTTCATTTACACATATACATATATCTATTGATCTTTGGGTCCTTTTCCATGTCGGTTATTACATAGTTTTGAGTTGACCACTCTTGGTATTCCATAGGTCTTTGGGGATGATATATTTTATATGTATTAGTATATGTTTGTTAACCCCAATATCCTAATTTATCCATTCCTCACACCTTTTCTTTGGCTTAACCATAAGTGTGTCTTCTCAATGTGAGATTGTCTTTCTCTGTGGAAATATGTTCATTTTTATGAATTTTCAGATGACATAAGTGATATCCTAGGACATTTGTGTCTCGCATTCTGACTTACTTCACGTTGTGTGATTATCCCTGGGCTCATCTGTGGTGCTGCCTATGCCATTCTTTTCTTTTTTTTCGTGACTCATATTCCAATGTGTCCATATACCACTTCTTCTTTGTCCATTCATTTGTTTATGGACCTTCTTTTTGCTTCCATGTCTTGGCTAGTTCAATATTGCTGCAGTGCACATTTGCCTGCCTCTGTCTTTCCGATTCTGGTGGTCTTAGGTTATATGTCCAAAAGGTGCACTGCCGCATCATATGGTAGCTCAATTTTTTCTTTTAAAGCAGCTCCGTTCAGTTTTCATTAGTTCTGATACCACTTTACATCCCACCAGCAGCTAGAAGGTACACAGTTCTCTAAAACCCTTTCAGCATTTATAGTTTGTAGACTTTTTGCTGATGGTCATTTGACTGGTGTGAGCTGAAACCATTCTGGAGGTTGCATTTGCATGTGGCTACTAATTCCTTATACTGAGCTTTAGGCACGTTCTGTTTCTTCTTTTCCTTTCTTTACTTAACGAGTAAGTACAACTTCCCTCTTCATATTGACTTCTTGACAAATTTGTCATGTGTTGAATTTTCTTGCCTATTCCCTACCCCGGGGCATTTTTTGAGGGCAGGTGTCATTTACAGCCCTGCAGGCCTTGTGACTATTAAGGAACCATTAGCACTGGGTTAAAAGCTGCTGTTGTGCGAAACAGCCACGAGGTGGCAGCATTATTACGTTCTCGACTCTTGTTACTAGGGCAACAGTCTTCCTGGAGGTAGTGTTGCGAGGTTGTAAATTAGAGTGGATTGTGCTGGGGCAAGCCCTCAGAAGGTTATGTCTCCTTACTTATGTTTGTTTTTTAAATTTAATTTATATTTCTTATCGGAATAAATTTGATTAGAGTGTTGTGATTGTCTGGCTGTACAGAATCTGCTCAATGATTCATACAAATGTCTGTTCATCTTCGGAGCCTGTTACCATGTATGTTATTACAGAATGTTGAGTAGACCTCGCTTGGTATTTGGTAGTTGTTTTGTCATTATATATTTTATATGTATTGGTGATTATATAATTCCTATAGTTTATATGTTATATGTTTATGGACATTTAACATACATTAGTATATGTATGTTAGCCCCATAATCCTAATTTATCCATCCTCCCACCTTTCATTTTGGTTAACCATTAGTTTGTTTTATAAGTCTGTGAGTGTCTTTTTCTTTGGAAATATGTTCATTGGTAGCAATCTTAGGATAACATGTATAAACGATACCATAGGATATTTGTCATTCCCTTTTGACTTACTTAACCCAATATGATTACTTCTAGGCTCATCTGTACTCCTGAAGATGGCACTGTTCCTTTTTTTTCCCGAGGCTACTATTCCATTCGGTACGTATACCGCTTCTTCATTGTCCATTTATCTGTTGATGGACATTTTGTTGGCTTGCCTGTCTTGGTTATTGAAAATATGGCTGCAGTGCATGTTTTCCTGTCTGTGCCTTTCCGATTCTGGTCTTCTTAGGGTATAGGCCCATTAGGGGATCAGCAACAACATATGGTAGCTCAGTTTTTACCTTTTAAATGCAGCTCCATTCTGTTCTCATGATTAGCTGTTACCAGTTTATATCCAACCAACAGCATAGTGGGTATGCCTTTCTCCACTAACCCGTCAGCATTCATTGTTTGTAGACGTTTTATGGATGGCATTTTGAATGCTGGGTGGCGAACTCTTTTTGTAGTTTGGATTTCCATCGAACCAATAATTTCTGATATTGAGCTTTTGTCCATGTTCTTCTTTTTTTTTTAAATAACAGAGTGAGTAACACTTACCTCTTCAAACTCTTTTCTTGAAAAACTTTCCGTGTTGTGTACTTTTTTGGCCATTCCCAACCCCAGGATATTTTTTGAGGGCATGAGTCATTTACAGCCCTGCAGTCCTTGTGAATATTAGTGACCATTAGCAGTAGATTGAAAGCTTCTGTTTGAGGAAATGGCCTTAGGGTGGCAGGATTTCGACGTTGCCAACTCTGCTTGCTAGGGAAACAGAACCTTACTGCATGTTGTGCTTTTTGGTTGCAGATTAGAGTGGAATGTGCCCAGACAAACCCCCGTAAGGTTTAGCCTCCTTAATTCTTGTTTGTGTCTTTAAGTTGTAGTTGTTATCAGAGGAAATTTGATTGAAATATTTGATTGAATTTGTTCTGGGTGAACAGACTCTTGTTCATTCACACATATAAGTATATCTATTGATCTTTGGGTCCTTTTCCATGTAGGTTATTACAGAGTGTTGAGTAGACCACACTTGGTATTCCATAGGTTTTTGGGGATGATATATTTTATATGTATTAGTATATGTTTGTTAACCCCAATATCCTAATTTATCCATTCCTCACACCTTTTCTTTGGCTTAACCATAAGTGTGTCTTCTCAATGTGACATTGTCTTTCTCTGTAGAAATATGTTCAATTTAGGAATTTTCAAATGACATAAGTGATATCCTAGGACATTTGTGTCTCGCATTCTGACTTACTTCACGTTGTGTGATTATCTCTAGGCTCATCTGTGGTGCCGCCTATGCCATTCTTTTATTTTTTTTTTCATGACTAATATTCCAATGTGTCCATATACCATTTCTTCTTTGTCCATTCATTTGTTTATGGACCTTTTTTTGCTTCCATGTCTTGGCTACTTCAATATTGCTGCAGTGCACATTTGTCTGCCTCTGTCTTTCCGATTCTTTTGGTCTTAGGTTAGAGGCCCAAAAGGTACGCTGCCGCATCGTATGGTAGCTCAATTTTTTCCTTTTAAAGCAGCTCCGTTCAGTTTTTGTTAGTGCTGATACCAGTTTACATCCCACCAGCAGCTAGAAGGTACACAGTTCTCTAAAACCCCTTCAGCGTTTATAGTTTGTAGACTTTTTGCTGATGGTCATTTGACTGGTGTGAGCTGAAACCATTCTTGAGGTTGGATTTGCATGTGGCTACTAATTCCTTATACTGAGCTTTAGGCATGTCCTGCTTTTTCTTTTCTTTTTTTTTCTTAAAGAGTGAGTACAACTTCCCTCTTCATATTGCCTTCTTGACAAATTTGTCATGTGTTGAATTTTCTTGCCTATTCCCTACCCCAGGGCATTTTTGGAGGGCAGGTGTCATTTGCAGCCCTGCAGGCCTTGTGACTATTAAGCAACCATTAGCACTGCGTTTAAAGCTGCTGTTGTGGGAAACAGCCACAAGGCGGCAACATTATTACGTTCCCAACTGTTGTTACTAGGGCAAGAGTGTCTTCCTGGAGGTAGTGTTGCGAGGTCGTAATTTAGAGTGGAATGTGCTGGGGCAAGCCCTCAGAAGGTTGTGTCTCCTTACTTATGTTTGTGTTTAAAATTTAATTTATATTTCTTACCGGAGTAAATTTGATTAGAGTGTTGTGATTGTCTGGCTGTACAGAATCTGCTCAATGATACATACATATGTCTGTTCATCTTCGGATCCGGTTACCATGTATGTTATTACAGAATGTTGAGTAGACCTCACTTGGTATTTGATAGGTGTTTTGTCATTATATATTTTATATGTATTGGTGACTTAACAATTCATATAGTTTATATGTTATATGTTTATAGACATTTAACATATATTAGTGTATGTATATTAGCCCCATAATCCTAATTTATCCATCCTCCCACCTTTCATTTTGGTTAACCATTAGTTTGTTTTATAAGTCTGTGAGTGTCTTTTTCTTTGGAAATATGTTCATTGGTAGCAATCTTAGGATAACATGTATAAACGATACCATAGGATATTTGTCATTCCCTTTTGATTTACTTAACCCAATATGATTACTTCTAGGCTCATCTGCACTACTGAAAACGGCACTGTTCATTTTCTTTCCGAGGCTACTATTCCATTGGGCACGTATACCGCTTCTTCTTTGTCCATTTATCTGTTGATGGACATTTTGTTTGCTTGCCTGTCTTGGCTATTGTAAATATGGCTGCTGTGCAGGTTTTCCTGTCTCTGCCTTTCCGATTCTGGTCTTCTTAGGGTATAGGCCCATTAGGGGCTCAGCTGCAAGATATGGTAGCTCAGTTTTTACCTTTTAAATGCAGCTCCATTCTGTTCTCATGATTAGCTGTTAACAGTTTACATCCAGCCAACAGCATAGTGGGTATGCCTTTCTCCACTAACCCGTCAGCATTCATTGTTTGTAGACTTTTTACGGATGGCATTTTGAATACTGGGTGGCGAAATCTTTTTGTAGTATGGATTTGCATCCAACCAATAATTCCTGATATTGAGCCTTTATCCATGTTCTTCTTTTTTTAAAATAACAGAGTGAGGAACACTTACCTCTTCAAACTGTTTTATTGTAAAGTCTTCCTTGTTGTCAAATTTTTTGGCTATTCCCAACCCCAGGACATTTTTTGAGGGCATGAGTCATTTACAGCCCTGCAGTCCTTGTGAATATTAGTGACCATTAGCAGTAGATTGAAAGCTGCTGTTTGAGGAAACGGCCTTAGGGTGGCAGCATTTCTAAGTTGTTAACTCTGCTTGCTTGGGAAACAGAACCTTGCTGCAAGTTGTGCTTTTTGGTTGCAGATTAGAGTGGAATGTGCCAGGAGAAACCCCCGTAAGGTTTAGCCTCCTTAATTCTTGTTTGTGACTTTAGGTTGTAGTTTTTATCAGAGGAAATTTGATTGAAAAATGTCTTTTGTTCTGGGTGAAAAGAATCTTGTTCATTTACACATATACATATATCTATTGATCTTTGGGTCCTTTTCCATGTCGGTTATTACATAGTTTTGAGTTGACCACTCTTGGTATTCCATAGGTCTTTGGGGATGATATATTTTATATGTATTAGTATATGTTTGTTAACCCCAATATCCTAATTTATCCATTCCTCACACCTTTTCTTTGGCTTAACCATAAGTGTGTCTTCTCAATGTGAGATTGTCTTTCTCTGTGGAAATATGTTCATTTTTATGAATTTTCAGATGACATAAGTGATATCCTAGGACATTTGTGTCTCGCATTCTGACTTACTTCACGTTGTGTGATTATCCCTAGGCTCATCTGTGGTGCTGCCTATGCCATTCTTTTCTTTTTTTTCGTGACTCATATTCCAATGTGTCCATATACCACTTCTTCTTTGTCCATTCATTTGTTTATGGACCTTGTTTTTGCTTCCATGTCTTGGCTAGTTCAATATTGCTGCAGTGCACATTTGCCTGCCTCTGTCTTTCCGATTCTGGTGGTCTTAGGTTATATGTCCAAAAGGTGCACTGCCGCATCATATGGTAGCTCAATTTTTTCTTTTAAAGCAGGTCCGTTCAGTTTTCATTAGTTCTGATACCACTTTACATCCCACCAGCAGCTAGAAGGTACACAGTTCTCTAAAACCCTTTCAGCATTTATAGTTTGTAGACTTTTTGCTGATGGTCATTTGACTGGTGTGAGCTGAAACCATTCTGGAGGTTGCATTTGCATGTGGCTACTAATTCCTTATACTGAGCTTTAGGCACGTTCTGTTTCTTCTTTTCCTTTCTTTACTTAACGAGTAAGTACAACTTCCCTCTTCATATTGCCTTCTTGACAAATTTGTCATGTGTTGAATTTTCTTGCCTATTCCCTACCCCGGGGCATTTTTTGAGGGCAGGTGTCATTTACAGCCCTGCAGGCCTTGTGTCTATTAAGGAACCATTAGCACTGGGTTAAAAGCTGCTGTTGTGCGAAACAGCCACGAGGTGGCAGCATTATTACGTTCTCGACTCTTGTTACTAGGGCAACAGTCTTCCTGGAGGTAGTGTTGCGAGGTTGTAAATTAGAGTGGATTGTGCTGGGGCAAGCCCTCAGAAGGTTATGTCTCCTTACTTATGTTTGTTTTTTAAATTTAATTTATATTTCTTATCGGAATAAATTTGATTAGAGTGTTGTGATTGTCTGGCTGTACAGAATCTGCTCAATGATTCATACAAATGTCTGTTCATCTTCGGAGCCTGTTACCATGTATGTTATTACAGAATGTTGAGTAGACCTCGCTTGGTATTTGGTAGTTGTTTTGTCATTATATATTTTATATGTATTGGTGATTATATAATGCCTATAGTTTATATGTTATATGTTTATGGACATTTAACATACATTAGTATATGTATGTTAGCCCCATAATCCTAATTTATCCATCCTCCCACCTTTCATTTTGGTTAACCATTAGTTTGTTTTATAAGTCTGTGAGTGTCTTTTTCTTTGGAAATATGTTCATTGGTAGCAATCTTAGGATAACATGTATAAACGATACCATAGGATATTTGTCATTCCCTTTTGACTTACTTAACCCAATATGATTACTTCTAGGCTCATCTGTACTCCTGAAGATGGCACTGTTCCTTTTTTTTCCCGAGGCTACTATTCCATTCGGTACGTATACCGCTTCTTCTTTGTCCATTTATCTGTTGATGGACATTTTGTTGGCTTGCCTGTCTTGGTTATTGAAAATATGGCTGCAGTGCATGTTTTCCTGTCTGTGCCTTTCCGATTCTGGTCTTCTTAGGGTATAGGCCCATTAGGGGATCAGCAACAACATATGGTAGCTCAGTTTTTACCTTTTAAATGCAGCTCCATTCTGTTCTCATGATTAGCTGTTACCAGTTTACATCCAACCAACAGCATAGTGGGTATGCCTTTCTCCACTAACCCGTCAGCATTCATTGTTTGTAGACGTTTTATGGATGGCATTTTGAATGCTGGGTGGGGAACTCTTTTTGTAGTTTGGATTTCCATCGAACCAATAATTTCTGATATTGAGCTTTTGTCCATGTTCTTCTTTTTTTTTTAAATAACAGAGTGAGTAACACTTACCTCTTCAAACTCTTTTCTTGAAAAATTTTCCGTGTTGTGTACTTTTTTGGCCATTCCCAACCCCAGGATATTTTTTGAGGGCATGAGTCATTTACAGCCCTGCAGTCCTTGTGAATATTAGTGACCATTAGCAGTAGATTGAAAGCTGCTGTTTGAGGAAATGGCCTTAGGGTGGCAGGATTTCTACGTTGCCAACTCTGCTTGCTAGGGAAACAGAACCTTGCTGCATGTTGTGCTTTTTGGTGGCAGATTAGAGTGGAATGTGCCCAGACAAACCCCCGTAAGGTTTAGTCTCCTTAATTCTTGTTTGTGTCTTTCAGTTGTAGTTGTTATCAGAGGAAATTTGATTGAAATATTTGATTGAATTTGTTCTGGGTGAACAGAATCTTGTTCATTCTCACATATAAGTATATCTATTGATCTTTGGGTCCTTTTCCATGTAGGTTATTACAGAGTGTTGAGTAGACCACTCTTGGTATTCCATAGGTTTTTGGGGATGATATATTTTATATGTATTAGTACATGTTTGTTAACCCCAATATCCTAATTTATCCATTCCTCACAGCTTTTCTTTGGCTTAACCATAAGTGTGTCTTCTCAATGTGACATTGTCTTTCTCTGTGGAAATATGTTCAATTTAGGAATTTTCAAATGACATAAGTGATATCCTAGGACATTTGTGTCTCGCATTCTGACTTACTTCACGTTGTGTGATTATCTCTAGGCTCACCTGTGGTGCTGCCTATGCCATTCTTTTATTTTTTTTTTTCATGACTAATATTCCAATGTGTCCATATACCATTTCTTCTTTGTCCATTCATTTGTTTATGGACCTTTTTTTGCTTCCATGTCTTGGCTACTTCAATATTGCTGCAGTGCACATTTGTCTGCCTCTGTCTTTCCGATTCTTTTGGTCTTAGGTTACAGGCCCAAAAGGTACGCTGCCGCATCGTATGGTAGCTCAATTTTTTCCTTTTAAAGCAGCTCCGTTCAGTTTTCGTTAGTGCTGATACCACTTTACATCCCACCAGCAGCTAGAAGGTACACAGTTCTCTAAAACCCCTTCAGCGTTTATAGTTTGTAGACTTTTTGCTGATGGTCATTTGACTGGTGTGAGCTGAAACCATTCTGGAGGTTGGATTTGCATGTGGCTACTAATTCCTTATACTGAGCTTTAGGCATGTCCTGCTTTTTCTTTTCCTTTTTTTTCTTAAAGAGTGAGTACAACTTCCCTCTTCATATTGCCTTCTTGACAAATTTGTCATGTGTTGAATTTTCTTGCCTATTCCCTACCCCAGGGCATTTTTGGAGGGCAGGTGTCATTTGCAGCCCTGCAGGCCTTGTGACTATTAAGCAACCATTAGCACTGCGTTTAAAGCTGCTGTTGTGGGAAACAGCCACAAGGCGGCAACATTATTACGTTCCCAACTGTTGTTACTAGGGCAACAGTGTCTTCCTGGAGGTAGTGTTGCGAGGTCGTAATTTAGAGTGGAATGTGCTGGGGCAAGCCCTCAGAAGGTTGTGTCTCCTTACTTATGTTTGTGTTTAAAATTTAATTTATATTTCTTACCGGAGTAAATTTGATTAGAGTGTTGTGATTGTCTGGCTGTACAGAATCTGCTCAATGATACATACATATGTCTGTTCATCTTCGGATCCGGTTACCATGTATGTTATTACAGAATGTTGAGTAGACCTCACTTGGTATTTGATAGGTGTTTTGTCATTATATATTTTATATGTATTGGTGACTTAACAATTCATATAGTTTATATGTTATATGTTTATAGACATTTAACATATATTAGTATATGTATATTAGCCCCATAATCCTAATTTATCCATCCTCCCAACTTTCATTTTGGTTAACCATTAGTTTGTTTTATAAGTCTGTGAGTGTCTTTTTCTTTGGAAATATGTTCATTGGTAGCAATCTTAGGATAACATGTATAAACGATAACATATGATATTTGTCATTCCCTTTTGATTTACTTAACCCAATATGATTACTTCTAGGCTCATCTGCACTACTGAAAACGGCACTGTTCATTTTCTTCCCGAGGCTACTATTCCATTGGGCACGTATACCGCTTCTTCTTTGTCCATTTATCTGTTGATGGACATTTTGTTTGCTTGCCTGTCTTGGCTATTGTAAATCTGGCTGCAGTGCAGGTTTTCCTGTCTCTGCCTTTCCGATTCTGGTCTTCTTAGGGTATAGGCCCATTAGGGGCTCAGCTGCAAGATATGGTAGCTCAGTTTTTACCTTTTAAATGCAGCTCCATTCTGTTCTCATGATTAGCTGTTAACAGTTTACATCCAGCCAACAGCATAGTGGGTATGCCTTTCTCCACTAACCCGTCAGCATTCATTGTTTGTAGACTTTTTACGGATGGCATTTTGAATACTGGGTGGCGAAATCTTTTTGTAGTTTGGATTTGCATCCAACCAATAATTCCTGATATTGAGCCTTTATCCATGTTCTTCTTTTTTTTAAATAACAGAGTGAGTAACACTTACATCTTCAAACTGTTTTATTGTAAAGTCTTCCTTGTTGTGAAATTTTTTGGCTATTCCCAACCCCAGGACATTTTTTGAGGGCATGAGTCATTTACAGCCCTGCAGTCCTTGTGAATATTAGCGACCATTAGCAGTAGATTGAAAGCTGCTGTTTGAGGAAACGGCCTTAGGGTGGCAGCATTTCTAAGTTTTTAACTCTGCTTGCTTGGGAAACAGAAACTTGATGCAAGTTGTGCTTTTTGGTTGCAGATTAGAGTGGAATGTGCCAGGAGAAACCCCTGTAAGGTTTAGCCTCCTTAATTCTTGTTTGTGACTTTAGGTTGTAGTTTTTATCAGAGGAAATTTGGTTGAAAAATGTCTTTTGTTCTGGGTGAACAGAATCTTGTTCTTTCACACATATACATATATCTATTGATCTTTGGGTCCCTTTTCATGTTGGTTATTACATAGTTTTGAGTTGATCACTCTTGGTATTCCATAGGTCTTTGGGGATGATATATTTTATATGTATTAGTATGTGTTTGTTAACCCCAATATCCTAATTTATCCATTCCTCACACCTTTTCTTTGGCTTAACCATAAGTGTGTCTTCGCAATGTGACATTGTCTTTCTCTGTGGAAATATGTTCATTTTTATGAATTTTCAGATGACATAAGTGATATCCTAGGACATCTGTGTCTCGCATTCTGACTTACTTCACGTTGTGTGATTATCTCTAGGCTCATCTGTGGTGCTGCCTATGCCATTCTTTTACTTTTTTCGTGACTCATATTCCAATGTGTCCATATACCACTTCTTCTTTGTCCATTCTTTTGTTTATGGACCTTCTTATTGCTTCCATGTCTTGGCTACTTCAATATTGCTGCCGTGCACATTTGCCTGCCTCTGTCTTTCCGATTCTGGTGGACTTAGGTTATATGTCCAAAAGGTGCACTGCCGCATCATATGGTAGCTCAATTTTTTCCTTTTAAAGCAGCTCCGTTCCGTTTTCATTAGTTCTGACACCACTTTACATCCCACCAGCAGCTAGAAGGTACACAGTTCTCTAAAACCGTTTCAGCGTTTATAGTTTGTAGACTTTTTGCTGAAGGTCATTTGACTGGTGTGAGCTGAAACCATTCTGGTGGTTGGATTTGCACGTGGCTACTAATTTCTTATAGTGAGCTTTAGGCATGTTCTGTTTTTTCTTTTCCTTTTATTTCTTAAAGAGTTAGTACAATTTCCCTCTTCATATTGCATTCTTGACAAATTTCTCATGTATTGAATTTTCTTGCCTATTCCCTACCCCAGGGCATTTTTTTTGGGTAGGTGTCATTTACAGACCTGCAGGCCTTGTGACTATTAAGTAACCATTAGCACTGGGTTAAAAGCTGCTGTTGTGGGACACCGCCACAAGGCGGCAGCATTATTACGTTCTCAACTCTTGTTACTAAGGCAACAGAGTCTTCCTGGAGGTAGTGTTGCGAGGTTTTAAATTAGAGTGGAATGTGCTGGGGCAAGCCCTCAGAAGTTTATGTCTCCTTACTTATGTTTGATTTTTAAATTTAATTTATGTTTCTTACTGGAGTAAATTTGATTAGAGTGTTGTGATTGTCTGGCTGTACAGAATCTGCTCAGTGATTCATACATATGTCTGTTCATCTTCGGATCTTGTTACCATGTATATTATTACAGAATGTTGACTAGACCTCCCTTGGTATTTGGTGGTTGTTTTCTCATTATATATTTTATATGTATTGGTGATTATATAATTCATATAGTTTATATGTTATACGTTTATAGACATTTAACATATATTAGTATATGTATATTAGCCCCATAATCCTCATTTATCCATCCTCACACCTTTCATTTTGGTTAAGCATTAGTTTGTTTTCTAAGTCTGTGAGTGCCTTTCTCTGTGGAAATATGTTCATTTGTGTCAGTTATTAGATAACGCCTATAAGGGATATCATAGAATATAGGTCTTTTGCTTTCCGACTTACCTCATGTTTTGTGATTATCTCCAGGCTCATCTCTGGTGCCTCAAAGAGCAGTGTTTCATTGTTTTCCATGGCTAATATTCCATTGTGTACATGGACTCCTTCTTCTTTGTCCATTCACCTGTTGATGGACATTTTGGTTGCTTCCCATCTTGGCTATTTTGAATAAGGCTGCAGTGCAGCTTTTGCAGCCTGTGTCTTTTCGATTCTGGTCTTCTCAGCTGAGAGGCCCAGTGGTGTTCCTGCTGGATTGAATGGTAACTCAGTTTTTACTTTTAAACGCAGTTCCTTTCTGTACTCATTATTGGCTGTTAACCACTTTACATCTCACCAGCACCTAGAGGTTACAGAGTTCTCTACAAACCCATCAGCATTTATTGTTTGTAGACTTTTTGCTGACGGTCAGTCGACAGGTGTGAGTTGAAACCTTTTGGTTGATTAGATTGCATGAGTCTAATAATTCCTGAGGTTGAGCTTTTATCCATTTTCCTGTTTTTTTTGTTTAAAGAGAGTGAGGAATACCTACCTCTTCATACTATCTTCTAAAAACATTTGCCTGTTTTGAATTTTTTTGTCCATTCCCTACCTGAGCACAATTTTTGATGGCAGGTGTCCTTTACAGCCCTGAGTCCTTGTGAATTTTAAGTGACCATTAGCTGTGGGTTTAAAGCTGCTCTTGCGGGAAACGGCCACAAGGCGGCAGCATTTCTCCTTTACCAAATCTGGTCACTAGGGCAACAGAGACTTAATGGAAGTCGTGTTCTAGGTTGTAAATTACAATGGAATGTGCCAGGAAAAAGCCCTTTAAGTTTATGTGTCATTACTTCTTGTTCGTATTTTTAACATAATTTTTATTCTTTATCACAGCAAATTCGATTACAATGGTTTGTTTGTTCTCGGTGTGCAAGATGTGGTTCCTTCACACATATACATATATCTATTCTTCTTTGGACTCTTTTCCCATGTAGGTTATGACACAATGTTGAGTAGTCTTCTCTTGGTATTCTGTAGGTGTTTGGTGATTATATATTTCACGTGTGTTTGTATATCTCTGTTCACCTCAATATGGTGATGTATCCAATCCTCACATCTTTCCATTTGGTGAACCAAAAGTTTTTCTACTGAATCTGTGATTGCCTTTCTCTGTGGAAATATCTTCGTTTGTATCAATTTTTAGGTAAAACCTACATGGGATATGATAGGATATGTGTCTTTCACTTTCTCACTTACTCCAAGTTGAGTGATTACTTCTAGACTCATCTATGATGCTGCAGTTGGCATTGTTTCATTTTTTCGCTAGCTCATATTCCATCTGTACATGTAGCAGTTCTTCTTTGTCCACCCATCTGTCGGTGGACTTTTTGGTTACTTCTGTATCTTGGCTATTGTAATACTATGCAATGCAGATTTGCCTGCCTGTGTCTTTCCAATTCTGTCTTCTTAGGTTATAGGTCCATGTATAGGTCTACTGGATCATATGGTAGCTCAGCGTTAACCTTTTAAAGGCACCTCCATTCTGTTCTCTTTAGTGGCTCTTTCCAGGTTACGTCCCACTTAAAGTTGAGGGTATGCATTTCTCCACAGCACCTTCAGCATTTATTCTTTGTAGTTTCTTGCTGATGGTTATTCTGACTGGTGTCAGCTGATACCTCTTTGTGGTTGAATTGGCATGTGTCTCATAATCCTTTGAAATTGAGCTTTAAGGCATGTCCTTTTTATTTTTCCAGCTGTGATTAGAACTTATTTCTTCAAAGTGTTTTCTTAAAGTATGTGTCCCATTTTGAAATATTTTAACCATTACCTTCCTCAAGACATTTTGAGGGCAGGTTTCATTTACAGCCCTGCAGTACTTGTTCATATGAAGTGACCATTAGCCCAGGCTTTAAAGCTGCTTTTGCAGGTAACGTCCAGAGGGTGGCAGCCTTTCTACGTTCCCCACACTGGTACTGGGGAAACAGACCTACGCGCCAGTGGTGTTCTTCGGTTATAAATTAGAGTGGAATGTGCTCGGATAAACCCACAAATGCTGATGTCTCCTTACATTTGTTTGTTTTTTAAATTTAATTGATATTTTTTACTGGAGTAATACTCCATTGTATACAAGGACCACTTCTTCTTGGTGCATTCCTCTGTAGATGGACATTTCTGTTGCTTCCAAGTGTGTTGACTATGGTAAATATTGCTGGCATACAGGTTTGCCAGCCTGTGACTTTTTGATTCTCATTTTCTCAGGTGATAGGCCCAGCAGATGGTATGCTTGATTCACTGGTAGCTCAATGTTTACCTTTTCAAAGCACCTCCATTGTGTTTTCATTAGTGGCTCTTCCCACGTCCCCCTTAGAGCTGAGGATACACAATTCTCCACAATCCCTTCAGCATTTATTGCTTGCATCATTTTTGCTGATGGACATTCTGCCTGGTGTGAGCTGATAGGTTTTTGTAAATTGGGCTTGCATGTCTTTAAAAATTCCTAAAATTTATCATTTTTCCAGGCGTTTTTCTATTCTGGTATAAAAACAAATTGTGACTACAATATACCTCTTGAAATTATCTTGTTGGAAGATTGCCCTCTTTTTAATATTCTGGTGGATTTTCGTCCCCAGGGTATTTTTTTGAAGGCAGGTGTCATTTACAGGCCTGCAATGTGTGTCAATATTTAGTAACCATTAGCACTGGGTTTAAGCTGCCGGTGTACGAAACGGCCACAAGGCAGGAGCATTTCTCCATTACCAAATCTGGTTACTAGGGCAGCAGAGCCGTTCTGGAAGTGGTTTTCCTAGCTTGTAAATTTGAATGGAATGTGCCAGGAAAACACCACATAAGTTTATGTCTCATTACTTCTAGTTCGTTTTTTTAATTTTTTAAATTGGGGTAATGTTTAGAATGTTGTTTGTCCAAGGTGTACACACTCTGGTTCATCTACACATTATATATATCTATATATGTCGAGATCCACTTCCCATGTAAATTATTACAGCGTGTTCCGTAGACCTCCCTTGCTATATGGTGGGTCTTTTGGATATATGTATATAATATCTATTTGTATACACATGGTAACGCTTATCTTCATTTATCCAATCCACCCACCTTTCCTTTTAGATAAGCATAGTTTTCTTTCTAAGTCTGTGAGTGCCTTTCTCTGTGGAAATATGTTCATTTGTGTCAGTTATTAGATAACGCCTATAAGTGATATCATAGAATATAGGTCTCTTGCTTTCCGACTTACCTCATGTTTAGTGATTATCTCCAGGCTCATGTGTGGTGCCTCAAAGAGCAGTGTTTCACTGTTTTCCACGGCTAATATTCCATTGTGTACATGGACCACTTCTTCTTTATCCATTCACCTGTGGATGGACATTTTGGTTGCTTCACTGTCTTGTCTATCGTGAATAAGGCTGCAGTGCAGCTTTTGCAGCCTGGGTCTTCTCGATTCTGGTCTTCTCAGGTGAGAGACCCAGTGGTGCACCTGCTGGATTGAATGGTACCTCAATTTTTACTTTCAAACGCAGCTCCTTTCTGTTCTCATCATTGGCTGTTAACCACTTTACATCTCACCAGCAGCTAGAGGGTAGACAGTTCTCTAAAACCCCTTCAGCATTTATTGTTTGTAGACCTTTTGCTGATGGTCAGTCGACTGGTGTGAGTTGAAACCTTTTTGTAGATTAGATTGCATGAGTCTAATAATTCCTGAGGTTGATCTTTTATCCATTTTCCTTTTTTTAAAAAAAGACGGTGAGTAAAATTTACCTCTTCATACTATCTCCTTGAAACATTTGCCTGTTTTGAATTTTTTAATCCATTCCCTACCTCAGCTCAATTTTGAGGGCAGGTGTCTTTACAGCCCTGAGTCCTTGTGAATGTTAAGTGACCATTAGCTGTGGGTTAAAAGCCGCTCTTGCGGGAAACGGCCACAAGGCGGCAGCATTTCTCCTTTACCAAATCTGGTCACTAGGGCAACAGAGCCTTAGTGGAAGTCGTGTTCTAGGTTGTAAATTACAATGGACTGTGCCAGGAAAAAGCCTTTTAAAGTTATGTCTTATTACTTCGTGTTCGTATTTTTAATTTAATTTTTAGTTTTTAATCACAGCAAATTTGATTACAATGTTTTGTTTGTTCTAGGTGTGCAAGATGTGGTTCTTTCATACCTATACATATATCTATTCTTCTTCGGATCCATTTCCCATGTAGGTTATGACACAATGTTGAGTAGTCTTCTCTTGGAATTGCGTACGTCTTTGGTGATTATATATTTCACATGTGTTTTTACATGTCTGTTAACCCCAATATAGTAACCTGTCCAATCCTCACACCTTTCCATTTGGTGAACCATACGTTTTTGTACTGAATCTGTGATTGCCTTTCTCCGTGGATATATCTTCGTTGGAATCAATTCGTAGGTAACACCTGTAACTGATATGGTAGGATATGTGTCTTTTGCTTTGTCACTTACTAAAACTTGCGTGATTACTTCTAGACTCATCTATGGTGCTGCAAATGGCATTGTTTCATTTTATCGCTAGGTCATAATCCATCTGTACATGTAGCAGTTCTTCTTTGTCCACCCATCTGTCGGTGGACTTTTCGGTGACTTCCATATCTTGGCTATTGTAATACTGTGCAATGCAGATTTGCCTGCCTCTTTCTTTCCAATTCTGTCTTATTAGGTTATAGGTCCAGGAATAAGCCTCTGGATCATACGGTAGCTCAATGTTTACCTTTGAAAGACACCTCCACTCTGTTCTCTTTAGTGGCTCTTTCCAGGTTACATCCCAGTTAAAGTTGAGGGTTTGCATTTCTCCACAGCACCTTCAGAATTTATTCTTTGTAGTTTTTTACTGATGGTTATTCTGACTGGTGTGAGCTGATACGTCTTTGTGGTTGAATTTGCATGTGTCTCATGATCCGTTCAAACTGAGCTTTAAGGCAGGTCCTTTTCATTTTTCAGGCTGTGAGTACAGCTTACTTCTTCAAAGTGTTTTCTTAAAGTATGTGTTAAAATTTTTTGGCCATTACCTCCCTCAAGACATTTTGCGGTGACCATTAGCACAGGCTTAAACCTGCGTTTGCAGGTAACGGCCAGAGGGCGGCAGTCTTTCTACGTTCCCCACGCTGGTACTAGGGAAACAGACCTTCCGGCCAGTGGTGTTCCTCGGTTATAAATTAGAGTGGAATGTGCCTGAATACACCCACAAATGCTGATGTCTCCTTACTTATGTCTGTCTTTTAAATTTAACTTGTATTTATTATTGGAGTAATATTCCATTGTGTACATGGAACAGTTCTTCTTGGTGCATTCCTCTGTTGATGGACATTTTCATTGCTTCCAAATGTTGGCTATGGTAAATATGGCTGGAGTGCAGGATTGCCAGCCTGTGACGGTTTGATTCTCATTTTCTCAGGAGATAGGCCCAGCAGTGGGTATGACTGATTGACGTGTAGCTCAATGTTTACCTTTTCAAGGCACATCCATTGTGTTTTCGTTAGTGGCTCTTACCACGTCCCCCTTAGAGCTGAGTGTATGCAATCCTCCACAGTCCCTTCAGCATTTATTTTTTGAAACATTTTTGCTGATGGCCATTCTGACTGCTGTGAGCTGATAGGTTTTTGTAATTTGGGTTTGCATGTCTTTAAAAAGTCCTAAAATATATCATTTTCCCACTCCTTTTTCTTTTCTCTTAAAAGAAAAAACTGTGAGTACAATATACCTCTTGAAATTGTCTTCTTGGAAACTTGCCCTCTTTTGAAATTTTTGCTCCATTTTTGATCCCAGGGTTTATTTGGAGGGCAGGTGTCATTTAGAGAATTGCAAGTTGGTGAATATTTAGTGACCATTAGCAGTGGGTTTAAAGCTGCTGTTGTGGGAAATGGCCACAAGGAGGCAGCATTTCTCCATTCCCAAATCTGGGTACTAGGGCAGCAGAGCCTTTCTGGAAGTCGTGTTCCTAGGTTGTAAATTAGAATGGAATGTGCCAGGAGAAACCCCCATAAGTTTAGGTCTCATTACTTCTTGTTTTTGTTAATTTTTTTAATCGGGGTAAAGTCTAGAATATTGTTTGTCCTAGGGGTACACAATCTGGTTCATTTGTACATTATATATGTCTACTCTACAGATCCTCTTCCCATGTAAAATATAACAGAGTGTTCTGTAGACCTCCCTTGCTATATGATCAGTCTTTTTGCAATATGTATATAATATGTATTTGGATATGTATAGTAACACTAATCTCACTTATCCATTCCCCCCACCTTTCCTTTCAGATGAGCATAGTTGGTTTTCTAAGTCTGTGAGTGTCTTTCTCTGTGGAAATATGTTCATTTGTGTCTGTTATTAGATAACGCCTATAAGGGATATCATAGGATATAGGTCTTTTGCTTTCCGACTTACCTCATGTTTTGTGATTATCTCCAGGCTCATCTCTGGTGCCTCAAAGAGCAGTGTTTCATTGTTTTCCATGGCTAATATTCCATTGTGTACATGGACTCCTTCTTCTTTGTCCATTCACCTGTTGTTGGACATTTTGGTTGCTTCCCATCTTGGCTATTTTGAATAAGGCTGCAGTGCAGCTTTTGCAGCCTGTGTCTTTTCGATTCTGGTCTTCTCAGCTGAGAGGCCCAGTGGTGTGCCTGCTGGATTGAATGGTACCTCAGTTTTTACTTTTAAACGCAGTTCCTTTCTGTACTCATTATTGGCTGTTAACCACTTTACATCTCACCAGCACCTAGAGGTTACAGAGTTCTCTACAAACCCATCAGCATTTATTGTTTGTAGACTTTTTGCTGACGGTCAGTCGACAGGTGTGAGTTGAAACCTTTTGGTTGATTAGATTGCATGAGTCTAATAATTCCTGAGGTTGAGCTTTTATCCATTTTCCTGTTTTTTTTGTTTAAAGAGAGTGAGGAATACCTACCTCTTCATACTATCTTCTAAAAACATTTGCCTGTTTTGAATTTTTTTGTCCATTCCCTACCTGAGCACAATTTTTGACGGCAGGTGTCCTTTACAGCCCTGAGTCCTTGTGAATTTTAAGTGACCATTAGCTGTGGGTTTAAAGCTGCTCTTGCGGGAAACGGCCACAAGGCGGCAGCATTTCTCCTTTACCAAATCTGGTCACTAGGGCAACAGAGACTTAATGGAAGTCGTGTTCTAGGTTGTAAATTACAATGGAATGTGCCAGGAAAAAGCCCTTTAAGTTTATGTGTCATTACTTCTTGTTCGTATTTTTAACATAATTTTTATTCTTTATCACAGCAAATTCGATTACAATGGTTTGTTTGTTCTCGGTGTGCAAGATGTGGTTCCTTCACACATATACATATATCTATTCTTCTTTGGACTCTTTTCCCATGTAGGTTATGACACAATGTTGAGTAGTCTTCTCTTGGTATTCTGTAGGTGTTTGGTGATTATATATTTCACGTGTGTTTGTATATCTCTGTTCACCTCAATATGGTGATGTATCCAATCCTCACACCTTTCCATTTGGTGAACCATAAGTTTTTGGACTGAATCTTGATTGCCTTTCTCTGTGGAAATATCTTCGTTTGTGTCAATTTTTAGTTAACACCTATATGTGATATGATAGGATATGTGTCTTTCGCTTTCTCACTTACTCCAAGTTGCGTGATTACTTCTAGACTCATCTATGGTGCTGCAGATGGCATTGTTTCATTTTTTCGCTAGCTCATATTCCATGTGTACATGTAGCAGTTCTTCTTTGTCCACCCATCATTCGGTGGACTTTTTGGTTATTTCCGTATCTTGGCTATTGTAATACTATGCAATGCAGATTTGCCTGCCTGTGTCTTTCCAATTCTGTCTTCTTAGGTTATAGGTCCAGGTATAGGTCTACTGGATCATATGGTAGCTCAGCGTTAACCTTTTAAAGTCACCTCCATTCTGTTCTCTTTAGTGGCTCTTTCCAGGTTACGTCCCACTTAAAGTTGAGGGTATGCATTTCTCCACAGCACCTTCAGCATTTATTCTTTGTAGTTTCTTGCTGATGGTTATTCTGACTGGTGTGAGCTGATACCTCTTTGTGGTTGAATTTGCATGTGTCTCATAATCTGTTGAAATTGAGCTTTAAGGCATGTCCTTTTTATTTTTCCAGCTGTGATTAGAACTTATTTCTTCAAAGTGTTTTCTTAAAGTATGTGTCCCATTTTGAAGTATTTTAACCATTACCTTCCTCAAGACATTTTGAGGGCAGGTTTCATTTACAGCCCTGCAGTACTTGTTCATATGAAGTGACCATTAGCCCAGGCTTTAAAGCTGCTTTTGCAGGTAACGGCCAGGGGGTGGCAGCCTTTCTATGTTCCCCATGCTGGTACTTCGGAAACAGACCTACGCGCCAGTGGTGGTCTTCGGTTATAAATTAGAGTGGAATGTGCTCGGATAATCCCACAAATGCTGATGTCTCCTTACATTTGTTTGTTTTTTAAATTTAATTGATATTTTTTACTGGAGTAATACTCCATTGTATACAAGGACCACTTCTTCTTGGTGCATTCCTCTGTAGATGGACATTTCTGTTGCTTCCAAGTGTGTTGAGTATGGTAAATATTGCTGGTGTACAGGTTTGCCAGCCTGTGACTTTTTGATTCTCATTTTCTCAGGTGATAGGCCCAGCAGATGGTATGCTTGATTCACTGGTAGCTCAATGTTTACCTTTTCAAAGCACCTCCATTGTGTTTTCCTTAGTGGCTCTTCCCACGTCCCCCTTAGAGCTGAGGATACACAATTCTCCACAATCCCTTCAGCATTTATTGCTTGCATCATTTTTGCTGATGGACATTCTGCCTGGTGTGAGCTGATAGGTTTTTGTAAATTGGGCTTGCATGTCTTTAAAACTTCCTAAAATTTATCATTTTTCCAGGCGTTTTTCTATTCTGGTATAAAAACAAATTGTGACTACAATATACCTCTTGAAATTATCTTGTTGGAAGATTGCCCTCTTTTTAATATTCTGGTGGATTTTCGTCCCCAGGGTATTTTTTTGAAGGCAGGTGTCATTTATAGGCCTGCAATGTGTGTCAATATTTAGTAACCATTAGCACTGGGTTTAAGCTGCCGGTGTACGAAACGGCCACAAGGCAGGAGCATTTCTCCATTACCAAATCTGGTTACTAGGGCAGTAGAGCCGTTCTGGAAGTGGTTTTCCTAGCTTGTAAATTTGAATGGAATGTGCCAGGAAAACACCCCATAAGTTTATGTCTCATTACTTCTAGTTCGTTGTTTTAATTTATAAATTGGGGTAATGTTTAGAATGTTGTTTGTCCAAAGTGTACACACTCTGGTTCATCTACACATTATATATAACTATATATGTCGAGATCCTCTTCCCTTGTAAATTATTCCAGCGTGTTCCGTAGACCTCCCTTGCTATATGGTGGGTCTTTTGGATATATGTATATAATATGTATTTGTATACATATGGTAACGCTAATCTTCATTTATCCAATCCCCCCACCTTTCCTTTTAGATAAGCATACTTTTTTTTCTAAGTCTGTGAGTGCCTTTCTCTGTGGTATCAAGAGAGTGGGATAGGTTTAATAAATACCCTAACCCTAACACGTACCCTAATCTTAACCCATACCCTAACCTGAGCCCTAACCCTAAAACTAACCCTAACCCTAAACCGAACCCATACCCTAAGCCGTACCCTAAAACTAACCCTAACCCTAATCCTAAGCTATGCTTCACTGCTTCTGCCTCCAATAGATTTTCTAAGCAATAGTGTTTTAAGGAACAGGTTAAAAAGAGAATCCTAATGTGATTTCTTTATAATGGGTGTGTTTCTACTCCTAGTGTCTAAACTCTTCTCCACGGCTGGACCCAAAATAATATTCCTTTACGGGCTAAGTGGTATCGAGAGAGTGGGACAGGTTTAATAAATACCCTAACCCTAACGCGTACCCTAATCCTAACCCCTAACCTAACCATAACACGTACCCTAATCCTAACCCGTAACCTAAACCGAGCCCTAACCCTAAAACTAATGCTAACCCTAACCCTAACCCACACCCTACGCCGTACCCGAACCCTTTCTCAAAAGCGTACGCTGAGCCGTACCCTAACCCTAACCCTAACCGTAACTCTAACCCTAATCTACCCTTGACTGCTTGCCTCCAATAGATTTCTTAGCACTAGTGTTTTAAGAAACAGGTTAAAAAGAGAATCCTAATGTGATTTCTTTATAATGGGTGTGTTCCTTATGTTATCCTAGTGTCAAAACTCTTCTCCAAGGCTGGACCCCAAATAATATTCCTTTACGTGGTAAGTGGTATCTAGAGAGTGGGATAGGTTTAATAAATACCCTAAACCTAACGCGTACCCTGACCCTAACCCCTACCCTAACCCTAACATGTACCCTAATACTAACCCGTACCCTAAACCAAGCCCTAACTCTAAAACTAACCCTAAACCTAATCCTAACCCCTTCCCTACGCCGTTCCCGAACCCGTACCCGAACCTGTACCCTAACGCTAACCCTAACCCTAACCCTAAATGATTCCCTACATGGTACCCTAACCCGTACCTGAACCCGTACCCTAACCCTAACCCTAAACCTAACCCGTAACCTAACCCGTAACCTAAACCGAGCCCTAACCCTAAAACTAACCCTAACCCTTACCCTAACGCATACCCTATGCTGTACCCGAACCCGTATCCGAAAACATACACTAAGCCATACCCTAACCCTAACCCTAACCCTAAGATACCCTTGAATGCCTCTGCCTCCAATAGATTTCCTAAGTACTAGTGTTTTAAGTAACAAGTTAAAAAGAGAATATTAATGTGATTTCTTTATAATGGGTGTGTTCCTTATCTTATCCTAGTGTCTAAATTCTTTTCGATGACTGGACCCCCAAAATTTTCCTTTACGTGCTAAGTGGTATGTAGAGAGTGAGATAGGTTTAATGAATACCCTAACCATAATGCGTACCCTAACCCTAACCCCTACCCGTACCCTAACACGTACACTAACCCTAACCCGTACCCTAAAACAAGCGGTAAAACCTAAAGCTAAACCTAACCCTAACCCATACCCTACTCGGTACCCGAACCCGTACACTAAGCCGTACCCTAACCCGTACCCTAAACCTAACCCGTACCCTAAACCGAGCCCTAACCATAAAACTACCCCTAACCCATACCCTACACAGTACCCGAACCCGCACCTGAACCCGTACCCTAAGCCATACCTTAACCCTAACCCTAACACTAACCCTAAGCTACCCTTGACTGTTTCTACCTCCAATAGTTTTCCTAAGCACTTGTGTTTTAAGGAACAGCTTAAAAAGAGAATCCTAAAGTGATTTCTTTATAATGGGTGTGTTCCTTATCTTATCCTAGTGTCTAAACTGTTCTCCATGGCTGGACCCCAAATAATATTCCTTTACGTGGTAAGTGGTATCTACAGAGTGGGATAGGTTTAATAAATACCCTAACCCGTACCATAACCCTAACCCCTACGCTAACCCTAACATGTACCCTAATCCTAATCCGTACTCTAAACAGATCCCTAACCCTAAAACTAACCCTAACCCTTACCCTAACCCATACCCTACGCGGTACCTGAACCCATACTCGAACCTGTACCATAAGCCGTACCCTAACCCTAACCCAAACTCATAACCTACGCATTACCCGAACCCGTACCCAACCCCATACCCTAAACCGTACCCTAAATCTAAACCTAACCCGTACCCTAAAGAGAGCCCTAACCCTAAAACTAACCCTAACCCTAACCCTAACCCATACCATACACGTTACCTGAACCCGTACCCGAACCCGTACCCTAAGCCATAACCTAACCCTAACCCTAAACCTAACCCTAACCATAAGCTACCCTGACTGTTTCTTCCTCCAGTAGATTTCCTAAGCACCAGTGTTTTAAGGAACAGGATAAAAAGAGAATCCTATTGTAATTTATTTATAATGGGGGTGTTCCTTATCTTATACTAGTGTCTAAACACTTCTCCATGGCTGCACTCCAAATTATATTCCTTTACGTGCTAAGTGGTATCTATAGAGTGGCAGAGGTTTAATAAATACCCTAAACCTAACACGAACCCTAACCCTAACCCCTACCTGGACCCTAAAACGTAACCTAATCCTAACCCGTACCCTAAACCTAGCCCTAATCCTAAAACTAACCCTACCCCTAACCCATACACTACACGGTACCCGAACCCATACACGAACCCATACCCTAAGCCGTACCCTAACCCTAAACATAACCCGTACCCTAAACCCAGCCCTAACCATAAAACTAACCCTAACTCTAAACCTAACCCATACCGTAGGTCGTACCCGAACCCTTATCCTAAGCCTTACTCTAACCCTAACCCTAAGCCTAACCCTAACCCTAAGCTACCCGTGACTGTTTCTGCCTCCAACAGATTTCCTGAGCACTAGTGTTTTAAGGAACAGGTTAAAAAGAGAATCCTAATGTTATTTCTTTATAATGTGTGTGTTCCTTATTTTATCCTAGTGTCTAAACCCTTCTCCATGCCGGGACCCCAAATAATATACCTTTACGTGATAAGTGGTATCTAGAGAGTGGGATAGGTTTAATAAATACCCTAAGGCTAATGCGTACCCTAACCCTAACCCCTACTCTACCCCTAACACGTACCCTAATCCTAAACCGTACACTAAACCGACCCCTAACCCTAACCCTAAACCTAACACTAACCCATACCCTACACGCTACCCGAACCCATACCCAAACCCGTAACCTAAGACGTAACCTAACCCTAACCCCTACCTGTACCCTAACATGTACCATAATCCTAACCCGTACCCTAATTCGAGCCCTAACCCTAAAACTAACCCTAACCCTAAATCTAACCCATACCCTATGCGGTACCTGAACCTGTACACGAATCCGTACCCTAAGCCGTACCCTAACCCTTACCCTAAGCTACCCTTCACTGCTTCTGCCTCCAATAGATTTCCTTAGCAGTAGTGTTTTAAGGAACAGTTTAAAAAGAGAATCCTAATGTGATTTCTTTATAATGGGTGTGTTCCTTATCTTATCCTAGTGTCTAAACTCTTCTCCATGGCTGGACCCCAAATAATATTCGTTTATGTGCTAAGTGGTATCTAGAGAGTGGGATAGGTTTAATAAATACCCTAACCCTAACCCTAACACGTACCCTAACTCTAACCCGTAACCTAAACCGAGCCCTAACCCTAAAACTAACCGTAACCCTAACACATACCCTACGCCATACACAAACCCGTACCCGACACCGTACACTAAGCCGTACCCTAACACTAACCCTAACACTAACCCTAAGCTACCCTTGACTGCTTCTGCCTCCAATAGATTTCTTAAGCACTAGTGTTTTAAGGAACAGGTTAAACAGAGATTCTTAATGTGATTTCTTTATAATGGGTGTCTTCCTTATCTTTTCCTAGTGTCTAAACTCTTCTCCATGGCGGGAGCCCAAATAATATTCCTTTACGTGCTAAGTGGTATCTAGAGAGTGGGATAGGTTTAATAAATACCCTAACCCTAACACGTACCCTAACCCTATCTACTACCGTAACCCTAATACGTACCCTAATCCTAACCCTTACCGTAAACCGAGCCATAATCCTAAAACTAACCCTACCACTAACCCTAACCCATACCCTCCGCCGTAACCGAACGCGTACCCGAACCCGTACCCGAACCCTAACACTAACCCTAAGCTACCCTTGACTGCTTCTGCCTCCAATGAATTTCCTTAGCAGTAGTGTTTTAAGGAACAGGTTAAAAACAGAATGCTAATTTGATTTCTTTATACTGGTTGTGCTCCTGATCTTATCCTAGTGTCTAAACTCTTCTCCATGGCTGGACCCCAAATAATATTCCTTTACGTGGTAAGTGGTATCTAGAGAGTGGGATAGGTTTAATAAATACCCTAAACCTAACGCGTACCCTAACCCTAACCCCTACCCTAACCCTAACACATACCCTAATACTAACCCGTACCCTAAACCGAGCCCTAACCCTAAAACTAACCCTAACCCTAACCCTAAAACTAACGCTAACCCTAACCCTAACCCATGCCTTACGCCGTACCCGAACCCTTACCTGAAACCCTAACCTAAGCCGTACCCTAACACTAACACTAACCATAAACCTAACCCTAAGCTACCCTTGACTGCTTCTGCCTACATTAGATTTCTTAGCACTAGGGTTTTAAGTAACAGGTTAAAAAGAGAATCCTAATGTGATTTATTTATAATGGGTGTGTTCCTTATCTTATCCTAGTGTCTAAACTCTTCTCCATGGCTGGACCCCAAATAATATTCCTTTACGGGGTAAGTGGTATCTACAGAGTGGGATAGGTTTAATAAATACCCTAAACCTAACCCCTACCCTAAACCTAATACGTACCCTAATCCTAAACCGTACCCTAAACCGAGCCCTAACCCTAAAATTAACCCTAACCCTAAACCTAACCCATAACCAACGTGGTACCCGAAACTGAACCCGAACCCGTACACTAAGCCGTAGCCTAAACCTAACCCTAACCCTAACCCTAAGCCTAACCCTAAGCTACCCTTGACTGTTTCTGCCTCCAATAGATTTCCTAAGCACTAGTGTTTTAAGGAACAGCTTAAAAAGAGAATCCTAATGTGATTTCTTTATAATGGGTGTGTTCCTTATCTTATCCTAGTGTCTAAACTATTCTCCATGGTTGGACCCCAAATAATATTCCTTTATGTGGTAAGTGGTATCTAGAGAGTGGTATAGGTTTAATAAGTACCCTAATCATAACGCATACCCTAACCCTAAACCCTACCCTAACCCTAACACGTACCCTAATACTAACCCGTACCCTAAACCGAGCCCTAACCCTTAACCTAACCCTAAACCTAAAATTAACCCATACCCTTCGCCATACCCGAACCCGTGCCCTAAGCCGTACCCTAACCCTAACCCTAACCCTAAGCTACCCTTGACTGTTTCTGCCTCCAGTAGATTTCCTAAGCACTAGTGTTTTAAGGAACAGGTTAAAAAGAGAATCCTAAAGTGATTTCTTTATTATGCGTGTGTTCCTTATCTTATCCTAGTGTCTAAACTTTTCTCCATGGCTGCACTCCAAATTATATTCCTTTACGTGCTAAGTGGTATCTAGAAAGTGGGATAGGTTTAATAATTACCCTAACCCTAACGCGTACCCTAACCCTAACCCCTACCCTAACCCTAACACGTATCCTAATCCTAACCTGTACTCTAAAACGAGCCCTAACCCTTAAACCAACCCTAACCCTAACGCTAACACATACCCTATGCCGTATACGAACCCGTACCCCAAGCCGTACCCTAACCCTAAACCTAACCCTAACTCTAACCTTAAGTTACCCTTGACTGCTTCTGCCTCCAATAGATTTCCTAAGCACTAGTGTTTTAAGGAACAGGTTAAAAAGAGAATCCTAATGTGTTTTCTTTATAATGGGTGTGTTCCTTACCTTATCCTAGTGTCTAAACTCTTCTCCATGGCTGGACCCCAAATAATATTCCTTTACGTGGTAAGTGGTATCTAGAGAGTGGGATAGGTTTAATAAATACCCTAAACCTAACGCGTACGCTAACCCTAACCCCTACCCTAACCCTAACACATACCCTAATACTAACCCGTACCCTATACCGAGCCCTAACCCTAAAACTAACCCTAACCCTAACACTAACCCATATCCTGCACGCTACCCGAACCCATACCTAAACCCGTACCCTAAGACGTACCCTAACCCTAACCCCTACCCGTACCCTAATCCGAGCCCTACCCCTAAAACTAACCTTAACCCTAAACCTACCCCATACCCTATGCGGTACCCAAACCTGTACACGAATCCGTACCTTAAGCCGTACCCTAAACCTTACCCTAAGCTACCCTTGACTGCTTCTGCCTCCAATAGATTTCCTTAGCAGTAGTGTTTTAAGGAACAGTTTAAAAAGAGAATCCTAATGTAATTTCTTTTTAATGGGTGTGTTCCTGATCTTATCCTAGTGGCTAAACTCTTCTCCATGGCCGGACGTTAAATAATATTCCTTTACATGCTAAGTGGTATCTAGAGAGTGGGATAGGTTTAATAAATACACTAAACCTAACACGTACCCTAAACCTAACCCCTACCCGTACCCTAAAATGTACCCTATTCCTAACCCGTACCATAAACCGAGACCTAAACATAAAACTAACCCTAAACCTAACAGTAACCGATACCCTACGCGGTACCCGAACCCATACCCTAACCTGTAGCCTAACCCGTACGCTAAACCAAGCCCTAACCCTAAAACTAACCCTAACCCTAACCCGTACCCTACGCGGTACCTGAAACCGTACACGAACCGTACCCTAAATTGTAACCTAACCCTAACCCTAAAGGTAACCCTAAGCTACCCTTGACTGTTTCTGCCTCGTATAGATTTCCTAAGCACTAATGTTTTAAGAAACAGGTTAAAAAGAGAATCCTAATGTGATTTCTTTATAATGGGTGTGTTCCTTATCTTATCCTAGTGTCTAGACTCTTCTCCATGGCTGGACCCCAAATAATATTCGTTTATGTGCTAAGTGGTATCTAGAGAGTGGGATAGGTTTAATAAATACCCTAACCCTAACGCGTACCCGAACCCTAACCCCTACCCTAACACTAATACGTACCCTAATCCTAACCCGTGCCCTAAACCGAGTCTTAACCCTAAAACTAACCCTAACCCTAACCCATAGCCTCCGCCGTAACCGAACCCATACCCTAAGCCGTACCCTAATTCTAACCCGTAACCTAAACCGAGCCCTAACCCTAAAACTAACCGTAATCCTAACCCTAACACATACTCTACGCCGTACACAAACCCGTACCCGAAACCGTACACTAAGCCGTACCCTAACACTAACCCTAACACTAACCCTAAGCTACCCTTGACTGCTTCTGCCTCCAATAGATTTCTTAAGCACTAGTGTTTTAAGGAACAGGTTAAAAAGAGAATCTTAGTGTGATTTCTTTATAATGGGTGTGTTCCTTACCTTTTCCTAGTGTCTAAATTCTTCTCCATGGCTGGAGCCCAAATAATATTCCTTTAAGTGCTAAGTGATATCTAGAGAGTGGGATAGGTTTAATAAATACCCTAACCCTAACACGTACCCTAACCCTATCCACTACGCTAACCCTAATACGTACCCTAATCCTAACGCTTACCGTAAACCGAGCCATAATCCTAAAACTAACCCTACCCCTAACCCTAACCCATACCCTCCGCCGTAATCGAACCCATACCCGAACCCGTGCCCGAAACCTAACACTAACACTAAGCTACCCTTGACTGCTTCTGCCTCCAATGAATTTCCTTAGCAGTAGTGTTTTAAGGAACAGGTTAAAAACAGAATGCTAATTTGATTTCTTTATACTGGTTGTGCTCCAGATCTTATCCTAATGTCTAAACTCTTCTCCATGGCTGGACCCCAAATAATATTCCTTTACGTGGTAAGTGGTATCTAGAGAGTGGGATAGGTTTAATAAATACCCTAAACCTAATGCGTACCCTAACCCTAACCCCTACCCTAACCCTAACACATACCCTAATACTAACCCGTACCCTAAACCGAGCCCTAACCCTAAAACTAACCCTAACCATAACCCTAAAACTAATGCTAACCCTAACCCTAACCCATGCCTTACGCCGTACCCGAACCCGTACACGAAACCCTAAACTAAGCCGTACCCTAACACTAACACTAACCATAAACCGTACCCTAAGCTACCCTTGACTGCTTCTGCCTACATTAGATTTCTTAGCACTAGTGTTTTAAGTAACAGGTTAAAAAGAGAATCCTAATGTGATTTATTTATAATGGGTGTGTTCCTTATCTTATCCTAGTGTCTAAACTCTTCTCCATGGCTGGACCCCAAATAATATTCCTTTATGGGGTAAGTGGTATCTACAGAGTGGGATAGGTTTAATAAATACCCTAAACCTAACCCCTACCCTAAACCTAATACGTACCCTAATCCTAAACCGTACCCTAAACCGAGCCTTAACCCTAAAACTAAACCTAACCCTAACCCTAAGCCATACCCTCTGCCGTACCAGAACCCTTACCCGAACCTGTACCCCAACCCGTACCCTAACACAAAACCTAACCCGTACCCTAAACCGAGCCCTAACCCTAAAACTAACCCTAACCCTAAACCTAACCCATACCCAACGTGGTACCCGAACCTGAACCCGAACCCGTACCCTAAGCCGTAGCCTAAACCTAAACCTAACCCTAAGCCTAACCCTAAACTTAAGCTACCCTTGACTGTTTCTGCCTCCAATAGATTTCCTAAGCACTAGTGTTTTAAAGAACAGCTTAAAAAGAGAATCCTAATGTGATTTCTTTATAATGGGTGTGTTCCTTATCTTATCCTAGTGTCTAAACTCTTCATGGTTGGACCCCAAATAATATTCCTTTATGTGGTAAGTGGTAGCTAGAGAGTGGTATAGGTTTAATAAGTACCCTAACCCTAACGCATACCTAACCCTAACCCCTACCCTAACCCTAAAACGTACCCTAATACTAACCCGTACCGTAAACCGAGCCCTAACCCTTAACCTAACCCTAAACCTAAAACTAACCCATACCCTTCGCCATACCCGAACCCGTACCCGAACCCGTACCCTAAGCCGTACCCTAACCCTAACCCTAACCCTAAGCTACCCTTGACTGTTTCTGCCTCCAGTAGATTTCCTAAGCACTATTGTTTTAATGAACAGGTTAAAAAGAGAATCCTAATGTGATTTCTTTATTATGCGTGTGTTCCTTATCTTATCCTAGTGTCTAAATTTTTCTCCATGGCTGCACTCCAAATTATATTCCTTTACGTGCTAAGTGGTATGTAGAAAGTGGGATAGGTTTAATAATTACCCTAACCCTAAAGCGTACCCTAACCCTAACCCCTACCCTAACCCTAACACGTATCCTAATCCTAACCTGTACTCTAAAATGAGCCCTAACCCTTAAACCAACCATAACCCTAACGCTAACACATACCCTATGCCGTATACGAAACCATACCCGAACCCGTACCCCAAGCCGTACCTTAACACTAAACCTAACCCTAACTCTAACCTTAAGTTACCCTTGACTGCTTCTGCCTCCAATAGATTTCCGAAGAACTAGTGTTTTAAGGAACAGGTTAAAAAGAGAAACCTAATGTGATTTCTTTATAATGGGTGTGTTCCTTACCTTATCCTAGTGTCTAAACTCTTCTCCATTGCTGGACCCCAAATAATATTCCTTTACGTGGTAAGTGGTACCTAGAGAGTGGGATAGGTTTAATAAATACCCTAAACCTAACGTGTACCCTAGCCCTAACCCCTACCCTAACCCTAACACATACCCTAATACTAACCCGTACCCTAAACCGAGCCCTAACCCTAAAACTAACCCTAACCCTAACACTAACCCATACCCTGCATGCTACCCGAACCCATACCCAAACCCATACCCTAAGATGTACCCTAACCCTAACCCCTACCCGTACCCTAATCTGAGCCCTACCCCTAAAACTAACCTTAAACCTAAACTTACCCCATACCCTATGCGGTACCCAAACCTGTACACGAATCCGTACCCTAACCCTTACCCTAAGCTACCCTTGACTGCTTCTGTCTCCAATAGATTTCCTTAGCAGTAGTGTTTTAAGGAACAATTTAAAAAGAGAATCCTAATGTAATTTCTTTTTAATGGGTGTGTTCCTGATCTTATCCTAGTGGCTAAACTCTTCTCCATGGCCGGACGTTAAATAATATTCCTTTACATGCTAAGTGGTATCTAGAGAGTGGGATAGTTTTAATAAATACACTAAACCTAACGCGTACCCTAAACCTAACCCCTACCCGTACCCTAAAATGTACCCTATTCCTAACCCGTACCACAAACCGAGCCCTAAACCTAAAACTAACCCTAAACCTAACACTAACCGATACCCTACGCGGTACCCGAACCCATACCCCAACCCGTAGCCTAACCCTAACCTATACCTAAACCTAACCCGTACCCTAAACCAAGCCCTAACCCTAAAACTAACCCTAACCCTAACCCTAAACCATACCCTACGCGGTACCTGAACCCGTACCCGAACTGTATCCTAATTGTAACCTAACCCTAACCCTAAAGGTCACCCTAAGCTACCCTTGACTGTTTCTGCCTCCAATAGATTTCCTAAGCACTAGTGTTTTAAGAAACAGGTTAAAAAGAGAATCCTAATGTGATTTCTTTATAATGGGTGTGTTCCTTATCTTAACTTAGTGTCTAGACTCTTCTCAATGGCTGGACCCCAAATAATATTCGTTTACGTGCTAAGTTGTATCTAGAGAGTGGGATAGGTTTAATAAATAACCTAACCCTAACGCGTACCCGAACCCTAACCCCTACCCTAACCCTAATACATACCCTAATCCTAACCCATGCCCTAAACCGAGCCTTTACCCTAAAACTAACCCTAACCGTAACCCATACCCTCCGCCGTAACAGAACCCATACCCGAACCCATACCCTAAGCCGTACCCTAACCCTAACCCTAACACATACCCTAATCCTAACCTGTAACCTAAACCGAGCCCTAACCCTAAAACTAACCGTAACCCTAACCCTAACACATACCCTATGCCGTACACAAACCCGTACCCGAAATCGTACACTAAGCCGTACCCTAACACTAACCCTAACACTAACCCTAAGCTACCCTTGACTGCTTCTGCCTCCAATAGATTTCCTAAGCACTAGTGTTTTCAAGAACAGGTTAAAAAGAGAATCCTAATGTGATTTCTTTATAATGGGTGTGTTCCTTATCTTTTCCTAGTGTCTAAACTCTTCTCCATGGCTGGACCCCAAATAATACTCCTATACGTGCTAAGTGGTATCTAGAGAGTGGGATAGGTTTAATAAATACCCTAACCCTAACACGTACCCTAATCCTAACCCTTACCGTAAACCGAGCCATAATCCTAAAACTAACCCTACCCCTAACCCATACCCTCCGCTGTAACCGAACCCTTACCCGAACCCGTATCTGAACCCTAACACTAACCTTAAGCTACCCTTGACTGCTTCTGCCTCCAATGAATTTCCTTAGCAGTAGTCTTTTAAGGAACAGGTTAAAAACAGAATGCTAATTTGATTTCTTTATACTGGTTGTGCTCGTGATCTTATCCTAGTGTCTAAACTATTCTCCATCGCCGGACTCTAAATAATATTCCTTTACATAGTAAGTGGTATCTAGAGAGTGGGATAGGCTTAATAAATACCCTAAACCTAACGCCTACCCTAACCCTAACCCCTACCCGTACCCTAAAACGTAACCTAATCCTAACCCGTACCCTAAACCGAGCTCTAACCCTAAAACTAACCCTAACCCATACCCTACGCGGTACCCGAACCCATACCTAAGCTGTACCCTAACCCTAACCCTATCTGTAATCCTAACTCTAAGCTACCCTTGACTGCTTCTGCCTCCAATATATTTCCTAAGCACTAGTGTTTGAAGGAACAGGTTAATAAGAGAATCCTAATGTGATTTCTTTATAATGGGTGTTTTCCTTACCTTATCCTACTCTCTAAACTCTTCTCCATGGCTGGACCCCAAATAATCTACCTTTACATGCTAAGTGGTATCTAGAGTGGGATAGGTTTAATAAATACCCTAACCCTAACCCGTACCATAACCCTAACCCCTACGCTAACCCTAACAGGTATCGTAATCCTAATCCGTACCCTAAACCGAACCCTAACCTAAAACTAACCCTAACCCCAATCCATACCCTAGGCCGTACCCGAACCTGAACCCGATCCCGTACCCTAAGCCGTACCCTAACCCTAACCCGTACCCCAAACCTATCCCGTACCCTAAACCGAGCACTAACCCTAAAACTAACCCTAACCCTAACCCTAACACATACCGTACGCAGTAACCGAACCCGTACCCGAACCCATACCCTAACCCTAACCCTAAGCTACCCTTGAATGCTTCTGCCTCCAATAGATTTCCTAAGCACTAGTGTTTTAAGGAACAGGTTAGAGGAGAGAAGATGGCAGAAGAGTAAGACGCGGAGATCACCTTCCTTCCCACAGATACAGTAGAAATACATCTACACGTGGAACTGCTCCTTCAGAACACCCACTGAATGCTGGCAGAAAACGTCCGATCTACAAAAAGGCAAGAAACTCCCCCCGTACTTGGGTAGGGCAAAAGAAAAAAGAAATAACAGAGACAAAAAATAGGGACGGCACCTGCACCAGTGGGAGGGAGCTGTGAAGGAGGAAAGATTTCCACGCACTAGGAAGCCCCTTCACGGGCAGAGACTGCGGGTGGCAGAGGGGGGAAGCTTCAGAGCCACGGAGGAGAACGCAGCAACAGGGGTGCGGAGGACAAAGCGGAGAGGTTCCTGCATGGAGGAGTGGTGCCGACCAGCACTCACCAGCTCGAGAGGCTTGGCTGCTCCCCCGCCGGGGCGGGCGGGGCTGGGAGCTGAGGCTCCGGCTTCGGTCGGATCGCAGGGAGAGGACTGGGTTTGGCGGCGTGAACACAGCCTGAAGGGGTTAGCGCACCGCAGCTGGCTGGGAGGGAGACCGGGAAAAAGTCTGCAGCTGCCGAAGAGGCAAGAGACTTTTTCTTGCCTCTTTGTTTCGCGGCGCGCAAGGAGAGGGGATTCAGAGCACCGCCTATATGAGCTCCGGAGAAGAGTGCGAGCCGCGGCTATCAGCGCAGACCCCACAGCAACAGGGGCGCAGAGGAAAAAACGGAGAGACTCCCACACAGAGGCTCGGCACCGAGCAGCGCTCACCAGCCCGAGAGGCTTGTCTGCTCACCCGCCGGGGCGGGCGGGGCTGGGAGCTGAGGCTCAGCTTTGGTCGGATCGCAGGGAGAGGACTGGGGCTGGCGGTGTGAACACAGCCTGAAGGGGTTAGCGCACCACAGATGGCTGGGAGGGAGACCGGGAAAAGGTCTGCAGCTGCCAAAGAGGCAAGAGACATTTTCTTGCCTCTTTGTTTCGTGGCGTGCAAGGAGAGGGGATTCAGAGCGCCGCCTAAACGAACTCCAGAGAAGGGCGCGAGCCGCGGCGATCAGTGCGGACCCCAGAGACGGGCGTGAGACGCTGGGGCTGCTGCAGCCGCCTCCAAAAAGCCTGTGTGTGAGCACAGGTCACTCTCCACACCGCCCCTCCCGGTAGCCTGTGCCGCCCGCCACTGCCAGTGTCCCATGATCCGGGGACAACTTCCACGGGAGAATGCACTGCGCGCCTCAGGCTGGTGCAACGTCACGCCGGCCTCTGACGCCGCAGGCTCGCCCCGCCTCCTCCGTACCCCTCCCTCCCCGCGGCCTGGGTGAGCCAGAGCCCCAGAAGCAGCTGCTCCTTTAACCCCGTGCTGTCTGGGCGGGGAACAGACGCCCTCAGGTGACCTATACACAGAGGCGGGTCCAAATCCAAAGCTGAACCCCAGGAGCTGTGTGAACAGGGAAGAGAAGGGGAAATCTCTCCCAGCAGCCTCAGAAACAGCGGATTAAAACTCCACAAACAACTTGATGTGCCTGCATCTGTTGAATACCTGAATAGACAACGAATCATCCCAAATTCAGGAGGTGGACTTTGGGAGCAGGATATATTAATTTTTCCCCTTTTCTTTTTTTTTGTGAGTGTATATGTATATGCTTCTGGGTGAGATTTTGTCTGTATAGCTTTGCTTTATAATAGCTTTATTTTACTTCACTATATTATAGCCTCTTTCTTTCTTTCTATTTTTTCTCCCTTTTATTCTGAGCCGTGTGGACGAAAGGCTCTCGGTGCTACAGCCAGGCATCAGGGCCGTGCCTCTGAGGTGGGAGAGCCAACTTCAGGACACTGGTCCACAAGAGACCTCCCAGCTCCACGTAAAACCAAATGGCAAAAATCTCTCAGAGATCTCCATCTCAACATCAAGACCGAGCTTCACTCAACGACCAGCAAGCTACAGTGCTGGACACGCTATGCCAAACAACGAGCAAGACAGGAACACAGCCCCATCCATTAGCAGAGAGGCTGCCTAAGATCATAATAAGGCCACAGACACCCCAAAATACACCACCAGACATGGACGTGCCCACCAGAAAGACAAGATCCAGCCTCATCCACCAGAGCTCAGGCACTAGCTCCCTCCACCAGGAAGCCTACACAACCCACTGAACCAACCTTAGCCACTGGGGACAGATACCAAAAACAACGGGAACTACAAACCTGCAGCCTGTGAAAAGGAGACCCCAAACACAGTAAGATAAGCAAAATGAGACGACAGAAAAACACACAGCAGATGAAGGAGCAGGGTCAAAACACACCAGACTTAACAAATGAAGAGGAAATAGGTAGTCTACCTGAAAAAGAATTCAGAATAATGATAGTAAGGATGATCCAAAATCTTGGAAATAGAATAGACAAAATGCAAGAAACATTTAACAAGGACGTAGAAGAACTAAAAAGGAACCAAGCAATGATGAAAAACACAATAAATGAAATTAAAAATACTCTAGATGGGATCAATAGCAGAATAACTGAGGCAGAAGAAAGGATAAGGGACCTGGAAGATAAAATGGTGGAAATAACTACTACAGAGCAGGATAAAGAAAAAAGAATGAAAAGAACTGAGGACAGTCTCAGAGACCTCTGGGACAACATTAAACGCACCAACATTCGAATTATAGGGGTCCCAGAAGAAGAAGAGAAAAAGAAAGGGACTGAGAAAATATTTGAAGAGATTATAGTTGAAAACTTCCCTAATATGGGAAAGGAAATAGTTAATCAAGTCCTGGAAGCACAGAGAGTCCCATACAGGATAAACCCAAGGAGAAACACGCCAAGACACATATTAATCAAACTGTCAAAAATTAAATATAAGGAAAACATATTAAAGGCAGCAAGGGAAAAACAACAAATAACACACAAGGGAATCTCCATAAGGTTAACATCTGATCTTTCAGCAGAAACTCTGCAAGCCAGAAGGGAGTGGCAGGATATACTTAAAGTGATGAAGGAGAAAAACCTACAACCAAGATTACTCTACCCAGCAAGGATCTCATTCAGATTTGATGGAGAAATTAAAAACTTTACAGACAAGCAAAAGCTGAGAGAGTTCAGCACCACCAAACCAGCTTTACAACAAATGCTAAAGGAACTTCTCTAGGCAAGAAACACAAGAGAAGGAAAACACCTACAAGAACAAACCCAAAACATTTAAGAAAATGGGAATAGGAACATACATATCGATAATTACCTTGAATGTAAATGGATTAAATGCTCCCACCAAAAGACACAGGCTGGCTGAATGGATACAAAAACAAGACCCATATATATGCTGTCTACAAGAGACCCACTTCAGACCTAGAGACACATACAGACTGAAAGTGAGGGGATGGAAAAAGATAGTCCATGCAAATGGAAATCAAAAGAAAGCTGGAGTAGCAATTCTCATATCAGACAAAATAGGCTTTAAAATAAAGACTATTACAAGAGACAAAGAAGGACACTATATAATGATCAAGGGATCGATCCAAGAGGAAGGTATAACAATTGTAAATATTTATGCATCTAACATAGGAGCACCTCAATACATAAGGCAAATACTAACAGCCATAAAAGGGGAAATCGACAGCAACACAATCATAGTAGGGGACTTTAACACCCCACTTTCACCAATGGACAGATCATCCAAAATGAAAATAAATAAGGAAACACAAGCTTTAAATGATACATTAAACATGATGGACTTAATTGATATTTATAGGACATTCCACCCAAAAACAACAGAATACACATTTTTCTCAAGTGCTCATGGAACATTCTCCAGGATAGATCATATCTTGGGTCACAAATCAAGCCTTGGTAAATTTAAGAAAATTGAAATCGTATCAAGTATATTTTCCGACCACCACGCTATGAGACTAGATATCAATTACAGGAAAAGATCTGTAAAAAATACAAACACATGGAGTCTACACAATACATTACTTAATAACGAAGTGATTACTGAAGAAATCAAAGGGGAAATCAAAAAATACCTAGAAACAAATGACAATGGAGATACGACGACCCAAAACCTATGGGACGCAGCAAAAGCAGTGCTAAGAGGGAAGTTTATAGCAATACAAGCCTACCTCAAGAAACAGGAAACATCTCGAATAAACAACCTAACCTTGCACCTAAAGCAATTAGAGAAAGAAGAACAAAAAAACCCCAAAGCCAGCAGAAGGAAAGAAATTATAAAGATCAGGTCAGAAATAAATGAAAAAGAAATGAAGGAAACAATAGCAAACATCAATGAAACTAAAAGCTGGTTCTTTGAGAAGATAAACAAAATTGATAAACCATTAGCCAGACTCATCAAGAGAAAAAGGGAGAAGACTCAGATCAATAGAATTAGAAATGAAAAAGGAGAAGTAACCACTGACACTGCAGAAATACAAAAGATCATGAGAGATTACTACAAGCAACTCTATGCCAATAAAATGGACAACCTGGAAGAAATGGACAGATTCTTAGAAATGCACAAACTGCCGAGACTGAACCAGGAAGAAATAGAAAATATGAACAGACCAATCACAAGCACTGAAATTGAAACTGTGATTAAAAACCTTCCAACAAACAAAAGCCCAGGACCAGATGGCTTCACAGGTGAATTCTATGAAACATTTAGAGAAAAGCTAACATCTATCCTTCTCAAACTCTTCCAAAATATTGCAGAGGGAGGAACACTCCCAAACTCATTCTACGAGGCCACCATCACCCTGATACCAAAACCAGACAAAGATGTCACAAAGAAAGAATACTACAGGCCAATATCACTGATGAACATAGATGCAAAAATCCTCAACAAAATACTAGCAAACAGAATCTGACAGCACATTAAAAGGATCATACACCATGATCAAGTGGGGTTTATCCCAGGAATGCAAGGATTCTTCAATATACGCAAATCAATCAACGTGATACACCATGTTAACAAATTGAAGGAGAAAAACCATATGATCATCTCAATAGATGCAGAGAAAGCTTTCGACAAAATTCAACAACCATTTATGATAAAAGCCCTGCAGAAAGTAGGCATAGAGGGAACTTTCCTCAACATAATAAAGGCCATATATGACAAACCCACAGCCAACATTGTCCTCAATGGTGAAAAACTGAAACCATTTCCACTAAGATCAGGAACAAGACAAGGTTGCCCACTCTCACCACTATTATTCAACATAGTTTTGGAAGTGTTAGCCACAGCAATCAGAGAAGACAAAGAAATAAAAGGAATCCAAATCGGAAAAGAAGAAGTAAAGCTGTCACTATTTGCAGATGACATGATACTATACATAGAGAATCCTAAAGATGCTACTAGAAAACTCCTAGAGCTAATCAATGAATTTGGTAAAGTAGCAGGATACAAAATTAATGCACAGAAATCTCTTGCATTTCTATACACTAATGACGAAAAATCTGAAAGTGAAATTAAGAAAACACTCCCATTTACCATTGCAACAAAAATAATAAAATATCTAGGAATAAACCTACCTAAGGAGACAAAAGACCTGTACGCAGAAAATTATAAGACACTGATGAAAGAAATTAAAGATGATACAAATAGATGGAGAGATATACCATGTTCCTGGATTGGAAGAATCAACATTGTGAAAAGGACTCTACCACCCAAAGCAATCTACAGATTCAATGCAATCCCTATCAAACTACCACTGGCATTTTTCATAGAACTAGAACAAAAAATTTCACAATTTGTATGGAAACACAAAAGACCCCGAATAGCCAAAGCAATCTTGAGAACGAAAAATGGAGCTGGGGGAGTCAGGCTCCCTGACTTCAGACTATATTACAAAGCTTCAGTAATCAAGACAGTTTGGTACTGGCACAAAAACAGAAATATAGATCAATGGAACGGGACAGAAAGCCCAGAGATAAACCCACACACATATGGTCACCTTATCTTTGATAAAGGAGGCAATCATATACAGTGGAGAAAAGACAGCCTCTTCAATAAGTGGTGCTGGGAAAATTGGACAGGTACATGTAAAAGTATGAAATTAGAACACTCCCTGACACCATGCACAAAAATAAACTCAAAATGGATTAAAGACCTAAGTGTAAGGGCAGACATTGTCAAACTCTTAAAGGAAAACATAAGCAGAACAGTCTATGACATACATCACAGCAAGATTCTTTTTGACCCAGCTCCCAGAGAAATGGAAATAAGAACACCAAAAAACAAATGGGACCTAATGAAACTTAAAAGCTTTTGCACAGCAAAGGAAACCATAAACAAGACCAAAAGACAACCATCAGAATGGGAGAAAATATTTGCAAATGAAGCAACTGACAAAGGATTAATCTCCAAGATTTACAAGCATCTCATGCAGCTCAATAACAAAAAAACGAACAACCCAATCCAAAAATGGGCAGAAGACCTAAATAGACATTTCTCCAAAGAAGATATACAGATGGCCTACAGACACATGAAAGAATGTTCAACATCATTAATTATTAGAGAAATGCAAATCAAAACTACAATGAGATATCATTTCACACTGGTCAGAATGGCCATCATCAAAAAATCTAGAAACAATAAATGCTGGAGAGGGTGTGGAGGAAAGGGAACACTCTTGCACTGTTGGTGGGAATGTAAATTGATACAGCCACTATGGAGAACAGTATGGAGGTTCCTTAAAAAACTACAAATAGAACTACCATACGACCCAGCAATCCCAATACTGGGCATATACCCTGAGAAAACCATAGGTCAAAAAGAGTCATGTACCAAAATGTTCATTGAAGCTCTATTTACAATAGCCAGGACATGGAAGCAACCTAAATGTCCATCGACAGATGAATGGATAAAGAAGATGTGGCACGTATATACAATGGAATATTACTCAGCCATAAAAAGAAATGAAATGGAGGTATTTTTAATGAGGTGGATGGAGTTAGAGTCTGTCATACAGAGTGAAATAAGTCAGAGAAAAACAAATACAGTATGCTAACACATATATACGGAATCTAAGGTAAAAACAAAAGGCCACGAAGAACCTAGTGGCAAGACGGGAATAAAGACACAGACCTACTAGAGAATAGACTTGAGGATATGGGGAGGGGGTGGGGTGAGATGTGACAGGGTAAGAGAGTGTCATGGACATATATACACTACCAAATGTAAAACAGATAATTAGTGGGAAGCAGCCGCATAGCACAGGGAGATCAGCTCGGTGCTTTGTGACCACCTAGAGGGGTGGGATGGGGAGGGTGGGATGGAGGGAGATGCAAGAGGGAGGAGAAATGGGCACATATTGTATATATATAACTGATTAACTTTGTTATAAAGCAGACGCTAACACACCATTTTAAGGCAATTATACTTCAATAAAGATGTATTAAAAAAAAGGAACAGGTTAAAAAGAGAATTCTAATGTGATTTCTTTATAATGGGTGTGTTCCTTATGTTATCCTAGTGTCTAAACTCTTCTCCATGGCCGGACCCCAAATAATATTCATTTACGTGCTAAGTGGTATCTAGAGAGTGGGATAGGTTTAATAAATACCCTAAACCTAACCCCTACGCAAACCCTAACAGGTACCCTAATCCTAACCCGTACCCTAACAGAGCCCTAACCCTAAAATTAAACTTAACCCTAAACCTAACCCATACCCTACGTGGTACCAGAACCCGTACCAGCACAAGTACACTAAGCCGTAACCTAAGCCTAACCCTAACCCTAACCCTAAGCTACCCTTGACTGTTTCTGCCTCTAATAGATTTCCTAAGCATTAGTGTTTTAAGGAACAGGTTAAAAAGAGAATCCTAAAGTTATTTCTTTATAATGAGTGTGTTCCTTATCTTATCCTAGTGTCTAAACTCTTTTCCATGGCTGCATTCCAAATAATATTCCTTTAAGTGCTAATTGGTATCTAGAAAGTGGGATAGGTTTAATAAGTACCCTAACATTAACACGTACCCTAACCCTACCCCCTACCCAAAACATAACACATACCCTAATCCTATCCCATACTCCAAACCGAGCCCTAACCGTAAAACAAACCCTAACCCATACCCTATGCCGTATCCCAGCCCATCCCCGAACCCGTAACCTAAGCCGTACCCTAACTCTAACGCTAACCCTAACTCTAACCCTAAGCTACCCTTGACTGCTGCTGCCTCCAATAGATTTCCTAAGCACTAGTGTTTTAAGGAACACGTTAAAATGAGAATCCAAATGTGATATCTTTATAATGGGTGTGTTCATTATCTTATCCTAGTGTCTAAACTCTTCTCCATGCCTGGACCCCAAATAATATTCCTTTACATCCTAAGTGGTATCTAGAGATTGGGATAGGTTTAATAAATACCCTAACCCTAACGCGTACCCGAACCCTAAACCCTACCCTAACCCTAATACGTACCCTAATCCTAACCCGTGCCCTAAACCGAGCCTTAACCCTAAAACTAACCCTAACCCTAAACCATACCCTCCGCCGTAACCGAACCCATACCCGAACCCGTACCCTAAGCCGTACCCTAACCCACCTTTACATGTACCCTAATCCTAACCCTTAACCTAAACCGAGCCCTAACCCTAAATCTAACCCTAACCCTAAACCTAACCCATACCCTACGTGGTACCCGAACCCGTACCCGAACCCATACCCTAAGCCGTACCCTACCCCTAACCCTAAGCCTAACCCTATCCCTAAGCTACCCTTGACTGTTTCTGCCTCCAATAGATTTCCTAACCACTAGTGTTTTAAGGAACAGGTTAAAAAGAGAATTCTAATGAAATTTCTTTATAACGGGTGTCTTCCTTATCTTATCCTAGTGTCTAAACTCTTCTCCATGGCTGGACCCCAAATAATATACCTTTACGTACTAAGTGTTATCTAGAGAGTGGGATAGGTTTAATAAATAACCTAACCCTAATGCGTACCCTAACCCTAACCCCTACCCGTATCCTAAAACGTAACCTAATCCTAACCCGTACCCTAAACCGAGCCCTAACCCTAAAACTAACCCTAACCCTAACCCATAACCTACGCGGTACCCGAACCCATACCCTAAGCTGTACCATAACCCTAACCCTAACCCTAACCCTAACCCTAAGCTACCCTTGACTGCTTCTGCCTCCAATAGATTTCCTAAGAACTAGTGTTTTAAGGAACAGGTTAAAAAGAGAATCCTAATGAGATTTCTTTATAATGGGTGTGTTCCTTATCTTATCCTAGTGTCTAAACACTTCTCCATGGTTGGACCCAAATAATATTCCTTTACGTGCTAAGTGGTATCTAGAGAGTGGGATAGGTTTTATAAATACCCTAACCCTAACCCCTACGCTAACCCTAACAGGTTCCCTTTTCCTAACCCGTACCTTAAACCGAGCCCTAACCCTAAAACTAACCCTAACGCTAACCCTAAACCATAACCTACGTGGTACCCGAACCCGTACCCGCACCCGTACCCTATGCTGTAACTTAAGCCTAAGCCTAACCCTAACCCTAAGCTACCCTTGACTCTTTCTGCCTCCAAAAGTTTCTTAGCACTAGTGTTTTAAGGAACAGGTTAAAAAGAGAATCCTAACGTGATTTCTTTATAATGGGTGTGTTCCATATCTTATCCTTGTGTCTAAACTCTTCTCCATGGCTGCATTCCAAATAATATTCTTTTATGTGCTAAGTGGTATCTAGAAAGTGGGATAGGTTTAATAAATACCCTAACCCTAACACGTACCCTAAACTTATCCACTACCCTAACCCTAACACGTACCCTAATCCTAACCCTTACCGTAAACCAAGCCATAATCCTAAAACTAACCCTATCCCTAACCCTAACCGATACCCTCCGCCGTAACCGAACCCGTACCCGAACCCGTACCCGAACCCTAACACTAACCCTAAGCTACCCTTGACTGCTTCTGCCTCCAATAGATTTCCTAAGCACTAGTGTTTTAAGGAACAGATTAAAAAGAGAATCCTAATGTGATTTCTTTATAATGGGTGTGTTCCTTATCTTATCCTAGTGTCTAAACTATTCTCCATCGCCGGACCCTAAATAATATTCCTTTACATGGTAAGTGGTATCTAGAGAGTGGGATAGGTTTAATAACTACCCTAACCCTAACCCCTATGCTAACCCTAACAGGTACCCTAATCCTAACCTGTACCCTAAACCGAGCCCTAACCCTAAAACTAACCCTAACCCTAAGCCATACCGTAGGCCGTACCCGAACCCATACCATAAGCCGTACCCTAACCCTAACCCTAACCCTAAGCTACCCTTGACTGCTTCTGCCTCCAATAGATTTCCTTAGCAGTAGTGTTTTAAGGAACAGGTTAAAAAGATAATCCTTTTGTGATTTCTTTATAATGGTTGTGTTCCTGACCTTATCCTAGTGTCAAAACTCTTCTCCATGGCTGGACCCCAAATAATATTCCTTTACGTGCTAAGTGGTATCTAGAGAGTGGGATAGGTTTAATAAATAGCCTAAACCTAACGCGTACCCTAACCCTAACCCCTACCCGTACCCTAACATGTACCCTAATCCTTACCCGTACCCTAATCCGAGCCCTAACCCTAACCCATACTCTACACGGTACCCGAACCCGTACCCTAAGCCGTACCCTAACTCTAACCCTATCCCTAACTCTAACCCAAAGCTACCCTTGAATGCTTCTGCCTCGTATAGATTTCCTAAGCACTAGTGTTTTAAGGAACAGGTTAAAAAGAGAATCCTAATGTGATTTCTTTATAATGGGTGTGTTCCTGATCTTATTCTAGTGTCTAAACTCTTCTCCATGGCTGGACCCCAAATAATATTCCTTTACGTGCTAACTGGTATCTAGAGAGTGGGATAGGTTTAATAAATTCCCTAACCCTAACGTGTACCCTAACCCTAACCCCTACCCTAACCCTAACACGTACCCTAATCCTAACCCATACCCTAAACCGAGCCCTAACCCTAAAACTAACCGTAACCCTAACCCATGCCCTATGCCGTACCCAAACCCGTACCCGAACCCATACCCTAACACTAACCATAACCCTAAGCTACCCTTGACTGCTTCTGCCTCCAATAGATTTCCTAAGCACTAGTGTTTTAAGGAACAGGTTAAAAAGTATGTATTAAAGTATGTAAAATGTAGGTATAAAAGTATTAAAATATGAAAAATATGTGTATATGTATGTATATATATTTATGAATCACTTTGCTGTAAAGCAGAAATTAACACAATATTGTAAGTCAACTATACTTCAGTATCAATTAGTTTGAAGGCAGTTTTATGAATTATGCCTTATTTCTCTTTTCCTTTCATCCTGGGAAAAATGTATAACAGAAACTAACCTGGATTACTCCAGGATGAATTCATATCACACAGAACTTTAATTGTTGAACAAACCATTAATACCAGTTGCACCATGGGATGTCCTGATCCAATATGAAGTTTGTAAACCTTGTATCAAGCCTGCAGAATGCTCTAAATTTGGAAATTCAAACTGCAATGAAGCCAACTATCCCATGACTTCTCCACAACTAGTTATACAACATCAATTGGAAACCGTATACAATCAAATGAGTGTACACAGAAACAACTATATCCTTCCTTTTTTTCCTTTTAGATGAAGACGGTATTTAAGGTGATGTCTTGAGCCGTTTCAGGGTGTTACTCAATTTCCTGGGTATCTCCCATGCACACAGGAGGTACACATGTTAGTTAACTTGTTAGTGCAACTATATGAAGGTAGTTAATACCACAAAACTGTATACGTGAAAAGAATTAAATGTTAAAGTCATGTTTTGTATTTTTAATGACAATGAAAAAAAGTGTAGTGCTGATATTTGTTACAAAAATGAACATTAAAAACATTCTTAGTGAAAAAAAGCCATACAGAAAAGGCAACCTAGATCCCATGCTCATCTTGTCTGATTCAAATCCATCAAGGCTGTCCAAATGAGGGGGAAAGTCAGTAATGGTTCCAGAAAAAGAAAACTGGATCAGGATGGAAAAAGACATTTTCATACAGTTGGGACAGCAGGTGAAAGTTGAAGTGGGGCTGAGTATTAAATTATAATGTAGACATCAGGATTTCCTCATTTAGGGGTTATGTGCTGGTTCCTTGGGCAAAACACACTGAGCATTTTGTGTGAGGTGGCAAATGTGAGTACTTTTGGCCATTACTGAAACTTTTCTGTACATTTTAAATTACTGGTAAGTAAATTACTTTTCTAGACAACGTGTCAGCATCATGCCAGAAAATCAGACAAGACAGACATCAAATTTTGTTATAGAGGCCAAGACTTACCCAGACCAAGTTTAACCAAAGTTGTGATACTTATTTCCCTTGTAGGAGTCCACATGGTATTAAGAGGCACCGTGGGAAGAGTATATTAGTAGCTACCATGTCTTGGGTCCTGTGGATTACCTGGGGTGCAGTAGAAACTGTGAGATTTTAGTATTGCAATTTTTCACATTACTTCAAAAAATATGTTAAAAAATAAATTCAGTAAAGTTGCAAAATATGGAAACAATATAAACAAATCAGTTTTGTTTCTATACACTAATAATGAACACCAACAAGAAAAATTAAGAAAACAATCCCATTTACAATTCCATCAAAAAGAACAAACTATTTAGGAATAAATTTAACAAAGGGCATGAAAGACCTATACTCAGAAAACTATAAATCACTGATAAAGTAATTGAAGACACAATAGAAAACAATATTCCATGCTCATGCATCAGAAAAATTACAGTTATTAAAATGTTTATTCTATCCAAAGCCATCAACAAACAGTGCCAGGAAAACTAGACACCAGACCCCAAAGAACGACACTGGTCACCAGCTACACTGCACATAAAACTAACTAAAAGTGCACAGTATTCCACATTAAACCCTTTCTCTCTTGAGTCCTCTGAAGAAGCACCGCAACCACCCAGCAGTCAGCTGCACAGGAAGATTCTCCACACTTGCTCGTTTTTTCCTCTTGTGGAGTCTCCTCACCAGTGGTTCCTGAGAAAACCCAGCTGCTGTCAGTGTGGACAATGCCTCATGGTCCAGAAGCCTAAGCCCTGACAGGAGACAAAGCTCCTGTCTGCTTGTCACAGAGCAAAGTCTGTGGGCAGGGTGCACCTGTGCCCCCAGGGTCAGACAGGTGGGTTCGGCGCCCCCTGTGGGATGTCAGAGAAGTGCCGGGAGCGCCGCACTCACAAACCCAGAGGCCTCATCCGGAAGGCAGTTCTGCTGTATATACTAAGTTTGGAAATCCAAACTGAAATGGAGCCAAGTATCCCACTGTATCTTCTCAAAAGATGGTTAAGGAGCAATTAATTACAAACCATATGTAATGAAATGAATTTAGACACAAACTTTACAACTTAAACCAAAATTCACTCAAAATTGCCCATAGACAAATTTAAATTACCAAACTATAAAAAAATCCTAGAAAAAAAAGATAATCTACATGACTTTGGGTCTGGTGACCTTATTCAGAAAACCGGAAGACAAACCACAAACTGCAAGAAACTATTTCCAAAGCACATATCTGATAAAGGATTTGTACTCAAATTATGCCAACGCCATTAAAATTTGGTAAAGATTGAAATACACACCTGGCCCAAGAAGATAAACAGGCAGTAAATAAGCATACAAGAATATACTCAAGATGCTGGTGGAATGCATGTACAACCAACTTTGGAAGACAGTTTGGCAATTTTTTCCAAATCTAAAAAGTCTCACCTTAGAATCCAAGAAGTGTACCTCTTGTATTTAGACAACTGCTTTGAAAAACTGTGTTCAAACCCAAACTAGCATCAAGTAATGCACAGCAGCTCATTCATAATGGCTAAAAACTTAAAGATATCAGGATGTCCTTCTGTAGGTGAATTCATAAGCAAATTAGGGCACATACATGTCAAGGAGAGCAGAATACACCACCCCAAAATATGCCCATTTGACAAAAGGATTATTTTGGACTGATTAATAAGAAACAGCAGACCCAGGAGAATCTTTCAAAGCCAAGTAGAAAATGCCCTTTTATGAGGTAAATTTACATTTATTAAGGATATCTCCATTTGTAAGGGTTTGTCCCTCTCTGGACCAGGAATTGAATGATGACTAAATATCAAGAAAAGCTTGTTGGGACTTACCTGCTGGTCCAGTGGATAAGGCTCCATGCTCCCAATGCAGGGGACCAGGGTTCAACTCCTGGTCATGGAACTAGATCCCGCATGCTGCAACTAAGAGCCTACATGCCACAACTAAAGATTCCACAGGCCGCAACTAAGACCTGGCACAGCCAAATAAATAATGTTTTTTATAAAAAAACCTTGTCAATGAAATAGGCCAGGATGTAAATCTGTGTAACAACCATACCCTTGTTTACTGTGCTTTGCCTAATAACCTCCTTTAAATGGCTTCTTCCATTCCCTAACATCTTTCTTTTGTTCTCAGCAGAAGATAGCATTTAAGATAACGGCTTGGGCTAATTCAGGGAGTGACTCAGTTTTCCTGGGTATCTTTCAAGTATACAGGAGATATGTATGGTATATATTAAACTTCTGATTGTTTTCTCTAGTTCCTCTCTTTTTCATTACAAGGGAGATCTCAATAAAGAACATAGAAGGGTAGAGGGAAAATTATTTTTCCTCTAATATACATGCAATGCAATAGTATTCAGAGATATAAAGGAATGGACCATCAACCCGTGCAAAAAAAAAAAAAAAATAGATACATCTAACTTACATTGCTAAGTGAAAGAATCTAGTCTGAAGTGCTACATACTGTATGGCCTCATTTATATGACATTCTAGAAAAGGCAAAACTGACATGGTAAACAATGTATAGAATATGTGGTTGAAATAGTCCATATGATACTTCAGTGGTGAATACCTGTCACTATGCATTTGTCTATACCCACAGATTTTTACAACCCAACAAGTAAATTACAATCTATTCAAACTTAGCTGCTTAGGATATGGGAGTGTCAAAGACTGGAATACAGAATGTAACAAAGAATCTGATTCAGAAATGTATGAAAAAACTCACTGTTGGTAGTGGGACAAATGGGTTGACCTAAGTTAACTTTGGAAATGTACAGAATCTGTAGGCCAAAGACAAAATGTGTCATACATACACAGTGGACTCTATGTTCTTTCCATGAGGGGTAGTAGCTAATACTACTGAAACTACTATATCAGTAATTGAATGGAACATGCACTGAATTTAATAAATGACAAATGGTGGAAGCCAGGTTTCTTACCACTGGAGTGGGATGTTACAGTCAAACAAAGGGAGAAGGTTACAATATCCATGTCATAACAGATCCGGTTGGAGATATCAATATAAACTATCTTTAGCCTGCACATAGTTCCACATGGAAATCTTTATAATTATGTGTGTATGCATAGGCTGGGATACATGCATATATTTCCATACACTGTCAGCTGAGCATATTTAGCTCCCACATGTACGTTTTTAATACCATTCTCTAATAAAAGGAACAAGGGCTCTTTGAAGAAAGGGCTGATGCTAGGACTGAGACAGTAAATATATGAAGCAGGATAATCTTAAAATATCAGAAAATAAAGAAGTACCCAAAATTTTAAAAACCCACAAAAGAGAAATTATGAAAAGAGGAGCAAATGGAAAAAGCTCTCAACAGCCAAAGCAAGAATTAACTAAGCAATCTTATAATGTAGCGCTGGATTATAACCAAAAGTTTACAATAATTATTCACGTGCCCAAACTGGTAAAAATAAATTATATAGTTTTTGATGAACGGTGTTAAATAGAAATCTCCTATGCAGAAAGCTTCTAAACAATGTATATAGCCACTCAGCTGTCCATCAAGGATGTGAAGCTAACCCCTCTCTCCTCAAGTGTGGGTTCTGCATTATGACTTCCTCCTAAATAAGACACACAGGATGGACATGGGAAAAAATTAACTTCACTGTGGGAACACTTGACAAACACTACCTCAGCTAGGTGACCAAAGTTGAGAATATAAGTGACAAGTTCCCTTGAGAGCCTGTCCTCTTGACATACAGTGAAGAGGAAGCACTTCATCTCTGTGATCTGCTTTTTCAAAGCCAAGTCTAACCACAACAAAAACACCAAGCAAACCCCAGTGCCCGGCAGTCTATAAAATACCTGACCAGTCCTCCTCCACACTGTCAAGGTCATGGAAACAAGGAGAGTCTGAGCAACTGTCAAAGCCCAGAAGAGACTAAATAGATATGATGACCCCATGTCCTTTGAGATCCTGGAACAAGGAAAGGTATAACAAAGGGAACATGAATAGGGACTTCGGTTAATAATAGAGTATCAATATTTGTTCATTATTTGTCATGATTCTGTAGAAAATTAGACAGGAAAAATTAAACGTCAAATAAGAGAAACCTACTGTAACAAACTGGAAATCTAGAAGAAACGGGTGATTTCTTTGTAAAAACACATTACCAAAATGAACACTAAATTAAGGAAAATACAAAAAGACCAATTAATCACTGAGGAACCTCTTCCCCATACTGGTTATCCTATCACTGTCCCAGGGTTTTCCTCTCCTGGGACAGGGAAGGCACAGGGGCAGAGCTGTTTGGCAGCTCCACTAATATCTGGTCCCACCCAGAATCTTCATCTCCCCCAGCCATGCCTACCCAGTGAGGACACCTGAGGAAGGATCAGGGATTATTGATTCAGATGTACCAACTACGAATTTTTCTTTTTCCAATGACTGGACACACTTACTGAAGTAAAATAAGTTAGTATTTATTGTAAGGGTAGAAATAAATTAATACTTGCAAGTGGCAAGTTAAAGAATGGGTTTGGACCTGGTCGGTCCAGTGGCTCACACTATCTCAGTGTGACCTTGCTTCTCTCCAAAACTTTGTCATGCTCAGTGCCTTTGGGGGACCCCATTCACAGGCACAGGCTCTCTCATTGCCCTTGGGCCAACAGCAATTCTAGGCTGACAACCACTCACCATCCATTTTCCAAGAAAGAGTTTCTCCTTTTCTTGGGTTCCAAGAAAGTCATGGTTTTAAATGCCTTTGATCTGGCTTGGGTTGCATTCTCATCCTTGACCCATCACCAGAAGATGGAAAATGGGACTGACTAGATGTGGGTTGTAAACCCATCTTCAAGCTGGGTGGAACATGGGGTCATCCTTCTGCAACTGTTTGGACTGGAAGCAGGTGAGATGTAATTCCCAAAGGAAAACTGAGGCACTTGAGCCTGAGAACAGATGCTGGCTGGCAGAAAGCAACAGTTTCTAAGTCAATGACAGCTCACTGCACAGCACAGAATCTGACACAAAAGGAAGAAAGGGGTTCACTCAGGGTCAGGGGCTGCAGCTACTCATCCAGTGCTCTTACTGTCCTCCCAAGACTGCAAGAAGTTCTTTCACATGCTGACAAGTCATGATCGTTGGTGGTGGTAAACTCAAGTCTCTTTCCTTGGGCATCAGGTCCTCACATCTCAGAGGTGGGCCCAAAACAGTCCATGTGCCCTCAGAAGACACACAAACCTCATTCCTGCCCCTGAGAGGTGGGAGCCCTTGAGTTATGCCATCTCCCTGACCATATTAATTGCCCATCCCTGAAAAACAATACTGCTCATTTTCTAGTTTCTTCTCTCTCATTTACTAAGTGAAGAAACCAAATGCTAGGGTGGTAAGGAAACTCTTGTGCAATGAAGTAATGGGAGGCTCAAGAATTATTCCATGCCATGGAACCCATAATTGGCAGGCTTTCCAGAGGCCACATGGATGCATATGGCTCTCCAAGACAATGCAGTCTCAGTGCGAACCTCCCATTGTGAGGTTCAGGTGCTCCCATATCTTTGATTCTTAATGAATATGAATGTCAAAAGTTTCTAACGACTGAAAGGACAAAGGATTGCAGGGCCATGGTCTCCTGTATGGTTTTTGTGTCAGGGACACATTCCAATGTTTAGAGGATTATTGCTTCTCTTGGCAGCCTATGAGGCTGTGAGGGGGAGGCCTTTTTCTCAACCACATGGATGTTGGTAGTTGAAACTTCTCAAAGGAATGTCTACACTGCCTAGGTAGCTGTTGAATTGCCCTGCATCACGGTCAGCTCTGTAACTATACATGAGTGCCTGGCAATGCCCAGGCTGGACTGAGCTAGAGGACCACAGATGCCTGCCTGGATAGTGAGAGGTCAAGGGCTGTCCTGCCTGAGACCTGATCATCTATTCATGCCCACTCAGATGGGACAAAGGATGCCTCCAGTGTCAGGAGGGCCCCACCAGCCCTTAAGAAGGCAACATCTGGGGGCTGGCAGGTCACTGCACCCAGTCCTGTATAAATCCACACATGTCCACTGAGTGCCCTGCTGTCTGGGCTGTGCTGGAACCTGGGGCTGCCCAGGCAGAGTAGGGCCAGCATCACCCTTCCCAGGTAGGAGGGCAGAAGGAAACCATGCATGACTTCTGACACCCTCCCCAATCCTTGACAGAGGTTGAGTTGGGTAAGAAACAGTCCGAGACAAGAACAGACATTTCATTCTTCTCTCAGAGCCCAGGACTGAGGGAAGGGAGGCCAGAAAAACAGTTATTGACCTCAGCTCCCTGACTCCTGTCTGACCCTGGGCAAGTCCTATCCATTCTGGAGGCTTCAGAGAGAAGGAGAGGGGAGGGCAATGAGGGCCAATTGTGCTTAAACATAACTCTAACTTTTACCCTAAGAACCCTAATTTCTAACCTTAACCCCCTAACAACCCTAGCCCCAGACCCCTAGACCCTCGCCCCTGACCCCTAAACTCTAATCCCCGACCCTGACCCTTTAACCACAACCCTCTACCATGACTCTCCAACAATGACCCATAACCCTAAACCATGGCCCCTGAACCCTCACACTGACTCAACCCAAGACCTAAAGCCTGGCCTAGTGGGTACCGAGGGATGACTGTATGAACTCTCAAATAAACCAAGGAATTAAATCTTCTTGACCATGAATTTAGCAATGGTTTCTTAGATTTGACAGTAAAGCATAAGAAATGAAAGGAAAAAATAGAAAAATTGGATTTCCTCAAAATTACAAACCTTTGTGCATCAAAAGAGGCTATCCAGAAAGTAAAAAGACGGCCCACAGAATGGAAGACAATATTGGCACGTTGTATATCTGATAAGACTCTTTACCTAGAATATACCCAGGACTTTTACAACTCATCAACAAAAAGACAAACAATAAAATTTTTGAAACAGACAAACGGCTTGCATGGACTGCTCTTCAGGCAAGACATACAAATGGTCAACAAGGATATGAAAAGATGTCAAACATCAGTAATCATGATGAAAATGCAAATTAAAGCCACAATGTGATGCCCCTTCACACACACTCGAATAAAAATAAATTTTTAAATAAATTTTTAAATATATAAATTAAAATAACAAATGTTGGCAACAATGTAGAGAAATTAGAACCCTTAAAAGTTACTTGTGGAGATGTACAATGGTGCAGTCTATGTGTACAAAACTTTAGCATTTACTCAAAAATATAAAATATAATTACCTTGTGGTTCAACAACTCCACTCCTAGACATATACCCAAAAAATTGAAAACAGGTGTTCAAACAAAAACTTGTTCACCAATTATTCATAGCAGCACTGTTCACAGTAGCCCAAGGTAGAAAAGATTTAAATGTCCATCAGCAGGTAAACAGATAAGCAAAATAAGGTAGACCCATAAGCTGCATTATTCTCTCATATAAAGGAATAAAGTAAAATTATACAGCCGCTGTGGAAAACTGTATGGTGGCTCCTCAAAAACATGGAAAATGTATGATCCCTTGATTCCACTCCAGGGTGTACACCCAAAATATTAGAAAGCAAGGACTGGAACAGATATCTGTACCCCATATTCACAGCAACATTATTCACAATAGCCAAAAGGTGGAAGCAACACAACACATCCTTCAACAGATGAAAGGATAAATACAGTGTAGTATATACACAATGGAATATGACTCAACCTTTAAAACTAAGGTAATTCTCACACATGCTACAATGTGATGAACCTTGAAGTTATTATGCTAAGTGAAACAAGCCAGACACAGAAAGGACAAACGTTCTATGATTCCACTAGTATGAGGTATCCAGATAAGTCAAATTCAAAGACAAAGTAGAATAAGGTTGCCAGAGGTTGAGGTGAGTTAGTGTTTAATGGCTATGGTTTCACATGGGGAAAATAAAGTTCTGGAGATGGATGGTGAGGATATTTTTACAACAATGTGAATGTAGTTAACGCCATAGCACTGTACCCTTAAAAATGGTTTAAATGGGTCTTCCCTCGTGGCACACTGGTTAAGAATCCGCCTGCCAATGCAGGGGACACGGGTTCAAGCGCTGGTCCTGGAAGATCCCGCATGCCGTGCAGCAACTAAGCCCATGCGCCACAAATACTGAGCCTGCGCTCTAGAGCCCGTGCTCCGCAAGAGAAGCCACCGCAATGAGAAGCCTGCACACAGCAACTAAGAGTAGCCCCTGCTCGCCGCAACTAGAGAAAGCCTGCACATAGCAACAAACACCCGACACAGCCAAAAAATAAAATAAAATAAATTTTTTTAAAAAGCTTTAGAAAATGGTTTAAGTGGTAAAAGTTGTGTTTTTAATCACAATGGAAAAATGAATGAAATAATGATCAATGTTACAATGTGGATAAACATTGAAAACATCCTAAGTGAAAGAAGCCATAGAGAAAAACCACCCAGATCATGCTCATCTTGTACACTTTAAATCCAGCAAGGTTTTTAAAGTGAGGAAAAGCCCCAGTGATGGTTCCAAGAAAAGAAAACTGGATTCGAATGGAAAAATACGTTTCCACAAAGCTGGGGCAGCTGGTGAAAGTTGAAGCAGGTCTGGGGATAGGATTATAATGTGGAAACCATAATTATTCCCCATTTTGGGGTTATGTGCTGGTTCCCTGGGAGAGTGGCCCTCCCACTCTCACAGGGTAAAACAAACTGGAGTATTTTGTGAATGTGGAAAACTTGATACTGCTATTTGAAGTTTTTTATACACTTGAAATTTACTAGAAAATAAAGTGCTTATCAAACAACCATGTCGTACCACGCCAGAAATACAGACATCAAACTTTGTTATAGAGGCCAAGCTCTACCCAGATCCAGCTCACCCACAGTGGTGATGCCAATCACCCTTGTAGGAGGCCACATACTACAAGAGGCACCGTGGGAAGATTATATTGGGAGCCACTATGTCTTGGGTGCTGTGGATGACTTAGATGTAGTTGAAACAGTGGGATTTCTGAATTCTAGTTTTCCACATTCAACCACCAAAAAACTGTTACAACTAAAAAATGAATTCAGTAAAGCTGCAGGATACAAAAGAAAGAAAAATCAATGCACAAAAATCATTTGTGATTCTATACACTGATAATGAACCATCAGAATAAGAATTTTTTTTAAAAAATCCCACTTACAATTGCATCCAAAAAGATAACTAGGAGTAAATTTAACCAAGGACGTGAAGGACCTGCACACTGAAAACTGGAAGACACTGATAAAGGAAACTGAACAGACAAAAATAAATGGAAAGATACCCCGTGCTCATGGGTAAAAAGAATAGTGTGAAAATATGCATTCTAAGGTGGGACTTCCCTAGCCATCCAGGGGTTGAGACTCTGCGCTCCCACTGCAGGGGGTGCAGGTTCGATCCCTGGTTGGGGAACTAAGATCCCGCATCCTTCATGCCACATGGTGTGGCCCAAAATTTTTTTTTTAATTTTAAAAAATATGCATTCTAGACAAATTAATGTACACATTCAACACAATCCCTACCAAAAGTCCAAAGACATTTTCCATAGAAACAGAGCAAACAATCTTAAGATGTGTGTGGAACCACAAAGGACCCAGAAGAGCCAAAGCCACCCTGAGGAAGGAGAATGGGCTGGAGGCATCTCGCTCCCTGACTTCACACTTCATTACGAAGCTACATTCCCCCAAAAGTGTGGAATTGGCACAAAAACAGGCGCACAGACCAGAGGAACAGAGCAGAGAGCCCAGGAACCAACCTGCAGGTATGTGATCAGTTAATTCACAAGCAAGGAGCCAAGAACATACACCAGGGAAAGGACAGTCCCCTCAATGAACTCTGCTGGGAAAACCGGACGCCACTCGCCAAAGAACAACACTGCACTCTGTCTACACCACACACAAAAGCGGCCAAAAACCCAGTTTTCCACATCAAGCCCTTCCTCTCCTGGGTCCTCTGAAGACAGACACTCTCTGCGGTCAGCAACACACAGGAACCTTCTCCCCACATTTCCTCACCTTTTCCCTCAGTGGTGTCACCTCCCAGCAGGTCCTGAGGAGACCAGGCTCCTGTCAGCATGAACTGGACCCCACAGTGTCCCAAAGCTGAAGCCTCAGGGGGTCCTGAGGAGACTCGCCTTCTGTTAGTGTGGACTCGACCCCAGCTTGTCCTGAAGCCCGGCCGTCAGCGTGGACGCAACCCGCGTGTCCCAGAAGCCAAAGCCCCAGTGGGTCCTGAGGAGACAGGGCTCCTCTAAGCATGAACGTGAACAGCATGATCTGAACAGACATCCCGCCATAAAAAGATATACAGATGGTAAAAATCATACAGAAACAAGCTCAACATCATATACCATTAGGGAATTACAAATTAAAATCATGAGATATCACAGCATACCTATTAGCACAGCTAAACTCCAAAACTATGAAAATACCAATTGCTAGAGGGTGAGGAACAAAAGGAGCTCTCCCTCATAGCTAGGGGGATGCATGTGCAGCCACTTTGTAAGACAATTTGGCAGTTTTTTCCAAAACTAAACAAGTCTCACGTTGGCATCCAACAATCATGCTTCCAGTATTCAGGCAACTGCTTTGAAAATCTATGTCCAAATGCAAACAAGGATGCAATTATGCACAGCAGCACTTTCATAATGGCTAAAAACTTGAAGAAATCAGGATATCCTTCAAAAGATGAATGTATAAGCAAATTGGGGTACATCCATGTCAAGGCAAGTAGAATATGCCACCCCAAAATATGTCTCTCTGGCATAAGGATTATTGGTCTGCTTTAAAAAAAAAGGGGGGGGCTTCCCTGGAGGCTCAGTGGTTAAGAGTCTGCCTGCCAATGCAGGGGACACGGGTTCGAGCCCTGGTCCGGGAAGATCCCACATGCCGCAGAGCACCTAAGCCCGTGCTCCACAACTACTGAGCCTGCGCTCTAGAGCCCACGAGCCACAACTATTGACCCCGTGTGCCACAACTACTGAAGCCTGCACACCTAGAGCCTGTGCTCGGCGACAAGAAAAGCCACAATGAGAAGCCCATGCACTGCAAAGAAAAGTAGCCCCTGCTCGCCACAACCAGAGAAAAGCCTGCACGCAGCAACGAAGACCCAATGCAGCCAAAAATAAAATAATATATCCAATAAAAATATCTCAGAAAACTGAGATTGCTGTTTTATGAAAGACATTTACAATACAGAAGTCTCCATTTATAAGGGTATGTCCCTCTTTGCACCAAAAATGGAAGGATAATTAAATCTTAAGTAACTCTTTTCAATGGAGAAGTCCTGACTTAAATGTGCAAACAATCATACCCTTGTTTACTGTGCTTTGCATGATAACCTGCCATAAGTGGTCTTCCCCACTTCCCCAGCATATTTCTTCTGTTTTTAGCTGAAGAGGTATTTAAGGGGATGGTTTTGGTCATTTCAGGGAGTGACTCAGTTTTCCTTGCTATCCCCCCTGTATTCAGAAGGTATACATGTAATTAAACTTCTGCTTTTCTCCTGGTAATCTGTCTTTTATTTCAGGGGCAGGGGGGCCTCAACCAAGAACCTAGAAAAGTAGAGGGAAAATTGTTTTTCCTCCCATACACATGCAGTGGAATACTACTCAGCAGAAAGGAATGCACCATCAGTCTATGCAAAGACATGGATAAATCCTCAGTATATACTGCTACGTGAAAGCATCCAGGCTGAGGAGGCTGCACACAGTATGACCCCATTGGTGACACTCTGGGAAAGGCAAAGCTACACAGATGATAAGCAGATCATGCGGTGGGGGGTTTGAAGTATTCCATGTGACACTCTAGGATGGATACCTGTCACTATGCATTTGTCTAAACCCACAGATGTGTGTAGCCCAAGGGGCCAATCATAATCTATTCAAATTTAGTTATTTAGGATGTAGGAGTGTTGCAGGATGGAATACATTATGTGACAGAGTCTAACTGTATTAGAAATATATGGAAACAACTCACCGTAGGGGATGGGATCAAAGGTGCTGACCTAAGTTACCTTTGGAAATGAATGGAATCTGTAGATTAAAGGCAAAATGGACAGTATATAAACAGTGGGCTTTATTTTACGAAGTTCTTTCCAGGGTGTAGTAGCTAACAACTCTGAAACCTCTGCACATGTAACCTGGAAAGGAGCAATGCATACAGAAATGGCAGATGGTGGGAGCCAGGCTCCTCACGGTGGGAGCGGGAAATTACAGATAAGCAAGGGGAGAGCCTCTGCCCTCGAAATGCTGGATCTGGGCTTCCTGGGCGGATGTTGACCGGCCGGGGGAAACACACAGATCTTCACGCTGGGAAGACCCTGCAGACACAGGAACTTCACGCCCCATCTTTCCACCCATACCTGCTGGAAACACTCAGCCTTCTATCATCAGTCAATTGCAGCGTTTAAGACATTCTCGCCCCCAGGCAGATAAAGGAACATGAGGGTCTTGCTTACCCCTAAGCTGTCCCAGAATCCAGGCCCTGGGGTTGGAGCCAGGTTGGGGGTGCCTGGGCCTCTGACCAGCAGGTGAGAGGAAGGAGGAAGACCAGTCCTGAGGACAGAGGTTCCCTCAAGTCTGTGAGCCCAGGAGCCCCGATGGGATTCATTCCCACTGAGGACATGGGCGGGGTCTGCAGTGGCTCCGTGTTCCCCCTGGGCCCCTTTGATGAAGCCATGGCAGCACTGGGCCCAGACATCTACTGGCAGTGTCTCAAACTCTGACACAGTGGTTTTACAAAGGAACAAGAGAATGGAGCTGAGCCCCTGACGGCCAGTCCTTTCTGGCTCTGAGTTGCTTCCAACAGGACCGCAGTCACCTGCACATAGTCTGCTGTGACCTACCTGCCCCCATTGTCCTTTCCTCTCCCTCCCTGCGATGATTCCCGTGACATTTCCAGCCTCGACGCCTCTCGCAGGCCAGACGCCTCTGTCCAGTCACTGCACCCCCATCTCACATTGGGGGCTAACAGGCCCCTCAGAGGACTGGGATCCTGCAGCTCCCCACACCCAGGAGCAGCCCCACCTTCCCAGGTTGCCGAGCCCAGGCACCGGGTGTAACCGAGCAGGACCCTACGGGGCCTTCCCAGGACAGACCCCTCCCCGACATCCTCTGCTGTAGCTCCTCTCTGAAGTACCTGGATAACAGTATCTGATGCACGCTTCCTGAGTTGTTTTACAGATGCTGAAACCACCACCAAACGGAAGAAATTAACTACCTGATGATCTTGAACAGGTAGCCCCGGAACTTCTGGTGCCTAAGAATTTATAATGTTAACCGCCTGTTACCTCACCATCAACCAGAGAATTGTGTACCAGCTGATCGCATTTCCTGCGACCCCCCTCCTTCACTTGGCCTTTAAAATTCCTTTGCTGAAATCCTTCAGGGAGTTCGGGGTTTTAGAGCACAGGCCACCTGGCCTCCTTGTATTGGCACTCTTACAATTAAAGCTGCACTTCCCTTCACCACACCCGGTGTCAGTAGACTGGCTTTACTGCACTCGGGCAAGCGGCCCCAAGTTTCGTGCGGTAACACTGGGGTCTCCCAGGCTCCCACTCTCCTTGTGCCCCACTGACTGTCATCTGCTCCTCCAGAGTCTTGTTGCAGCAAAAATACAAATGAAGTTTTCCCTCCCCTGAGAACAAGGAAAACAAAGGGAACAGTGAATAGGCTAGAGAAGAAACATAATCTGGCCTGAAAGAGTTAATCACTCCTTGTTTTACTTTGTCACTAATTTGTAGTAACTAGATGTGTACTTTACAAAGCTAATCTCACTCCCTGACACTATGTAATTTACCTCTGACACCCATTACCCCTAACTCTGTGTGAGTTACATCCCCTGCCTCTCACTCCCTAACCTTATTATGTCCAGCACTTACATTCTATACGCCCTTCATAACAAGTCACCCCCTATAGTTTTTGCATTTCAGAAACAAGGTCACCGGTCAATAAACCAGAAGCAAATGGACGCAATTACCAGACTGCCGGACCCCAATTACCGGCCAGCCTGATGCCACCTATGACTGTTTTGAAATAATGCAAAGGAAAGGAGGAATGCAAGACCTTCACTACTTCGATCCTCATCCTATACCCCGGACTGCGAGAGCCCCACGTATAAAATCTTCCCTGATTCTCAAGGAGGGGTGCCCAGTTCTTGAGGCGCTAGCCGGCTGTGTCTTCCCTGTTGTCTGGCAGAAGAATAAAGCCATCTCTCTCTTCCTCCAAAATCCCTGTCTCCGTATTTCTGTTTGGCCTCGGTGCACAGGGAAGCCAAGATTTCGACAGCAGTCTGTGGCCAGTTCCCACACTAATTCACCTCTACTCCCACAGTCCTGTCCCAAGCCCGATCTTGTGCCTGGTTCCTCCATCAGGCCCTGACAGAACTCCCTGCCCGCACGGTGCACCTCACATCCCACCCCAACGTGGTCTTTCTGAAGCATAAACGAGACTGTGACTCTCCCCCACCTGTAATCCCCCAAACGTTTCCCCACTTTCGCTAGAGTATCTGCTGGGAGAGACATCTGCCAAGGCACTGAGAGTCCCCGGCATCCCCACGAGGCTGCTGGCTCCTGGGTTCCCTGACAATGAGCACCTCAGCAGGCCAGGCGACACGGCAGGAAACCCCAGAACTGCTCACCTCAGGAGGGGACTGGCACGGCCACGGCCTGATCAGAGAGAGCACAGAAGGGCTCCCCAGCTGGGACACAGACTCTGCACGAGTGGCCTCTCCCTGAGCCACTACATCACCTCGTGTGACTTGAGGGAAGGAAGGACCGAGGCACACTTGGCTCCTAAGGAGGATGGGATAGGCTCAGCCATGCCCCCCAAATTCACATGCTGAATCCCTAACCCCCAGGACCCCAGGATGTGGCTGTATTTGGAGATGGGATTTTTAAAGAGGCGATCAAGGTAAAAATGAGGTCACTAGGGTGGATCTTAATCCAATAGGATTGGTGTCCTACAAGAAAAGATTAGGACACAGATAGGCACAGGGGGAGACCACATGAGGACCTGGGGAGAAGATGGCTGTCTAAGTACCAAGTAGAGAGGCCTCAGGAGAAACCAGCCTGCATACACCTTGATCTCAGACAGCATCCAGGACTGGGAGATAGGTCTGTTATTCAAGCTGCACAGTCTGTGGTATTTGTTACAGCGGTCCTGAGCAGACTCACACACAGGGTAACTCAGGGCTCAGACTGGACAGAGCCCACTCTCCATCCCCCTGTAAGGGAATTACAGGATCCTCAGGAACTGAGGAGGGGGTCCCTGAGGAGAGGCACAAGATAGAAGGTGTTAGGCATTAACATGACTGCATTCATGTTAAACGTGCCTGAAGTCCATTCACACGAGATGGTTTTGTCCTTTATGTACATCGGCACCTTCGGTCTGAACTGCAGATCTTTAGCTTTACCACCTCCACTGAGAGCATTAGCTTCACCTACTGTGGACCATCTCCTATAGGATTTCCAGAACCACAAAGCATCGAACCTTCACAGGACCCAGAGTCTGTGCGCTAGCGTCTGGGCGACCCTCACAGCAGGGCCGCGCAGCTACCCATCAGGACCCATTTCCCTTTTTCCTGTTCACAGCTACCCTGCACCTCCCAGCCTTCCCACTCCTTACAGCTAGGGTGTAGTGTCTCGTGTTACCAAGGGGAAGGGGTGGAGGTGGTGAGGGCTTGTCCAGCCTGCATCCTAGGACGGAGGGCATGATGCCCACCTGGTCACCCCACCCTGCTGGTTGGAGCCCTCACCTGGAAGCAGGGAGGAGAAACAAGGGGGACAAAGCCTGGGACCTGACACCCACCTGTCCTGGACTGTCACAAGAAGGGGAAAGAGACAGCTTGAGCTTCAGCCCAGTTTTGGGAGACACTTTGTCCAGCAACAAACTTCTGCCTTAAAAGCCAAGGTGCTTTACAAACCCCTCCCCAGTTGTCACAGAAAGTCAGGCTTAATCTCATCACACTTTTCTCAAACCCCAGCTCACGCTGAGACCACCTCTCAGGTGATGGTGCTTCAGAGAAGCCCCTTTACAAGATCTCTGGAGTTCAGGTCTCCCAGCCCTGCCTTCAGTTTAAGGGAGAAGTTTTCTTGACAAACCTGCTCAGTTTCCTTGACAACCAAGCTTCGCAATCTCCCAAACTCTTCTCCTTCAAACATTCCTATTCTAGGCTTGGTGAGCCTAAAGTGACTAGTGCTGTCATCATGTGCCAGAGAGTGACTCCTCCAAGCCCGTAGTTACTGGTTACATGATGCTATTGATGACGAAATCCCAAAAGAGTCAGCTTTGCAAGGTAACCACTTCTGGACTCAGCACTGGGTCCCTTTCCACGGACAGAGTCGAGTGGCTGTTTCCACGGGCCCCGTGGTGGAAGAGCTCACCTAATGCAGCCAGGACTTCATCCCTTCCAGGTGATTCCAGGGTCCTCATTCTCCCCAGACCCCCACCCACATGGCTGCTGTCTATGCCAGTCTATACGGGACCTTGGTAATCTCCTAAAATGAGGGTTATTTTATACACAGGTAATGGGTTGAATGCTGGCCCCAAAAGATGTGTCCCCCGAGAACACGTGAACACGACCATATCTGGGAAAAGGGTCTTTGTATATGTAGTTAAGGATCTCAAGGTGAGGTCATCTTGGGTTAGGGTGGCCCTCAATCCAACTGAGAGAGTCCTTATGAGAGACAAAAGAGGAGAGGCACAGACACAGAGGATAAGCCACGTGAAGACAGAGGCAGAGACGGGAGGGATGCAGCCACGAGCCTGGGGACGCCTGGAGCCCCCAGAAGCTGGAAAAGGCAGGAAGAACCCTATCCTGGAGCCTTTGGAGAGACTTCCGTCCTCCAACACCCTGATCTCAGATGTCTGGTCTCCAGGACTGGGGGAGGATGAATTCCTGTTGTTTTAAAGCACCCAGCTTGTGGTCATTTGTTACAGAAGACACAAAACAGTCACACAGACCCTGCTCTGTAGGATCCTGGAAGTGCGGGTCTCATTAAAGGCCAACAAAGGCTGGATCGCAGAGCCCTGAGAGTCAGCATTGGGCCCCAGAAATCCTAAAGCAGTGGCTGGACACCAGAACGTTGAGGGGTCAGTTGGAAGCCCATCCCTAAGGGTGCCGGCTGCACATGGCCTCCCCAGGTTTTTACGCCTGTACATGAGTAAGATAAGTATTTCCATCCTGATTCAGGACCTCTGATATCACCGTTCACATTGCTAATTAAGAACCCACTAGTTACACTGATGAAAACCCTATCAGGACACTTGCTCCAGTGGTAAACAATTCTGAAGTTGGTCACAGCTGGGGAATCGTCTCCCATGCAGCCAGCAGCTCCCCCGCAAGGAGCGTCCTCATTGCAAAGCTGGGGGACCGTAAGGAGGCATCTCTGAGTAAACGTGAGCTGAGCCCCAGGCCACCTGCTGCTGAACTTTTCCCACCCTTCCCAGGTAAAACACCTGAATGTGTGCAAGGACTTGAAAGCCTAGAGGAAGGGGCTTGGAATCACACCAGTGATGACACGCAGGCCGACTTGGTGCCTGCAGGCCAGCCAGGATGGTCCTGGCCCCAGGCACTCTTCTGGAAGCGTTCCATTTCCCTGCCTGAGGTACCCCTTCTGTCCCGGCCCCCACTGCTTTTTTCCTTCCTCACCTCTTCCCAGGGAGAAATTCCAGCAGCAGGTATTGGTGACACATCCTCTTCTTTAGCAGGTGGCAGCCCGGCAACTCCTGCAGAAAGTCCAGCAGAGCCCCACTCATACTGGGCCACCCATAGAGCCGTGGGTCCTACTCCCTCCCACCAGCCCAGCCCCGAGACTGCTGACAGGACAGAGAACATGGCGTCAGGCACAGCTGCAGGGGCTTTTGCTGCCTGGAGGGGTGGTTATATTGACCTCAACCCAGGCACACCTGGGGAGGGCTGGCCGGCCAGGTCAGGCTGCCCAGGTCAGCCAATCCTCGCCACTCAGGGGCTCAGAGTTGCAAATAATGGGCCTTGCTGCACCGGCCAGATCCAAGGAACAGATGTAGGGTCCCGAGAGTCAGGATAGACAAGGGGCGGCAGCCCTGGCTTGTTTTCTAATCATTTTATCTGGTCCATGAGTGGGAGACAACTTCAAGAAGACCCTCTCCTAATGAGAGGAACCCAGGAGTCAGGGAGAGGAGGGGTGGTGGGTGGAGACAGAGGCCTGGTGCCCCGGCTGCAGTGGAAACCCCCGGAAGACCAGGTGGAGGGAGACCGCACAGAGTGAAGCCTAGGGTCACAGACATGTCGGAGCTGCTGTTTGTTAGTTCAAGCCCTGCTCTGAGGTTCTCTGTGTCAGCTCTGAGCGACAGGTGTGCTGGGGGTGTTCTGCAATGAGGGTTATGTGCACGGTTCCCGTGTGCCCAGCCCTGCCGGGGTACCTGCCCAGGGGAGCTCCATATCCTGGGAGGGGCCTGCCCACGAGAGCCCCGTGGGCTGCTGGGTACTTGCTCAGGTGAGCTCCATATCCTGGGAGGGTCCTGACCACGAGAGTCCCGTGGGCTGCTGGGTACCTGCCCAGGTGAGCTCCATATCCTGGGAGGGGCCTGACTACGAGAGCCCCGTGGGCTGCTGGGTACCTGCCCAGGTGAGCTCCTTATCCTGGGAGTGGCCTGACCATGAGAGCCCCGTGGGCTGCTGGGTACCTGCTCAGGTGAGCTCCATATCCTGGGAGGGGCCTGACCACGAGAGTCCCGTGGGCTTCTGGGTACCTGCTCAGGTGAGCTCCATATCCTGGGAGGGGCCTGACTACGGGAGCCCCGTGGGCTGCTGGGTACCTGCCCAGGTGAGCTCCATATCCTGGGAGGGGCCTGACCATGGGAGTTCCGTGGGCTGCTGGGTACCTGCTCAGGTGAGCTCCATATCCTGGGAGGGGCCTGACCACGAGAGCCCCGGGTGCTGGGAGGGGGGCGTGTGTATGAGCATCCTCTCTGTGCAGCCGGCACAGAGTTGCTTAGCAACTTCCCTGTGGGTGGTGCTGGGATGAAATGAGAACCAGGAGATGCTGCAGGCCCCATGAACCCCTGTCCATCCAGAGTGATGAGGTCAGTAGGTGGGTGCTGGCCACTGTGTTGCATGAGGGAGGCCCCACGGGTACCTCTTGTGTCTTCCGCCTGACACCATGGAGGTCTCCCCAGGACAGAGCAGACAGCCTGCCTGGGGCAGGTGGGAGCTCCTGGTGATGCTGCAGGGGACATGAGAGGGACGGACCAGGCAGGAAGGGGTGGGAGCCCAGGCAGAGCCATGGGGCTCGGGGCCCAGGGGGCTTTTCTGGGTCTGAGCTGGGAGTGGACGTGCAGGTGGTGAGTGTGGTCCAGGAAAGCTGCCGTGGTGACGTGAGGCTGAACCTGCTTCAGAGTGACAAGCTTTCCGGGTGATCCCAGAACAGGATAGTGACACAGATCCTGTTAGAAGAAGGTAAGTGAATCTCCCCAAGAGGAGGCTCTGTGAGCTGGTCCTGGGAGGGGGGCGAAGGGAACAGGTGTGGAAGCTGTGGGGAGTGGGCAGTCCCCCTGGGCGGGCGGTGGGTGCAGACCCCACAGCTTGCTTCCGGCTGGATTACTTGGCCTCTCAGAGCCTCAGCTTCCTGGTCTGCTCGTGGGGTGATGGTAGCGTGGACTGACTAGTAATTTGCTCAGAACAGGGTAGAAAGGGGTCTAGTGGGAATTCCACGGAACACCATCAGTATGGGAATCACAGGTCCTGTTTCCCGCAGGTCTGTTTTCAGGATCAGGAGAGCAAATCCCAGCAGACTTGCAGCAGAGCCTGGGGATGGGCTCCGTTCGGTGGGTCCCCCGGTTTCCTGAATCTCGGAAGGAGCAGCTCCAGTGGGCAGTGGCAGTTTCATCCCACACCTGGAAACATCCAAACCTCAAGGACCAGCAGCCCCCGAGCCCTGTGTCTGGGCCCCCAGGAGGCAGACGGGATATGCCGGCCTCCTCCTCGGCCCTCTTCCTGCCCAGAACATTCCAGGTCCACGCCGTCATTAGGGAGAAGCAGGGATGGGGGTGTCCCATGTGGGAAGAGAACACGGAGCAGCTTGTGTACATGGACATCCACACCAGGAATGTGGGTCGGTGTGACGTGGGCACCGGGAGGGGCAGACGGTGGGCTGAGGAAGCAGGGCGGGGCCGGGGGTCCCGAGGATGGGGTGTGCGAGTTTTGCCTGTGCCGGGGCTCAAACTCCACGGGGCTTCCCTCCCCTGGTCACTGGGTTGGAGGAGCCGAGCAGCATTGGTGGGGTGACCACTCGTGTCCCCAGGCCCTGCCAGCATCACACCTTCAGGTTCTGGGTCGGGGAGCCTGAGGAGCGCAGGTCCAGCCGTGCCCGCCAGGGAGGCCTGGAGGGGTCGGGCGGGAAGCACTGGTTTGGTCATCCCCTGTGCAGAAGCTTCCGAGCCAGTGTCCAGTGGGAGCTCTCACCTCGCACGTGGGTTTCACGTCCACAGCTCAGATCACCTTCTAGCCGCTTGGTTTGTTTTCTAGACACAAAGTCCTAATATCTCCTATGTCCCCTGCCTGTGAAAAGGCACGTCTGATCTGGCACCAGGTGCAGCCTCTGGTCCCTCCTGACTGGAGGCCCAGCAGCCAGTGTCATCGTGTCATGACTGTCAGGGGGTGTCAGGCGTGGGGGGACGAGAGCACACGGTCCAGGCCCACGAGGGGCCATGCCGTCCACGGAGCCGGTGCTGTGGCAGTACATGTGCCATGCCCCCACCCCACGGGCAGAGACCACCGTCCCCTTACAGACTGTTACCAAGTGAAGTCACATGGACCCTGCTCGGGCCCGAGCCTGGCGAGGCGCTCTGCCTCAGTGGGGAAGGTCTCCTTTTTCCATGTGGGTTCAAGTAAGCAAATAACAAAACCAAAGCTGAGACCTGAACAGCACAGGCTCTGGAGAAGCGGGAACTAAGTTCACAGATCAACTTCTCAGCCTCCTGGAGAGAGTGGTTTAATTTGAAAGAGTAAAGACAAAGGGAGGAGGAGTGCGGCTAATGATGGGGATGAAGAGGCCTTCCGGGGAAGGGGTGGGGCTTTTTCCAAGGGGGTGGGGTACCACCTCCTTTCACCCGTCTTTGGTCCTTCATGTCCAGTCATGGCCACTGGTAGGTGTGTCACTTAATATGCTGATATAGTAAATTCAACATGTGATGAGACTCAGGGTCTGTTGGAGGTCACATTCGTTGTCATCTTGGTCCCAGCTGGTTCCATCTGTTTGTTTGTTTGTCGTTTCCTTTCTTATCTCTGGACCCCTTAACTTAAATACTTAGGTGAACTCCTGCTGAAGTTGGGGGGTGGAGGACAGCCCTGTGAAAAGTGAGTCCACGGGTTCTGAGCAGGGCCTGGAGCAGCTCTGACAACAAGAGGAGGAGGCTGAGACGGGCGGTCATTCTGACGCCCGCACTGGGGCCTGTGGTCGGCATGCGGAGGTGGTCAGCTGGGGCACGTGTCAGGGAATGTTCTCGGTGTTTACACAGAAGATGTGAACGTGGGCCCAGATGCAGAGCTGCCTGCAGACGCTGCTACAGAACCCCCTGATTCTTTCCTGAGAAAACTGGTGGGGGGGCATTCAGGCAACAGGGCAAACAGCTTGCTCTGGACGTTCTTGTGGGGAAGTGGGGACTTAGTAACAGGGGCTCAGCCCGCATAACCCCAGAAGCCCTCCCAGGACAGCCCCAGAACCGCTTCTGGAATGGCAAGGAGAAGTGGGTCTTCCACCTACTAGACGTGGAGGAAAGGGCTGGGGTCTGCAGGGCCGCCCTCACCTTCAGGGACTGGCTGGGAGGCTCACAGGACCCAGCACATGCTTGTGGCTTGTGTGCTCACAGCTGAGATGGGTGACAGCACGCAGTAGGGATACACGGGAGGGAGGGCCCCTGCTCCGGTCACCTCATGACCCTTCATGCCCACTCCTTCCCTTGAGGGTCTCTAGGGTGTCTCTTCCCCCAGGGACGAAGGCCAGAACCATGACAGTTACCCACACCCCCGTCCCCCCAGGGAAGCTCACTAGAGGCTTGGAACCCGGCTGGGGGCTGGTCACGTGGTGTTGTCTGCCCCCACCCTCCAAAATGCCAGTGCCCAGAAGGGGAGCCGGGGCTCAGCATGAACCACATGGTTTGTGCAAACAGCACGGGCGCAGGGGGCTGCCCCTAAAGGGAGGCGGGAGGGTTTAGATCAGGCCAGGGAGCTGCTCACCAGCTGCATTAGCTTCCCGGGGCAGCTGTGACAAACGACCAAAAATGGAGGCTCAGAGCAACAGAAACCTGTCCTCTCTCAGTCCTGGAGGCCAGACGTCTGAGGTCAAGGTGTCCCAGTGCCGCGCTCCCTCCGGAGGCTCCAGGGGAGGGTCCTGCCTGCCTCTTCCAGCTTCTGGGGGATCCAGACATCCCTGGGCTTGTGGCTGTATCCCTCCCGTCTCTACCTCCGTCTTCACATGGTGTTTCCTGTGTGTCTGTGTCTCTCCGCTTGTCCCTTAGAAGGACACTGTCCCTGATTTAGGGCCACCCTGATCCAGGATGACCTCATCTTCAGATCCGTAACTAATTATACCTGAAAAGACCTTACTTCCAAATGAGGTTCCATTCTCAGATTCTGGGGGGCATGACGTGGACATAACTTCTGGGGGACCCCCATTCAACTCACTATAGCACCCAGTTCCCAGATGCCAGCCGACCTTCCTCAGGACAGCATCAGCCTGGTGATGTTCTGTCTTTCTGCACGGAGTTGCCTCTTGTTTCTTGTGGTAACAGTGAGGTTGGGTGGGGGGCGCTGCGGCTGACCTCCCGGTCATTCCAGGGACCACGCCTTCGTGTCCTTCCCGGGAGAGTGCGAGCACGGCCAGGGCTCCCTGTGAACACTCCACACTGACCGCTCGGTGGTCAGACACCTGCATGGGCTGGACCAGTCCCCAGCACATTCTACCACATCCACAGCCTGGTGGACTCTGTGCGGGCCTAGGACCAGGAGGTGGGGACCGGCAGGATGGGTGGGAGCCCTCCTGCCTGCCATGTGACCTCCAGCCCAACACAGACCCTCCAGTCCTGCCATGGACACCCCCATCGCATTAACCCCCAAGAGGGCTTCTGGGAGGGGTGAGAATTCGACCATGAAGAAGACAGGGCAGGCCCTAACTGCAGCAGGTGAAGGCAAGGACTGGGGTTGCTTGGCTATTTGTCCCCCAAAGACCCAGGATGTGGGCTCTGACTTGAGGGGTCCACCTCCACCTGGGCTCTCCTGGGGGGTCGCTGCAGGGAGAGCGTGTCCTTGGGTGATTTTCCAACTCTCCCCACATCAGCCTCACCCCCTGGGCCCCCCGACCCCATTAATAGTCTTTAAATAGTGTCTCTCACCCAACAGGCCTGCGTGGGAGATTTTAATATTGTGTGGGAGTCCAGCGACCAGAGCCCATGTGTCCTGGGTGTCTTGGGAGGGGAAGGAGCCTCGCTCTCACATTCCTGCCCCAGTGCACCTGGGGTCGGGGGCAGCAGACCCAGGCTTTGTTCCGGCAGAAGCTCCCTTTCTGTGAACAAGGCTTCCCCCTATCCCATTATCCTCACTGGAGGCTCAGGAGGCCACAGCATCGGGGCACCTCCAGCACCAGGACTCCACCCTAGGGAATTTCTCAAGAGCAGGGACCAGGCCTGGAGGTGGAGGGGAGGAGGGAGCCGGCCTCTTCAGGATCCCCGGGGCTAGGATGCCTCCTACCCAGGAGGGCCTTGGACTCAGTTAAACTTCCATCCGGGGTCTCTACCCTCCCCTGGTAGAGGGGCCCTTCAGATTCCAGGGCCCCAAGATCCTCCCCACACACTTCTGACCCCACCTGCAGAGTCGGGGACCAAGAGACCCCCTCCCCGGCTTCTTTTTCTTGGAGGCTCCCAGAATTCCCTGAAGATGTTATACTCAGGGTTTATTATGCTGAAGGATGCAAGTTAAAATCAGCAAGGATGGGGGGATGAGCAGGGTCCAGCTTCCTTGGCTGTGGCAGCCCAGGGAAGCCCACCTGAGTCCTGAAGTGCAGGGTTTATTGGGGTCTGTCACGTAAATGTGGGGACCACTATGTGCCTGACCTTGGCCTCCAGCCCCCAGGGGCGACTCAGGAAGCCCCACCGTGTATCATGCCGTCAGCACAGACCAGTCTGGAGCGAGCCCCACGGAGCATGGACACTCCCAAAAGACTCAAGGTGACCTCCTAGAGCCAGGAGCAGAGGCCCGGCCTCTCTGTGGGCAGGTGAACCCACACCACACAGGCCCTGGTACAGTGTCCTTTCCGTGTGGTCAGCATGGGTGCATGTGGGTCAGCAAGTGTCTGTGTGTCTCAGCCTGTAACCACAGACCACACTGTCCTGCTCTGCTCCCAAGAGCGAGGCCAATGGAGGGACAACATGGGTGGGAACAAAGCCGGGTCATGGTCAGGCTGGGTGAGAAAGGGTCCGAGGAGCAAGAACCTGGCTGCCCTTGCCTGGTGAGCTGAGAGCTGACGTCCTCCCTGTGGTCAGTCCATCTCCCCACATCCCGAGGTAGAGCTGCCTTTCCTGCACCCTGGGGCAGGGTCATGACTGTGTATACAGCAGGATGCACAGCAGTGTACGCAGCAGGCCTGATGCCTGCCCTTGGCATGTAGTCGGGGGCTTGGTGAGGGTGGAACATCCCGATAGGACGTGGGACAACCCCAGTGAGGATGTAGGGGTGAAGTGTTTGGGAGCCTCTGGAGGGAACCCTCACCTGTCTGCACAGGTGGATTGAGGACACAGACCAAGGGTGGGCAGGCAGGGAGCCCAGTCCTGGGTCATCCCTGAGGCTGGAGGAGGGGTGTGGAGTGGGGGGTGATGGCGGTGGGGAGGAGGGGCTGATCACAGGACAGTGAGGAGACAGAGGATCTGAGGCAACGGGGAAGGTGAAGACTGTGCCTGATGGGAGGACAAAGAGACCAGCAGGCGGCGCTGTAGGCATGGGTAGCAGGCCTGCTCCCTGCAGGGCGGCGCCAGAGCACCACACTGCTGGAAACCACGGGATGTCCAGACAGAACCCCAGAGGATGGGGGGCCATATGGGCAGGAAGAGTTTGGAAAAGTCACCTTATCTCCACGTGTCCTGGGGGAGGGTTCCCTACTCCAGCCTCTTTCCTTAGAGTCTCCCCACCTGGGGATGTCAGCACACTCAATAGCTGGTCGTGCAAGGCTTGGAATTCGTCGGGAGGATGAAAGGGAAAAGGGGGGAAGGAATGAGAAATAAGCTCTACATATTTGGACAGCACATGACACTCTAATTTCCAATCAGGAAGAGGAATTTCCCAAAGGCTCAGGCTGCCCCTGTAACCAGAATGGGGCTTGAAGCAATCCTGCCACTTTGTGGCCGGTTCCAGAAAGAAGTTGAAGACACTTGCTCAGGGGCACTCCACAACGCCTGCAAACTTGTAAGTGACAACTATCGTAGAAAAATGTCTTGGGGTAAGTAACTGAAAGGAACTTGAAAACAAGGCAGAATTGCAGGAACCGGATTGCAAGAGGTAGATTGGACTTGCCGTTAAAGTACATGAAAGCTGCTCAATATTGCCTGTGATTCAGTTGGCCAAAAAGGGTGTACAGGTTGAAACCCATACGACCTTTGTGGCCAAGGAAATATGCAGGAAACACAAATCAACACGACAAAGATGTAGCACTTTGCCCCAGTCAGAATGGCCAACCTCACAAAGAGTAAAAACAACAAATGGAGGAGAGGATGTGGAGAAAATGGAGCCCTGCTACGCTGATGGTGGGAATGTCAATTGCTAGCAGCCACGCTGAAGAAAGGTATGATGTTTCCTAAAAATTCTAAAAAATAGAGCTACAGGGACTTCCTGGTGGTGCAGACGTTAAGAATCCAACTGCCAAGGCAGAGGACACGGGGTCGAGCCCTAGTCCAGAAAGATAACACATGCCACGGAGCAACTAAGCCAATGCACGACAACTACTGAGCCTGTGCTCTAGAGCCCGTGAGCCACAACTACTGAAGCCTGGTGGCCAAAGCCAGTGCTCCGCAAGAAGAGAAGCCACGGCAATGAGAAGCCCGCACACTTCAACGAAGAGTAGCCCCAACTTCCTGCAATTAGAGAAACCCCACATGAAATAACTAAGACCCAACACAGGCAAAATTAATTACTTAATTAAAAAACAATAGACTTACAGAGCATACGGCACTACCACTCCTGGGGATATATTTCGGGATAACCATAAATCGATAGGACACAGGAACTTCAACTATTACTGCAGCACTTTAGCAGGATCCTCGACTTGGCAACAATATAAATGTCCTTGGAAGGAAAAAATGGATAAAGACGATATGGTACTTATCTACAATGGAATAGTACGCAGCCATGAAACCAATGAAATAAGGAAAGGTGCAGCAACTCGAGTGGACTTAGATAAGACAATTCTAAGTGACAAAAGTCAGACACAAAAACGCACTTGGCACAAGATACTATTTATAGGTGGAATATAAAAATGGTTACACATGAACTAAATTACAAAACAGAAACAGGGTCACACATTTACAAAACACACTTATGGCTGATAAAGAGGAAAGGTGGGGTGGGGTGAGATATAAACCAGAGGGATGAAATTAAAACAGATACCGTTCCAAGGACCAAACAGGTAATCGACAAAATCTACTCTACAGCTCAAGAAGTTGACTCAGCACACTCTACTCACCAGAAAAGAATATATACTATGGGTAAGAATCTAAAAAGAGTTTACGGATGTCTCTCTGTAAGTGAAACAAGTGGATGTGCAGGAGCAAGAAGGACAGCATTGAAAATCACCTTTAACAAATGATAAAAATAAATTTAAAAAAAGACAAAAAAAAGACACAAAGAAAATGTTACAAAATTCGTTCAGGGGATGTGATGCAACCTACATTGAACATATCTAGACCCACAGCTGGATGAGACATAAGGGTGGACACTCTTGGGGCTGAGAGGTTTGGTGAGGTCGGGTGAGCAAACACAGACCCTTTAAAGTAACACTGCGTGGTACCCATCCCATGGGTCCCAAATGTTCAGGTTCAAGGGTATCGTCCTACATCGAAAACATGCATGAGAAACCCAGAAGATGGTACACCATGTGATCGGGAAAGGTTTCTAAAATGCACCTCATTTCTCATCTCCTTGGGCTCGGGTTCGCCATTCCAGCCGCTTTACTAGCAATCTCCCTCCTTGGAGAATCAGCACCTTTAACCTCCTGTTCCGTAGAGGTTGCGATTTGTCCTGAGGATGAACGGGAAGAGGGGGAACCAATGAGAGACTAGCTCTAGGTGTTGGGACAGGCACAGGTCACTCCATTTTCCCATCAGGAAGAAGCATTAGCCACAGGCTCAGCCTGCCCCCGGAACGAGAATAGGGCCTGAAGCAATCCTGTGCTTTTGCGGCCAGCTCCCAAAAAGCGAGTTGAAAAATGGAGCTCAGGGGCACTGCAATTCACAAACCTGCAGAGTTATAAACGATAACTCTCGTCCACAAATATATTGAGGGAAGGCAACGAAGAGGATTTGAAAGCAAGGCAGAATTGCAGTAAACAGATTTCAGGAGGTAGATTCGAATCGCCTTTAAAGCACATGAAAAGCGGCAAACTGTCGACAATGTTGCCCTTGGCCAAAAAGGGCGTATGCGTTTTTTCCTGAATATATTCAGGAAAAAACGCATACGCCCTTTTTGGCCAACCAAGCAACCTGGAAAGGCAAATCAGCGCTACAAAGAAGTCTCGCTTCCCATCGGTCAAAAGGGCCATGCTGAAAAAAGTGTCAAAACCAGAAATGCAGGACAGGCCATGGAGAAATGGGAGCCTTGCTACGCTGATGGGCGGGATGTAAATTGCCAACAGCCACCCTGGAGAAGTGTACGGTGTGTCCTGGAACATCTAAAAAATCACAGCTTAGAGAGCATAGGGCACTTCCACTCATGGGCGTATAAATTGGGAAAACTAAAAATCAGCAAGACACAGGCACCGCAAAGTTTAGGGCTGCTCTGTTGACAGGAACCTCCACTTCGTTCCACCTTAAATATCCCAGGAAAGAGAAAAATGGATAAAGAAGTTGTGCTCCTTATGTACAATGGAATATCACTCAGCCGTGAAATCAATGCCATAAGGCTAGTAGCAGCATGATGAGTGGATTTAGGTACGACGATCCTAAGTGAAATAAGACACACAGAAATAGACACTTATCATAAGATATCACTTATAGAGGGAATGTAAAACCGCTACACTTGAACTGAATTACAAAACAGAACAGAGTCACACATTTAGAAAACACACTATGGCTGTTGAACGAGAAAGGTGAGTTGGGGTGATGCATAAAACAAGGGTTTCAAATTAGCTCAGATACCGTTCCGTAAACCCAATATGTAATAGACAAGACCTACTCCTTGCTCAGTGAACTGGACTCCACACCCCCTATTCACCGCACAAGAATATATCTGACTAGTAAGAATCTTGAAACCTATGTATTGATATCTCTGTGTAAGTGAGTCAAGTGGGTGTAAAGCGGCATAAACACAGCAGTGAAAAGCAGGTAAACCCCATTATAAAAATAAATTACTTTTAAAAATCCATGAACCAAAGACAGTGAAAGAGAGAGAAATTCCTACAAATTCCTTCAGGGGCTGTGATGCAACCTGGATTGACCATATCTAGACCAACAGCTGGATGAGAAATAAGGGTGGACACTCATGGGGCTGAGAGTTTTGGTGAGGTTGGGTGAGCAAATGCAGACCCTTTAAAGTAATACTGCGTGGTACCCATCCCGTGGGTCCCAAATCTCCAGGTTCAAGGGCATCTTCCTACATCGAAAACATGCATGAGAAACCCAGAAGATGGTACCCCGTGTGATCGGGAAAGGTTTCTAAAACGCACCTCATTTCTCATCTCCTTGGGCTCGGGTTCGCCATTCCAGCCGCTTTACTAGCAATCTCCCTCCTTGGAGAATCAGCACCTTTAACCTCCTGTTCCGTACAGGTGGCGATTTGTCCTGAGGATGAACGGGAAGAGGGGGAACCAATGAGAGACTAGCTCTAGGTGTTGGGACAGGCACATGTCACTCCATTTTCCCATCAGGAAGAAGTATTAGCCACAGGCTCAGCCTGCCCCCTGGAACGAGAATAGGGCCTGAAGCAATCCTGTGCTTTTGCGGCCAGCTCCCAAAAAAGCGAGTTGAAAAATGGAGCTCAGGGGCACTGCAATTCACAAACCTGCAGAGTTATAAATGATAACTCTCGTCCACAAATATATTGAGGGAAGGCAACGAAGAGGATTTGAATGCAAGGCAGAATTGCAGGAAACAGATTTCAGGAGGGAGATTCGAATCGCCTTTAAAGCACAGGAAAAGCGGCAAAACCTCGACAATGATGCCCTTGGCCAAAAAGGGCGTATGCGTTTTTTCCTGAATATATTCATTAAAAAACGCATACGCCCTTTTTGGCCAACCAAGCAATCTGGAAAGGGAAATCAGCGCTACAAAGAAGTTTCGCGTCCCATCGGTCAAAAGGGCCATGCTGAAAAAAGTGTCAAAACCAGAAATGCAGGACAGGCCATGGAGAAATGGGAGCCTTGCTACGCTGATGGGCGGGATGTAAATTGCCAACAGCCACCCTGGAGAAGTGTACGGTGTCTCCTGGTACATCTAAAAAACACAGCTTAGAGAGCATAGGGCACTTACACTCATGGGCGTATAAATTGGGAAAACTAAAAATCAGCAAGACACAGGCACCCCAAAGTTTAGGGCTGCTCTGTTGACAAAAACCTCCACTTCGTTACACCTTAAATATCCCAGGAAAGAGAAAAATGGATAAAGAAGTTGTGCTCCTTATGTACAATGGAATATCACTCAGCCATGAAATCAATGCCATAAGGCTAGTAGCAGCATGATGAGAGGATTTAGGTACGAGGATTTTAAGTGAAATAAGACACACAGAAATAGACACTTATCATAAGATATCACTTATAGAGGGAATGTAAAAATCGCTACACTTGAAATGAATTACAAAAGAGAACAGAGTCTCACATTTAGAAAACACACTATGGCTGCTGAACGGGAAAGGTGAGGTGGGGTGATGAATAAAACAAGGGTTTCAAATTAGATCAGATACCGTTCCATAAACCCAATATGTAATAGACAAGACCTACTCCATGCTCAGTGAACTGGACTCCACACCCCCTATTCACCGCACAAGAATATATCTGACTAGTAAGAATCTTAAAACCAATGTATTGATATCTCTGTGTAAGTGAGTCAAGTGGGTGTAAAGCGGCATAAACACAGCAGTGAAAAACAGCTAAACCCCATTATAAAAATAAATTACTTTTAAAAACCCATGAACCAAAGACAGTGTAAGAGTGAGAAATTCCTACAAAATTCCTTCAGGGGCTGTGATGCAATCTGGATTGACAATATCTAGACCCACAGCTGGATGAGACATAAGGGTGGACACTCTTGGGGCTGAGAGTTTTGGTGAGGTTGGGTGAGCAAATGCAGACCCTTTAAAGTAATACTGCGTGGTACCCATCCCATGGGTCCCAAATCTCCAGGTTCAAGGGCATCTTCCTACATCGAAAACATGCATGAGAAACCCAGAAGATGGTACCCCGTGTGATCGGGAAAGGTTTCTAAAACGCACCTCATTTCTCATGTCCTTGGGCTCGGGTTCGCCATTCCAGCCGCTTTACTAGCAATCTCCCACCTTGGAGAATCAGCACCTTTAACCTCCTGTTCCGTAGAGGTTGCGATTTGTCCTGAGGATTAACGGGAAGAGGGGAAACCAATGAGAGACTAGCTCTAGGTGTTGGGACAGGCACATGTCACTCCATTTTCCCATCGGGAAGAAGCATTATCCACAGGCTCAGCCTGCCCCCGGAACGAGAATAGGGCCTGAAGCAATCCTGTGCTTTTGCGGCCAGCTCCCAAAAAACGAGTTGAAAAATGGAGCTCAGGGGCACTGCAATTCACAAACCTGCAGAGTTATAAATGATAACTCTCGTCCACAAATATATTGAGGGAAGGCAACGAAGACGATTTGAAAGCAAGGCAGAATTGCAGGAAACAGATTTCAGGAGGTAGATTCGAATCGCCTTTAAAGCACATGAAAAGCGGCAAACTGTCGACAATGTTGCCCTTGGCCAAAAAAAGCGTATGCGTTTTTTCCTGAATATATTCAGGAAAAAACGCATACGCCCTTTTTGGCCAACCAAGCAACCTGGAAAGGCAAATCAGCGCTACAAAGAAGTCTCGCTTCCCATCGGTCAAAAGGGCCATGCTGAAAAAAGTGTCAAAACCAGAAATGCAGGACAGGCCATGGAGAAATGGGAGCCTTGCTACGCTGATGGGCGGGATGTAAATTGCCAACAGCCACCCTGGAGAAGTGTACAGTGTCTCCTGTTACATCTAAAAAACACAGCTTAGAGAGCATAGGGCACTTACACTCATGGGCGTATAAATTGGGAAAACTAAAAATCAATAAGACACAGGCACCCCAAAGTTTAGGGCTGCTCTGTTGACAAGAACCTCCACTTCGTTACACCTTAAATATCCCAGGAAAGAGAAAAATGGATAAAGAAGTTGTGCTCCTTATGTACAATGGAATATCACTCAGCCGGGAAATCAATGCCATAAGGCTAGTAGCAGCATGATGAGTGGATTTAGGTACGACGATTCTAAGTGAAATAAGACACACAGAAATAGACACTTATCATAAGATATCACTTATAGAGGGAATGTAAAACCGCTACACTTGAACTGAATTACAAAACAGAACAGTGTCACACATTTAGAAAACACACGATGGCTGCTGAACGGAAAGGTGAGGTGGGGTGATGCATAAAACAAGGGTTTCAAAATAGCTCAGATACCGTTCCATAAACCCAATATGTAATAGACAAGACCTACTCCTTGCTCAGTGAACTGGACTCCACACCCCCTATTCACCGCACAAGAATATATCTGACTAGTAAGAATCTTAAAACCTATGTGTTGATATCTCTGTGTAAGTGAGTCAAGTGGGTGTAAAGCGGCATAAACACAGCAGTGAAAAGCAGCTAAACCCCATTATAAAAATAAATTACTTTTAAAAAGCCATGAACCAAAGACAGTGAAAGAGAGAGAAATTCCTACAAAATTCCTTCAGGGGCTGTGATGCAACCTGGATTGACCATATCTAGACCCACACCTGGATGAGACATAAGGGTGGACACTCTTGGGGTTGAGAGTTTTGGTGAGGTTGGGTGAGCCAATGCAGACCCTTTAAAGTAATACTGTGTGGTACCCATCCCATGGGTCCCAAATCTCCAGGTTCAAGGGCATCTTCCTACATCGAAAACATGCATGAGAAACCCAGAAGATGGTACACCATGTAATCGGGAAAGGTTTCAAAAACACACCTCATTTCTCATCTCCTTGGGCTCGGGTTCGCCATTCCAGCCCCTTTACTAGCAATCTCCCTCCTTGGAGAATCAGCACCTTTAACCTCCTGTTCTGTACAGGTTGCGATTTGTCCTGAGGATGAACGGGAAGAGGGGGAACCAATGAGAGACTAGCTCTAGGTGTTGGGACAGGCGCAGGTCACACTATTTTCCCATCAGGAAGTAGCATTAGCCACAGGCTCAGCCTGCCCCCTGGAACGAGAATAGGGCCTGAAGCAATCCTGTGCTTTTGCGGCCAGCTCCCAAAAAGCGAGTTGAAAAATGGAGCTCAGGGGCACTGCAATTCACAAACCTGCAGAGTTATAAATGATAACTCTCGTCCACAAATATATTGAGGGAAGGCAACGAAGAGGATTTGAATGCAAGGCAGAATTGCAGGAAACAGATTTCAGGAGGGAGATTCGAATCGCCTTTAAAGCACAGGAAAAGCGGCAAAACCTCGACAATGATGCCCTTGGCCAAAAAGGGCGTATGCGTTTTTTCCTGAATATATTCAGGAAAAAACGCATACGCCCTTTTTGGCCAACCAAGCAACCTGGAAAGGGAAATCAGCGCTACAAAGAAGCCTCGCTTCCCATCGGTCAAAAGGGCCATGCTGAAAAAAGTGTCAAAACCAGAAATGCAGGACAGGGCATGGAGAAATGGGAGCATTGCTACGCTGATGGGCCGGATGTAAATGGCTAACAGCCACACTGGAGAAGTGTACGGTGTGTCCTGGATCATCTAAAAAACACAGCTTAGAGAGCAAAGGGGACTTCCACTCATGGGCATATATATAGGGAAAACTAAAAATCAGCAAGACACGGGCACCCTAAATTTTAGGGCTGCTCTGTTGACAAGAACCTCCACTTCGTTACACCTTACATTTCCCAGGAAAGAGAAAAATGGATAAAGAAGTTTTGCTCCTTATGTACAATGGAATATCACTCAGCCATGAAATCAATGCCGAAAGGCTAGTAGCAGCATGATGAGTGCATTTAGGAACGATGATTCTAAGTGAAATAAGTCACACAGAAAATGACACTTATCATAAGATATCACTTATAGAGGGAATGTAAAAATCGCTACACTTGAACTGAATTACAAAACCGAACAGAGTCACACATTTAGAAATCACACTATGGCTGCTGAACGGGAAGGGTGAGGTGGGGTGATGCATAAAACAAGGGTTTCAAATTAGCTCAGACACCGTTCCATAAACCCAATATGTAATAGACAAGACCTACTCCTTGCTCAGTGAACTGGACTCAACACCCCCATTTAAAGCTCAAGAATATATCTGACTAGTAAGAATCTTTAAACCTATGTATTGATATCTCTCTGTAAGTGAGTCAACTGGGTGTAAAGCGGCAAAAATACAGCAGTGAAAAGCAGCTAAACCCCATTTTAAAAATAAATTACTTTTAAAAACCCATGAAACAAATACAGTGAAAGAGAGATAAATTCTTAGAAAATTCGTTCTGGGGCTGTGATGCAACCTGCATTGACCATATCTAGACCCACAGCTGGATGAGACATAAGGATGGACATTCTTGGGGCTGAGAGTTTTGTTGAGTTTGGGTGAGGAAACGCAGACGCTTTAAAGTAATACTGCGTGGTATACATCCCATGGCTCCCAAATCTCCAGGTTGAAGAGAATCTTCCTACATCGAAAACATGCAGGAGAAACGCAGAAGATGGTACACCGTGTGATCGGGAAAGGTTTCTAAAACGCACCTAATTTCTCATCTCCTTGGGCTCAGGTTCGCCATTCCAGCCACTTTACTAGCAATCTCCCTCCTTCGAGAGTCAGTACCTTTAACCTCCTGTTCCGTACAGGTTGCAATTTGTCCTGAGGATGAACGGGAAGAGGGGGATCCAATGAGAGACTAGCTCTCGGTTTGGGACAGGCAAAGGTCACTCTAATTTCCCATCATGAAGAAGCATTAGCCACAGGCTCAGCCTGCCCCCCGGAACCAGAATAGGGCCTGAAGCAATCCTGTGCTTTTGCGGCCAGCTCCCAAAAAAGCGAGTTGAAAAATGGAGCTCAGGGGCACTGCAATTCACAAACCTGCAGACTTATAAATGATAACTCTCGTCCACAAATATATTGAGGATAGGCAAAGGAAGAGGATTTGAAAGCAAGGCAGAATTGCAGGAAACAGATTTCAGGAGGTAGATTCGAATCGCCTTTAAAGCACATGAAAAGCGGCAAAACGTCGACAATGATGCCCTTGGCCAAAAAGGGCGTATGCGGTTTTTCCTGAATATATTCAGGAAAAAACGCATACGCCCTTTTTGGCCAACCAAATAACCTGGAAAGGCAAATCAGCGCTACAAAGAAGCCTCGATTCCCATTGGTCAAAAGGGCCATGCTGAAAAAAGTGTCAAAACCATAAATGCAGGACAGGCATGGAGAAATGGGAGCGTTGCAACGCTGATGGGAGGGATGTAAATGGCTAACAGCCACTCTGGAGAAGTGTACGGTGTGTCCTGGAACATTTAAAAAACACAGCTTAGGGAGCATAGGGCACTTCCACTCATGGGCGTATACATTGGGAAAACTAAAAATCAGAAAGACACAGGCACCCTAAATTTTAGGGCTGCTCTGTTGACAAGAACCTCCACTTCGTTACACCTTACATTTCCCAGGAAAGAGAAAAATGGATAAAGAAGTTGTGCTCCTTATGTACAATGGAATATCACTCAGCCATGAAATCAATGCCAAAAGGCTAGTAGCAGCATGATGAGTGCATTTAGGAACGACGATTCTAAGTGAAATAAGTCATACAGAAAAAACACTTATCATAAGATATCACTTATAGAGGGAATGTAAAAATCGCTACACTTGAACTGAATTACAAAACAGAAGAGAGTCACACATTTAGAAATCACACTATAGCTGCTGAACGGGAAAGGTGAGGTGGGGTGATGCATAAAACAAGGGTTTCAAATAAGGTCAGATACCGTTGCCTAAACCCAATATGTAATAGACAAGACCTACTCCTTGCTCAGTGAACTGGACTCAACACCCCCTATTCACCGCACAAGAATGTATCTGACTAGTAAGAATCTTAAAACCTATGTATTGATATCTCTCTGTAAGTGAGTCAAGTGGGTGTAAAGCGGCATAAACACAGCAGTGAATAGCAGCTAAACCCCATTATAAAAATAAATCACTTTTAAAAACCCATGAAACAAAGACAGTGAAAGAGAGAGAAATTCTTACAAAATTCGTTCAGGGACGGTGATGCCACCTGGATTGACCATATCTAGACCAACAGCTGGATGACACATAAGGGTGGACACTCTTGGGGCTGAGAGTTTTGGTGAGGTTGGGTGAGCAAACGCAGACGCTTTAAAGTAATACTGCGTGGTATACATCCCATGGCTCCCAAATCTCCAGGTTGAAGAGAATCTTCCTACATCGAAAACATGCAGGAGAAACGCAGAAGATGGTACACCGTGTGATCGGGAAAGGTTTCTAAAACGCACCTAATTTCTCATCTCCTTGGGCTCAGGTTCGCCATTCCAGCCACTTTACTAGCAATCTCCCTCCTTCGAGAGTCAGTACCTTTAACCTCCTGTTCCGTACAGGTTGCAACTTGTCCTGAGGATGAACGGGAAGAGGGGGATCCAATGAGAGACTAGCTCTCGATTTGGGATAGGCAAAGGTCACTCTAATTTCCCATCATGAAGAAGCATTAGCCACAGGCTCAGCCTGCCCCCCGGAACCAGAATAGGGCCTGAAGCAATCCTGCCCTTTTGCGGCCAGCTCCCAAAAAAGCGAGTTGAAAAATGGAGCTCAGGGGCACTGCAATTCACAAACCTGCAGACTTATAAATGATAACTCTCGTCCACAAATATATTGAGGGAAGGCAAAGGAAGAGGATTTGAAAGCAAGGCAGAATTGCAGGAAACAGATTTCAGGAGGTAGATTCAAATCGCCTTTAAAGCACATGAAAAGCGGCAAAACGTCGACAATGATGCCCTTGGCCAAAAAGGGCGTATGTGTTTTTTCCTGAATATATTCAGGAAAAAACGCATACGCCCTTTTTGGCCAACCAAACAACCTGGAAAGGCAAATCAGCGCTACAAAGAAGCCTCGCTTCCCATCGGTCAAAAAGGCCATGCTGAAAAAAGTGTCAAAACCAGAAATGCAGGACAGGCCATGGAGAAATGGGAGCGTTGCTACACTGATGGGCGGGATGAAAATGGCTAACAGCCACTCTGGAGAAGTGTAGGGTGTGTCCTGGAACATCTAAAAAACACAGGTTAGAGTGCATAGGGGACTTCCACTCATGGGCGTATAAATTGGGAAAACTAAAAATCAACAAGACACAGGCACCATAAATTTTAAGGCTGCTCTGTTGACAAGAACCTCCACTTCGTTACACCTTACATTTCCCAAGAAAGAGAAAAATGGATAAAGAAGTTGTGCTCCTTATGTACAATGGAATATCACTCAGCCATGAAATCAATGCCGAAAGGCTAGTAGCAGCATGATGAGTGCATTTAGGAACGACGATTCTAAGTGAAATAAGTCACACAGAAAATGACACTTATCATAAGATATCACTTATAGAGGGAATGTAAAAATCGCTACACTTGAACTGAATTACAAAACAGAACAGAGTCACACATTTAGAAATCACACTATGGCTGCTGAACGGGAAGGGTGAGGTGGGGTGATGCATAAAACAAGGGTTTCAAATTAGCTCAGATACCGTTCCATAAACCCAATATGTAATAGACAAGACCTACTCCTTGCTCAGTGAACTGGACTCAACACCCCCATTCACCGCTCAAGAATATATCTGACTAGTAAGAATCTTTAAACCTATGTATTGATATCTCTCTGTAAGTGAGTCAACTGGGTGTAAAGCGGCAAAAATACAGCAGTGAAAAGCAGCTAAACCCCATTATAAAAATAAATTACTTTTAAAATCCCATGAAACAAATACAGTGAATGAGAGATAAATTCTTACAAAATTCGTTCTGGGGCTGTGATGCAACCTGCATTGACCATATCTAGACCCACAGCTGGATGAGACATAAGGGTGGACACTCTTGGGGCTGAGAGGTTTGGTGAGTTTGGGTGAGCAAACACAGACCCTTTAAATAATACTGCGTGGTACCCATCCCATGGGTCCCAAATCTCCAAGTTCAAGGGCATCTTCCGACATCGAAAACATGCAGGAGAAACGCAGAAGTTGGTACACCGTGTGATCGGGAAAGGTTTCTAAAACGCACCTAATTTCTCATCTCCTTGGGCTCAGGTTCGCCATTCCAGCCACTTTACTAGCAATCTCCCTCCTTCGAGAGTCAGTACCTTTAACCTCCTGTTCCGTACAGGTTGCAATTTGTCCTGAGGATGAACGGGAAGAGGGGGATCCAATGAGAGACTAGCTCTCGGTTTGGGACAGGCAAAGGTCACTCTAATTTCCCATCATGAAGAAGCATTAGCCACAGGCTCAGCCTGCCCCCCGGAACCAGAATAGGGCCTGAAGCAATCCTGTGCTTTTGCGGCCAGCTCCCAAAAAAGCGAGTTGAAAAATGGAGCTCAGGGGCACTGCAATTCACAAACCTGCAGAGTTATAAATGATAACTCTCGTCCACAAATATATTGAGGATAGGCAAAGGAAGAGGATTTGAAAGCAAGGCAGAATTGCAGGAAACAGATTTCAGGAGGTAGATTCGAATCGCCTTTAAAGCACATGAAAAGCGGCAAAACGTCGACAATGATGCCCTTGGCCAAAAAGGGCGTATGCGTTTTTTCCTGAATATATTCAGGAAAAAACGCATACGCCCTTTTTGGCCAACCAAATAACCTGGAAAGGCAAATCAGCGCTACAAAGAAGCCTCGCTTCCCATCGGTCAAAAGGGCCATGCTGAAAAAAGTGTCAAAACCATAAATGCAGGACAGGCATGGAGAAATGGGAGCGTTGCAACGCTGATGGGAGGGATGTAAATGGCTAACAGCCACTCTGGAGAAGTGTACTGTGTGTCCTGGAACATTTAAAAAACACAGCTTAGGGAGCATAGGGCACTTCCACTCATGGGCGTATACATTGGGAAAACTAAAAATCAGAAAGACACAGGCACCCTAAATTTTAGGGCTGCTCTGTTGACAAGAACCTCCACTTCGTTACACCTTACATTTCCCAGGAAAGAGAAAAATGGATAAAGAAGTTGTGCTCCTTATGTACAATGGAATATCACTCAGCCATGAAATCAATGCCAAAAGGCTAGTAGCAGCATGATGAGTGCATTTAGGAACGACGATTCTAAGTGAAATAAGTCATACAGAAAAAACACTTATCATAAGATATCACTTATAGAGGGAATGTAAAAATCGCTACACTTGAACTGAATTACAAAACAGAAGAGAGTCACACATTTAGAAATCACACTATAGCTGCTGAACGGGAAAGGTGAGGTGGGGTGATGCATAAAACAAGGGTTTCAAATAAGGTCAGATACCGTTGCCTAAACCCAATATGTAATAGACAAGACCTACTCCTTGCTCAGTGAACTGGACTCAACACCCCCTATTCACCGCACAAGAATCTATCTGACTAGTAAGAATCTTAAAACCTATGTATTGATATCTCTCTGTAAGTGAGTCAAGTGGGTGTAAAGCGGCATAAACACAGCAGTGAATAGCAGCTAAACCCCATTATAAAAATAAATCACTTTTAAAAACCCATGAAACAAAGACAGTGAAAGAGAGAGAAATTCTTACAAAATTCGTTCAGGGACGGTGATGCCACCTGGATTGACCATATCTAGACCAACAGCTGGATGACACATAAGGGTGGACACTCTTGGGGCTGAGAGTTTTGGTGAGGTTGGGTGAGCAAACGCAGACGCTTTAAAGTAATACTGCGTGGTATACATCCCATGGCTCCCAAATCTCCAGGTTGAAGAGAATCTTCCTACATCGAAAACATGCAGGAGAAACGCAGAAGATGGTACACCGTGTGATCGGGAAAGGTTTCTAAAACGCACCTAATTTCTCATCTCCTTGGGCTCAGGTTCGCCATTCCAGCCACTTTACTAGCAATCTCCCTCCTTCGAGAGTCAGTACCTTTAACCTCCTGTTCCGTACAGGTTGCAATTTGTCCTGAGGATGAACGGGAAGAGGGGGATCCAATGAGAGACTAGCTCTCGATTTGGGACAGGCAAAGGTCACTCTAATTTCCCATCATGAAGAAGCATTAGCCACAGGCTCAGCCTGCCCCCCGGAACCAGAATAGGGCCTGAAGCAATCCTGCGCTTTTGCGGCCAGCTCCCAAAAAAGCGAGTTGAAAAATGGAGCTCAGGGGCACTGCAATTCACAAACCTGCAGACTTATAAATGATAACTCTCGTCCACAAATATATTGAGGGAAGGCAAAGGAAGAGGATTTGAAAGCAAGGCAGAATTGCAGGAAACAGATTTCAGGAGGTAGATTCAAATCGCCTTTAAAGCACATGAAAAGCGGCAAAACGTCGACAATGATGCCCTTGGCCAAAAAGGGCGTATGTGTTTTTTCCTGAATATATTCAGGAAAAAACGCATACGCACTTTTTGGCCAACCAAACAACCTGGAAAGGCAAATCAGCGCTACAAAGAAGCCTCGCTTCCCATCGGTCAAAAAGGCCATGCTGAAAAAAGTGTCAAAACCAGAAATGCAGGACAGGCCATGGAGAAATGGGAGCCTTGCTACACTGATGGGCGGGATGAAAATGGCTAACAGCCACTCTGGAGAAGTGTAGGGTGTGTCCTGGAACATCTAAAAAACACAGGTTAGAGTGCATAGGGGACTTCCACTCATGGGCTTATAAATTGGGAAAACTAAAAATCAACAAGACACAGGCACCATAAATTTTAAGGCTGCTCTGTTGACAAGAACCTCCACTTCGTTACACCTTACATTTCCCAAGAAAGAGAAAAATGGATAAAGAAGTTGTGCTCCTTATGTACAATGGAATATCACTCAGCCATGAAATCAATGCCGAAAGGCTAGTAGCAGCATGATGAGTGCATTTAGGAACGACGATTCTAAGTGAAATAAGTCACACAGAAAATGACACTTATCGTAAGATATCACTCATAGAGGGAATGTAAAAATCGCTACACTTGAACTGAATTACAAAACAGAACAGAGTCACACATTTAGAAATCACACTATGGCTGCTGAACGGGAAGGGTGAGGTGGGGTGATGCATAAAACAAGGGTTTCAAATTAGCTCAGATACCGTTCCATAAACCCAATATGTAATAGACAAGACCTACTCCTTGCTCAGTGAACTGGACTCAACACCCCCATTCACCGCTCAAGAATATATCTGACTAGTAAGAATCTTTAAACCTATGTATTGATATCTCTCTGTAAGTGAGTCAACTGGGTGTAAAGCGGCAAAAATACAGCAGTGAAAAGCAGCTAAACCCCATTATAAAAATAAATTACTTTTAAAATCCCATGAAACAAATACAGTGAAAGAGATAAATTCTTACAAAATTCGTTCTGGGGCTGTGATGCAACCTGCATTGACCATATCTAGACCCACAGCTGGATGAGACATAAGGGTGGACACTCTTGGGGCTGAGAGGTTTGGTGAGTTTGGGTGAGCAAACACAGACCCTTTAAATAATACTGCGTGGTACCCATCCCATGGGTCCCAAATCTCCAAGTTCAAGGGCATCTTCCGACATCGAAAACATGCAAGAGAAACGCAGAAGATGGTACACCGTGTGATCGGGATAGGTTTCTAAAACGCACCTCATTTCTCATCTCCTTGTGCTCGGGTTCGCCATTCCATCTGCTTTACTAGCAATATCCCTCCTTGGAGAATCAGCACCTTTAACCTCCTATTCCGTACAGGTTTCAATTTGTCCTGAGAATGAACGGGAAGAGGGGGATCCAATTAGAGACTAGCTCTCGGTTTCGGGACAGGCAAAGGTCACTCTATTTTCCCATCAGGAAGAAGCATTAGCCACAGGCTCAGCCTGCCCCCCGGAACCAGAATAGGGCCTGAAGCAATCCTGTGCTTTTGCGGCCAGATCCCAAAAAAGCGAGTTGAAAAATGGAGCTCAGGGGCACTGCAATTCACAAACCTGCAGAGTTATAAATGATAACTCTCGTCCAAAAATATATTGAGGGAAGGCAAAGGAAGAGGATTTGAAAGCAAGGCAGAATTGCAGGAAACAGATTTCAGGAGGTAGATTCGAATCGCCTTTAAAGCACATGAAAACGGCAAAACGTCGACAATGATGCCCTTGGTCAAAAAGGGCGCATGCGTTTTTTCCTGAATATATTCAGGAAAAAACGCATACGCCCTTTTTGGCCAACCAAGCAACCTGGAAAGGGAAATCAGCGCTACAAAGAAGCCTCGCTTCCCATCAGTCAAAAAGGCCATGCTGAATAAAGTGTCAAAACCAGAAATGCAGGACAGGCCATGGAGAAATGGGAGCGTTGCTACACTGATGGGCGGGATGTAAATGGCTAACAGCCACTCTGGAGAAGTGTATGGTGTGTCCTGGAACATCTAAAAAACATAGCTTAGTGAGCATAGGGCACTTCCACTCATGGGCGTATACATTGGGAAAACTAAAAATCAGAAAGACACAGGCACCCTAAATTTTAGGGCTGCTCTGTTGACAAGAACCTCCACTTCGTTACACCTTACATTTCCCAGGAAAGAGAAAAATGGATAAAGAAGTTGTGCTCCTTATGTACAATGGAATATCACTCAGCCATGAAATCAATGCCATAAGGCTAGTAGCAGCATGATGAGTGCATTTAGGAATGACGATTCTAACTGAAATAAGTTACACAGAAAAAGACACTTATCATAAGATATCACTTAGAGAGGGAATGTTAAAATCGCTACACTTGACCTGAATTACAAAACAGAACTGAGTCACACGTTTAGAAATCACACTATGGCTGCTGAACGGGAAAGGTGAGGTGGGGTGATGCATAAAACAAGGGTTTCAAATTAGCTCAGATACCGTTCCATAAACCCAATATGTAATAGACAAGACCTACTCCTTGCTCAGTGAACTGGACTCAACACCCCCATTCACCGCACAAGTATATAACTGACTAGTAAGAATCTTAAAAGTTATGTATTGATATCTCTCTATAAATGAGTCAACTGGGTGTAAAGCGGCATAAACACAGCAGTGAAAAGCAGCCAAACCCCATTATAAAAATAAATTACTTTTAAAAACCCATGAAACCAAGACAGTGAGAGAGAGAGAAATTCTTACAAAATTCGTTCAGGGGCTGTGATGCACCCTGGATTGACCATATCTAGACCCACAGCTGGATGAGATATAAGGGTGGACACTCTTGGGGCTGAGAGGTTTGGTGAGTTTGGGTGAGCAAACGCAGACCCTTTAAAGTAATACTGCGTGGTACCCATCCCATGTGGCCCAAATCTCCAGGTTCAAGGGCATCTTCCTACATCGAAAACATTCAGGAGAAACCCCGAAGATGGTACACTGTGGGATCAGGAAATGTTTCTAAAACGCACCCCATTTCTCTTCTCGCTGTGCTCGGCTTCGCCTTTCCAGCCACTTTACTAGCAATCTCCCTCCTTCGAGAATCAGTACCTTTAACCTCTTGTTCCGTACAGGTTTCAGTTTGTCTGGAGGATGAAAGGGAAGAGGGGGAACCAATGAGAGACAAGCTCTCGGTGTTGGGACAAGCACATATCAGTATAATTGCCCATCAGGAAGAAGAATTAACCACAGGCTCAGCCTGTACCCTGGAACCAGAAGAGAGCCTGAAGCAATCCTGCGGTTCTGCGGTCAGCTCCCAAAAAAGCGAGTTGAAAATGGAGCTCAGGGGCACTGCAATTCACAAACCTGCAGACTTATAAATGATCACTCTCGTCCACAAATATATTGAGGGAAGGC